>NC_090927.1:484588803-485213803 GCF_040938575.1 Ambystoma mexicanum
CCTGAAGCCTCCAGTCCAAATCAGCACTCTGACCAGGGACTTCTCCACCCAGCTGGAGGAGGCCGCTGAAATAGCCAAACCAGAAGTCTTTCCAGGCTTCAGGCAGATGGTGGAAGAGAGAGTCAATCTAGCTGATGCCTGTGTGACTCTGGAACAAAAGCAAAAGTTGAAACAAGTTTTCTTGGATTTCCAAGATCTCTTTGCGGTAGACTCATATGACTGTGGTCGCACTGACATCCACACAACAACAATCCCCACGGACCCTGGCATGACTCCAGTGTTTGTGAAGCAATATCGCTTGCCTCTCGCATCAATGGAGTCCCTTACTGAAATAATTAAGAACCTTGAGTCCCGGGGAATAATCCGTCCCGTCCACAGCACTTTCAATAATCCGGTGCTGGGAATATTGAAGCCAAACGGCCAGTGGAGACTCTGTGCCGACCTCAGGGAGCTCAACAAACGGGTCCATACTTCCCGATGGCCTCTGCCCTACATTGACCAAGGGCTGGCCCAGATCCAGGGGTCACAGGTATTCACTGCAATAGACCTGACCAATGGATACTGGACTGTGCCTGTCAGTAAGGAGGACCAATACAAGCTGGCTTTTACCTTTGGGGGCCAGCAGTACACCTGGACCCGGACTCCCTTCGGATACCTCAACTCCGGCAATGAATTCAACATTTTTCTACACAAGGCCATGCCTGACTTGGGTGCAAGGGGTAACTTGGCTTATGTAGATGATGTCCTCATCAAAAGTTCATCTGTGGAGGAACACATAGCAGAGATCCGTTATGTTCTGACACAGTTGAGGGCCGCCGGAGCAAAACTTTCCTTTCAGAAAGCACAGTGGTGTAGAACCCGTGTTAATTTCTTGGGGCATGAGATTACTCCTCAGGGCCTCTGTCCCCAGGAAAAGAAAGTGGAAGCACTTCAGAAACTGAAAGACCCCACAACTCTGCGGGAACTAAGGAGCCTCCTTGGACTGACTAATTACAGCAGAAAGTTCATTGAGGGCTACGCAGAGATCACCAGACCCCTGATTCATCTCCTGAAGGGGGGGGTCAAGTGGGAATGGGGTCCAGAACAAGCCGAGGCAGTAAAACAACTCAAAAGAAGCCTCTCACAAGCGCCTTGCCTAGCTTACCCTGTCAGAAACAAGGAGTTCTTCCTGGAGACAGGGTTCTCTAATACGTGCTTGACGGCAGTATTATACCAAAAGCATGACAAGGTCAATAAAGTAATCTCCTATGCGAGCAAAACTTTATCCTCTGTGGAGGAAAAATTCAACGATTGTGAGAAGGCACTCCTGGCAACGGTGTGGGCATTGAAGAATTACCGCCCGTTTATCCAGGGGGAACACATCATAGTGGAGACTCCACACCAGCCTCTGCAATATCTCCAAAGTGACAGAATCCGGGCCGGAAATGTGAGTAATTCCCGAATTACTTCCTGGATTCTGTCAATGCAAGGCTTTCCTGTGGAGGTCAGATATGGCCAAAACAAGAAGAGTCCCCTCGCGCAAGGTCTGGCTGACTTGCATGATTGTGCCAGAGAAAACTGTCTCGAGGACGAAAGTCTAAAAATAAAGGACAACATGGAGGCATACCTTAATTCCCCCCACAAAGCCTTTGAAGAGGACAAGTGTGAGGGAATGCCCACTGTCTATGTGGATGGATGCTCTTACCATGTTGACAACGACGGGGAGAAAGAACTGGTGGCTGGCGTAGGGAATGCATGGGTGAATGAGTCCCCAGAACCCTCCGCCGGATTCAAAATTGGTCCCCGAAGTAGTCAGGTGGCAGAATTGATGGCTGTGCATCAGGCCATCCTCACTGCTGTCCAGCATCAACTCCACGAACTGGTCATAATCACAGATTCGGATTATGTACGGAACGGGTTCGTGGAGCACCTGGTTAATTGGAAAACCAGAGGCATGTTATGTGCTAACAACAAACCCTTGAAACATGGGAAGTTGATCCAAAACATTGATGATCTGGTCACCTCGAATGAGATGACCATCTATTGGAAAAAGATCAAGGGTCATTCCAAAGTAGAGGGACCAGACAAAACTGGAAATGACTTAGCTGATCAGCTGGCCAAAACCGGGGCCATCCAAGGGGATCCAATTGAGATTGAGTCCCTGTTGGGGGAAATCCAGGTCACTGCTATCACTAGGTCCCAGACAAATGCTAACAACGACCTTTCAATTGCACAATGGAGTAAGGAGACCCCTGATGCTGATTTGATTACTGCTCAGAAGGGGGATCCAATAATTGGTAAATTTTACCAGCACCTTGAGGACCCTGAGAACTTTCCCCTGACGGATACCGATTACATTGGGAAAGAGGACCTAAGAGTGTTGATGAAATGTCCCAAAATGTTCCGGATCCAAGACGGTTTGTTGGTAAGGAAATCCAAAGCTGGCCACGATCAGTGGGTGGTTCCTACCTCATTCCGAAGCCTGATGTTAAGTCACGCCCATGATGCGGCCACTGCCGGTCATAGGGGGTTTCGCACAACATTGGAAATCTTAAGAGAGGTTGCATACTGGCCACACATGGGGCAGGACCTCGACCAGTACCTGAAGGGGTGTCTTGTGTGTGCACAATTTCAGCCATCATCCCTCACGCACCGGGCGCCTTTACAAAAGAGGGGAATGACACTGCCATGGTCAGATTTACAAATCGACTTTGTGGGCCCTGTGATTCGCTCGGCTAGGGGGAATAAGTACATGTTGACTGTGACATGCTTGTTTACCAAGTGGGTGGAATGTCTCCCAGCCCCAAATTGCAAGGCAGAAACTGCAGCTGCCTTGATGATTAACCACATCTTTTCCCGTTTTGGTCTACCTCAAAGGATTGAGTCAGACAGAGGTAGCCACTTCACCAGTGAGGTAATGACAAAGATGTGGGAGATACTGGGGGTCAAGAGAAAGCTGCATATTGCTTACCGGCCAGCTTCTTCTGGGGCAGTAGAGAGATATAACCGGACAATTGTGAGCATATTAAAGAAGTTTGTGGCAGATTCTGGGCCAAGTTGGGATATCCGATTACCTCTGGTCCTAATGGCCATCAGATCTACCCCTTCATCTGCAACCAAAATGTCACCATTTGAGTTGATGACGGGGCGCAAGATGGTGCTTCCTCAGCATTTGCTCTATAGGACCCAAGAGCAGACACTGATAAATGCCTCCACTACTCATGAGTATGTGGAGAATTTAAGGAAACACCTTCAACATGCTTTTGCTTATGCTCAGCGGAATCTAGAAAGATCGGCTGATAGCATGAAGACCCATTATGACCTGAAAACTTCCAGGAAGGAATATCAGGTGGGAGACCGGGTCTATCTATACAACTTCCAAAGGAACCAGGCCAAGCAGCGCAAATTTTTGCCTACATGGAAGGGACCCTTTGAGATCGTCGATAAGATCTCCCCTGTGGCCTACAAGATCCGCATCCCCAAAGGCGGTTCGGCAGAGGGGGAAGACAAGTGGGTCCACATAAACCAGTTGAAATGTTGCCATCCCAGGCACACTCTGCAACAACTGGAGGAATCCTCTGGAATCCTAGCGGGTACTGTCTCAGACTAATTCAGTTCCAATCATAAAACATACCACATCTAGTCTCTAAAATATTGTGATTGTATGAAACTGTCTCTTAGTCATACTGTTTTTATTAAAATAAGAATGTAATGTTTTGTTATGATAAAATGCATATGCTGCCCCACTATCTCAACAGTGGTGGAAAAAATCGCCTATGAGTAGATATTGCCGCTTTTGCTTTATCATCCTAGGAGAGATGAAACCATGAAGGATGACCAAGAAGGACGATTCGGAGACCGGGAACGGAGATCCAATGGGCCCAGTGGACCGCCCAATACTCCCATCAGGACCGGCGAGGAGAACCGATCGATCAGTACCGGATGGAGAAGAAGATGCTGAACTGTCCCATCTACAGAAGAGGAAGAAGATTATGCGGACAGACCGGTGCATGGGTCAAAACCCTTGTGCACGCGACTCCCCATCGACTCAAATTCAAAGTGCAGTCGCGTGGGGGGGACTTGTTGGGTGTCCTGACCCACGTTTAAGCTATCCTGCTACAACATTTGGTGCTGTGGGCTTAGGAAATTCAAGATGGCGGAAAACCCACATGTGCGCCGAAATCCAGGAAAGCTGCGCAGTTTGTGCGCCCACCAAAATGGTTGCCTCACTTGCCACCCACCAGTGCGAGAATGAAAGGCCGGGTTGCCATGAGGGAAATGGGTTGCCAAAGGAAAAACAGTAGCGCCGGTTAGCTTCAAAGCGCTTTAAAACCACCATTGGACTACCCGCACAGTAGTCTGAAACCATTGGGAATGGCAATGCTGATTGCCAAATGCAACCTAGAAGTGTGGGGAATTCATTTCTTAAATCCCAAAAATGGGTGCAGTACCAGTACTCACCACTATCCAAAAGCCGGCGTTTTAAAACCACTCTGTGTGTTTCTGAAGGCAAGCAAAATGCCTATTTCAAACCTTGCAACATGTGCAAAATATTCACTGAACACCAGCAGACATTTGGCAGAATGGAGTTTTGTGTGCCTACAAAATCTGGGAAATGAAGAGCCCAAAAACAATGCTTATAACAAAAATGCTATGGAGTCAGCAGCTTAAGCCTAACTGCAACTGGATTTAAAACCACCAAAATCGAAAATGTTAAATTAAATGAGTGACCTATGTTTGGTGTCACATGCCTTTGTAACTGTTGAAATGTCATAGTTTTGCACTTAGAATCAGCATTCTAGCTGCATGTGTAAAAGTACAAGTTATTTTAAAAGCAACAAAAAGTTAGCTGAAGGTCTGGCTTAAGGAACTTGATTTTGCCTAGCAACGGATCCCATCAGCAGTGAAACTTGAGTCACCACTGTGTTCCCAGGCCAACCTTCCTTTTGCTGCCCAGGCTAAGGATATGCCATCTATCTGATAATTGAATTATCTGTGCTCTGCAAGAGGGTGAACAAAGCCCTCTTCACTCAGGCAAAGGTTTTTATTACCGCAGTCGTAAATTGTAGCTTCCTCTTGGCAGGAGCTGGGAGGAGCACTGCCTGTGAGAGCAAGCTGGCTTGGCAGAACTGGAAAGAACCAGAAATTCAACCTTGTGCTGAGGGTAAACCACACCCCTTTGGAGCCAGAACATAACTTTAAAAAGATGAATAACTCATAGAGCGGACATGTGAAAATTTTATAAATGATACCATAATTCTTGTGATTTTTCTGCCCACAGTTTAAGACGTGGTAGGAACCGGTGGTATGTTCAGGGGGGTTTTAGCGGAAAAGTGGATATTACTCTAAATGTGTGCATGTTAAAAATCTGAAACTTCATCAGTTAATGTCCCTACCCCCTGCACACATGTATGTAAAGTTGGGTCCATGTCGGAAATTGAAAAAGCAGTTAAAAAGTCAATTATGTACACTCTTTGAATGCAAGCTCCGAGAATGAGCAGATTTGGACATAGACATGGCTAAATTCAGCCACACCATGTATATGTAATTTTAAACAAATGTGTACCTGTGCAAATATGTTTTTAGGTCAGATATAGATTGTGTGTAAAGTTGACAGGGGTGGGTTCTCTGTATCATAAACAGACCTCATCATGATGACACTTCATTTCATTCCCCCAATCAAGGGGACGAATGAAAGCTGACCAATGACGATTGAGAGGGGCAAGTCTAGTGATGCAACACACACACCCATTCTCAAGAAACAGATAAAAAGCAGAGAGTCAGGACACATAGGGACATTCATTTTTCATCTGCCGCTGAAAGCTCTGCCGGAAAAATCCAGACTTCAAATTCATCAAACCTCCAGAGAGCCAAACTAGAGACTTCAATCTATCCAAAACTAGAGACTTCAATCTATCCAAAACTAGAGACTTCAATCTATCCAGAGCAGAGAGACCCAAAGAACCGGTGCCTAGCAGAGACCAGACCCCTGTGAGCAGTTCCAGAGGCCAGGCGCTGTGAGCAGAACCCGGAAAGACCTGACCAGACTGAAGTCCGTGACCAAGTCGCTTTCCTGTTCAAAATCTCTTGTGAGTACTTAGCAAAACTCAGAACACATCTCTTAGTTTAAATTCATCTAATTCAATCTATTTAACCTAAGTAGAACTGCCTCCTAGCTGTCACCTGTCATTCTAGCTGCAAAAATTTGTCACTTGTCATTTTGAAAAAGTGTGCGTTTAAAATTTACAAAACCAAAAACGACCTTTACTAAATTACTCATATCTCCGCAACCGTTTGGGCTAGAGACTTGCAATAACTTTCATTTGGAAGCTGAGATCCCAGGCTTTTCTAGGACCCCAAAACGGTAGAGATCGTCCTTGCGGTTCCTTTGTAATAGCGCTCGGCGCATCCGCGAATTTTACCGCGATTTGCAAATTTCTTCACATGTAAAAACTGATGCTGCTTGCCTTCCATTGGCCAGAAATTCGTTTAACCTGCTAACTATCCCTGCATCATTGCTAGTGTGAGCCTGGACTAATATTAACTAGATACCACTCACCCTGAACCTCTATAAGGGAATTAAAAGCAAATTTAGCATATTTCTCATTCATTGCCAGCACATATCCAAGCATTGCCTGTGTTTTCAAAACTCCTATCTGTTTTCTGTAAGCTTGCTGGGATTGAACTGATTACATTGATTGCATTTCTGAGAACTGTGTGTTTTCCTCCCATTTCTTTGCATTGCATAAAGAGGGGGGGGAGGGAATAGCCCGAGAAAAGTGATTACATTGTCTGGTTGAATCATATTGCGTATTTTCTGTACTGCATTCATTGAATATTGCATCCACCTGAGCTACATAAAGCATCCTCTACCACATTATACTTTTGTTCCTATTTACCAGTGTGCTACCTTATCCATTTCATGTCAACTCATTAGTAATTATAAAGAAGTGTGCTAGTGCCAGATTCTCCGTTGTTAATATTTACCATATCAGATTAAGTGTGATATTCAATTATTAATTTATTATAAAGTGTGATATATATATTTTAATTTATCAAATAAACCTTTTAAACTTGCAAAACAGAACTACTTCTTGGCTCAGTGGGGTCAGGGGGATTCCAAGAGAGGGGTGTTATACAAGGGTAGTCATCCAGGACGCATGAACTGGACCTAAAGATATATCAATAAGGGTTTTCATTCAGTATTCTAGACTAGGCGTTAACTTGGCTGTAGTGCTGAATTGAATCCTCTTACAATGTGTACCTCCTTGCCTCCTTCTGCTCACAATGCCATCCAGGATTTTCCTCCTCACCACCATCATCTCCTGCTGCCTGGCAAGGTGTCTGTGGCACAGGTACTCCCCCCGACTGGATGACATTCTGTGTCGAGTGATTAAAGCACCTACACTGCCATCATTTGCCTGGTGTTCCTCCACAGCCTGTTCCCCAGTAGGTTCCTGGGAAAGCTCAGTGACCACCTCATCTGCCATGGTAAAGAGTCCCACCATCCCCAGGGACACAGTCACATCCAGAGTGGCCAATGGTGGGACCGTGGCACAAGAGGCCATGGTGGTAGCTGGCATGGAGGTTTCAGTTGAGGTTGACTAGGGTACATATGATGAGGAGGAGGAGGAGGGTCCACTGCAGTGGCCTGTCCAGAGAGGCCACCGGAAAACAGTGCTGTTGCCAGTTGGGACATGATGAGGCCCATTATGCTATAAAAGCAGCTCATGAGTTCCATACAAAGCATCACGGATAGACGCATGCCACCTCAAGCCACCCACCAGCAGTTGTAGCACTGAATCCCGGATGGCCTCGTTGGCTCAAATTGACGGCTCTATTTGGGTAGAGGCATCTCCGAAGGTGGGTAGCGCTGCAGCAGATGGACCCGGGACAGTACGTAGTGCTGACCTCTCCATGGTGGACTGCTCAGCCTCCTATCTCAGGGACAGGTGTGCAGACTGCACCTTTCCCCTAAGTACCAACACCTGATACTGTGGGCAGGCCTGCAATGGCTTGTTCCTCCTTCTCCTCCTCCATCAACCCAGACACCCCTAATGGCATCTCCATGCATTGGAGCCCCTGTGTGACCACCACCCCATCCCTCTGCTGCTGAGGTGCCCACCATGATGATGGGATCCTGTGACACCCCAACAGCAGCATTGCCATCTGAATGGGATGCTCCCGCAGGCACATTTCCCTCAGACGGGGTGGATACAACTGGCTGAGCCCAGGGTCTGCACCTACATCTGGAGGCTTTGCCCCTGGGATGCAGCTCCACAGGACAGGTTGTACCCTCTTCTCCAGCTGCTGCAACTGTGAAAAGAGAACAAAGAACATATAAATCAATCATAAGTGCCAATGCATGTGTACTCTCCTCAATTGTATCAGTAGCATACTGTCAGCGTTACTTGGCAAGCGACTGCCACAAACACAGAAGCCCATGCTCAGAAATCAGTGTGCAGTCTCACAACTGAAAGCAAAATGACAAGTCACAATAATGAGACATGCACATGTGAACATAGCACATAGCACATTTTCTTTCTGGTCACAAACACATAACAACTGATTTCACATCACAATAACAATGAAACAGTAACTCAAGTGTATCCTGCAGGCAAATACATGTAAATGGCACCTGGCCACATGTGTCCAAGCATAATAAGCACATGTACATCCAACCTCATCTAGCAACATGCACCCCTGACAGTCCAACATGAAGTCATGCAACATGTACATGCACCTTTTGCTGAGGATCAATCAGCAATACTCTTGCTCCCAACACAAACAAATGTCATGATGGCATAAGGTCCCAATGTTGATCCAGATAGTCAAATGCACTAAATTGCCATGACCACGCATCCATGCACATGTGTCACACTTCTGCTGCTGAGTGGAGACGATACAATCATCAAAGACAATTTAGCAAACCATAGAGCAGTGGGAATGAATGAACCTCACATGCCCTCAACATCTCAGTCTGGCAACTGTTCCTGTCGGAGGCCTTGCTGTCAGCATCTCACATTACATGAACATGAGTATACTTTGTCACTTAAAGCTGACTCATTCTTACACCTGTCCACTTCACAGATGTGTGTGATTACATGCTTCCAGTGTCGATATGAACCTGCATGCCAGTTAAAGGTTATGCAACACACATACTGAGAAAAGCAATAACTTGCTAAATTCTTGCATACCAATGCAGGACATACTAAATATGTGGAAACGTTTACCCTGTGAGTACTCAGCAGCAGCTTGGATATGTACTGTCGGGGTTCAGAGCGTGAGTGCATGTGGTCTGGGTGTGGAGGTGACCTCAAGGAGCATGTGTAAAGGCTCCAGACAAAAGAGACACACGAAACAAAGGCAAAGGAAAACATTTAAGCCTTATAAAATGCTTCTCTGCCCTCATTGCAGGAGAAAAGCTCTCCGGATTACATTTCCCAGCAGCCCTAGGGCCAGGAACTACATTGCACAGTCCACGCTGGGAGTTGCACGTTCGTGCGCATGCGCAGACACAAAAATACGTGGCTTGTGCTCAAGAATCCGACCCGAGCAGTCGGATCCAGAAGAGCTCCGGTCACGGGGATCACCGCGAGGGGCCACACGCCAAGGAACCTTCATTCCGGCCCCTCGCTCGATACAGATAAGTAACACTGGCACAGAGGGAGAGATGAGCACCCGGGGAACACGCGCAGGGGACATAACCCAAGTAGAAAAGTGCCGCTGTCTCCTAGAAAGCTAAGTGCAGCACACAGACAGATGCTAGCTGCAAACCCCCCCTGCATGAACCGCGCATTGGCAAATCGCAGTAGACAGTTACCAGACAACCCAAGCAACGCACTGCATGCATAATTAGCCACGTGTGGCTCGGATGTTTTTATAGCCATGCGCGGTTACTATGACAAACTGCATGTTTAAAGTCAAATGCAGCTTTTTTCTAAAAGCCACATATTGACAGCCACGTGTGGCCAGTTAATTAAACCTGCATGTTTACAGCCATGTTCAGACAGCTTGTAAAAGCTGCATGTTTACCACCACAGGCAGCCAGGAAACCACCACCAACACTTGCATGTTAAAAGTCATGGGCGACTCTCACGTTGCATGAACACCCTTCCCAGGCAGTTAGCCAGACATTGCTGCATAACCTCATGTGAGCCACGCACGGCATTCCCATGCAAACTAATGAAAGCTCTCTTTGCAGCATTTGAATGGCTCCTGTTAACAGACCTGAGAGCACGCAGGCAGGAGTCAATAGGGACACTCCAGCAGCCAGCATTCACAACCAGAGCTAAGTGCCCATTCATGCATGTGGGAACATATCATTGTGTTGCACTGTTGTTAAATTTCCCCTATGTTCCCCAACCTAGCCACTACCTCTCCCTAACCCTCTTTCCGGTTACCCTCTATTCCCGTACCTATCCAACCATCATATCCCTAACCTCCCTTCGCTGCTGGGGTTGCAGAGGCCTATGTAAGCCTAGACTTGCAGGCGCCTAGACTGCAGTGGGGGTGGTTGGTTTGTGCCACACCTGCGCCTAGAATCTTGGAATCTGACATGTGCCTGCATGTCAAGGACCTGAACATGTACCACTGGGTTGACCCTCTCGATTCAGAGTTGAAGGGGTGACACCTGATGGCATCCTACAGAGTGCACATCCACAGAGTCATCTGCATCAAGGGCCACCTTTACCTTTGCCTGGCTCCAGACCCCAAGGTCATCCCAGCTCTTCTTTGAGTTGTAAACCGTATGGACTGCCACCTCTCCATGTTGATAATAGCCATGATCTCCATCCAGATCTTCTAACATCTACACGTCCCAAGCTACTTCTGCGGAATGAGGAGGGCATCATAATGGGCCAGGATCTGTTCACCCAGGATAACAATTTGATATTTATATATCAATGAATGGCAGCTTCTGCATACGAGAATTTGACAGCCCTCAGTATTGCCTTGGGGTTGCTGGTCGATGTTGCTGACAAGGTGCACCAGAGGCTGATGGGAGTGCAGCTGGGAAATGTCTATGCATACCATGGAGCTGTGGTGGTAGTATGGAAGTGTGGAAGTCCTTATGTGGCAGATGAGGTGGTCACCGAGACTGACAGAAGAGCCACAGAAGAACAGGCTATGGAGGAATATTTTGCAAGCCAAGGCAGTGCTAGTGATCAGCAGCTAGTGAAACACTACCAGGCAGCAGGAGATGCAGAGATTTGAGGCAAAATATGGCTGGAGGAGGCAAGATAAAACACAGGAGTAACAACAAGGCACAGGTGTCTCCCCTTCATTCATGAGGCAGACGTGACAAAATCAGAGGAAAGGCCCTATGCACGTAAATTGCATGCCACATGCACGTGCATATATGCGTAACTCTATAAATAACATGCTCAAAAGTGCAGCTAACCTGCTTGTACCTTCCCTGGCATGTGTGGAGGCAGCAATAATTAGGGGGTACCACAGAGATGTCCTGCCATGAGCAGAGAGAGGTGTTGATATTTAGGGGGTACATTGTCGTAAACGTGCACTACATTGCGCTTTGGTGATCACTCAGCCATCCCATTTAACCATGAGTGGAAGCACTCCATGGAGAGGATGGGAAGAGGGCAGAAGAAGGGTCCACCAGCAAACCGTGGTGGTCAGTCTACAGGTGCCCTAGTGCCACCAACGCCCGCTAGGGCTAAAAGAGGCCAGCCTGCAGAGCAGGCACAGGTAGCCCCCCATGAAGAGGTACATGTTAAGGAGATGGGTCCGCCAAGGAAGAGATGCTTCACAGATGAGGAGTTAACAATCCTCACTGATTACATGAAGAAACAACCTGTCGAACTGTACCCTTGGGCTAGCAGTACCCTTCCTGTGACCAAGCAGTCGAGGATGTTGCTGGAGGTAACAGAACTCATCAATGACTTTGGGGTGGAGAGGCGCACAGCGGAAGAGGTTCACAAGAAGATGGCTGACCTCATGAGATGGAGCAAGGAGGAGTTTGGAAGCAATGTGCCATCTGCCCAGGCTACTGAATGGGAATCACCAGATGTTGTTGAGCTGACACCATTTAAAGAGGTCACAAGTGGCCTCATCAGCAGTGAGCAGGTGGTTGGCATGGGAGGCATGGACACCTATGCAGCCACATCAGGTGAGTGCTATGTGTGCATTGTACGTATGTTTTCTTCAACACATGATATGATATCACAAGTTGTAGTACAGTTGGTCATGGTCCTTCTCACCCATCCACAAGTACTACAGTAATGCATCCATGGACATTTCTATCACATATTGTGCATCCTAGAATGTGGCTGCTTGAACTATGTATGCAGTTGACATTGATCTTACAGCACACATTACTGCATACAGAATCAATGCTATATGTGGCAATGACCTGTAAAACACGTTTTTGGACACGCTCATAGTGTCATGCGTGTGCATAGTGCATTGTGAACACACATTTTGACTCACAAGGAATAACAATAAGCAGTGGACGATGTCAGAGCTATCCATTCACTGCCCTTGCGGCCGGTGGATGAGTGGTAATGTCAGTGCAAAGTCACATGATGGTGTGTTCCAGACAGAATTTGCAGTGGGTGGCCAAAAGATGTTTGATGAGTGATGGTCATTCCACATTTGAAGTGTCAATTTTTCAGTGGTCGTGAAAGCCCACATTGGTCATATCAATGTTGCACTCTCCTCACGCATGTTAATGATGCATGTGAGCGTGGGAAACCCCAAATCTGGTCTTGGCCAATCTGGCGAAAGGGTTGATGGGGATTTTGACAACACAAATTCCTGCAGGCAGGTTTTGGCAGCATGAGAACATTTGATACTTCCACATGTTGCAAGTAGGCATGGATCAAGTGGAGGAGGGGCTCAGCAATTTAGCATGGAACTTGGTCCGTCTACTGTTAGACCTTCCACTCTCATACATGTATGTATGTATGGTCACCTAATCCTCCAATCTGCAGCTTGAAGCAGCACCTAATGTGCACCAACATGATTGCACAGAGCATTGAATGTTAGTCACCTGTGCCTTTCACATTTCTGAATGCCCAGTTTCAATGTCTGATGTATATGTGGCTGGCCCTATTGCATTTGAATTCACATGTGCATGTTCAGCTGGGAGAGTAGGCATCTGACCATTGTTGTCTGGCTTTGTGCAGTTGAGGACACAGGGGATGAGGAGAAGAGATGGATGAGGCACACCAATCCACCAGTGCAGCCCAGGGTGCTGTGCCTGGTGAGAATCCCCTAGTGTTGCAGGCCGTCATCAGCAGGCATGTCGACTAGTCTTCCGAAGATGCTGCCGAATCTGATGTAGAAGGGATACTGAGGGACCTGTCGAAGGTACACCACTGAGAAGTCCAGATGCCATGGAGCTCTGTGAGGCTGCTACATCTAAGGGAGAAGCCAGGATACAGTGGGCCTGCAGAAGAGAGGCCAGCATCTATGGTGGCTTCTGTGTCTGCAACACTGCCTTCTTAACTCTTCTGGAATCATAGAGGCAGCAAAAGAGACTGATGCCAGCGGGAGGGTTCTAGACCACCAGCGTTAGACTGTGCACTCACTTCGATGGGCTAGGGCTTTAGCACCCCAGCATGGTAGGCCACACACACCTGGTGGATATGTGTCTGGCTGACACTTGGAGTGGGAGGAGAAGTTGCTGTGTACAAGGGTCCAATGGGCTGTGGTCCTGCAAGAGATGGCCAAGGAAATGCATCACCTGGCTGAAAATGTAATCTCCTCAAATGCTGTACACACTGCGGAACTGCACCTAATGCAGCAGGAGAGAAAAGAGGAAATGCAATATCAGAGGTAGGTGACTTGTAAGTGTTCTCCACTTTGAGGCTACCCCTACATAATGGGCTTTTGGCCTCAAGGGACGTCCAGCGGCAAGAGCAGGCCTCCTTGAGCATACCCTGCATGAGGAAATGTTGGTTTCAAGGGACCTCCACTGCCAAAAGAGGGCTGCCTTGTGGCAAAATCTCAAGATGCAGTTACAGACGTCAAGTGTCAGAATGCATACTGCCTCTTTGTCCACTCTTGACAGCCATTATCAGTAGCTTGTTCAATTGAGTCACTCCTGCACACATCCCTCTCCATAAGTGGCTGTAGCCAAAGAGGACCAGGCTTTGGCCATGAATGGCAAGGGTGCACCATTCCTGGATCCACCACAGGATGGGGGTTCCAACTGAACCACGCAGGTGATGCAATTGGCATGTCCCTATAACCCCTATCCTCTTGCCACGACCACCCCTTCTTCATGCACCCTGGTGTCCATGAGCACATGGAGGGAGCATGGATTGTTTTCCATTTTATTTTTTTCCCCCGTCCAAGGTGGCCTGTATTTATGTTGTCCTCATATCAGGGCCATTGTGCTCTAGAGAGCAGTGACTCATCTGCTCATGTTACTGAGCAAATCTTTGTGTGGGGGGACTGGACATGTGTCCATGCTCAGTGGAGTCAACTGACATAGTCTTGTGAACATTCCAGTCAACATTGATGTGTGTATCAGACCTTCCAGTATTTTGCGGCATGAAATGGCACATTTTGCAGCACAAACCTTTATTTATTGCAGCATTTTTTTGGGACATTTTGTATTAACTGGAGGGTGTAAGATTGCCACATTGCTGGAAATAGGCAGAGTGCAAGGCTACAAGAGAGCCAGGGTATCATTATTATGTATCTTTTGTATTAATTTAATAGGAAGAGTCCCAGATGTCTCTGGCATGGCAGAACAGTGTTTGATTTGGCTACATTTCTGGTTTAATGTTCATGCCTATTTAATAGTATTAACTAAATTGATCATTATCAATTGTAATGCTGAAAATATTCCCCTTCTATGTTCTCCAATCCCCCAAACACCCACACACCTCTCTCACCAACACACATCTCACCAACTCTCTATTACAACTTACAATATTTAACCTCTCACTCTGTCATACAAATACTCACGTGCTAGGTCACAATGTCAAGTCACAATTTGCACTGCCCAGCCCCTGCCACACTCCAAATCATACTCCCAACTCACACCTTACACTCTACAATTCCCTCCGCAATATACAGTCCTTCATTCTTTTGTGCTGCTTCTGCATCTTGCATCCTTTCTCCCATGCTATCGCACTCTTCCCTCATCCTTTTTTCCAATCTGCAGCTCACTGCCTCTTTCTGGCCACCCGCTTCCTCTCTGCTTTCTGGCTCACTGACCACACGCTCCCTCTACTTTCTGTACCTCTGCTCACTCTCAGATTTCACACCCACTGCATCACTGCTTCCTCTGCTCTCTTGTGCAGCGCTTCCTCCTCTGACCCACTGCTCTCCCTCTGCTTTCTTGCCCATCACTTCGCATCTCACCCATCACTCTCCCTCTCTCTCATAGTGTAACCATTTTTTTATTTTCTTTAAATGTAGATTTTGACCCAGTTCCTCAAATAATGGGGCATTTAAAAAATGAACGGAGGATATGCTATTTTTAAACAACCCATTTTCGGAAATGAGCAGGTCACCTTATTCTCAAAGGTGACCGGCGCATTTCCACAGGCTTGAGCTGGTGCGCAAATTGTGCACTGGCCAGCTGCCTTGAATGGTGTTCTGGGTTGTTTGACCGAAGTGTAATTATTTGCGGTGGAATTGACCGTAGTCAATTTTGCTACGAATTGATTTGCACTTCAGCCAAACAACCCAAAATGTACCTTTCACCACCACCCCGCCCCCTCCCCTACTTAACTGCTTGGTCGCTGCCGCTTCCCCTGCAACCCTGCGGTGCCAGATCCGTCCCTCAAACGCGGGTCGAATCCGACTATGCAGGGTCCCTTTTTTGTTATTTTCTTTTTTTTCTGTCCCCACCTACAATTTTGAGGAAAAAGGGTAAAACACTTCTACAACCACCTTAGACCAAAATACTGAACATGGGGAGCAGGTGACACCCCCGCAACACATGTTCAGTATTTATCAAAATCGATTGAATAGTACTGGACGAAATAGGTCAAATTGTAACATTCGACAGATTTTTGTCATCAAAATGGCCAGTACTTTGAATAGAATCGCTCTCCCGACAGTGTTCTGCAAGCTCCCAGCGCCTTTCACAGGGGAAGGCCCTCCAGGTGCCTGCCGCTGTAAAATGCGACCCAAAAAATGAATTTTTATCCTGTTTGAGGAACAGAAATGCAAGCGACAGCAGCAGTTCATACCTTAAAAGAAATGCATGACAGGGTCAGGAAAGACCCTGCGCCTCATTACGACCCTGGCGCTAAGGGATTACTGGTACCTAGCGCCTGATTACGAGGTCCCTTTGCGGGTTCCCACCTTAACGGCTGGTTTTACCAGCTGTTAAGGAATGGACAGGCAAAAGGACCTTGGTGCTAATTACGGTACCGCAATTTGCGGTACCGTAATTACCGCCTTCCCCATTCCCATTATGCCCTATGGGGCAAAAATGGGAATGGGGAAGGGCCATGGCGAAATGGGGAAGTACCGCCCCGCCAACCTTGGAATGGGGTGGTACTTCCCCATTTCAACATGGCAGACTCGTTACAATACCGGCAGCAACCATGGTGCTAATAGCGCCATGGTTTAGCACCGGTGTTGTAATGAGGGCCCCTGTCATGCAGTGGCAGCCCCACATCCCGTGCGCGTATGGGTGCCTACAATTTCTGCACATTTAAAAGTGCATCTTGCTTGGAAATGGGGGATGCACTTTTAAATTGACAGAAACGCCACTTTATTTGATCAAGGAGGTGAAAAAGGCCATCTGAATCGGCGCGCATATAAAATGTGCCCATTCATGTATTCCTTGTGGATTGGGCTGCACTTTTTTGGGGCGCAAGTGATGAGATGTGTTAGCGCATTTCATTTCTTGTGTAAAAAAAAAAGTTGAGAACCTGGCATCCTGAGTATTATTTTTTTTAAAACAGTCATTTTTGCAGATTACTTAAAAAAAATGTTTAAAAAAAAATGTCTTTTTTTTTTTTAAAGATGCTGTTTTTGCACAAAACGGCCGTTTTTGTGGCATTTTGCGCAAAATGGCCATTTTCGCGGCATTTTGCGGGATCACAAAATCGCTATAAACTTGAGGGTCTGGTATATGTGTAGTCTGTCAGACAGACTCATTTAGCTGGTCCAAACAAATGACCAATGTCATTCCAGGTATCTTGTCTCATCCAGTGCCCACACTCCCTGAGAGGACAACCCAAGCACCCTATTCCCATCAACATCCCCATTTCCTCTGCTGGACACCCCATTTCCTCTGCTGGACATGACCCTCCTAGCACCAATTCAGAGGCCCTGTGCTAGGAGGAGGTGGTGAGTGATTCACAGCACAACAGCAGTACTACCAGGTAAAGTTCTGCCCTGTTATACATTAGCATGGCTTGTAATATATGGATTCAAATTGTGGCATGATGTGACAGAGGTAGGGATGACCATGTACATTAGATGATGGGGATAATTGGGTGATGGCCACTCACTAAAGATGGGAGTTGTTCTACATGATTGACTATGTGCATGTCTCCTTTATCAGCTATGTATGTGCTTTGTGTTTCTGGTTACCCTTACTTATACTTGCTGCTTCGAGTCAGTCGCCTTGGGATATTCCTGCACACATGCTTTTGGTGAGGGCTGATGCAATGGCTTCTTTTTGGTGTGGTATTACATTTACAATCCTGTCATGTCAGCCTTGCATCCCATCTCCTGACAATTTTCATTTCAAATCATTGATCACTCCATGATCAGGGGTGGACTGGCCTAAAGGGAACGCTGGAAATGTCCTGGTAGGCATCTGCTCCATTGGCTTCATTTGTGTGCTATTTCCACATTTTCCCATAGGGAAAGGGATGCCCTTGTTGTCAAAGTGTGATCTGGCCCACTTTGGGAATTATTTCCTGGGTCTCCTTTGGTTTCCAGTTCACCTGGTCTATGATGCATGAGCATGCAACACACTTGACTCACGTAAAGGAATGATCCAGATGACAAAAGAATGAAGTGTGAGGTGCATTGCTGGTGAGGTTTGGGTGTGGGAGGCCTAAACATCTTTTTCATGTGTTATGTGTCATTTGTAATGTTGCTGCTGTGTTTCCATTGATGTGATCAGGAGCTGTTGATGGTGAAGTTTTTTTTCTTCTTTTTGTGTATTCTGTGAGTTCTCTACATTGCTTTCGGAAAGATTTGGAGGGCATCTCAATGATTGAACAATGGACATAGTGTTGTTATCAGAAACATGCATGAGGTGGGGGTGGGTGGCCAGCTGTTGGTTTTCCCCATTGCAGGAGCATGTACATGGAAGTGGTCAGTGGAGGTAAGCAGCACCAGCAGCAATGGTACAGAGGGACCCATCATAAAGATGGAAGTTAGGTGAGCCATTTTTGTTGCATTTGAAAAATGCAACTGAGGGGAACGCATGGTATGGAGACATTGTGCCATTGGCTAATATTTGGAATTTGAGGCTGTGACTTAGAAACTTTAATGTCCACTTGAAATGATTGTGGCCATGGTTTGTGGGCTTTATGTGATGTATGTCGATGGGGTGGCCTTATACTTTTAAAGTTATGGGGCAGACACTATTTGCCAATCCAAGACACTCATTCCAGGATGTAGTTATGGGAAAGCAGGATTAACCCAATTGCATCATTAAAGGGCATCACGGCTGTGCCTTGACTGTGTTCCAGGGGTTGCAATTCATGTGAAGTAGGTTTGTACTACCTGGTTGCGTGCGTCCTGTCCCTTTGCTCTTTGGTCTGATAATGGAATGGGTGGTGCCTGTGGATGAAGGCGGAGGCGCTCTTGCATCTCTACTGCTTTGCCACGACGTGTGGGAATATTATGCAGGACTCAACATGCTACAATGATTTTGCATACTACAGGGGGTGCATATAGCGATAAGCCACCTGAGTGGTCAAGGGAGTGTAAGTGTGACGTGAGCACTCCGAATGTGTGCTCCCCTATGTCCCTAGTAACTATGTGTGCAGGATGGTAGTGCGGCTCACCTGGGGCAGCTCGATTCCTGATCAGTGTCAAGAGGATTGATGACAGTGGGTAGGCAATATCCCCTGCAAAGGACAACACTGTTATTATGTGCATGTATTGTCATTTCTTGTGTTTCTGTGTGTCATGTGACTGTTTGTATGTACTTGATAGTTGATATTCACACATTAGACAGGTATTTCCAAAGGTTCCCAATGCAAAGACCAGGTACATGTAATTGTTCTCCTTTGAAGTCAAAGCGATAGTGCAATTGTTTATGTGAATAGGGCTTACTTAGTGCTTGATGGGACATGTTTGTTGTTTGAACGGTGCCTCCCTCCCCACGCCCATTTTGTTGCTCATTATTCTCCTTTGATGAAGATTTTGCATGTTCTGCTCCCTTGTAATTCTTTGCACTGGCCCTTCCCACATGTTGCATTCAGTCTCCTGCAGAAAGCTCGCAAAGTTTGATCGTTGAATCGGAAAGTGTCAATTTTCAGTGCAAAGTCAATTTGTGCCGTGCCAAACATTAGGCCCATTGCAGTATCAACTGTCTCAAACACTGATTTCTGCTGAGAAGAGAATATCCAATAATTTCATCCGAAAGATAGTATTTTAACGTTTTCCTCAAAGGGGCATATTTTAGATTTTAATGGACAGTTTCTATAAAATGTTTCTAGATATTTGTTTTCTTATCACAAACGTTTGCTACAGAAGTGTCATGCACGTTCCAAAAAGTTTAGAGAGTCTGATTTGCTGATTGCATCTCTCATAGAATAGTAAGACATCTTTGTTTAGAGTCTTATTTTACATAGTGAACACTTCAGATTAAACAAGCAATTAAAAGCAGTCTCTAGATCTGGAAGAGGTTGTCATTGTTTCATGACACTAGAAAGCCTAACTTATTGGTTATACCTTTTGAATTGCATTTTGGGAAATTGGATTGCTTTGAATATAATAAACTGGCGACTTTGCATACGAGTTCTTAGGGTTGTTGAGCTTTTGTTATTATGGCTCAACTACAGTCACTTGCTCACTGAAGGCCCAACAAAAAAAAGATCTTCAGCAGCCAATAAACTTGCGAGAAAGCCCCTTTCCTTAATGGCTCAAAAATGAGATTTACAACACAGAGGTTTGCATCCAGTGAAACCAAATAAATGAATGCAAGATGTGTTGCCTTCCGACTCGGGATAATAGCTGTTCTAAATGTGGGGGAGTATGAATTACAGAACATAACATTGTAAAGGATTTAAGAAGCAATGCATGGCATTTTCCTGAGTTGCCGCTGACTCTTTCCATCTTTCTTCTGATGCTCCATAGACACTCCACTTGCACATCAAATTCCTGTGGCATTCCATCCATCCTGATATTAAGCTTGGTATCATAAGGGTCCAACTGCCAGGTGACCCACAATTCAGAAATGAAAGTCAATAATAGATTCTCATAAACATTGAAAAAAATGAAGTGGCGATTGCCTCCCATAACCCACACAGTGTAGATGCTTGAAAAGCCACCGAAGATTAACGGTTTTCTCAGAAAAAAATAGGGTGCTTCGGAAACAACCAATGGGTGATGTTTAAACTTACATAGAAAAATATTTTAAACCCGAGTGACAAAGGATGCAAAGAGGGCCAAGTAACACCAGAAGGCACTAATCTACTCCTTTCATCATTGTCCTTTCCCAGTCCTTCCCATTCACCCAAGATTCATAAACTTGGGCTTCTTTTTGACAGAGAACTAAAGAACAATAATGCATTACCTATTTTGCCAGAGCTGAATGGATTAAAATATTGAATGCATGCAAGTTTCATCCCGACCTCCCTTACTACTCATCTAAATACTTTGTTGAGTAGAGACTATGCAACAACAAAGCTAAAAGAGTAATTATAGTTTTTACAAAGTAAGACTCTTTCCCATGGTACGACGTCCATTCAGCGCCTTTTTCTTTTCAGTGCATGTTTTGCCGCCAATTGTATACCCCAAAAAACATCTAACAATATGGGATGGTAGAGGGATCTAAGGTGTAGGTGGGTACGGGGGACTAGATTGCAAATAGGTTTGAAAGGCGGTTTTGTTAGGATAAGACCCACCTAAAAAAAACATTTAAGGAGTTTTTGCGGCAAAAAATCAGTAGCAAAAAATGCAGCAAAATAAAAATGGGCGATGGAATGACATAGAACCCTTGCCCAAAACCAGATCTTCAACATGTCCCGAGTTTCTACATGTCATGGCATTTCTGAGGAATGTGCATTTTAGGATTATTGGAGTTGTAGGAGTATGGGCAGTTGTTGTGATAAAACCTCCCTGTCCCAACAACCAATCTCGACGCATCATGAAAGTCTGCCTTCAGGGAGAAAGAGTCAATATAGAAAATTCTGACAGGACCACATTCCCAGTATTGAGTTATGAGATAACAAAAGCTTGTACTAGCAAACAAAAATTAAACAAACAAATGAGATATTTGAACATTTTAAAAGAATGTAACTATCAGTTTCTGACATGACATTAATGCCAGAACCCCAAACATTAGAAGGATCAAGCGGAAAACCCCAATGTTTTATCAAAGAAGCAAATGTTGAAGGTACCCTGAGCCGTAATGTCATGGGAAGCCAGGGTTGAGTAGCCATGGGAAGAATGCAAAAATTAAATCCACTCAGTTTAAGAAAGTGTGAGAGTATCCATTTCTCAAAACCCTGAAGGCAATAACGGTTACAATGGAAGATTGACAGATGAAAAGTTGCAGGTACAAATGGGTGTAATTGGCGTACTCGTATATAGGGATATAGGGATATCCCACCCAGAAATCAGATCCTCCAGCAGCGCAATGTATAGATTCAAAAATGTGGGAGAAGAGATCCCTAGCTGCTCCTGACCAACTACGACAAGATGTTTACGGTTGGCCAAAAAAGTTCCAGAATCTAGCCAGGGCACTCCCACCAATGGCCATCCAATATTCCTGCTACCACCTTTTCCGCCCTCACTACTATGTCCCCTAAGTAAAATAATTAACTTTGCAATGCTACTCTCTACAAACTCTCAAATTCCTCTCCTACCTTTTCCTATTATCTTCCAGCAGGATGACATTTCTTGAAACACCAGTCCACCCCTCCAAATTCTGTGTTCTTAAATTCAAATCTATATCTGGGCTGTGCCCAGACACAAGTGAAAAGAGTGTGTGGACAACATAAATGACTAGAATCCATCTGCACACTACTATCAGTAACCCAACGGTATCAAGTTTGATTGAGTTCAAAAATATGCAATTCACAAAACACTTGAACGCAGATGCAAAGGTTGTGTGTCCCTATCAATCAAGAACGTTTTGGCACAAAAACAGATACAAGCAATAACACCATGTTGATAAACAGATTTCAAACACAAGATTAATCTCCGGCCTGTATTTAACACTGCAACAGTCTGAGTTCAAGGCACTTCACAAAAAGGACAATATATAGAACTCCACGATTTAACAGTTTTCATATGAGGGTCCACGTTGAACTGCCCTACACATTTCAGGACCAAAGTCCCATCTTCAGCTGTTCACCCTTAATATATTTCTGAAACAATGATATACAAAATACAGTAACAAAGCTATTTGAACAAAAAATCGGCATGAGCACAACCATAAGCTTGTTATACAGAGAAGCAATCATCTACAACCTAGCATTGAGTGGACAGATGGCTAAGTTCTCTAAACCAGACTCTGAAAACAACACGGGATCATTAAATCAACAATTTCAAGTGAAAGTTAAAATGCAGTCATCTGAAAGACATAAAGCGGAAATAACCGTGTGAGGAAAGACACCTATTAAAAAAATACTTAGCACCTATAACCGTGTAGTACCTGACTGAGATTCAAGACACAGAAAAGGAAAATAAGTCTAAGGTATGTGTTGTCTGAACACTGCAGTAGTAGGCAAATGTGTCACTATAATGTCAATAGCAGCCAAATAATACGTGTGCAGCTTCATGCTAAGGGTAAAAAAAACATACCGAAACAGTTTGCTAATTCAGGTGTAAGCCTGCCTCAACGCTGGATGCGAGCGAGCAAGCTGGACATCTACAAATAGAGGCATCTTACAACATGATATGGTCACAGGGTTTTCTCCCCAGGTTGCCAACAATGTTTTAGTACATGCCAAATGTTTTGATACAGTGAAACCCAAACTATCTAAAATTGGAATGTTTCCATGTTATGCTTGTTAGCATTGTAATAATGTCATCAAAGCATTTACGATCAATCACACTTACACGGGTATGAAAATGTAATTCATGTCATCTTGCACTTGTCACTCAACTAATGTTATTTACGCTTTGAAGTGCATATGAGGGTTTGACCACACACAAAGCAAAGTTATGTAGGACGGAGCACAAGTCCCAGGTCCGCACACAGAACTTAAGATCTCCAGTGACTCTACATTTTCAAGAAAAAAGAAATTTGGGGGCACAACTCAAATGTCTCATTTAGAACAGTTCACTCCTCCCAAAAGAGGTGGCAATGTGGTTAGATTGCTTCATCAACAATAGATCTACTGGATCAAATCTATCTCTGCATTACAACCTTGTAGGGAAGTGATTGAAAGATTCAAATGCAAAAGAACAGCTTTCAAAAAGAAATTAAGGCACATTGTCAGGAAAAACAAATTTTATTACATGCTAAGGATCGGGAAGGGCTAGTCAGTTCCTTGGAGTTGAAAACTAACCTGATTCTCTCCAAATGACAACAAATTTGCAGCATATATAAGCAGTTAGACAATTTACATACTCACAAATATTCTGTTAAAAAGACATCCCCACATTGGCTAACTCTAATACAAAGTAATTTAATCCCCATAGCTTTATAGCCCCTTCGGATACCTACACAAAGTACAACCCCTTTGGCATTTGATCTTCTTTCATAGTCTGTTATGACGTACTCCACATAATACATTTATCATTCATGAATAACTCAGGCCATGTGACATAAACCCATGAACCCAGATGGTGACTGTGCAAGGCTTTCCATAAACACTTGAAGGAAAGGGGAGGAAGTGAAATGAATAAGTGCTCTTTGAAGCAGCAGTAAAATCTGTATTGTCCCAAATGCTCAGCTGTCCTGTACTATTTTCCCTGTATTCCTTCACGTGATCCTATTTACAACTGCCATCTCAAGTCAGATAGCCTTCGGCATACATTCTGCTTATTTCCCTGAAAGCCCATAAACCATCAGCCCTCCATTTAACCCTCCAGGTAACCAGTCCTTTCTGGTCATTAAAAAACAAGCCTTCCTGCTCCCAGGAAAATTAAACTTATTATCTAAGAACCCAATCCGGCCATAAAAATCTAACAAATGGCTTTCCATTCCATTCTCAACTTCAACCCTTTTTTAAGCTTTCACAACTGTCCATATGCAGTACGCTTCCTACTGCCTTCCATGACCTCGCTCATCCAGCTCTTCAAACCAGGCAAAAAAATATTCCTGCAAATCCAGGGATTCTACAGCCTGCTAATACTCCAAATATGTGAAACCTGCATTCTGCGATGTCTCCATGTACCCATGATGAACCCCATATTTCCCAATGCCTTAAATGTGCCTGCAATCTAAACCATTGTCAAATTCCCATATGTTAGTTTCCCCTTCAATGAACTCCTCTCTGCATGCATAAAGCACCCCACTACATACTTCTCAGCGCTATAAATTATACATTTCACAATACATTCTATCCGTGTACTGTGACTCTAAAATTGTATCCAACTAAAACACAAAGCAACACTCTTTTCAATTCTTCTAACTACATTGAACACATATTTTGTTGCAACATTGCATCTAACCCAGCTTCACCCTGACCTAACACAATTTTCCTAGTGTGAGCCTCTTTCCTATGTTGGGACCTAAAATGTCTACCAAATTAATGCCTCGTTCCTTGACAGCACCATTTCTGGGAACCCAAACCATACAGACATCCTCCCTGATCTTTCCACTTTGAGCATGTTTCTCTGGCGTACAAGACAACCCACCATTTTTCCCACTATCTACCCAAAACTCCACAAAATTATCTCGATCAGGTGGAGGACACAAAACAACACCTGGAGGCCTAATCAACTCTGACACAGTCTGCATGCCTACATGGTTTGGGATGGAAGTGGTCACACCTGTGGATAAAGTGACCGACATAATAGCGGCTGTTAGACGTAACTTTGCAGAACAGTATCTTAAAAGTACTTGTCAGGAACAAAAGGTGGCATCAGTATCTTCACAGCCAGACTCATCCATGATGAAAACCAGGCAAAAAGCAATTCGAAAAAAGTGTCTGCTTTCATTCCAGCCTCTCTCTCCATGGCCTCATGCAGATTATGCAAGGCTTTAATTGTATTCAATAGTTTCCCATTATCCAAATCATGAGGCGACACAAAAGTGCAACAAGAAACCCCTATCTTTTGAAACACCCCACCTTCCATTGCGGTAAGAAGGTCTAGGGTGTGCTGATGCTGAAGTGTCATTTGGCGCAGGGCCCTCATCTCCTCATGTACGACATTAAAGGTAGTCTCTGACTGATTCATCAGTTGAATGAGTTCATACCAGGTGATCTGAAGCCATTTAGCATTGACAATGGCTTGGACCCCCAGAGCCAGGAGAGTGGTGAACACCATCTCTGTCCTACTAAAGCAACTTCAATGTATTTATATATGCATCCCACATCTCCAACATTCATCATTCATGTTTTCAACTTGTTTTACAGTAAAGTTTATAATTTCTCCCACTTTACAGCTTTTCACCCCCTGATCCCATTCATTGTGTATGAAAGCAAAACCATTTAATTTCAAATGTGATCGCAGGCTACATCTTATATTGTCATGCTCCTTTTTATCTTTTTCCAAACATACATTGTCATTGATTGTTATGTTTGCAACCTGAGCTGCTTGTTCCTGAAATAAGCCCCTTACTGTGCACAAAGATAGGTGCACCACACATTGTACTATCTGCAGTGACAATTTATCAGGAATAAATACTCTTGGAATGCCAGAAGCTTGTGGGATGAGTGAACAGACATAAGAAGACTTGGTTGCCTTTTCTCTCCCGACCCTCTTCATGTGACTATACCTCAAATTGTCTGGAGCAAAGCCATGCACATTCACCACACTATCCAAACCCACTTCTTCATTTACAATTTAATTTGGGTCAGTATCTCTTTGTTTTCTGGGTTTTAACATTTCATGAGATCCTGTAACACTAGCAGACATATTATTAATATTTAGATCCTTATCCATTGTTGCTCCCAAACAGAGAAAAGAAAGAAAAAAGAGAAATAACAACCAAACATGCATTCTAACACCCATACTTCTTGACCTATGTCATTATAGTACAACAGAAAGAATGAGGGAAAACAAAAATGGGAGCAAGAGAATCAAATGAGAAAAAATTTATGTTAGTCCTACTTCAATTCAGACAATATGAGCGCCTTACGAACGTACTGATCCTTTTGGTGTAATCCTGATTAGCAGGAGGGGGTTCTTTTCTGAATTGAAAAGTTCCACCACATTTACCTTGATGACCAACTCTACTCCTGAAGTGAGATGGGCACTCATGACTGGTTCCTTAATGAGGGCATGTTGCCTGATACACATTATTTTGTTGGACTTTTTTCAGCCAACATAATAGGAGTAGAACTCTGATATGAACATATTTATGAAGGTCATTTGACTAATTGCTCTCCATAGAAAGAATGGGTGTTGTATTTGCTCAGACAATTTAGAGCTACTGCTGCTTGCACAATGTGAATTTTGCAAAACATGTGCAATGTTAACACAGTTATGGTTTGAAAATATGGCTGTATGTAAACCCTTTTGAACATCACACTGCTGTTTTGGAACACTTACGAAAGAGGAGTGCCAATTCATCCCATTTGCTGATAACAACATTTAGGTGATAACAACATTTAGGTGAAGCTCCCGGCGGACAGACTCACAAAAATAGTTACCTTATAATTGAGAATGATGGGCTTGGAATATACAGTTATATAAAAGTAAGTGCATATTTGACTTTAAGCTTAACACATTAGCTTAATCAGTTATTGAGAGGCTGAAGGGTGCCAAAGTCTTTTAAATAGGGCCTAACTATGTATTTTCTTGAGCCACTGACAGACCCGAGAACTTGTGGGTCCTATCGGCCCATCACTCTGCCGAATTCCTTTCATAAAGTTTACATGAATCTCCTAGCAGACCTACTTGCCCAAAAGGCCAATTTAATCATTTTACTTTCCTTATTGAAGCAGAGGAACCATTTTGCATGGTGAACTGGGACTGCGCCTGGGCTGCTTTAACGAAATGTGTCCTAACCTCAGTTCACCAGGTCAGTTCAGCTCTTGTATGAAGGGCCACGCGCAGACTTCCTATCAATTGACATTTGAAAGGGAAAAAGTTCAGTGGTGCCCTCTTCCACCACTACTCTTGAAAAATGTTATCAACTCAATAGCAAATAGGATTCATCAAGGTCAAATGATGACTACAGTCCTAGCAGATCCTGAGCTTCAGTATGAGTTAGGCAGTAATGTTAACATGAGTCGTATTTTGGAATACCACCCATTTTACTTCTCTGCTTGATTAACAGTTTTATAAACCAAGTCCAGATAAATTCCCTGATTTTGAGTGGAGGCCTTAAGCCGGTCAAGTGGCACAGCGAGTAGAGCGCTCGCTTTGACATCTTTGCAGAGTCTGCTAACGCAGGTTCGAATTCCAGCGGGGCTAAACTCAGCCTTTCATCCTACCAAGGTCAATAAATGAGCACCACACACCATGGGTAGTAATAAGCAGCGCTCAGATACCTGAGGGTTCGTAGCACTATATAAGTGCCAAATTATTATTATTATTATAACTCTACAAACCAGTAGTAATTAGGACGGTAATAGTGGTTGCAATAGTTGGCAGTATTAACTCATGATGTAATACCTCCTATCCGTAGAGGTTTTATCAGGACATCTGAAGAAATGCATCAACATTATCTTTGCTTAGGCTCATTGGTATTACATATTTGAATGGCAATCATGTCTCTTCATCTCCCTGGCAGCAAGAGACAACATTCAAAACCCAATGATAAAAGATGCTGGTTAACTGGAGACAATTATTTACAAAGTTTTACCAACCCAAATTTGGAGCTACATTTGAGGATTTATTGGTTATCAACATGAGACACACCTCTGAGAGACATGGATTAATTCCTTTTTAATTCCATGCTCCATTCAAAGTTACTTAAATATAGGCCAATCAAGGAGCATCGTAATATCCGGTAGATAGTCTGAAGAAATTAAGGGTATCCAAATTTACAATTGAAGTTTCCTTTTTGAATATCCTTTCTCTGGCTGATCCTAAATGGGAATGTTCTGCCTCATAGGAGATGTAGTAACCTAAAAGAAAATCAAATAATTTACAGAACGTTTCAGGCCACACCAGAACAAAGCAACCTTTCATTTTTGTTATATATATGTGCAATTGAGACGTTTCCTGCAAAACAGTACAGACATGATAGGAACTTTACCTGCTTCCTCAGCCTAAATGGCCATAACAGACAATTGGGAGAAGCATCACATAAGGAGGATACAGATCATGGTAAAGTCTGAGATGTCTAATATTCCCATACTGCACATATGGCGAGTGTTAAAGTCTGAGAAAATCTGAGAACTCAATCTGTCCCCTAAAGTGCTGATTTGCAATAAATCCTATATATATCCATCTTCTACCTCTACACTCCAGACAAAATTGGCAAAATGTTCACAGCTGATGGGTCACTTGTTTGGTACTTTTGTCATTCTAAGGACAATTGGGTGCATAGTTCTTCTTTTTGTTGTTGTTAAGGAATTGGTTCCTATCAAGTATATTTTGATTTGCTTTAAACGCAGAGGATCAAGTATATTTTGATTTGCTTTAAATGTAGAGGTAGCTCTTCAAGTGTTGCTAGCACTGCTAGGAAGAGCCTATGTGTTACATTTATAGGAAAGCCAGCAGAACACCACCTGATAGTCTCTAGGTCGAAAGCTGCAGAGGACCAGCACATCCAGGAATGGAAGAATCAAACAATGCATATAAACAGGATGTGAAAGGCTTATTATTTTGGAAACCTTAGAAAGAATACTTTTCTATAATATTGTGGCTTGCTCTTTGCATTTGTATTTTGCCTGGAACAGAGAATAGAAGAAGTGAGTTTTCTATAGCAGAATATTGGATGAGATGGCATCTTTTCCATAAGCAGCAACAGTTTTAATAAAGGAATTCGAAAAGCACCCTCTACTTAATAGATTGCACATTGATGACTGCATTTGATGTAATACATTTGTATTTGCATTGCAAATTATGCTATCCCCATTGTGGGTGAGTAATAAAAACACAATCTAAACAACAATTCTGCAGAGTGCCCTTCTTTGCACAAAATAACAAGAGACCCCCACAAACAGATGTTTAATATCTTTAGACTCACTCCTATTGATGAAACAACTAGGGCAATGCAAAGTATGAAGGCCTTTGCAATGTGTGCCACATAATACCTGCACCGTTCATTAATGCTCACTGGATTTTACTTACCACCAATAAAACTAGACTGTTCAATATTTCATTCAGAGAGGACACTAGCCACACCAGCTTAATATCTGCAACCATCAGACACTAACTGAATACACCCTTCTGATGTCTTTAACAACGGACTACAAACCAATATCTATTTTCCCCTTTATGGAAGCAACGCTAAAACAACTTGCTATTATACAGCTCCAAACATTTTTGGAATCTAGAAAAATGATTCACAACAAAGAATCAGGCTTTTGCACAGAGTTGAACACTGAAGTCACCCTAATTTAGCAGAGAGAGGACGTTCCTAAAGTAGAGAACAGCAACTGATCTCAGATCTGAATATTAAAAGACCTCTAGCAGACTATGGCACTGTAGGCCATCACAACCTCATGCGACTACTACAACACACAGGTGGGGTTTTAATGGACCGCCCATAAATACGTTGAAAACCCTATACAAGACTGTCTCTCAGTAGTGAAACCTGGCCAATTTCAGAGCTCTTCACAACTTCTAATCGGTGCAGTAGCCCAAGACAACCCACATGTACCCTGGCTCCTCAAGGTAAAGTCGTGGCCCACAAGTTCTTCGATTTCACCACATTCTCAAATTCAGATGATGACAAAATACTTATCCACCTACCTGTTAATAAACTATCCAACATTACTCATAATTGACACTCATCCATAGACAAGTTGCTTACCACTCACTCCCTTTGATAAAATGTTTGTAAAACAGAGGCTTCTCTAAGGTAACCTCAACACTAAAACACTGCTCTTAAGGGCCCATAAAACTTGGCTCAGCACTTCAACATAAAAACAAAATAAAACCCCTGGGTATTCTCTTTAACTCTGTTAATATTTTCACTCCCTCCAAATAAACTCACACCATGCAATGACCAGCATGAACTGTGCCAGCAAATCTGATAGCTAGAAACACTGGCAGAATATGTCAGTAACTGTCCCCAATCTTCCTCCACCACCTGACTCCATGGGTCTTCAACTTTTCTATCCTGCTAATGATCGAGGTTGATTTACCACATCACTCCAAACTCACTTGCCCCACCATAGTCACACACTTCCCCCCGCTTGGGTTATTCCTCCACCCTGTTTAAAACTTAACTGTGCTTCTCTTTTTACCCACTGCATGGTTATTGAAATTGTAAAAGGAACACTGTCTTTTACTATTTTTGTGTTCATCTTGTTGTATAGCTTATTTTCAATTAAAGCAATTACAAAGCTCGATGAAGGCCTATACTAATAGTGATTGATGCGAGTTCAGGTGCAAACATGTGTGGTAAAATCCCTGAGCCCTTACTGAGGACTTTGCTTCAGTCTGACATACTTAGGCTGCAGGCTGGGAGGTTGTTACAGCTGCTGTGTATCCTTGAATGCAGGAGTGATTGCTAAATCCTTACTTGCTAATACTGTCCCTTATCAATGGAAGTACCCTAACCACAACTGCACTGGGTCAATTATAGTATTCGAGTCACAGTGTAATTTATAAAAGTTAGATTCTTTAATTAGAATATCTTAATAATTGGTTCCTATAGCCAACATGTTCGTCCAACCACAGTCTTTATCAAGGCGAATGGTATAGTATTATTTATCATCTTGGTCAAATGTTCTGGTTTGCTAGTGATAGAACCACTAATTGATAATCTGTCTCTGTTTCAATAAATTCATCAATTGACTCAGTTGCTAATGAAGAGTTGTTTGGCAGCAGAGCAGTGGATAATGATGGTCCACTTGTTTTCTAGATTAAAAGTTTCCAATGTAATCTAACATTCTCGGAGACATTGTATGAAGGTAGTAAAATCCATGTTTGGAAAGCCCGTCCATTTTATCAACAAACAGGCTTTGTAGGGCCTGTTGATTGCAAGCCTTTCTGCACCTTTGGCATGCGGTACAGATACACAATATCCAGAGAAAATTAGATTACATTTGAAACTGTAGGTGGATTATCTATATTGGCTTCTAATCAATAGTCAGTGTTCTCCAATTATGGGTCACATGCTATCAGACAATGTACAAAATTGAATACCTCTGATGTATTGAGATCTTAGCTCAAATTAACATGTGTGTTCATGTTGTATTTAGCTTACACATTGGTTATGTTAAAGTTCTTCATGTCTGTGGATGCTATGTTAATATTCTTCATGTATAAATGCATATATCACCTATTGTACATGCTCTTCATGTGGAGTGCATATGTGCACATGTTGCAACAGCCTGAAATAAGGGTGGTACGTTGCCTCAGTTATTAACGATTTTCATCTGTGTGTAATTGGGACGGGGGAGGGGCAGACACCATAGATAAAATATTAATCTGCCTTCCAACAGCATGTATTTGGCCACTACATTCGATTTTTACCAAGTCTGGTCTGATGTTTCAGTCATATAATAATAATAATACCCATCTGTATATTAAAGTTCATATTCTGGAAGCAGAGCTCGTTAAAATCATAAATGCCTGATAAATGAAATAGAGGGCGAGATGCTAAACAATAGGCTTTAATTGAACTCTTGCATAACAGAGGTAATTTTTTTTGGTTCTAAACACACTGTGCAGAAGCTGCACCATTCTCATTGACTTCATTCGTTGGTTCTGCGACAACCTTTTCCAATAAGATTAAAAATTAAGGTGCTTCTTGGAAATCAAACTTCGATATTATCTATCAAATGTGAGAAGTAAACAACACTGAATTGCAACTGATCATATTTTAACAAAGAATACTATCACACTGACATTGGTTCTTTAATCAGTTATTCACTGATTATTGCAACACTCGATTATAGGAATGCTAGAAGATCAGCTGTTACATTTAGAGAGAATGCTGCGGTTTGGCTCGTTGTTGGACTCCCTAAGCATGCACCTTTGTCTACTGCCTGCAGCTCTTTACACTGGCTTTGTGTAAAATTAGGACTGAAGTTTAAGGTTCCATGTTTGGTGTTCAAACACTTGCATGGTATGGGCCCAAAGTACATGCATTGGGTCGACCACAGTTTTTCTGTTGGTGCACACTGTGTGTGGAATGAGCTACTCCCTGCTCTACCTACAGTGGATACATACTTGCTTTTTTGTGAATTGGTCAAGACTTTATTATTCTGCTAGCTTCTACTGTTGTATTTATGGAGCCAAAAGATTTCTGTGCTTTGATGTTGTTTGTCTACTTGTGGCGTGCTAAAAATACTTTTAGAAATTAGGTAGCGGGTACTGATTTGTGGGTACTATTGTGGCAGAGTGTAACAGCGCATACACCATTTAACACCGGGTCTGTGCTTCTGTGAGTCTTTAGGTAGCTATCAGAGCTGTGCATAGGTGGGAAACTGCCTCACCATGACACATCACTAGGCTCTGCATAGCCTTAAAATGACAACCCTATCCTCTCTCTGTGCTCTGGTGGCAAGCTGAACCCTGCACTCAATGGCTAGTCTGAAGCGAGGCGAGGTGTGATGCCACTTGGAGCTCTCTAGCTGGGAACCCTGTCATTAAGGATCCCCTGCATCAAGAGTGGGAGCTAGGTGAGCACGGAAGAGGTCGGATGAAGAACACCCAGAGAGGCAACTTCATCCATCCTTCACTTCTATGGAAGCTGTCTAAATCCCAGGGGCATTCTGCGCGTTATACAAATCAAAATAAAAAATAAAAAATGTGTCATGCTTGAAAGTTCACATGCGGTAATAACACATCGTTGTCTGTCATGATGCCATATCTTTGCAGGATGTATGTGAGGCAAGGGCTTACATTGCTTTGATACACTACTGGTCACTACCCATCCTTTCTTTCTCTTTGTCATCTTTTTAATTTCCCTTTCATCTGGTTACCTTTGACTCATTACTTGAATACTTCATGTCCTTTGTTTTCATTCTATCACATGTACTGATTTGGTTTGATTTACTTGCTCTTGCCAAAAATGTGGCACACTTGATCACTCTTCAGAAATGTCACCAACCACGCAGGCGCAGTATGCTACTGAATCTGATCACACTTTCCTCAAATCCAGTTGCAATGTAAACACATTCTCCAACTAAGAGCAGCCATTTCATAACATTCATGGTATTCCCACCTGTTTCCATATTACCACACACACAGAACACCGTTTTTTGACCCATAGCGTTTGTATCCAATCCACATGTATTACACTAGGTTATTAAGCAGAAGTCCTGGCCAGTCTCATAACTGGACTATGAACCATTGGTCATTTTGATGACCATTTTCACCACAATTGCCTTCCACGACAGGCACGGGGAGAATCTGAGCCCCAAGTAATCATAGTGGGGTCAAAGATGGAATCTACTGTTCCCACAATAAATTGACCTACAATCTACCTCTCTTTGGAGATCACCATTATTCTAGACTTTGAGAAATTGACAGACATCCCTATTTTTACATATAATTAGTATCTCCAGAGACTGGGAACTGGAGAGCTAGTGGAGTTCTGGCAAACAGTACTGTGTTGTCTGCATACACACGTTCAGGGGTACGAAATTGAGCAAACCATGGGACATCAGGTGCTAATTTTTATAATTATTTATTTAAATAATATGTATATAAATTCAATAATAGTGGTGCCAATACAAATCCCTGTCGAGAACCGTTTTCAACTGTAAAATTCAACGTATTTTGACTCTCATTGCTATATCTTATATTTTCATTCGTCACATGATGCACAGCAATTACAACCCATTTTAGATAAGGTTAGCCACAGCATTTCTAATGGCACATTATCAAAGCCACAGAGGTCCATATACGCAAGATAAAGAGGTTAATTCAATCAAATTGCATACTTGGAACAAATTAAATATAAATGTAAGCATTGTAATTACTTTCCCAGAGATTCTTACAATTCTAATTGATGTTCAGCTAATATACTGTATTGCAACCACCAGTCCATCAATCTATCATTCATTATTTTCCCAAACAACTTTGACGTACCATGAATAATAGAGGTTGGCCGATAAGAAATTGTCTCAGCCCTCCTACCCTATTTACAAATGGGGACTATGTTGTTCTAATTCCAGTATGAAGGGATTTCACCACAATCTATCAGAACACTACAACTAAATGTAAATAGTGAAATCAATAGTTCTGCCATATATTTATAGAGATCTATTAGGATCCCATCTGGGCCTTGGCATTTTCGACTGACCTGCTTATTTAAAGCTGATTCCGACACTTATATTGTGATTTGTAAAGATTATAATTTTACATCATTACATTTAGTGTTATTTCTGTTAAGCGATTGGCATTCTCTATTCCGAGGTTAGCGTTGATCCCTGTCTTTTCCATGTGTTTGCATGATGCCTGGAAATAATTAACCCACAATTCCAGTAAAATATGCCATGGGAGATCAGATGATCATTTGCTCCCAGAAAGATATCTAGAAGCCCATTTCCAAAACTCTACTGAATTTGTGTGCCATACAGCCATATGTCTTTATTACATTTTTCCTTTCCATCCCGAAGAGCCTTTTTATAAGTTCTCTGACACCGTCTAAAATGTAGTTTTGTAGACTTATTTCTCTTTTAAGGCAAGAAAAAGCTCAGCATAAGATGGACCTTCCCAAAGTGTGTACACTATACCTTTTCATAAGCAACTAGCAGAAGCACCTGTTCTGTGAACAGGTTCTGTAAACTGATAACACAGATCCTGTAGGTCGCTGTTCCGATTCGCTTATCGCTTGATGTGCTTTTTACCCTGAAGTAAACTGCACTGAGAATGGGCAACGTCTGCTGCGGGGATGTCAGGCACGTGTGGCAGCAGACTTTGGTGGGAAGCGGGAGCTGGTGTGCTGTTGCACACTGGGACGTTCTGTGATCTCTCCCCACCTGTTGCCTCACCCTGGTCTAGTGCAGTTCAGTGCAGTGCATTGCAGTACATATCTTGCAAACCGTGCATCCTAGGGCCTGGACCTTGAGTTTTGGTCCTCATGTTGGGACTGGTCTTTCTACGATCTTGCTATGTGTTTTCAGCAACATTTCTACCACATCCTCCTGAGAAATCTTCTGCCTATGGGCTATGGGTTCTATCCAATTCCTATACTGGAAATGCCTTCTCAATCGCATTAGCATATCTGCACCTGCATTAACTTTTATTCTCTTCAGTACACTTCTCATTTCCCTCTTGGCTCTAGCTAATATGAGGATATATGGATGATTGCGCACATACTCATTCCTGTTACCCAGACCAGCAGAAACAGTGAAGTCCATCAAAAATGGTGTATACTAAATCGAGGGTATTATATTGCTGTTCCTTTAATCTCTTAGCCCTCCAAATCATTTATGCTACAGCGATACAATATTGCCTGAGTTCATTCTTAGACGATTTCGCCCTTGATTGATCTCATTCTTGAATGTATAATGGGAACTCCCTTATATGCATGTTCATTTTTAAAATATTGTGATCACTGGTATTTACATTATGGACCTAAAATGTAGACACTGCTCATAAGAGATTGCGAATTACAAACACATAATCAATTGTAGCTGTGTGAATACCTCTTTTCCACATGCTAGGGATATCCCCCTCCCGCATCCATTCACCATGTGCATATCTCGATTACCCATTTCTCCCCATCACAATTCCCTCCTTTTTTCTATTTGATTCAGATTAGTGCCACTGGATTCTTTACTAAAACCTACTTCATCTCAGACTGCATATTAAGCTCTCAAATTGCCATGGGGTCATGCAGAGACTCACAACATTCATCCAATATATTAAAGAGCATTTCCAAAAAATCGTCATCATTAATAACCTTTGGGTTGAAATATACATTGAACATCACATACCATACAACTTCCTTCGATGGCAACAAATGTATCTGGACTGCCAATATTTGAATGAAGAGTTTGGGTGCTTAACTTCGACAACCTCCATTTTCATCCCATATTTTACAGCCACCTGAGGCATGAGCTCGGTCTGCGCTTCTTCCCCTCAATAGTAGGGTTCATAAAGACAAATACCCATGCAATGCAGGTAGAGCCCCAACACAGGTTTCCTGATGACAGAGGATCGCAAAGGACTCTAACTGGAGATTTCCCCAGGCAAAGAGATGTCTGAAGTCTCTTGTAGTCATGCAAACAAATTCTGACTCAGTTGAGATCCCCAGCTAGTCCCTTTTTTTATTCAGGATGAAAGCCTCTATTAACTATGTCCATGACACTTCCCCCATATGGATTTCTTCCTCATCTCATTTTTGGTTAACCCTTCTTTGTATGCCCTCATGGCCCCCCTCTCTTATCATAATTGGAAGCCTTGCATCATCTATGTCGTTGTTTTTCTTATCCCCCATAATTTCCCTACACCTTTCAACAGGGTTTGGAACCTTGTTAATATTAACGTGTCCTGGTCCTTCAGCAAAACGAGTCCCTCGGTCATGTTTTTCTCAAATATACCCCTGCTTTGTCCTTGCTGATCCTACTTCACTAGTCCGGAGCAACGTTGTTCCCAATACTAGGCGTTTTTTGCTCCAGAGTTTGAAAAAGGACCTCATAGCATATCGCCTGATCTTCAACTTATGCTGGAGCTGGTTTTTGTACAATTTCTAACGTTGCAAGCATTAACTGCGGGTCATTATTAACGCCCTGCCCTGGTGAACTACATTTATTGTCTCACTCTGGTTCCCTTTTTGCTTATTTATTTCACCAGAAGTAGACGCTTTTGCAAGTATATCAATCTTCTCTGAAATAAGCAATGATGGGGCGCCTCTTGCCTGTTGCTGATGGGGGGAAGACTACAATTAGAAGTTGGCATCATATGTGATTTGGCATGTGAATCAGCATCCATAAATTCAGTAATCCTCGCAATTACATTTTTTAATGCCAATGCTAACATTTTATGTTGCGAGTTTTTCAGTATTGACATCTCTGCCGCCTTCTCTAGGTCTGTTTCTAGATTTAAAGTGGTTTCCGGGAGAATAGAGTATGCTATTTCGCTAGCCCCCTCGATTGGGCTAAACTCTTTGTTAAATTTATTCCATCTGTGTTGGCTCCGACATCCCCAGCACCTTTCTTCCCTTATAAAAGAAACGCTGCTTCAGAAACGGTTCACCTGTTCTTTTTGATCGAGAAGAATTTTGTAGAGAACAGGCTAAAACAGGCGAGGCAGTGCTCCCACAAGCAACAATATGATAATTCTCAGTAGAAACATTTGACACGTTTGTATGATTTGGGCTTTAGCCCCACCTTTCACGATCCGCCCCGATATCATTAACCGAATGTATCCTTATGGAGTTATCCCCTAATTTCTGGACTTCGTCCAAAGCCGAATGATAAATGCTATTAAAGGCTGTATCTGTGACCCAGTGATCCCCTTGTCCCCTTGCAGGTATTAGGTCCAATAAAATTGGACTTTGCAAAGTATCCAGTGAAGAGACCATAACAGTATTAGGCACACATGGGTAGAGCAGACTGTTCTCAAGTAAGATAGTATTGCCCACGATTTCAAAAGGCTGCCACGTGCCCTCACATGGGCCGCGGCTACTCACAGCCCTTGTTTCAACAAAACAGTTTTCTAGATCCTCAGGACAGCGAGCAAGTGACTTTGCTACACTCTGAGGCTCTGGCTTCTTGAAACTAGTCTGCTTTCCCGGGGCAAGTCATTAGTCATTTGTTTCTCTCCCCAAAAGCAGGCTCACCACCCTTCCTCTAAAAAAAACTTCTTAATAGGAACTCCTCTGATTTATAGGACCTCCTCCTCCTCAGAGAGCAAACACAACACAACTTACCCTGGGTTTGGGGCGCAGTTGTAAAATCCATCTCCCTGCCTCCATTTGAGCATCTCTCATTTCAGGCGTATTTGCCACAGCATCCATGGAACAGCTGTTGTTGTCAGGAGGCAAGTATGGAGATAAACAACAGGAATCCACTGGTCTGCCCTCTGAGACCGCACTCTGGTGTGCACTCTGTGCTGCACTCTCTGCTGGAGTGCAGGTTTTGTAAGAAGAGATGGCAAACTCTGCCTTGGTTGACAGTAGACAGAGAAGACACATTGCAGCAAACAGGAAAGCACAGTAACCCAGCAGCAGACAACACTCGGCTGTGCACTCCACACCACGCTTCACACTGGAGTGAAGGTTTTGTAAGTAGAGATGGCAAACTCCGCCTTTGTAGCCAGTAGACAGGAAAGACACGTTGCAGAAAACAGGGAAGCACAGCAACTCAGAAGCAGACCCCACTCTCCTGTGCACTCCGTGCTGAAGTGAAGGTTTTGTAAGTAGAGATGGCAAACTCCGCCTTGGTAGCCAGTAGAGAGAGAAGACACACTGCAGCAAACAGGGAAGCAAAGCAACTCGGCAGCAGGCCACACTATGCTGTGCATTCTGTGCTATACAGATATATACCAAACCGAGATCTGAGATTGATTTTCTCATTTTCTCAATGTTGTGGAATGGAATCCAGAAAAAGTTAACTTTGTTTTTAATTAGACCTGTCCAGTGATAGAGCAAGTAAACTGTTGAGGTTTTCCCCGTTAATAATGACACCACCTGTTGAAATAGGTTGATGAAAAAGCTAATTTGTCTGGTTGTTGGACCATAAATTAAGACTATAGTATGGCTATTATCACCCAACATCAGCTGTAGGGAAAATATTAAGCCATGTGTATCTCTAGAAAGGATTCAGGCTTCTTCCAAGAGATCTATGGATATTAGAATTGCAACCCATAACTTTTTATAAGTCACTGAGATGAAACATTGGTGATGAAAAATGTTGACTAAAGGCAATGCTTATCTCTGTTGAGTGAGTGAGTTACCTGTATTAAAGCCAAACTAGATGTTTGGTTATGGAGATATATAAGGGCAGCTCAATGCTTACGTTGGGCTGACACACTGTTTTAAGGGAAACAACCTTTATGTTCACCTTTCATTTCAAAAGGTGAAGCACTGCACTTTAAACTGCACACCATCTGAAATGGAATCCCTGTAAATGTTTCAAACCAACACACGAAGAATGTCAATCATTCCAGCAAAACATATGCAACTTAAAAATCCCTTGATGGAGGCAAACCCATCCCCTCATAAATTAGCAAAGTATGTGAACAATTTGAAAATTAAAATCATTGGGGCAACAAAAAGTATGAGTGATCCATTTTTCAACCTGGTTTTCCCTCGCATCTCCATGAAGACAATTTAAGAGTTAGGGGAGGCCAACAGCATGCATGATATTGTGGACACTGCGCAGGTGAATAGAGCAGGATATGTAAGATGAGAAGGGCACGGAATTGGCTGGGAGTGAACTCAATAATCTGTGTTGAAACAGAGTCTGGGGACCGAAATGCAGGTATCAGTGATGTGAAGCTACATGTGACTGCCAATAAGATATGGTGGCACAGCAGGTCATTCATGGCTATTGTTGACTTATAAACCTGCCATAGCAGAGACTCGGGAGGGGCATTTTCATATATTAGAAGTTGATTGGTGAGTACCACCTGTTCTGCTGAACAACCCTCCTTTGCAGTAATCCTGTAGGGATCGCTAGGCTCAGATCCTAGTTGCCACACTCAGACCAGGAGCATCTCAGAAGGTGTATGTAGCAGGAAGGGCCAACAGATCCTCTGTGGTTCCTCAAACCTCTCAAGCCCAACAGTCATGCCCAGGGTGCAGATCTGTCACCACCTGGGGTCATAACTATAGGCAGTGGGGTGTGGCACTAGGGGGTCTCCACATAGTCTGCCCATTCCTCGCACTCTTGGGAAATGGGTTCCCCACAATTGTCCAAGCCCCAGGGATGGTGGCCATTGGCCATGACCGCAGGTCATGGACAATGTTCCACAGTAACACAAAAGGGATATAGTGACCACTGGGATAAGTGCCGCGTCAGGCCCAGTGTCTTTTTTGTTGCTTCACAGGGTCAGCAACATGAAGCCCATGCCCCTGAGACTGCAGCCTCCAGCCATGGCCACAATCCATGGACTGTGTCCCACAGTCCCGTCGGCACTGCACAGGGATGAAGGCCCTGTCCCGTGGCTATTGTGGATGGCTTGGAGGGGCCCTGGGCATGAACAAACATCAAGCCCCAGGCAATTCAAGCATACCATTCATCCCCAGCATGTGTTGTTCCAAGTGACAAATCTCAATGTGTGCTGCACAAATATGTTGGTTATAGAAACATTGTAGTTATTTCATACATGTTATAAAAGGATGTTTTAATAAGTAGCATCCAATTATGATACAGCATAAATCATCTACAATTATGAAAATGATTTAAATTTACTGAAAATACTTTGTTGAAAGGGCATTTTCATTAGGGTTATCTCTCCATTCCCTACCATGTGTTGCTTGGTTGGACCTGCAACATGGATGAAGACCATGCCCAAGGGAGTGTGTGGACTGGCCATGGCCTAAAACCATGGCGAGTGACCTAAATTCCCATCATGGGGCTATAGCTATCTCTGGACCAGGACCCAGGCCATCCCCATTGGCTATTGTGGGTAGGCTAGTGGATCCTGTGGCATGGGCAAATCTCTGCCCCACATTGTTCACCCATAACCTACATAGCCAGCATGTGCTGCTCAATGTGACACACATCAATATGTGCTGCATAAAGGAGCATTATAATTCTTTCATAGATGTTAAAAGGCGAGCTTTAATAACTTACAATCAGTGGGGGCACATCATGAAACATCCTCAGTCATGAAAATATGGTTTGTTAAAGGAAAGCTATGGTGAAGTTGAACTAATAAAAACTTCTGAAAAACATTGGAAAAACGTTGTTAAAGATACATAATGGTTAGGTTGCTCTAAAACCTTGAAATTTGGTACACACAATAATGTTAAGCGATGTCATGATGACGGTGCAAAAAATCGAAAAACCTAAAATAATTCACCACTTAGTTATGTAACTCACACTTCCATCATGCGCTGCACATACCGACAGATATGGTAACACGGACGATTATAACAAGTGTATAATAGATGCATTCTTTCATGTGTTTTCTTACTCTGCTTTTTCTTGAATTTTTGGGGGCATTTCTGCACATTAAAATGCACATGTTAACAGTACAAATGAGATGCACTTTCAATATACCAAAATGACATGCATTCTATGTTCTTAATGAGAATAGATGTGATGAAATATGTTAATCATGACTTTGTTTGACTGTAATTTATTTTAAGTGTAGCAGTGGCAAATTTGGCACACTATTGATACTATTTCTTTGCTGTATTCAAACAGAGATTGAAGGGCTGGAATGTTCTTTTTTGTATTTTCAGGTGTTTCTGTTGCATCAGGTTTAGGGGCCGATTCATGGAACAAATGTGCGCCGAAAATCTTCGCGCAAGCAGGCGCAAGCAGGCGCAAGTGGAAAAAAACAGGCGCACGCGCACGCGTGCGATCCATGGAAGTCCCTGCGCATGTTTACCTCGGGATGTGCGCCAAACCCGTGCATGGCGCACACGTCACTGCAACATCCCGAAAGACGTGCGCGACGCGCACAGTGAAAGCGCACAACCTCGGCGCATACACTAGAAAGTGGGCGGACACGGGGCGTAATGCCCGGAATGGGGAACAACTCGCGAAAACAAGGGCGTAACTGGGGATGTACTGCAGGGAAGCAGACGGAACGCCCACACGCACCCGAACCACACGTATTCATGGAATCGAATAGGGCAAAGCCACGCACAGCGAAAGACACGCACAAGCCGAAACACGTCCGCCACACGAAGGCAGGCGGTAGCGTCCCTGCGCATTACAAAAGTGGCAACATACAGCAATTGGGCCTGTGTGAGCGGGGCACGTGTATATCGGGGGTTCGCGTGAAGTCTATCACGCGATCGGGCCTGGGGGAGCGGGCTACGTGTATTTTAGGGGTTCGCGTGAAGTTTTTCACGCGATCGGGCCTGGGGGAGCGGGCTACGTGTATTTCAGGGGTTCGCGTGAACTTTTACACGCGATCGGGCCTGGGGGAGTGGGCTATGTGTATTTCAAGGGTTCGCGTGAAGTTTCTCACGCGATCAGGCCTGGGGGAGCGGGCTACGTGTATTTCAGGGGTTCGCGTGAACTTTTTCATGCGATCGGGCCTGGGGGAGCGGGCTACGTGTATTTCGGGGGTTCGCGTGAAGTTTCCCACGTGATCGGGCCTGGGGGAGCGGGGCACGTGTATATCGGGGGTTCGCGTGAAGTTTTCACGCGATCGGGCCTGGGGGAGCGGGCTATGTGTATTTCAGGGGTTCGCGTGAAGTTTCTCACACGATCGGGCCTGGGGGAGTGGGCTACGTGTATTTCAGGGGTTCGCGTGAACTTTTTCACGCGATCGGGCCTGGGGGAGCGGGCTACGTGTATTTCAGGGGTTCGCGTGAAGTTTCTCACGCGATCGGGTCTGGGGGAGCGGGCTATGTGTATTTCAGGGGTTTGCGTGAAGTTTCTCACGCGATCGGGCCTGGGGGAGCGGGCTACATGTATTTCAGGGGTTCGCGTGAAGTTTTTCACGCGATCGGGCCTGGGGGAGCGGGCTACGTGTATTTCAGGGGTTCGCGTGAACTCTTACACGCGATCGGGCCTGGGGGAGCGGGCTACGTGTATTTCAGGGGTTCGCGTGAAGTTTCTCACGCGATCGGGCCTGGGGGAGCGGGGTACCACTCACCGTCTGCCTTGCGTGTAGAAGAACGCGTAGCCAACACCCGCTGTGAAGTAATAGCGTGTGAACCCCAACGGATGGAAAACACACGCACCGCACGAAAAGCACGTACAGAACATCAAGGCACGCGGGATCTCCAAGCCATGCCAGGGCAACGCCCGTGCGCAAAACGTCACAGACGCGCTTACGCTGTAAGGGCCTTTGGTCCAATGAAATCGCGTACGCGTGCTGACGAGCTTACGCGCTAAGGGCCTTTCCTCAATTTTCACGCTGACGTGCAGGATTTTCACGTGCCAAATCACTCCGTATCAAGCTGGCCACGCGAAAACACATGGAAGACCACGCTCCTGCCCAGAAGGCCGAATTACTGCCCCCCAGTGCCCCGAGCAGCCTCCCACGTGCCATCTGCTGCTGCCTGCCTGCCTGCTGCCACCGTGCCCTGCCATTTGGTGCCTGCACATCAGCCATCTGCAGGGGTCCAGTTGCTGTGTCCACCCCTGCTGGAACAGAAGACTCCCGACTCGGATAACATCGCTCCACAGCCCAGCCCCAGGACCCAGTTGCCCACCCACTCCTGCCCCTGGGGTTGCCATGTCGGGCACATCCACATCTGGCACCAGTGGCAACCCCCGGCCAGAGGGGCAGAGGGGCACCAGCTTCACTGCCACCGAAGTTGGTGTCCTGGTGGAGCAAGTCCTGGGGCAGTATGATGCCCTCTTCGGATCGTCCCGCGCCAACAAGGAAGGACGGGAGAGGATCTGGGCCGACTGTGTGGTTGCCATCAACGCGGAGGGGGTGGCAACCCGCACTATCCAGAAGGTCAAGAAGCGCTGGGAAGACTTGAGGTCCAGGACCCTCATAAAGGCCCGGCGCCTCGTGGAGGGGGGCCGGGGCCGCATGAGTTCCATCCAGATGAGGGTCCTGGAACGCGTACACCCAGCGCTCCATGCCCAGGTCCTTGAGAGGGAGACCCGTCTGGAGTTGAGCGGTAAGTGGCCAAGCATTGCTGTGTGAGACAGGGCATGTTGCAGTGTGCTGGTTGTCTGATACTTGCCTGTATGTGTGACATAGGCCATGTACGCATGTATGTGTGCAGGGACATCATGGTAATGCATGTGCGATCAGCAATGTGTGAACCGCACGGTCGTTGCATGTGTTCAAATGCGACATGGGGAGCCCTATGCAGATTGTACACATGAGAGCATGGCAGTCTCTGTTCCTGGACATGGGTGGGGGTGAGGGATGGGTGCTGATGCCAGGCACATATATGGTATCCATGTCTGTGTGCCTGACCTGCGTGTCTGTGACTTGTGAATGCCATGGATGCATGACACATGTGTGTGACAATGTACAGATTCACTGATGCAGCCTAGTCATCCTTGTATCCACTGTGATTGGGGTGTACGGGGCCAGATGGATGTGACTGAGGTGAAGTGTGTGCATGTGATAGGCATGACCCATGATGCATGTGAGTACCATTACATTGTATGTTTCGAGAGTCCATTGGACATGTATGGAAATGTCCATGGCATGCACCATGACTGTCACTGTGTGTGTTTTGCCTGGACTGACACATGTGTTGTGGAGGGACATGATGGAAGTGTACTTTGACAGTGGCACTCATTTGCTATTGCTTCCTGTCTAGGGGACCATTGTACAGTACCCTGATGCTTGTGTTCTATGTCTCCCTCTACGCAGCGGCTAGTGAAGAAGAGGGTGGAGACGGCGCTGTGGAGCAAGGCGGCGGGGATGCCCCCACGGCTGCAGCAGAAGGGGTGGGTGAGCCCCCACAGGGGCCTGCTACGGCGGAAGACGGTGAGGAGCCATCCAGGTTGGTGGTTTCCACAGAGGAGGAGGAGGCCGCCACTGAGGCGCACATGGGGCCTGGTGGGGGCATCCCTGCTGGTGCAAGTGGTGCAGTCCTGGGGCAGGGGCAGGAGGCAGCACAGGTCGCCGTGGAGGGGCCTGTGCATGTTGCTGTCCCTGACCCTGTGGGTGCACCACCATGCACCAGCAGGGATGCCCCGTCCCAGGCCCGTCCGCAGGTAGAGGGGATGTCCATGTCATCTGACTCCCCTCCACCTGCGGACGAGGGGACCCCTGGCCGTATGGAGAAGGTCCTGATTGGGGTCGCGATGCGCACGGCTGTGATTCGTGATGCCGTGCGTGCTTCCCAGGAGTAGCACGCACGTCATCACGAAGAGCACCGTGCCGACGTGGTCCAATTGGGATCGTCCATGTTGGGGGGTTTCCTGCATGTGTCGGCCAATCTGGTGGCCCTCTCCTGCTCTGTAGAGACTATACGCCAGTCGTTCTCCTTGCCGTCTTCCAGCCCAGATGCCACCAGGGCCCCCTCTGGACCTGCCCTGACCAATGCAGCCAGCTCGGGGGGGATCCCATCCCTGCCACAGTCGGGAGTCAGAGGTCCAGCAGGGGTGGACACATCAGCAACTGGACCCCAGCAGACGGAGGATGTGACGGCATCATCGGGCAGGGCACGTGCACAACGGCGTCGCTGGTTTCCATCAGCCTGGATGCCGTCGTGCTGGCACAGGCAGTTGCGTCGGAGGCAGCAGCAGGCTCAACGTGGGAGGCATCATGGCTCGGGGCCATCAACATCAGGGGTGCAGGCATCGGCCGGAGGGCAGGAGAACCCTGGAATGGGAGTGGCTTCCATGTGGGAGCGTTTGTGCCAGCAGATAGGTGCGGAGCGGCAGCGGGCAGAGGAGGAACGGCTCACAATGGTCAGGGCGGAGGACTCCATGCAGAGGGCGCTGAGGCGGGCTGAGTGCCTCGAGGGTCTTCGCAGGGAGTTGGAGCTGGACACTGCATTATCCCTGTGGGACCTTGGGGCCAGGGAACATGCCCGCCTCCAAGCCATTGAACGGGAGTTCGATGATGCCCTGGCCCATGACAACAACCAGTGAGCCGTCGGACTAGCCCGCTGCCTTTGTATATAGTTATATAGTTAGTGGTAGGTTTCCTTTAAATTATTATTTTTTTTATTTGGTTGAGATTGGACAATGCGCCACTTTTTTGTATATAGTTCAGTTTTTAGTTAGTTGACATAGTTAGGTTTCATTTGGTTGGGCTCATGGACCCGGGATTGTCTTGTAAATAGTTCTTCTATGGATTTTTTGATTTTTTTGGATTTTTTTCATGGACATTCATCTTCTTTTTGTTGTTTTGCTTTGTGGTTTTTCTCATTTCATTTCCATTCTAGTTGATTTTCAATACATTTTTATTTTCATCCTTCAATGTGTCCTATCATCTCATTACTTTCATGCATGTCATGTTGGGTGTTTTAACATTCACTTGCAGCCATTGTGTGTGACAGACATGTGTTCATTTGCATTATTTACATTGGGTGTGTAACATGTAATTGCCTTTGATATGTGGGTGGATGTGATAGTTGGTTGGGCCTTTTGGCAGGGGAGGATGGCCATTACGGACATGATTGGGGATTGTTGGGACCCAGGTGCAGGGGAGCATGGATGGGACATGGGCGAGAGCCTGGTGGAGGGTGCCCCGCAATGCTGGGGGTGGGGGTGCAAGGGGACATGTGTTGGACATGGGTGGGGGCCTGCTGGCAGGTGCCCCACAGTGCTGGGGGCTGGGGGTGCAAGGGGACATGAGTTGGACATGGGTGGGGGACTGCTGGCAGGTGCCCCACAGTGCTGGGGGGTAGGGGTGCAAGGGGACATGAGTTGGTGTTCATTAGTTCAAGGAGACATGTGCCTTTGCTGGGGGCATGCCCATGTTGGGTGGGCTGCCTGCGGGACATGACCAGGGATGCAGGGTAGTCCCCTGTGGTGTGGGCTGCCTGCAGGGGCCGTGGAGGGTGTACAGGGAACACCTGGGAGGACCCACACTGTCAAATCACATGTAGGACTCCCCGGCACCCCTGAAATACACGTACCCTGCTGAAATCGCGTGTAAAACTTTCCTTGCACCCCTGGTATACACGCACATGCTCCCCCAGGCCATTCGCGTGTGGAACTTCCCGCGCACCCCTGAAATACACGCGCCCAGGCCAATCGCGTGTGGAACTTCCCGCGCACCCCTGAAATACACGCGCCCAGGCCATTCGCGTGTGGAACTTCCCGCGCACCCCTGTAATACACGCGCCCAGGCCAATCGCGTGTGGAACTTCCCGGGCACCCCTGAAATACACGCGCCCAGGCCATTCGCGTGTGGAACTTCCCGCGCACCCCTGAAATACACGCGCCCAGGCCATTCGCGTGTGGAACTTCCCGCGCACCCCTGAAATACATGCGCCCAGGCCAATCGCGTGTGGAACTTCCCGCGCACCCCTGAAATACACGCGCCCAGGCCATTCGCGTGTGGAACTTCCCGCGCACCCCTGAAATACACGCGCCCAGGCCAATCGCGTGTGGAACTTCCCGCGCACCCCTGAAATACACGCGCCCAGGCCAATCGCGTGTGGAACTTCCCGCGCACCCCTGAAATACACGCGCCCAGGCCATTCGCGTGTGGAACTTCCCGCGCACCCCTGAAATACACGCGCCCAGGCCATTCGCGTGTGGATCTTCCCGCGCACCCCTGAAATACACGCGCCCAGGCCAATCGCGTGTGGAACTTCCCGCGCACCGCTGATGTACACGCGCCCAGGCCAATCGCGTGTGGAACTTCCCGCGCACCCCTGAAATACACGCGCCCAGGCCATTCGCGTGTGGAACTTCCCGCGCACCCTTGAAATACACGCGCCCAGGCCAATCGCGTGTGGAACTTCCTGCGCACCCCTGAAATACACGCGCCCAGGCCATTCGCGTGTGGAACTTCCCGCGCACCCCTGAAATACACGCGCCCAGGCCAATCGCGTGTGGAACTTCCCGCGCACCCCTGAAATACACGCGCCCAGGCCATTCGCGTGTGGAACTTCCCGCGCACCCCTGAAATACACGCGCCCAGGCCAATCGCGTGTGGAACTTCCCGCGCACCCCTGAAATACACGCGCCCAGGCCATTCGCGTGTGGAACTTCCCGCGCACCTCTGAAATACACGCGCCCAGGCCATTCGCGTGTGGAACTCACGTACCCTGCTGATAGCACCCTGAAATACACGTACCCTGATGGAATCGCGTGAGGTACTTCCCGCGCACCCCAGTGATACACGTAGCCCGCTTGCTGTGCTGGTACAGGGTTAGCGCAGCCCTTTGCGCTGGATTGGGTATATTGATGGCTTTTCCCTTGCCGAGAGGCGTTCTTGGGGGCGTAACCCGCGCTGCTGCAGGGTCGCTGCGCAACTGTGCGCCACGGCTGGTTTTGGTGGCTGGAATCCATGAATACGCTGTGCGCGGAAATGGATTTTAGCGCACGCGGCTGGCGCAGGGATTCGCACGCGCACACTGTGCGCCAGCCGCGTGCGCCACTTGTGCGCTGAATTCTATGAATTACCCCCCATAAGTCTAAATAATGTCAATATAAGTAAAAATGACTGACAATACATTTGAAAAATGAATAACATTTGATTAGAATTTAAAGCAGATCATGTTTTGAAAACGAGAATTCAGTTTATAATACAGTTTCAAATATATTTTGTAGTTATCTGGCAGTGTTAATTGTGCTACGATACATTATAAGGATATACAAGCCAGCAAGGAGATCCATGACTTAGTAGGTGCTTTGTTACAAACGATATGGAATATTTTATTCCTCATAATAAATGGCCATACACTCTCGTCTCCTTTAATATCTGACCAGACACTTTTTTCTGTTACGTAGATATAATCAATGTAGAATTTATTTGGAATAAACCAATATCACATATAGTGCTTTTATTTATTCATTTAGTCGTGTTTAGTTCAAAGAACAATACAACTATTTTCTCTAATTATTAATACCAAATGCATACAAATTAAGGTAATTCAACATTTCATCATTTACATTTCTCAAACACTCTTCATCTAATCATGTTCATCTTCAAAGAAAATATATAAACATCTACTTTAAACTAGTTAATACGTTTTTTTAAATGTCATCTATCGTTATTCAAACATTTGTGAGTCTCTACTCAGTCTCAGCATTCTGTATCATGGACACACCCTTAACTATGCTAATAGGTCAAAACGGCATAAGGCCATACTCTGTACATTGCAATTTGCATTGTCTCTGATTGCGTATTCAGGCAACGATTCCAAAAACGGTCTGAATGAATAGAGAATATTTCATGCACATATCGTTCATGATTCCGTTTTTATTGAGTTGACATTTTTGGACAGCCCGTCATCACATGTCTCATAGTTTCAAGATGGTCCTTATCTTTACACATGCGGCAATAACGTTCTGTCTTAAGCAACTTCCATTGTGGGCCACATGTGGCTTTTACCGGTAGCTGATTCGTTCTCATATACAGACAAAATCTCTGCACTTGTGGATCTGGGCAGCGTATCAAGTACATTTGAGGCTGTAAATAATTGAATACCATTCCTTCAATATACTTATAGTTATGAAACTCACTCATTCCAATAAAATTCTTCGCCCAATCTCTTTCCTTCATTTTAGCCTTGAATGTAGATTTAATCACATCAAATTTGCCACAACGACTGCGGTCAATTATCCATTCTAAGTTCATAAAAATCTGACGACACGAGTTATCGTAAATATTAGCATGATTTGATTCCTCAGTTAGTTACCTTGGAGACAATAATGTTCAGTAATTGGCTTTTCAGATTAAAATTAGCTTTCACAACCAACAGACCTCTTTGGTGCAATTTGATGGAGCTTGATTGCAATCCCAACTCAACCCTAATGTATTGTATTGGGCAAGATACTGGCAGTCCCATAACAAGTGCTTTTAATGTGTTGCTGAAAAATATATTTTAAGCAGTTCAGTGAAATATATTTAAAACAGGTTTTCTTTTTGTGCTTGAAAATAGGTAATAGGTTTGTTGGTTTTATAGGGCACTTTTGGTAGCTAAAAAGCAAATCTTGAAATTTTGGAAAAGTGATGCAAGGCCCTCAGTCGATGGCTGGTTGCAGAATCTAGCCGTTCTATCAAGTAGGGAGAATGTCATTTATCCGACACTGAGAAAGACTGATACATACCTATGCATATGGAATGCTTTTAATGATTTGTACATCTGAATAATCTTCCCACCCGTTGCATTGTTTAATGTATTTGTTGGGGTTTTTATTCTGTTTTTTTTTCTCTTTCTCCTTCGCTTCTTTCTCTTCGATTCCTCTCTTTTTTTCCACTCCATGTGCAATCTCATTCTCTCCCTTTTCTCTGGCTTCTTTCCTTTTTTGTATTACATGCTGCCCGTAGAAGTCCTGTAAATATGCAGGTATATTGTTTATAAGATGTTTATTTGTTAGAATATGATACTGCTGTTCATCCTTTGTATGTTATAAAATTTCAATAAAGACATTTCGAAAATAGGTAATACCGTGTAGATCCTTCATCTCATATGTTTAACTCTGTGAACAAATGAACATACCTTCAAGAACAGTTCCTCATCAGCTAATGGCGATACAGTGTCGCAGAAAGCTGCATGCAAGAAAGGAAATTAAAAACCTTGTCCTAACTTTAATTAGGTGCTGCAGTTGCAGCTAGAATTCTGCTCTGAACTGGCTCATGCAGCCGGCATTGTGATATCAAAACGAAAGCATAAGAGCTGATTACACAGCATTAGTGATGCGATTTTTTTTAAATCAGAGGACACTAGTAATGTCACACCTAACCAGTAATAAGAGAACTATGTCCAGGATGTATATTGGTTCTGCAGGTTGCCATGTATTATTTGCAAATAATGATATCATGATGGCAGAAAGAGTTCTAAGTGCAAGAGCAGATATTACCTATTTACTAATTTACTTTTATTTAATCTTTAAAGAGATTATTGTATTGTAATTCACCGTTTATAATTGCAAATAGAGTACGTTTACATACAGTAATAATGTAGAACAGTAGTATATGGTTCATTTTTACATGTATCTACAATCGGCTGTATTGTTTTAACACAAATGTTATTTGTTCTGTTAATGGTTTGGTAAAACATGCCAGCAGATGGTATTCATAGATGTGGTGGCTATATATCCTGGAAGAGTGAAGTTGCAAACATGTGGGAAGGCAGCTAGTGACAGCGCAGGATCTGACTCACTGCAGAAACATACTTTCAGAGGTGAAAGGTACATATCTACTGCTGAACTGAAGTGATACGTTTAGATTAAGTATTTGTAAATATGATTGTTTTACACATCTGTAGCTGCTTAAATACAGCAAATCACAGTGAGTAGGATATATATGGGTGGATAGAGACAAAATTAGATCCTGCACTCTGCCATGCCTTTTTTCACAGCCTTCAGTGAAAGAGGACAATCGACGATCACAGACAAGTGCCTATGTCTGCAGACATCAGTAGGGCCAATAAGATGCTCTGTTTGTGGGAGGGGAGTTGGACTTACTGAAAGCATTGACCTGAACAAGGACACCTTTTGGTTGATTAGAGATTAGGGGGTCCATTGCTTGAACATATATGTAAATCATCTCAGTACCTCACATGCCATTGGTTTTCATACATTGGTGTTGCACTGATATGTACTTTGTGGTATTAAGTGGGATCAGTTGTTACCTATGTGTCAGCACATGGTGAATTACAAACACCCACGAAGGATGACTATTAATTGTAAAAGTAGTAGTTTAGGCTATGTTGTTGGAATATCTGTGCAATGCGTAATGAAAGTGGTGCTCTAACAGCCCTTTGTAAAAAAACACATTATTCTTTTCCAGAATTACTCAAAGACAAGTGTGGAAAAGATCAAATGAATTTTGTAGACACATTGAAAAATGCAGGCATACTGTGAAATCAGCTCTTTCTGCATTTCTTTGTGACTATAGAATTGCATATTTTCAAAATGTGACCACTCCAGCCAAGAAGTTGAATCTGTTCCTAATAGGTGCCATGTAACACTGAGCCTAAATATTCAAAATGTACAAAAACACCAATCAGAATATGTCCTTTCCTCTAAGAAGGGTGGACTCCTGCCTGGCCTGTGCCAGGCTCACGCCTACTTTTCAAACATCCATATACACAGACAGCAAATCCTGCTATTCAAGAAAAGTGCACACTTAACCGATGCATACTACTTCAATTAGTCTGCTGAGTAAGAGAAAGCAAACTCTGACGCCATCTTCTAGTTGCATGCAGTACTGTGACATGGAAGTTAAATCCAAATGATATTATCGAAGAGCAGAGTTTGCTCCGTTTGACCTAACTGGTCATAAGATTGTTAGATCATTTAATTTCATGTGTATGAATTAAATCTGGTTTGAACACATTTGTATGTAGACTGCTTTCACTTTCAGTTATTCAAGTGCGCCGAAGCCGGGGGCATCTGGGCGCTGTTGCACAGGGCCCCACTTTTTGATTATTCAAACGATAGATACTATATGTCCAAAAAGACAAAGCACTTCTCATCCGTATGATGACTATGGATATACATTGTATTCATTCTTGCAATGTGCTGTGCCTCAGGTTGTGCTGACCTCTTGGTTGTGTCTCCATCCCTTGGGGGCCAGTTCATGTGATCAGAGCCAAAGAATTGTAACTTTTGTTTCCAGGTTTTAGGGAAAATGTGCCACCATCTGGTAATTGGTGCCCTCTTTACTGACAGCCCCTTTTTTTGCAAGAAAATTAGGTTTTAAACATACAAGTGGAAGACCAAATGTATAACACATCATACCGACAGGACAATCAAAAAACGTTGATGCACATGTGATTTGTTGAGAAATATGCCAACTCTTATTTTTGTTTGGCCATTATAAAAATGTCTATAAGAAGCCCATTGCACAGGCTTTTCATCTGTGGCGAGCCAAGAAAGCAACCACGTATCACTTAACCTATCTGTGTGTTGTTTCATCAGGAAATACCTGGTTTATGGCTTACACAATATGCACAAATACGGGCAATCTGGATAGGTTTACTACTGCACAAATGCCAACACTATGTTCTATGTTCCAATGTTAAGATATGTAAATATTTGCACAATATTCATCCGGTTTGTTCTTCTTGGGTTATTGTATTGTGTTATGAACTTGTTTATTTCCTGTTTTTCCTACATTGTGCTTTTGTTGGTGCATTTCTGAATGTGAACAACCTCTTGCAAATCCGATGAAGCCTTTTGATTGCTCACTAGTAGCAATCATTGTTTACTGTTCTTTTATAGCGTCTTTGTTCGGAACTATGAGCTATGTTTCTAGGCCCATTTTCAATAACACTATTCTTAACAGTTATGTTTTGTGCTAATGAATGTACTGTTTCTGTGAGTCGAGTTGACAGCTGTATACATCTAGGTCAGAATTTAAACTTGCGGGTATTTCAAACATTTCAATTTTGAAGGTGTTGCTCTTCAATATATAACCTCAGATATAAATACTCAGGGGGTAATTCATAGAATTTGGCGCACAAGTGGTGCACGCGGCTGGCGCACAGAGTGCGCGTGCGGCAGTCTGCACCAGCGCGTGTGCCAAAACCCATTTAGGTGCACATCGTATTCATGGATTCATACATCCATAACCAGCAATGGCGCAGAGTGGCGCAGCGACCCTAAAGCAGTGTCAGTTACGCCCCCAACCCCGCCCCGTGCGGCAAAGAAATCACACAAATCCAGTACCAGGCGCAAAGGCCAGTGGACCATCATATAGCCCCCCAACCACGAAAACATGTGTAAAACTCCCTGTGCACGCCCCAGAATACACATACCCCGCTCACGCCAGGCCCATCGTGTATTCCGGGGGTGCGTGTGAAGTTCTGCACGCTCTTGGCCTAGCGTGAGCGGGGTACGTGTAATCTGAGGGGTGCTTGTGAAGTTCTACACGCTATTGGCCTAGCGCAAGCAGGGTATGTGTATTCTGAGGGGTGCGTGTGAAGTTCTACACGCTATAAGCCCCGCGCATCCTTCGGAATTCATGTACCCCGCTCGCGCCAGCGAAAACACGTGTAAAACTCCCCGCGCACGCCCCAGAATACATGTACCCTGCTCGCGCCAGGCCCATCGCGTGTAAAACTTCACACAACCCCCTCAGAATACACGTACTCCGCTCGCACCAGGCCTATCGCATGTAAAACTTCACACGCATCCCTCAGAATACATGTACCCCGCTCGCGCCAAGCCTATCGCGTGTAAAACTCCCTGCGCACCCCTTGGAATACATGTCCCCCGCTTGCGCCAGGCCTATCGCGTGTAAAACTACACACACCCGTCAGAATACACTTACCCCGCTCGCGCCAGGCGTATTGCGTGTAAAACTCCCCACGCACCCCTCGGAATACATGTACCCCGCTCGCGCCAGGCCTATCATGTGTAAAACTTCACACGCACCCCTCAGAATACACGTACCCCGCTCGCGCCAGGCTTATCGCGTGTAAAACCTGGGAAAAGTACCCCCTGTGAAGTGGGCTGCCTGCGGGGCATGCCCAGGGGTGAAGGGCTACCTGCAGGGCATGGCCAGGGTGGATGGGCTGCCTGCGGGGCATGCCCAGGGGTGAAGGGTTGCCTGCAGGGCATTCCCAGGGTGGATGGGCTGCCTGCATGTATTCCGGGGGTGCGTGTGAAGTTCTACACGCTATTGCCCTAGTGTGAGCGGGGTACATGTATTCCGGGGGTGCGTGTGAAGTTCTACATGCTCTTGGCCCAGCATGAGGGGGATACATGTATTCCGGAGGTGCGCGTGATGTTCTTCATGCTCTTGGCCTAGCGTGAGCAGGGTACGTGTATTCCGGGGGTGCATGTGAAGTTCCACACACTCTTGGCCTAGCGTGAGTGGGGTACGTGTATTCTGAGGGGTGCGTGTGAAGTTCTACACGCTATTGGCCTAGCACGAGCGGGGTACGTGTATTCTGAGGGGTGCATGTGAAGTTCTACACACTATTGGCCTAGCGGGAGCGGGGTACTTGTATTCTGAGGGGTGCGTGTGAAGTATCACACGTGATTTGGCAGTGTGTTCCCTCCCAGTGTGCCCACCCCTTACCCCCCAATGCCCTTCAGGCAGCCAACACGACAGGGGACCACCCCACACACCTGGCCATAGCCCATAGGCAGGCCACAGGCACCATGCACTTGGAAGCCCCGACTTATGCCCCCCCAGTGACGGGCACTTGCCAGCAGGCCCCGACTTATGTCCCCCTCCCACCGCCAGTGACGGGCACCTGCCAGCAGGCCCCGATTTATGTCCCCCACCCACCCCCAGTGATGGGCACCTGCCAGCAGGCCCCGACTTATGTCCCCAACCTACCCCCAGTGACAGGCACCTGCCAGCAGGTCCCAACGTATGTCCCCCACCGAACACGTCATCACAATCCAGATCCATGGCCCTTATGGCCAACCAAATCCCACCCCACAACACCCCAGTGCAAACACCCAACAAAGCATTCCATCCACTCCAAATTGAAATCCCCATGTCATGATAGAGGCCAAATAACCAGTATGCGCATGAGTACAAGTCCGTCAGACCCACACAATGGTGACACATGATTGAGAAAACCCACATTGTGACATGTACGAAACCCATGAGAGAAGACCACACAAATGAATTTGAAAAAAATAATGTATTATATATAAAAAAGAATTAATGAAACATATTTACACAAGAATAAAATGATAAATAAAAGGATGTCCGAAATCAAGTAAAAATTATTCATGCTGATTAGAATCAAATGCAAAGAAAAATGCCTCCAAATTGTCCGTCCATAGCACCAAATCCAAAGTAAAAATAATACAAAACCATTTCTCCATGGTAAAAAAAAATATGTAAAATCAGGTCCATAACTGTATACAATTTAAAAATCAAGGGTCCATGTGCTCAACAATCCAAAGGAAACCTAAGAAAAAACCTACCTAAGGAATAACTATTGACAAAAAGGTGGGGCATAGTCCATGTGCCCCAAAAGAAAAAATATAATAAAGGAAACCTACAACTACATAACTATTTACAAGGGTGACGGACTAGCCCATGGGTCACTGTTCGATGTTCCGGCCCAGGGCATCATCGAACTCCATGTCGATGTTCCGGAAGCAGGCCTGTTCCCTGGACTTGAGGTCTCGCAGGGATGCAGCCATCGAATCCCTCAAATCCCTGCGAGTTTCCTCGAGGCCCTCTGCCCGCCTCAAAGCCTGGTGCATGGAATTCTCCGCCCTACCATCCTGAGCCATGCCCTCTCCGCCCGCCGCCTCTCCGCATCTATCTGCTGGCCATACCGCTGCCACATCGAAGACACTCCCAGTCCAGGGTCCCCTGCCCCTCGGCCGATGCCTGCCCCTGGGATGTTGATGGCCCCGAGCCACGATGCCTCCCACGCTGAGCCTGCTGCTGCCTCCGACGCAACTGCTTCTGCCACCACAACGGGATCCGGGCTGATGGCACATCCTCCATCCGCTGGGGTCCAGTTGGTGGGGTGGCCACCCCTGCTGGACCTCCGACTCCCGACTCCCGACTGCGGCAGGGATGGGATCTCCACCTGGCTGGCTGGGGAAGATCCACAGGGGGCCCTGGTGGCATCTGGGCCAGAAGACAGCATGGAGAATGACGGCGTATAGTGTGCACAGAGGAGTAGAGGGCCGCAAGACTGGCCGACACATGGAGGAAACCTCTGACCATGGCCCCTCCCAACTAGGTCACATTGGCACACAGCTCCTCATGATGACGTGCGTGGTCCCCCCAGGAACCACACACGTTATCATGAATGTCACATGCGCGCAATGCGACGCCAATCAGGACGGACTCCATCCGGTCATGGGTCCCCTCGTCCGCAGGTAGAGGAGTGCCAGAGGATGTGGACCTCCCCCCTACCTGCGGACAGGCCTGGGACGGGGCATCCCTGCTGGTGCATGGTGATGCAGTCACAGTGTCAGGGGCAGAGACATGCACAGTCACCTCCACGGCGACCTGTGATGCCTCCTGCCCCTGGACTGCACCACTTGCTAAAATTGGTCCAGAACTAACATTGAGAAACCCACCAAAAGTGCGAAAAAGCTGTCATTTATGAACTAAAGCTCGCAGGAAGATGAGAGTTGAACAGCAATGTACCTTAAGCAATCTGTCATGTGATTATGTATTATTAACAAGTTGTGCATCTTGGAAATATGTTTTTGGGGGAAAATAGATTTCCCAAGTAAAAGCAAAGGGGAGGGATTTCCTTTGGATCATAAACACAGTGTCACTCTGACACATATGACACACTGCTCCTTTCTCAAATCAGGAGAGGGGAAATTCTCTGACCTATCAGATCCTTAGAGGGTTGGGCATAGATAATCAGCCTCACACCCACTTTGGAAATTGATGAATAGGGACTGCTGAGGACAGACAAGACATACATTTTTCACTCATCAACTGATTCGTTGGCGAAGCACCCTGCAGGAAGATCCAGGCTCCAGGCATAGATCCAGAAATCAGACTCTAGAACTTTGAAGCAGAAAGGCCCAACCCAAAAGCTGAACTCTTCTCAGCCAGCTGGCCTTCAGAATCTTAATCAATCTGATTCTAACCCCTAAAACTTCCAGGGGGCACCACAAAATCCAACAGCCTGGCTGAGCTGTTTTGCTGTTCTAGCTAAGAATCCTGTGCTAGAACCAAGATCCAGACCCATAGAGCAGAGCTGTAACCCAGAACCCGTCAGATCTAGTCCAAGAGGCCACGCAGACCAGAGGGCCTTGCTGAGAGCAGAGTCCAGGTGCCCTGATCCTGTCCGGTGGCGAGTGAAGTCCAAACCCTTGACCAGATCTTTGACGGGCCCATCCCATTCCAAAGCCATAGGAGTGATTATTTAGTCTAGAACTGTCCATATTCATCACTTAGTTAAAAGTAATCCTATTCCTTTAATTTTTATCTATCCAGAACTGCATTATAGAATCTTGTGTCAATCCAGAATCCTTCTCATTATATAGTCTGTGATAATTGTAGTGATAATCATATGTGCGCTGATATTTTCTGAAGAAAGTCAAGTGTCCTGACGCACAACTATCAGAGTGTAAGGCACCCTGTTCTGGTGGTTGTCCCATTGGGTATCTTGTACTTTCATATCTCCTTAGTATAAGTCCATCTTGGTTCTAATCTTTAAAGCAAATCTTTCATTTTTGAAATATTGACTCTGTTTCTGAAAAATCTACCTTCACGAAAACCTCTCTAACTTTTGAACCGTACGTCCTAGAAACGAAATTCAAATGTCATTTTGAAGCTAACATCCATTTGAAAGAACCCGAAACAACATTCCAATTCCTTATAGTTTATCCGCAATCGCGCTTCCCGCACGCGGAAAAGTTGCTGCGATTTGCAATTTGGCTCAATTTCATTCTATGTAAAAATAGCTATTTCTTGATTTCAACTTCTGTATTTCGTTTTCCATCTGCTAATCATTCTATAATCATTGCTAGTGTTGACCTGAACCAATCCAAAGCAACTCTCACTAGTTCTGAATCCATTTAGTGAATTAAAATCAATTTTAGCATTTTCCCATTCATTGCAAATCACATTCAAAAGAATTTTGACCTTTTTAAAGTAAAGCATTCCTGTTCTCTCTAAGCTTGCTGGGGGAATTGGGACTGAACTGCATTGTTGATTGTATTCCTGATACCTGTGTGCCCTCATTCCATCTCTTCATCTTGCATATTGGGGGGAGTGAGTAACAACAGGGGTAACAACAGGGGAAAAGAGTGATCATATTGTCTTTTGATTGAAGTCATATCAAGTTTTATTTCTGTGCTGATTTCTTCCTATCATTGCATTCTCTTGTACCCATCCAAAGTATTCTCTGCTAGATTATTCTTCCTATTCCTACTCCTAATTGATTAAAGATATTGTTGATATTGTAATATTGCCCATTGCTGACCATTGTTCATATTCATAAGTGTGATATTCAGATATTATTCATATTCATAAAAGTGTGATATATATATATATATTGTTCAATTCTTCAAATAAATCTTTGAATTTGCAAAACATACATATTTCTTGGTTCAGTGAGACTGGGGGAATTCAAAGAGAGGGGCGTTATATAAGGGTACATTATCCAGAATTAAAAGAACGTTGACATAAAATATATAAATAAGGGTTTCCATTGGGCATCCCATACTAGGCATTGACTTAGTTGGAGTGCCGGATTGAAATCACTTACAGAGTGCATGTCCATGACAGCAGCACACATCTATCACACCACAAACATGTCAAGGTACACACACAGGTATGAATACATGTGTGCATTCTGCATGCTGCTCAGCATGATGCATTGCAACACATACACCATCCATGTGGGTCACGCCTGACTAGACTCACATGCAGCACAGTAATTTCCCTGCACACACACACATCCATACATGACCCATGTCACACATGCAGCCTAGTAGCTAACTACCACCACGCTTCAACATGCACTGTTTCAAACATGAATGCATGGGCACTTACCGCTCGACTCCAGACGGGCCTGCATCCTGAGGACCTGGTGGTGAAGCACTGGGCAAATGCGCTCCAGGACCCTCATCTGCTGGGTGGTAAGATGGGCCCGGTGCCCCAATGCATCCGCTGCCTCCAAGAGACACCGAGCTTTTTTGAGGGTCCTGGATTTGCAGTCCTCCCAGCGCTTCCGGACGTATTTGATGTCGCGGGGTGCCACCCCCTCTGTGTTGATGGCACACACTATGTCCTCCCAGATCCTCTCCCATCCTTCATTGTCGGCGCGCAATGGTGTGAAGAGGGCATCATATTGCCCCAGAACTTGGTCCACCAGGATACCAACTTCCTTGTCACTGAAGCTGGTGGCCCTCTGCCTCTCTGGCTGGGGGTTGCCAGTGGTCTCTGATGGTGTTTGCCCCAACATGGCGACCCCCGAGGCAGGTGTGGGTAGGCACCCGGGTCTTGGGGCTTGGCTGTTTAGTGATGGAACACCAGTCGGGAGTCTTCAGATCCAGCAGGGGTGGTCACAGCAACTGGACTCCTGCAGATGGCAGATGTCCATGCACCAAATGGCAGGGCACGGTGGCAGCAGGCAGTCAGGCAGCAGCAGTTGGCTCGTGGGAACGTTCTCAGGGCTCTGGGGGGCAGGTGAATGGCCTTCAGGGCAGGAGCGTGGTCTTCCGTGTGTTGTCGCGTGGCCAGCTTGATACAGAGTGAATTGGCACGTGAAAAAAAGCACGTCAGCGTGTAATTCGAGGAAAGGCCCTCAGCGCATAAGCACGTCTGTGAGGTGACAGGCGCCGACGTTCCCCTGGCACGGGTTGAAGATCCCACGTGGGTTTCCATCGCTCTGTACATGCTTTTCGTGGGAAGCGGTGCGTGCGTTTTCAAGGTGTTGGGTTTCACACACGATTACTTCACGGGTGGGTGTTGGCTACGCGTTCTTCTTCTACACGCAAGGCAGACGGTGAGTCACACACGCTATTTTTCCCACTGCAGGTGTCCATGTTTGTCGCGTACCCCTTTTTTTATGGCCATACTAGCCTGCGTGTTGATCACGTACGTATTCTTTGTGTTCCTGGCTGCCACAGCGTACTGCGTGTGTTTTTTTACACGCACGTGGGCAACAGGGGTTGCTTATCTCTTTTTCTTGCTTTTCTGGGATGCCTGTGCATTGCGTGACACGTCTTTCTCCTAGGGGAGCACAGAATGGGACATTCATCGTAGCTGTATATATTTGTTTTTTGTTTGCGCACACTTTTGTAATGCGCAGGGACGCTACCGCCTGCATTCGTGTGGCGGACGTGTTTAGGCCTGTGCGTGTTTTTGGCTTTGCGCGGGTTTGCCTAATTCGATTCCATGAATACGAGTGGTTCGCGTGCGTGTGGGCGTTCCGTGTGCTTCCCAGCAGTGCATCCCCAGTTACGCCCTTATTTTCATGTGTTGTTCCCATGCCGCGCGTTCCGCCCCGTGTTCCGCCCCCTTTTTAGTGTGTGCGCTAACGTTGTGCGCTTTCCCTGTGCGCCTTGCACACAACGTTCTGGATGTTGCAATGACGTGTGTGCCCGTGTGCGCCATGCACGGATTTGGCGCACATCCCTCGGGAAACACACAAAGGCCCTTCCATGAATCGGCCCCTCAATCTCTTCAGAACTAGCAGTTAGTAAATATGAATTTTAAAATTGGTATTATTATACAATTTCTGTGCATAGTCATAGAACATCTTATTCGCCCCCTCCCCCTTTCCAATTATTAGCAGGCTTTCCATGTAACACAACCATGAACCACTTTTTGTTGGTACATTTTGAAAATGCATCACTAGAGGCCATGGTCTCATCCCAAAAGTCCATGAATAGTAATTAAAGGGGATCCCATAGCTGTCCCTTGCATTTGTCTCAACATGTCCTCACCAGACAACAAATAAAAATAGTCTGTGAAGGCAGATTTGAACCATTCTGAAGATTGCAATCAACTCAATGTTTTTGCAACGAAGAAAGGGGATCATGCTCCTAAACCCTTTTCAAGTTTTTTGAATGTTTGCAATTAAACCACCCTAAGTGTGACAATCTAGAAAACTATCTACCAAGGAATATCCTCCGTGGTGTCCAGCATACCTGAGTATCTCTCACATAAATGCTAACATTTTGATCAAAAGTTTGCAGGTACCCATCCATGTATGTAGAACAGTGATGCAGTGGAAGAAACTGTTTCCCTGTGTGTTGATTTTCAGATATTCCCTTTTAAGAAATATATTGCGGTTTTTATTGGGTGTGTACATATACATATTTCAGCTCCTCATCCTCTAGCAGCCCAGCCATGTGCCTATTTGTAAGTGCATGATCGTATTCACGTTTAATCTCAGAAATTGAGATAGTGGCCAACTTTCCATTACATACTTGATCTAATAATTGCATTTAAGTTTCTTCAAGACATTCCTTGTGGATCGCTAGGAAGGGGTCTTTAGCCCCAATCACCACCACCTCCCCCGCCTTGTATGCTCATGTTATAGACAAGCAAGCATCTTTTTTGTAATTTCTTGATGAATGTACATTGTAGTTTATTGAGGATATGTGAACGTGATCTTTTTGATGGTTTCCTGCAATTTCTATAGATATGACAGCACCAAATCATGAATGGTGGACGTAGCTCACACTAAAATCTGAAGGCAAACCTTGAACTGTTATTGAAAGAGGTGAATTCTATATAGGCCCTTTGAATATCCTGATTGTGGTTGTGTGCATATTGACTTGCTCCCCTTGGGTATCTAAGGAATGCAAGTCTAACAGTATTGTGACTTGACTGATCGTCAGCAGAACTCAAGCTTCATCTTACATCTGTACTTGTAAGAACCTTTGTGTCTTTAGCTGTGTGTGCCAGATCTACATTTTAGCTTGAGCAAAGGCCATACAAAAAGTCAGAGAAATGGCGTGCTGCCTATTTAGAGTGCAATCTAAAATACTAATGCTGTTAATTGTAGTTGGTCTTTCTGTGTGTGTCCTCTCTTGGATTGATTCGGTCTGATTTATGCAGATCTTTCCTGATACCCTTGTGTCATACTGTCTCTTCTGCCTTCCTTTAGGTAAATGGGTATCATCTCTATATGTAGCAATCAGAATTTGACAAGAAATTGTAATTTGATTAGTTTGTTGCCTTTTGCTAAGATTTTCTGTCATTAGTACTCAGGGTGTTTCCTACGTAAGAGCAAACCCTTGGGGGGGATCTCTTGCTTTCTCCTGGTATTACTTCTTAAACTTTTGACTAGGTGTACACCCTTCTTTCCTCATAGTCTCTTTTGTATCGTTGATACTTTCTTTTTTTCTGAGTCTGATTTCTCGCTCATATCTTTCTCATGTTTCCTCTAATTTGGGCGTTCACTTAATTTAACTCATCAGATTCTGATGATCTAAACACGGTTTTTTCTAGTCTATGTATGTACTTTATTATGTATTTAGCTCTAAACAGTTATGCAAATGTATCTAGAGTCACAGAGATGTCTATGATATGTCCATTCTTGTAGAATTTTAGGATGTAGGTCTTCATTTGAGGGAATGGTCAGATTTCTTAAAATGTCATTTCTCATCTATATTAGTCTGAAGGGTGGTGTACTCCTATCACTGTATTTCAGTCTCTTGATTAAATTTGGTTGTATGGTTTACAAGTCAAATGTAGATGATATGCTTACTACCAGTGACAGGGTTGTCTAATTTCATCCCTTAAATATATTTACTGCCTCTGCTACTTTTGTTTCAATCTTTACCTGCTGCTATGTTCTTATGTTGTTTCTGTGCTGCAAAAAAGAAATATATGTATGCACTCTGTAATGATTCTGCTCTTGGGCTTATTACTCTTCCATGAACAAATCTTTACTTGAATACAGGGAACATCACTCCCCAATTGTTGAATTTAAGCTACCTCTCAGGAGTACAATCTTCTTTCAATGTTGTGATGAAAAAAAATCCAACCAATGCATGTGTTCAAATTAATCGCACATATCTGCTGGGAATATATTAATAGCTCTGCTTGCGTGCCACATGTATCTGCTAATTGCCTCAGTTGGTCCTCCCTTCAGAAAGCCTCCACATTACCTCTAGCACACCTATGTAAAATCAATTTACACCTAGTGGCCATGCGAATAGTAACACCTCTTCCTTCGGAGGTTGCTGCTGAGTTTACACCAACTTGCTGTGTTAAATAAAGCCCCAAACCAGTGCATAACCTCTTAGAGTCGAGGCCTTTATTGAGTCTGTGAATCCTGAAGCCGCCAAAAATAATCTTGCAAACACTTTTTTGCTTTAGTCCATGCATGTGTTAGACACTACAAGATTGGAATGCGTAAACAGTGTCCTTGTATACAAGCTGGCTGTTGCAGCAGTTTCCAGATGTTCCTTTGTCCTCCAAAACATGAAAGTTACATACTGCATTTTATATATGAAGGACTTTGTTAAGTGCAGTGGAAAGTGAACACAGAAAAATGACATTGCATACATACACCTACATATATGTTCAGTAACAAAAATTGGTAAGTGAGTGTATGTTTGTGGAGCAAAACCATAACATAGGGACGACCCGGCTCAAAAAGAAGGTAAGCTTATTTAAACAATGGGGATCTGACCCGGCTCAAAAGATTTTAACCATTTGGAGCCAAGGCACAAAATGCTTTTGGGCCTCATTACGACCCAGGCGGTAAGTTACCGCCTGGGTCGTACCTTTACCACCATGGCGTAAACTAAGTTTACGCCATGGTGGTTGGCGGACTTACCGCCCCATTCCGAGGTGAGTGGGGCGGTAAGTCCCCATTTACCCATTTACCCTTCCCCATTCCCATTTTTGCCCCATAGGGCATAATGGGAGTGGGGAAGGCGTTAATTACGCCACCGTAAATTACGGTGGCGTAATTAACAACAAGGTCCCTTAGCGCCATGGATTTTAACACCTGGTGTTAAAACCTCCATGGTGCTAAGGGACCTCGGAATCAGGCGGTAAGGGTCGGCGCTGTTTACGCCGCCGTAAACCCCTTACCGCCTGGGTCGTAATGAGGCCCTTTGAGTTGGTATCCGAGCCGCTCATATGGGTATGAGTATTTGATATTTCGACTCTGCTCGAAGACTAGTCTTTGGTATCACTGAATTCTAGGATACTTGACTAGTGTCTAAGAATTCAATATTACTGGTGGTGAAGGCATTTATACAACCTGGACATAGAAATTAAGGCAAACGAAAAGACATAGATAATGCATGTTTTAATTTGCATTAATTTTAGAACTGCACAAATTACCTTATCCATGAAGGTTACATGCACCTTTCAGGGGGACTGTGCGGCAGGTCAAATTATCTGTTGGCCAGACTTCTTGTATATATTTTTATCGGAACAGCACTCCTGACATTCATTCATGAAAGGCTCCCACTACTCTGCTTCTGAACACTGTATTTTGAAAGGCTAGAATGACGTCTTTAAGCCAGTCATCTCTGCTATTAATTGAACAACCACCTATATTGTATTACTTGCACGCAATGCTCTTTTATTTTCATGTTTGTTCAGACTTTGGTCTGGCAAAAGGCCTTGCACCCCACAGCGCTTTGAGACCATCACAATGAAAGTAGCTGCTATGCAAATATCAAGTAACACAACTCATCAATTGCAATGCACTGCTCATGAGGCCACACATGCCACCAAAAATTGCATGCTCGTGGTTACTCCAAATTGTTGAGGGGCACATTAAATTAAATGGGATAGTTCACACACACAAATACATCCACTGACAAGTTTACTGTGAAGAACCAATCTTTCGTGGCACTCAGCCCAATAAAAGACTTCATGAGCAATGGAGAAAATGCATGCTGGAGGCCTATTGTTTCCATATTTCTTAAATCATGTTTTCCCTAAGTATTTTTCAATTGGCCCTGCCGAGAGCTTTTTACTATGCGTGCCTAATGGTTAGAGATGTGGCGAACATACACTTAGCTACATGTCCTCCTCAAGGGTTACCTTTTCGCAATGCATGGCATTTTGAGAGTTGCTTTTATTTGTCATTGATGTAGTTAAAACAAATCACCAGATTCTTGTATTGAATTCTTCCTGTTTAATCAACTACCCAATAAGCTATTCTTTTTAGTCATGCACTGTATCCAAGAAAACACATTAAAGGAATAAAACGAGAAACGACTTGAACACGAAACAGTAATTCTCATTTCACCTTTTTTTTCCGCAAAGTAAAGTCAAATGGTGCATTTCTGGAACTGATTTAGAGCGAATATTGCTGTCCCAGTGTGAGGCATTCCAGAGGGCTGGACTATCTTCATATCAGATTACAACTTTATTAGGAACAACTGTTTTAAGATCACATTTTCAGTGATTAATGACGCTAAACGTATTGTTGGCTTTTAAACGCTTGTACACAGAGCTAATGGGCACGATCTACTGCAAGCTGCTGCTGGGCTCCTGGCAACACTTCCACACAGCAAATATGAACTCCAGATAGTGTGTATATTACTCTTTATCCAGGGAACAGTGGAGCTGTATTCTGCGATACCTTAAGGTAGAATTATTATTAATGTTATCCAATACCCTGTGACTCCAAATGGGAATATTATCAGTGCTTTGAAAGCAGCTTATTGACGAAGATCCCACCTATAGCACAGATCTTCTCCAATTAGCCATGCAGTATGAGTATGAATACCACATCGGGGAAGTATTGCACAGATTGTACAATTTACAGGAAACACAAACAATACGATATGCAGCACCTCTTTATAATTCAGAGAACTAACAACACATTCATGACCGCATCATTAATATGCAACAAATGTATAGCAACCGTTTAGTGATGAGTAAATAATGACTAATGGTTTTACAATCTGCATTTAACTACTGGCTCTCGGATCCGTCTGAATGGAAAGAGTGATTCACCTGTGAGTCACACGTGTTAGAGGGGAAATCCCGTGTGATTTGCCTCAATACTAAACTGTTGGGATCCCAGGCGATGCCCTTTATTTGTGTTTTAGGTATAACTCTGTGTAGCATGAAATTGGGTCATTAGTTTGCTCCATATTTGGTAAATATATACAAGATTTAACAGACACTAATAAAGGGGGTCATTAGAGGTCTCAGCAGTTTGCAATAGACATACCTAAATAAGATTCTTTGTTTTGCACTTGTGAATCACCCATTCTGTTCAGATACCCCGGATCCAATCGTGATGTGTACGTTACACAGTAACAACTAGCAAGACTTAAATGACTTAAGTGTACACCTTTGTTATTTAGTTACTCATGAGAAAAGTGTTGTCACACCTTAGATCAATATTTATTATACGTTCATGAATGCCTTGTTAGTGTCAATAGTGACAAACTGCTATTCCCCATCCTTAAACTAATCTGACACAATCTTAAATAATACACAGCAAGACTGTGCTGGCCTATTACGTAGTTTAATATTCACAAATAATAAATTTTATTGTCAAAAAGTCACTGCCCTAGCCAATCAAGTCACTGCCCTAGCCAATCAAGTCACTGCCCTAGCCGACACGCGTTTCAACCAATGATGGTCTTCTCCAAAGCTGAAAAATGGCGGGTAGTTCCTTTAAAACAAATTCTTCCCTTCCATTAACCCAACAATAGTCCAACAAATTAAATTCTAATTCATTCCAAAACAGAAATCATTGAATGCAAATCAATTATTAAAAAGTTACATAAATGCACCCAATAATACAGAGAATAAAAGAGAGACACTGGGAGACATTACAGAAACACATATTATTAATGCATAAAATAACTTTGCTGTTAATTCAATAAAGAAATAGCAGGTTAATTCTCCACATGATGAATCCCACACATGCTACCAAGCAGTGCAGTGACGTCACAATTATGTATTAATTGTTCAAATACCCTAAAGATACTATTTAAATTCCCATGGTATCCACCCTGTGTATCTTTAAATGTCCCACTAGTGCTCTCCAATTCCATCTCCAATGTGAAATGTATAATGTAGCCAATTTATAATATCCACTATCATCAATTATCCAAGGGCTCGCATTCAAAAATCACATAAATGGTCTGCCGCTCACCTATGGTGTAGGTCACAATCTAAGTCTATTTGTCTGACCTCCTTGTTCGCTTTTAGTAATCAAATGCCTATAGAAAATGTACACAATGCATTATTCCTCTACTCCTCCATATGTTTATTGTGATATTAATTAAAAGTATGCCTAATACATAAACGCCATTAAAAACAACTAAAACTATGCATCTGCCTTCAGCCACGCAAACTCGTCCTGCTCACACAGTGGTACGTTCCAATCGCTTTTTCCCAGCCTGAACCTTTTTGTCTGGCCTGGACACTGTGCGCGCACCCCAACACCTTTTCTTGAGACATGATGAATCCTCCAGTATGGTGTCCTGATGGAAACAGGAAATGGGAGAATGGGAGAATCAGAGTGGATTGAGTTTTTCAAGATGGCTTCCGCTGTGCTTCCCATTGCAACAGAGAGGCGTTATTTCTGCCGGAGGCAATACTGCCGTGTTTGCCAGTGGTAACAGTAATACCGTTGTATCTGGCCAGTATTACTTTCAGATGACCATTATTGACGGTAATACCACTGGATGGCATTACGATTACTGCCGGGGTGTGGCCACACCCATCAAGTCATAATATAGAGATAATTCCACTGGTCATCCGGGCGGGACCAGTATTACTGCTAGGGCAGAATTCACCACAGTATTTGCACCGAGCTCATGATGAGGACCAGTGTCCTGTAGGAAGGCTGGGAATAACCTGGGTAGCACATCCATTAGGTCCTATATACAGGTGTACCCTGCACAGAAACATGAAGAAATCAAAAGATCTGAGGTACATACCACCCCTTATGATGAGGCAATCACAATACCTCTTTCAATCCACACTATTAGACCTGAAAATACTGAAGATGCATCAGTGCTTGGCACTAGGAGTAGAACACCAAGCTCTAATCCATGTGCCCAAATGGTGCATGGGAGTGGCCCCCTTTGTGTCAGAGCAGTGTTAAGGAAGTGTTTCGGCTTGCCCATAAATATCACAATTCACATGACAGACAGCACCTGCTTGATAATAACCTGGCTATAGTATTGGCATTCGATCTCTTTCTGTACTCTTTCTGAGAAAACAGTGTATTTCTGCACCTGATGGGTAAAGTCAGTCACTGCAGCAAATTTCATGGATAACATTTGTTCACAGTGACAGCACACTGGGTGGCCGTTCTGTCCTCCAACACCCACTGTGGCCCAAAAGACCAGCTCTAATTTGAGCTGAACATAGCATGCCAAAAACCCAGTGCACCTCTTCAAGTGTGACAAAAGTTGCCACTGCATAACCTGAAGAGCTAGATGTCATTCGTTGGCACCATATTTGGTACATTCTGTATAGGCTACTTTACCAGTGCAAATGTCATCTTTGACTCCACACTTTCCTTCTCTTAAAGGCTGGTCTCCGGCTTTCCGTGCGATATAAAAGCTCAATTTATTTATTTACCCAATTGCACCTATAAATCCATCTACCCATGGACATCTCTGATGTCTCTAAAAAGTCAAACTTCTTATTGCACCTCCTTAGAGGTACTCTTCCTTTCTTCACTTTCCCTCAGAAGCTCACTGTCTCCCAAGCTCTGATTCTCTCTAGGTTGCACTACTGTAACAGCCTCTTTCTAAATCTACCTGTCTCCACTCTCTGCCCTTTACAACTAACCCAGAACAGGACTGCAAGACTTGTCCTTGGCCTCAAGCCCTGGGATTGTATCTCTCCAGCTCTGAAATCCCTTAATTGGTTCCCAGTGGATGCAAGGATTACATTTAAAACCCTTTGCATTGTCCACGGGGCTTTCTGGGGCCTGGGTCCAAAATACCTTCAACTATCCCTCCGTAAATACCTCTCTTCTCGATCCCTTCGCTCCTCTACCTCTAACTCCGTCAGGGTCAGTCGTTTATCAAAGAAATGAGCTGGTGGTAGATCTCTGTCTTTGGCTGGGGCCTCCCTTTAGAACTGCCTCCCTGCCACCTTGAAACTTGAGGAGAACCATCTATGGTTCCAGAAGCTCCTCAAGACTTTCCTCTTCGCTTCTGTCTTTCCCCGCTTCTACCCTGCTGATCTGCCTTTTCCCTCGGCACTGTGCACCTGGCCACCATCTGTCCTTCGGGCCCAGGTACCTGCTCACCCTGCCATCCTCCTGCACTGCCTCCGGGCCACCCCTTGCACTGGGGTCTGTATCTGTACCCATACAGTTCCCCAACCACTTTTCTTCTGCACTTATCAGGTGCACCCTTTCTGACTAACCTAGCACCTTTGTCTCTTACAGGATGCACTACCACAGCTAACACTCTATTTAATTATTTATGGACTTACTATTTATTTTGTTTCTCTTTCCCCTTTTTCCCTTCCCCGTGCACTTGCGCATTCTCAATGTCTCTTGGCCTATTAAGATCGTTGTTTTTGCTTCGCCCCTGTTCCCCTCCCTTCGCCTGGTCATGCTCTGAAACACCTGTGTGCGAGCCAGATATAAATGAAATATCATATCATATCAATTCCATTACTAATTACTGCAACACTCATGGCAGATCTCTAGCTGGAGCATTTTTAACACTGTATCAGTGTCAGCTACTGTCTAATATATGTCCTGTGCTGCAACATTTTGAGGGGGATGCTAAGTGGGTTAGCCATCACAGAAGATCCCTAAGTGAGGTTCTCCTACTGGTCTACTTACTTAAGTTCAACAAGACCAACATGGCAAGGGACCATGCCATGGCATATGATGACGCTATGATATGACTAGAGAGGGACCTGCATTCACCTTTGTACGGTGATCCATGGGTAGATGGATTTATAGGTACAATTGGGTAAATAAATAAATTGAGCTTTTATATCGCACGTAATGCCGGAGACCAGCCTTTAAGCACAGGACTGGGTTTCGAACTTGGGATGCTCTACATTGTCTTGCTTCCAAGACAAACATGTTGCCACTGAGCTAACCTCCCTGTAGCTAATGGATTGCTTTTATGACCCACGTTTTAAAGTTAAAATGGCTGCTTTTCATCTTCATACTTCATGGGAAGATATTTTGCAGCAAGTATCACTATAAAGGAGGCACTGCAGGGATGTTTTGCTGCAATGTTTTCAACGTCAATTGGCACAACACCACAGCAGCATAAAAAACGCCAACCAGACCAAAATTTTCCATGTTTACCAGACATGTCAAGCTAATGAATGATAGTGACATCAACGGGAAGCACATCACTGACACCTGTTGAAAGCTTTGAAAACAGTGCTGGCAAAGTCTAATGGGGGAGAGCCAGTTGGTCAATATGTTGTCTGGTATCCAAAAGTCTTTTCTATTTCTAAAAAGATGATTTCTAAGAGAAGACAAAGCAAGGGAATATTATGTGTGTTTGAAAAGGATAATTATTTTTGTTTTGATGAGGTAAACAGGAAGCACAGCAACATGCAATTAAAAAATCCCAATCTTGCCAAATAAAATTGAACTGATTCATTTCATAGGAGAGAAGTGAACATTATTGACAAAAGTGATAATGGGTGAATGCACAAGAAGCAATGTTTAGACACTTTATATGTCATAATTTATGTCGATTATGTAATGTTATTGCTTGTAGTATATACATGAATGTATTTTATAATGCTGCATGGGGTTTATTTCTTATTCCATGACTCAATAATGACTGGTTTGAGGTATTTGGCATGCAGTAAAGTACACCAGACACATGCGAATGAAGAGAGTAGAGATATTTTGTGTAGTGGAATTAAGAAACAAAGTATTACATTTGTACAGTAATACTAAATCTTGAAAAGATTAACATAAAAATGTAAAAAGTTTAAAAATTAATACAACATGGAGACAATAAAGAGAAATATCTTCTACATGCTACAGTGACACATTATGTGTTGTGTTTGTGTGTGTGTGTGTGCCAAGGTTAGTGAGATGCACTTATATTGTGGCTAGGCTTCTTTATAATATTTTAGAATTAGAATCAAGAGAATTATGCTACATGATTTACAAGGGATTTAATTACCGAAATGGGAAGTCTTAAATCATGAGATTGGACCTTTATACCAGTCATATGTTGCTATATTGTAAAAAAAAGTCCAGTGGGTAGTTTCTGTCATGGTGAGTAAACTTGTGATCAGACCCTTGTTCATGAGTGGTCTATACGTCACTCTAAATAGGTTTTGTGCAACAAGTGAAATCATCCTTTGCCACTGAAAATGGTGGATCTTAGAATGTGTAGACCAGCACATATTTAAAATGAAATAATAAATGGTTCACATGTTTTATTTCTATCACTTACCTAAAACAATACTGAAAATATCTAAGATATACATTATCTTATGTTGGCTTAAGGTTATATAATCTCTAATGAATTTTATGCAAATGTGTTCTTTAATTTCAATACTATCAACTCTCCCCATCGTCTCCAATTGGAAGTCAACGTGTCTGGCAGTGGTTGGCCTGCCAGAATATTGAGCAAAGAATATAGCTGAACCAACACAATGGCTTCTATTTCCAGTACCTCAAGTTAAATGGGCCCTAAATCCAGGATGCCACTACCCACCTCGCGCTTCCTTTTTGTTATTCAATTTTTACACGTTTAGCTTTATTTGGTTATAGAACCATTAAACACAAATCTAAACACATGTATTAAACAGCAAATGAATACAACTTGTGATAAAATGCATCATAAAACAATATTCAGTTCTAATTAATGTATCCTAAAAATCACAAATTTCTTCAGTCTTTGTCAAAGCATGGCCATTGCCAAGTCCATAAAGTTGTGTTTAAAATTCAAATCTTCATAAAGGTGCAATTCTTTCATATTTGGACCTCCTCAACCAAACCAGATGTAAGAATTTAGCAAGAAAAAACACTGATTTTAAATCATCAATACTTTTGCATTAAACAATTGCCTAATCTACCAGGCGAATATTCACCCATCTAAATAGTGGGGGTAGTTACATGGATATCAAATCCTTACATCCTTTACAAAACAACAGGATGTGAGTGGGAATCTCTTCGAACATGCCACAGACCCGGCATGATTTTCCAATGAAGTTACACCAATTATTCATGAACAACGGCAGTTTCAAAATGTTAATATGAAATTGGATGTAAAGAGCACATGCAAAACGTTCCCTGATAACTTACAAGTAAACGTTATACTTAAAGTCTTGTTTTGTTCTTAAATGGGACAGGTCAGTACTTAAAATTTGACATGCCTCTTCCATGGAATGCCTTGATGTCTCTGTACTGGCTCTTTTGGACAGTTCTTTAGTTTCTTTGGTCATACCCAAAGTGACCCACAAAGATTTCCCTGGTTCAGTTTCATTAGCCCAAGCCGCACATGCTTAAGCCAAGGGAGCTATCACGATTCCTCCAAGGACATCGCATGAGATAGTACTTCTCTACATTTGAATAGGCTTGGGGTGGACCATATTTTTACCCAAAAAAGCAAAGGTTTCAACCTGATACGGTCATCAATTGGACGTAAGTCGCATTCTATGCCCAAACTGGCACTAGGGGCATCTATCAACTGTATGAGTAATAATTTAAGAAACCTGTGCTCCACTTTGCTCAATGCATGTATTCTCGTATGACTCCAGATCTCAGCACCATACATAGTTGAAGGAAGGGTTTGTAACCTATTTATTTGCGGTGTTAGTGTGATCGCGACCCCACAATGGCAAGAAATATTTTCCCTAATCCTGCCACTATTTCTATCCAGGATCACCGTGGCTTTGGTTGCGTGATGTAACCAAAGTACATTATTGGAAAACGTTATACCAAAATAATCACCTTTTCTAATTTGGTACTATCAATTTCAATGTTCATTTTTGTGCACTTAGTTAATCTGTGTCTAAACACCATGATATCAGTTTGTTCGTTGTTTAGCTCCAATCTAAGTTCTTTATACTTTCTTTTAAAGGTGGACAGAGTATGCCTAAGGACAATTGGGGTCGTTTCTAACAGCGCTTGTGGGATGTTTTTACCCATGCATCCAAGCCCTACAATAAAACTGTGCAGTACTGGCATGGAAAACATCATGATGGCCAGAACTCCCCAGAGAGTGCACAGGGAAAACATGAAGAATAGGCTGCCACCCATTTTTGCCTATGTTGTGAGCACAGGAGGGCACTGCCTAAAACCACCAGTGGGCTACACACACAGTAGCCTGAAACCATTGGGGATGGCAATGCTGATTGCCAAAAAAGCAACTCAGAACTGTGGGGAATTCATTTTCTTAATCCCAAAAATGGTTGCATTACCAGTAATCACCACTATCAGAAAGCTGGCGTTTTAAAACCACCAGACTTTTGTGTAAAACTGAACAAATGAAACAAAACCAAACCAAGGAAAGACTTGCTAAGAGGTGGATACAATGTAAAACTATATTCTGAAATGACTTGAAGGAAGTAATTATTTAATGTATATGTAAAAATTGTCAGTTTGATTTGAATGTAGAAAACTGGGAACAAAAAGTGACATTTAGCTGAAACCTGGCTTAATGAAACTGGATTCTGCCTGACAACTACCCCCGACAGGAGTTGAAACCTGCTCAGCCACTCCCCTTGCCAAAAGGAGTTGTCACCTCTCTGATTAGATTAGGGGTGGAGCAGCTGGGGACTACAGGGAGTTGAACAAAGGCCTGTCCTGGACTCAGGCAAATGTTATATTGGGGGGCCGTAAAGTGGCTTCCTCTTAGGGGAAACTGGGAGGGGCAGTGCCTCTGCTAGCAGCTGAGCTTGGGGGAAGTGGATAAACCAATTATTCCACCCTTTGATGTGGGAAGCCACACCCCTTTTTGACCAGGGCATAATTTTAAAAAGATAGATAACTCATAGTGCGGACTTGTCAGAATTATATAAGTAATATCATTATTTTGTGATTTTTCTGTGAACATTTTGAGAGGCGTTAGGACCCTGTGGTGTATTCTGGGGGTTGCTAGCAGAAAATAGGGTCTCACTCCAAATGTCTGCATGTTAAAAATCTGACACTTCATCAATTAATGTCCATATTCCTTGCGCACATGTGTGTAATTTTGGGTAAATGTCCGATATTGCAAAACCAGTTAAAAAGCGCAAAATGTTGTCATTTTTGAATGCAAGCCCCCAGGAAGATCAGAGGCGGACAAGCATGGACCCTAAGGAATATATAATGTGCACATGTAATTTCAACAAATTGTATATCTGGGAAGGATGTATTTGAATCAAATATAGATTTGTGGGCAAACTGACCAGGGGAGGATCCTCTGACCCATGAACAGACTTCATCATGCTGACAATCCATTTCCTTCCCCCAATCATGGGAGAGGGGAGAATTGGGCCAATGATAAGTAGAGAGGGGCAGGCTTAGCTAGGCCCAGGCACACACCCATTTTCAAAACACATAAAAAGAGACTGCTGGGACAGTTAGAGACATTCAATTCCATTTGCTGCGGAGCATGCTGACCGACGACTTCACATCTAGAGATCCAGACTTCAAATCCATCAATCTCCAAAGACCAGAACTTTACTTCAGAACTTAAAGCAAGGGCCTAAACCCACAAACTGAGAACTCTTCTCAGCAGGCCTCAGCAACCTTAAAGTCATTTGCAAACTATTCCACAGCCGGGCGAGCTGTTTGAATTCTTTTGCCAAGAACAATTGCCAGAGACCAGACCAGAGATCCAGAGTGACCCAGACCGCTGTGAGCAGAACCAGAGAGCTGACCCAGATCACTGCGAAGTGCCGAGACCAGAACCGGAGTCCAGTCCAAAACCTGACCAGATCCGTGACGAGGCCTAGTTCAAATTTATATTGTGAGTACCTAGCAGAACTGTGCAGAACCAATCTCTTAGTTAAAATAATCTAATCCAAACTATTTTAACCTAAGTAGAACTACCTCCTTGAAATCGTGTCATCGGTCATTTGTAAAGCTGCACAACTGTCACCTGTCAATTCTGAAGCTGCAAGCTGTCACCTGTCATTTTGAGTTTTACTTTAAATCCGAAAATCTACCTTTATTTAATCGTCCGTATCTCTGGAACCGTTTGGGCTAGGAACGAAATTTAACTTTCATCTGAAATCTTAGAATCTCCTTATACTTTTGCCGTAATCACGATTCACACACTCGCGCATTTTGCCACGATTTGCGATTTGGCCTGATTTCTTTACCTGTAAAAAGATAGCAGCTTTTTGCTTTCCTCTGCTAAAAATGTGTTTGCCTCTTAATAACCATCCCTGAATCATTGCTAAAGTGAGCCTGAGCTCATCCCAAGTATCTCTCACTCACCCTGAATCTCCTAAAGGGAATTAAAAGCATTTTCAGCATATTTCTCACTTCATTGCCACCACATTCAAAGCACTTGGGCCTGTGTTTTAAAACTCATACCGGTTTTCTCTAAGCTTGCTGGGGTGGGAATTGAATTTCGTATTGTATTCGATTGCATTCCTGAGAACTGTGTGTGTTAATTCCTTCTCCTTCCATTTCTTACATTGCATAGGGGAGAGGGGTGAATTGCCAAAGAAAAGGTGATTATCTTATCTTTTGCTAAAATCATATCAAGTATTTCTGTACTGCATTTTATTCCTCATTGCTTTTCCCTTGAAATCATAAAAGTATTTTTGCTACTTTATCCATCCTATACTAACTCCTCATTGATTATAAAGAAGTGTGCTAGTGTCAGATTACCCATTGTTGATTAACATTATATTTATAAGGGCGATATCGATTATTAATTTATTATAAAAGCGTGGTATCTATATTTTGTTTTATTTCTCAAATAAACCTTTTAAACTTGCAAAACAGAACTACTTCTTGGCTCAGTGGGGTCAGGGGGATTCTAAGAGAGGGGTGTTATATAGGGGTAGTCATCCAGAACTCATGAACTGGACATAAAGATATATCAATAAGGGTTTCCATTCAGTATCCCAGACTAGGCATTGACTTAGCTGTAGCGTTGAATTGAATCCTCTTACAAATTGGGGGCTCGTCCGGGATATTCTGGGTTAGATTTACCATTTGTGCAGATTAATACAGTGTGCCAACTGACCAGATACACATATCCGGTTAGATCACCACGCTGTTTTACACTGTGAAAGCACCCTTCAAAGGAACGCTCTAAGGAAACGGTCTGTTTTGCAAAATAAAATACAAACTTCTGTAAGTCAGGAAGGAACTCAAATTCCAGAATGACGACCTTGGTAGATATGAAAATAGCCAGAGAGCACTTCTTACATAAGCTATTTGTGAGAGGTGAGTGGACTCATCAGGACCAAACGGTCTGGTTGCAGGCAATCGCGCAACAGGTCACTGAAACAGGGTCAGATGCATGGAGAGATCAGGGTCCCCTACATGTGGCCCTGAGTGAACTATATATGGTCCCTAAAGCCAAAGATGAACATAATAAGATTGCCAGGATAGCGGCATATTTGTATCTATATATGGGAGCCAGGCAGGACAAATGTGCTGAAGGGCAAGATCTGGCAAATAGGCAACAGATGGCGTTAGAGAAGGCCCAATCTGATCTGGACTCTTCTGAGCAGAGGCTGCTCAGGAGCCAGGAGTCAGAAAAGGACAGCAGACAGTACATCACTAAAATAAAGGAGGATATGGATGTGCTGCAACAGGAAAAGGTGGGCCAGGATACCAGATTTCTGGCCTTGCAGAAGGAGTACCAAGAAGGTTTGGACTCCCTACTGCAGAGCCAGAAAAAGCTGGAGCAACAATTAGATTTCAATAGGGCATGTGCTGAGCAGGTAGTCACCCTGCAAAGCCACCTAGATAGGGAGAAGGCAGAGAGCAATAAACTGATTTTGAAAGACCTGGATACCCAGGCAGAGTTTGACCAGGAGCGCCAGAAAGCTGGTGCCTTCCAAAGGCAAAGGGACGACCTGGCGGCACAGATGCAGGCTCTTAGTCAGGAAAGGGATACCTTAGGCCAGGAAGTCTGCCACTTAAAAAGGAAAATGGAAGAAAATCACCTGGCCCTCCAGGGACTGGGTGACCTCCAAAAAGAACACCAGAACTTGTTAGAGCACACCAGGAGGGTAGAGGATGCTCTGGCAAGAAAGGAGCAGGCCAGTAGGGATGGGACTGAGGAGGTAACCCTCCTGCAGCAGAGACTGGCCCAGTACTCCAGGACCAATCAGGAGGCACAGAGAGAAAATGAGGCTCTCTGTCAGCACAATGATAGGCTCCAGCAACAGGTAGCGATGCAGGAGAGACTGATAGAGTCTAGTAAGGCCTTAACTGAGGAACTGAAAGTGCAGGCTCTTGCATTGCAAGAGGGAGCAGGGGCTGATAGAGACGAGGTGCGCTGGGAAAGGGAAATGCCTGAGCATAACCTCAGGAGCCCTGGTACCAGAGGCCTTCATCTCTCCCAGTCCCTGGACTCTGCCACCCCCATGTCCCCTCGCGCACATGAGCCGAGGGCCACGGAGATGGCAGATTACTATCCAGCTAGAAGTATGGGGCTCATATGCCAGTACCTCCCAGGAATGGATGGGCGAGCATCCGGGTATGGGCACCCAAGCACAGTGCAATTTAGTGGGGAACCCCAGGAGAGTAGGCCCATTAAGGGCATCCTGAAAACCTCTGCCCAGTTAGGTCAGTGGGGGGGTACCCATCAAATCCTGGCAGCAAGGAGGGATCTGAAGACTCCTCTGAGCATTACAGGACACAGGAGACCAGGTCCCCACATTCTGCCAGCCATTCCCAGGCTCGCAGAATCCAGGAAAACCTGGAAGATCAGACAGTCACCTCTGGGAGCAGCGCTTCTGAGTCGGAGGATGAATGGACCAGCGTTATCCGAACCAAAAAGGCCAATAAGGCAAAAAGGGCCTTGCTTAAAGACCCATTGAAACAAATAAAGGCTATAAGGAGTGTCATCACGCCTTATCATAAGAACGCCAAGTATTCTGTTTGGGAACACTTGGAGCTCTTTGAGCAAATGATGGAGACTTTCCATTTGAAGGACAGCCAAAGCTGTATTCAATATGTAAAGTGGACCATCTCACGAGAATACTCCAGTTTCTTTGCGGGGCTGGAGGATCAAAACCATTCAAGGTGGTCCACATACAGGGCGGCCATCTTGAAACATTTTTCTGTGCACAGAAATCCTCAAGACGCTCGCAAGGCAGACTACAATTTGCAATGTGGGGAGGATCAGGCCCCACAAGAGTTTGTGCAAGAATTAAAGCGTGCTTTTGCGCAGACCACCAGAAGGGTACGCACGGATAGCAGAGAATTTATCAATACGTTTTTCCATGCCTTACCCAAATACATAATGACCCAGCTCGTGAGAGATTTTCAAGAGAAAAGATCTTTAGACTGGGTCATTGAACAGGCTTCCCGGATCTATGAGGTGCAGAAGCCTATCGAAAATAAAAATAACACGCCGAAAAACCCCAAAACCAACAGCACCCCTGCTGCTGCCAAGGTGGCAGAGGTAAAGGTTGCCCCCATTTTAGATTTGGAGATGGGGGGGCCTAAAACCCTGCCTGCACCAAATAATTCACAGCCCAGAAGGCCCTCGGGCCAGTCACAGACAGGGAGTCGAGGAGGTAGTCCCACAAATAGGGTCCCCCGCTCCCCTGACTATGTAAGTCCCCGCTATAAGGGAAACCGACCAATCCTGGGTTATGTGTGGACTCCTCCAGCCCAAGGGGAGGGGGAATCCAGCCAAGCACCTAAGCCAGGGAACTTCCCTCCTAACTTCCCCCAGGAGGGCAGAAATTCACCAAATCCTGGGCAGAACTTTTTCCCCAGGTATCCACCCAATTTCCAGCCCCAAAATCATCCATCCTTCTTTGCCCAATTCCCTGAGCCCAGACAACCTAATCCGGGAGAGGGGAGGCCAAGGGTGGAGGGGTACCAAAATCTTCCCAACCAGGGGTACTACCAGAGAAGGGACAGCTACCCTTCCCAGGATCAGCCCAGGGGAGAAAATAGAGCCCCGTATCAGCCTGAGCGGTTTCACAACTTGAGCGCCAGGTCCAAAATATGGCACGGGATCTGGGTCACATACTGAGGGCTCAACAGAACCCTCAGATGAGCATGCCACTGCAGAATACTCCAAACTCTAGATAGACCTGGTGCTCCAGAACAATGACGGGGCAGCACCCCGATAACCCACCGGTTCTCAGGGAGGAGGCACAAGGGGAAGGGGGTTGTAAAGCCTTGGAGGAAGCTTCCTTCCCAACTTGTAAACAGCCCCTGGAAAACCAGGAACCGGAAACAAAATATCCTGCCCCTGAAAGCCTGCCTCCCAAGGAGCAGAGAGGAGGTAGGAGAAACAAAGGACCCAAACAGACCCACTTTGTGGAGGAGGTACAGGTCTTCCAATTTGAGGGTTGAGGGATCCTCAGAAGATCCTGGGAAAGGATCTTCTCCTTCAGAGATGGGGGAACTCCTCCCAAGGAAAAATGGGTCCCAAGGGATGTCAATTCAGACTGGGGAGATGTGGAGACTGAGCTACCGCCGCCCATCATCTCACCCCAGAACCGACAATACCGAAATCCCCTGGTTCAAACCCATCCTGGTGACTGCCTCCAAAAAGGGGGGGCGGCCCAGAACCGGAACCAGGGGAACCCACAATGGCTCTGATCTCCAGTTGCCAACTTTTTCTTTCAGATTCCCAAGGCTCTCCACAGAATTCTGCCGAAATCTCTTCGCTAGCAATGTCCAAAACCAGAAAGTTAGCCCACCAGTTGTCCACAGATGTGCATTATCTGTGCCCCCTTGAGGAGAAGGAGGGAAGATACTATGCCCGGTACAAGTACAGGGGCAGGGTACAATTTTGGCACTGGTTGACACTGGATCCCAAGCTACCCTTCTGTCCAAAAGGGCCTTTGAGGAACTAAATGCAGGAAGGGGGGAGAATTACCGAATTCCTCTCACCTCTCTTCCTGGACAACTGCAGAATTTTGACGGGAAGGAAATTCCCATTGAGGGGACTGCAGACTTGGACATTAAAATTGGGCGACACAAGGTGAAACACCCGGTCATAGTAGTGACTCCAGAGGGCACCCCTTGTTTACTAGGGAATGACCTCCTGAGAAGGTTGTCACCCCTAATAGATTGCGTAAACAAGGTCCTCTGGACCCAGACTAGCCGACCAATAAAATTAAAACAGAGTGTCAACCATGTTAGTTTAAATGGCACCTGCCACATGGTTGAACAAAAATCTGACCAAGTAGAATTTCACTTCCAGAACAACCAAATTCCAGACGTGACAGTAATAGCAGTAGGACAACAGACTGGTGATGGGGGGTCCTCTCTATTTCTGAAAATCAACCTTCCTTCCAGTTTAAGGTGGTATTCCACACTGGAAGGAAACACCCTGAAATTCTTTACTAATCCACAATCAGAAACTCCCACTCCTATAGTCCAGAAAGATGTGAAATCAGCTCAGAGCCTACCTGATATTCAGCAAATTGGAGAGCAGTTGTTCATCCCTGTCCAGTTAAATGATGGGAAGGACTCTGTTCTTGCTCGAGTGTGTGTGAACAACAGTAAGAGCTTCATCAGCGAAGCCATGTTCCGCCAACTCCCAAAAGATCCAGCCATTCCCACATTCAAACTGATAGACAAATGGGAAATGGACCTGGAAGCACCTAATTCCAAACATCTCCTGCCAAGCAGGTGTATGCTCAAAATCTCCCTTGGCAACAAGAGCATAGTCCATAATTGTTGGGTCGTGCGAGACGTCACTGCCGCCTTTTACTTAGGCAGTGACATTCTCAATCGCTTTGCCATTAGTTTGGACCTAATAAACTTCAAAGCTTGGTCCCGATTAGCGGATAATCCCATGGGCTTTGATGATCCAGAAAAAGCATTTAAGTCAGCTCAATTGCTACCTTATGAAGTTGAAATTCAGATCAAAGAGGAAGTCACCATCCCAGAAAGGACCCGACAATTCTCCCTGGAAGTGAAAGTTAAAAGAGGACAAAAATTGCAAAACCCTGATGCTTATATACATCTAAATGCTTCTCTCCAACAGCAAGGGTTGGGGGTAAACCCAACTCCATTAGTCAACATAGAACATGACACCATTCCAATAGAGGTGGATAACAGCGACTTAAAGAGTATTACTCTAGCCGCAGGCACCATTATTGGAATGGCGGTTGATGACCGACATTTTTCCATTGACTTAGGAAATTAACTGTTAGGACCAATCCCCAAGGACTGTTTTGACAGTGACAGTGATGACAAAACAACACCAGACAGGATCTTCACCCGGCATGGGGGGAACTTCCTGGTGTACACTTCTTGCCCTTACGGTAAGGAAGATGTGACTTGTGACTTCAGGAGGGATGAGGTGATTTTCCAGGTCCATGGGGGCTGCCTTTCCCACCTGAAGCCTCCAGTCCAAATCAGCACTCTGACCAGGGACTTCTCCACCCAGCTGGAGGAGGCCGCTGAGATAGCCAAACCAGAAATCTTTCCAGGCTTCAGGCAGATGGTGGAAGAGAGAGTCAACCTAGCTGATGCCTGTGTGACTCTGGAACAGAAGCAAAAGTTGAAACAAGTTTTCTTGGATTTCCAAGATCTCTTTGCAGTAGACTCATATGACTGTGGTCGCACCGACATCCACACCACAACAATTCCCACGGACCCTGGAATGACTCCAGTGTTTGTGAAGCAATATCGCTTGCCTCTCGCATCCATGGAGTCTCTTACTGAAATAATTAAGAACCTAGAGTCCCGGGGAATAATCCGTCCAGTCCACAGCACTTTCAATAATCCGGTGCTGGGAATATTGAAGCCAAACGTCCAGTGGAGACTCTGCGCCGACCTTAGAGAGCTCAACAAACGGGTCCATACTTCCCGATGGCCTCTGCCCTACATTGACCAAGGGCTGGCCCAGATTCAGGGGTCACAGGTATTCACAGCAATAGACCTGACCAATGGATACTGGACCGTGCCTGTCAGTAGGGAGGACCAATACAAACTGGCTTTTACCTTTGGGGGCCAGCAGTACACATGGAACCGGACTCCCTTCGGATACCTCAACTCCGGCAATGAATTCAACATTTTCCTACATAAGGCCATGCCTGACCTGGGTGCAAGGGGTAACCTGGCTTATGTAGATGATGTCCTCATCAAAAGTTCATCTGTGGAGGAACACATAGCGGAGATCCGTTATGTTCTGACACAGTTGAGGGCCGCCGGAGCAAAATTTTCCTTTCAGAAAGCACAGTGGTGTAGAACCCGTGTTAATTTCTTGGGGCATGAGATTACTCCTCAGGGTCTCTGTCCCCAAGAAAAGAAAGTGGAAGCACTCCAGAAACTGAAACACCCCACAACTCTGCGGGAACTAAGGAGCCTCCTTGGACTGACTAATTACAGCAGAAATTTCATTGAAGGCTACGCAGAGATCACTAGACCCCTGATTCATCTCTTGAAGGGGGGGTCAAGTGGGAATGGGGTCCAGAACAATCCGAGGCGGTAAGACAACTCAAAAGAAGCCTCTCACAAGCGCCTTGCCTAGCTTACCCTGTCAGAAACAAGGAGTTCTTCCTGGAGACGGGGTTCTCTAATACGTGCTTGACGGCAGTATTATACCAAAAGCATGACAAGGTCAATAAAGTAATCTCCTATGCGAGCAAAACTTTATCCTCTGTGGAGGAAAAATTCAACGATTGTGAGAAGGCACTCCTGGCAACGGTGTTGGCATTGAAGAATTACCGCCCGTTTATCCAGGGGGAACACATCATAGTGGAGACTCCACACCAGCCTCTGCAATATCTCCAAAGTGACAGAATCCGGGCCGGAAATGTGAGTAATTCCCGAATTAGTTCCTGGATTCTGTCAATGCAAGGCTTTCCTGTGGAGGTCAGATATGGCCAAAACAAGAAGAGTCCCCTCGCGCAAGGTCTGGCTGACTTGCATGATTTTGCCAGAGAAAACTGTCGTGAGGACGAAAGTCTAAAAATAAAGGACAACATGGAGGCATACCTTAATTCCCCACACAAAGTCTTTGAAGAAGACAAGTGTGAGGGAATGCCCACTGTCTATGTGGATGGATGCTCTTACCATGTTAACAACGATGGGGAGAAAGAACTGGTGGCTGGCGTAGGGAATGCATGGGTGAAGGAGTTCCCAGAACCCTCCGCTGGATACAAAATTGGTCCCCGAAGTAGTCAGGTGGCAGAATTGATGGCTGTGCATCAGGCCATCCTCACTGCTGTACAGCATCAACTCCACGAACTGGTCATAATCACAGATTCGGATTATGTACGGAACGGGTTCGTGGAGCACCTGGTCAACTGGAAAACCAGAGGCATGTTATGCGCTAATAACAAACCCCTGAACCATGGGAAGTTAATCCAAAACATTGATGATCTGGTCACCTCGAATGGGATGACCATCTACTGGAAGAAGATCAAGGGTCATTCCAAAGTAGAGGGACCAGACAAAACTGGAAATGACTTAGCTGATCAGCTGGCCAAAACCGGGGCCATCCAAGGGGATCTAATCGAAATAGAGTCCCTGTTGGGGGAAATCCAAGTCACCGCTATCACTAGGTCCCAGACAAATGCTCACAATGATCTTTCAACTGCACAATGGAGTAAGGAGACCCCTGATGCTGATTAAATTACAGCTCAGAAGGGGGATCCAATTATTGGTAAGTTTTACCAACACCTTGAGGACCCTGAGAACTTTCCCCTGACGGATACCGATTACATTGGGAAAGAGGACCTAAGAGTGTTGATGAAATGTCCAAAAATGTTCCGAATCCAAGACGGTTTGTTGGTAAGGAAATCCCAAGCTGGCCATGATCAGTGGGTGGTTCCTACCTCATTCCGAAGCCTGATGTTAAGTCACGCCCATGATGCGGATACCACCGGTCATAGGGGGTTTCAAATCAGAGTTGGTAATACACCAGAGTCCAGAGGAACAGCTTATGTTGTTTATGAAGACATCTTCGATGCCAAAAACGCTTGTGATCACCTCTTTGGATTTAATGTGTGCAACAGGTATCTTGTTGTGCTATACTACAACACTGGAAATCTTAAGAGAGGTTGCATACTGGCCACACATGGGGCAGGACCTCGACCAATACTTGAAGGGGTGTCTTGTGTGTGCACAATTTCAGCCATCATCCCTCATACACCGTGCGCCTCTCCAAAAGAGGGGGATGACACTCCCATGGTCAGATTTGCAAATCGACTTTGTAGGCCCTGTGATTCGCTCGTCTAGAGGAAACAAGTACATGTTGACCGTTACATGCTTGTTTACCAAGTGGGTTTAATGTCTCAAAGCCCCAAACTGCAAGGCAGAAACAGCAGCTGCCCTGATGATTAACCACATCTTTTCCCGTTTTGGTCTACCTCAAAGGATTGAGTCAGACAGGGGTAGCCACTTCACCAGTGAAGTAATGACAAAGATGTGGGAGATACTGGGGGTCAAAAGAAAGCTACATATTGCTTACCGGCCAGCTTCTTCTGGAGCAGTAGAGAGATATAACCGAACCATTGTGAGCATCTTAAAAAAGTTTGTGGCAGATTCTGGGCCAAGTTGGGATATCCGATTACCTCTGGTCCTAATGGCCATCAGATCTACCCCTTCATCTGCAACCAAAATGTCACCATTTGAGTTGATGACTGGACGCAAGATGGTGCTTCCCCAGCATTTGCTCTACAGAACCCAAGAGCAAACGTTGATAAATGCCTCCACAACTCATGAGTATGTGGAGAATTTAAGGAAACACCTCCAGCATGCTTTTGCCTATGCTCAGCGGAATCTAGAAAGATCAGCCGAGAGCATGAAGACCCACTATGATTTAAAAACTACCCGAAAGGAATAAAAGGTGGGTGATCGGGTCTATCTATACAATTTCCAAAGGAACCAGGCCAAACAGTGAAAATTCTTGCCTACATGGAAGGGACCGTTTGAAATTATAGACAAGATCTCCCCTGTTGCCTATAAGATCTGCATCCCCAAAGGCAGTCTGGCGGAAGGGGAAGACAAGTGGGTCCATATTAACCAGCTAAAGTGTTGCCATCCCAGGTACACTTTGCAGCAACTGGAGGAGTCCTCTGCAATACCAGAGGGGACCGCTCCAGATTAATTCAGTTCCAACCCTAAAATATCCCACATATAGTCTCTAAAATATTATACTCTTGTAAGCCACTGTCTTTGATAACTTGTATCTCAAAAGTAAAATGTTAGGTATGTTAAAGTATAAAATGTATATGTCTGCCACACCATTAGTAGTGATGGAAAAATGTCTACGAATAGGTATTGCCGCTTTTCCTTTGTCGTCCTAGGAGAAAGAAAACTTGGAGACTGGCCAAGGAGGACGATCTGGAGACCGGGAGCAGAGACCCAAGGGGCCCGGGTACCGCCCAATCCTCCCATCAGGTCCAGCAAGGAGAACTGATTGATCGACTGGAGGGAGAAAAAGATGCTGAACTGTGCCACCTATGGAATTGGAAGAAGAGGAGGTGAACATCCCAGATCTTGCGAGTTCCATCAGTGAAAAGTCAGAATGGCCATCGCAAGAGGGGGGGCTTGTGGGATGTTTTTGCCCATGCATCTAAGCCCTACAATAAAACTGTGCAGTACTGGCATGGAAAACATCATGATGGCCAGAACTCCCCAGAGAGTGCACAGTGAAAACATGAAGAATAGGCTGCCAACCATTTTTGCCTATGTTGTGAGCACAGGAGGGCACTGCCTAAAACCACCAGCGGGCTACACACACCGTAGCCTGAAACCATTGGGAATGGCAATGCTGATTGCCAAAAAAGAAACTCAGAACTGTGGGGAATTCATTTTCTTAATCCCAAAAATGGTTGCATTACCAGTACTCACCACTATCAGAAAGCCGGCGTTTTAAAACCACCAGACTTTTGTGTAAAACTGAACAAATGAAACAAAACCAAACCAAGGAAAGACTTGCTAAGAGGTGGATACAATGTAAAACTATATTCTGAAATGACTTGAAGGAAGTAATTATTTAATGTATATGTAAAAATTGTCAGTTTGATTTGAATGTAGAAAACTGGGAACAAAAAGTGACATTTAGCTGAAACCTGGCTTAATGAAACTGGATTCTGCCTGACAACTACCCCTGACAGGAGTTGAAACCTGCTCAGCCACTCCCCTTGCCAAAAGGAGTTGTCACCTCTCTGATTAGATTAGGGGTGGAGCAGCTGGGGACTACAGGGAGTTGAACAAAGGCCTGTCCTGGACTCAGGCAAATGTTATATTGGGGGGCCGTAAAGTGGCTTCCCCTTAGGGGAAACTGGGAGGGGCAGTGCCTCTGCTAGCAGCTGAGCTTGGGGGAAGTGGATAAACCAGTTATTCCACCCTGTGATGTGGGAAGCCACACCCCTTTTTGACCAGGGCATAATTTTAAAAAGATAGATAACTCATAGTGCGGACTTGTCAGAATTATATAAGTAATATCATTATTTTGTGATTTTTCTGTGAACATTTTGAGAGGCGTTAGGACCCTGTGGTGTATTCTGGGGGGTTGCTAGCGGAAAATAGGGTCTCACTCCAAATGTCTGCATGTTAAAAATCTGACACTTCATCAATTAATGTCCATACTCCTTGCGCACATGTGTGTAATTTTGGGTAAATGTCCGATATTGCAAAACCAGTTAAAAAGCGCAAAATGTTGTCATTTTTGAATGCAAGCCCCCAGGAAGATCAGAGGCGGACAAGCATGGACCATAAGGAATATATAATGTGCACGTGTAATTTCAACAAATTGTATATCTGGGAAGGATGTATTTGAATCAAATATAGATTTGTGGGCAAACTGACCAGGGGAAGATCCTCTGACCCATAAACAGACTTCATCATGCTGACAATCCATTTCCTTCCCCCAATCATGGGAGAGGGGAGAATTGGGCCAATGACAAGTAGAGAGGGGCAGGCTTAGCTAGGCCCAGGCACACACCCATTTTCAAAACACATAAAAAAGAGACTGCTGGGACAGGTAGAGACATTCAATTCCATTTGCTGCGGAGCATGCTGACCGACGACTTCACATCCAGAGATCCAGACTTCAAATCCATCAATCTCCAAAGACCAGAATTTTACTTCAGAACTTAAAGCAAGGGCCTAAACCCACAAACTGAGAACTCTTCTCAGCTGGCCTCAGCAACCTGAAAATCATTTGCGAACTATTCCACAGCCGGGCGAGCTGTTTGAATTCTTTTGCCAAGAACAATTGCCAGAGACCAGACCAGAGATCCAGAGTGACCCAGACCGCTGTGAGCAGAACCAGAGAGCTGACCCAGATCACTGCGAAGTGCCGAGACCAGAACCGGAGTCCAGTCCAAAACCTGACCAGATCCGTGACGAGGCCTAGTTCAAATTTATATTGTGAGTACCTAGCAGAACTGTGCAGAACCAATCTCTTAGTTAAAATAATCTAATCCAAACTATTTTAACCTAAGTAGAACTACCTCCTTGAAATCGTGTCATCGGTCATTTGTAAAGCTGCACAACTGTCACCTGTCAATTCTGAAGCTGCAAGCTGTCACCTGTCATTTTGAGTTTTACTTTAAATCCGAAAATCTACCTTTATTTAATCGTCCGTATCTCTGGAACCGTTTGGGCTAGGAACGAAATTTAACTTTCATCTGAAATCTTAGAATCTCCTTATACTTTTGCCGTAATCACGATTCACACACTCGCGCATTTTGCCACGATTTGCGATTTGGCCTGATTTCTTTACCTGTAAAAAGATAGCAGCTTTTTGCTTTCCTCTGCTAAAAATGTGTTTGCCTCTTAATAACCATCCCTGAATCATTGCTAAAGTGAGCCTGAGCTCATCCCAAGTATCTCTCACTCACCCTGAATCTCCTAAAGGGAATTAAAAGCATTTTCAGCATATTTCTCACTTCATTGCCACCACATTCAAAGCACTTGGGCCTGTGTTTTAAAACTCATACCGGTTTTCTCTAAGCTTGCTGGGGTGGGAATTGAATTTCGTATTGTATTCGATTGCATTCCTGAGAACTGTGTGTGTTAATTCCTTCTCCTTCCATTTCTTACATTGCATAGGGGAGAGGGGTGAATTGCCAAAGAAAAGGTGATTATCTTATCTTTTGCTAAAATCATATCAAGTATTTCTGTACTGCATTTTATTCCTCATTGCTTTTCCCTTGAAATCATAAAAGTATTTTTGCTACTTTATCCATCCTATACTAACTCCTCATTGATTATAAAGAAGTGTGCTAGTGTCAGATTACCCATTGTTGATTAACATTATATTTATAAGGGCGATATCGATTATTAATTTATTATAAAAGCGTGGTATCTATATTTTGTTTTATTTCTCAAATAAACCTTTTAAACTTGCAAAACAGAACTACTTCTTGGCTCAGTGGGGTCAGGGGGATTCTAAGAGAGGGGTGTTATATAGGGGTAGTCATCCAGAACTCATGAACTGGACATAAAGATATATCAATAAGGGTTTCCATTCAGTATCCCAGACTAGGCATTGACTTAGCTGTAGCGTTGAATTGAATCCTCTTACAAATTGGGGGCTCGTCCGGGATATTCTGGGTTAGATTTACCATTTGTGCAGATTAATACAGTGTGCCAACTGACCAGATACACATATCCGGTTAGATCACCACGCTGTTTTACACTGTGAAAGCACCCTTCAAAGGAACGCTCTAAGGAAACGGTCTGTTTTGCAAAATAAAATACAAACTTCTGTAAGTCAGGAAGGAACTCAAATTCCAGAATGACGACCTTGGTAGATATGAAAATAGCCAGAGAGCACTTCTTACATAAGCTATTTGTGAGAGGTGAGTGGACTCATCAGGACCAAACGGTCTGGTTGCAGGCAATCGCGCAACAGGTCACTGAAACAGGGTCAGATGCATGGAGAGATCAGGGTCCCCTACATGTGGCCCTGAGTGAACTATATATGGTCCCTAAAGCCAAAGATGAACATAATAAGATTGCCAGGATAGCGGCATATTTGTATCTATATATGGGAGCCAGGCAGGACAAATGTGCTGAAGGGCAAGATCTGGCAAATAGGCAACAGATGGCGTTAGAGAAGGCCCAATCTGATCTGGACTCTTCTGAGCAGAGGCTGCTCAGGAGCCAGGAGTCAGAAAAGGACAGCAGACAGTACATCACTAAAATAAAGGAGGATATGGATGTGCTGCAACAGGAAAAGGTGGGCCAGGATACCAGATTTCTGGCCTTGCAGAAGGAGTACCAAGAAGGTTTGGACTCCCTACTGCAGAGCCAGAAAAAGCTGGAGCAACAATTAGATTTCAATAGGGCATGTGCTGAGCAGGTAGTCACCCTGCAAAGCCACCTAGATAGGGAGAAGGCAGAGAGCAATAAACTGATTTTGAAAGACCTGGATACCCAGGCAGAGTTTGACCAGGAGCGCCAGAAAGCTGGTGCCTTCCAAAGGCAAAGGGACGACCTGGCGGCACAGATGCAGGCTCTTAGTCAGGAAAGGGATACCTTAGGCCAGGAAGTCTGCCACTTAAAAAGGAAAATGGAAGAAAATCACCTGGCCCTCCAGGGACTGGGTGACCTCCAAAAAGAACACCAGAACTTGTTAGAGCACACCAGGAGGGTAGAGGATGCTCTGGCAAGAAAGGAGCAGGCCAGTAGGGATGGGACTGAGGAGGTAACCCTCCTGCAGCAGAGACTGGCCCAGTACTCCAGGACCAATCAGGAGGCACAGAGAGAAAATGAGGCTCTCTGTCAGCACAATGATAGGCTCCAGCAACAGGTAGCGATGCAGGAGAGACTGATAGAGTCTAGTAAGGCCTTAACTGAGGAACTGAAAGTGCAGGCTCTTGCATTGCAAGAGGGAGCAGGGGCTGATAGAGACGAGGTGCGCTGGGAAAGGGAAATGCCTGAGCATAACCTCAGGAGCCCTGGTACCAGAGGCCTTCATCTCTCCCAGTCCCTGGACTCTGCCACCCCCATGTCCCCTCGCGCACATGAGCCGAGGGCCACGGAGATGGCAGATTACTATCCAGCTAGAAGTATGGGGCTCATATGCCAGTACCTCCCAGGAATGGATGGGCGAGCATCCGGGTATGGGCACCCAAGCACAGTGCAATTTAGTGGGGAACCCCAGGAGAGTAGGCCCATTAAGGGCATCCTGAAAACCTCTGCCCAGTTAGGTCAGTGGGGGGGTACCCATCAAATCCTGGCAGCAAGGAGGGATCTGAAGACTCCTCTGAGCATTACAGGACACAGGAGACCAGGTCCCCACATTCTGCCAGCCATTCCCAGGCTCGCAGAATCCAGGAAAACCTGGAAGATCAGACAGTCACCTCTGGGAGCAGCGCTTCTGAGTCGGAGGATGAATGGACCAGCGTTATCCGAACCAAAAAGGCCAATAAGGCAAAAAGGGCCTTGCTTAAAGACCCATTGAAACAAATAAAGGCTATAAGGAGTGTCATCACGCCTTATCATAAGAACGCCAAGTATTCTGTTTGGGAACACTTGGAGCTCTTTGAGCAAATGATGGAGACTTTCCATTTGAAGGACAGCCAAAGCTGTATTCAATATGTAAAGTGGACCATCTCACGAGAATACTCCAGTTTCTTTGCGGGGCTGGAGGATCAAAACCATTCAAGGTGGTCCACATACAGGGCGGCCATCTTGAAACATTTTTCTGTGCACAGAAATCCTCAAGACGCTCGCAAGGCAGACTACAATTTGCAATGTGGGGAGGATCAGGCCCCACAAGAGTTTGTGCAAGAATTAAAGCGTGCTTTTGCGCAGACCACCAGAAGGGTACGCACGGATAGCAGAGAATTTATCAATACGTTTTTCCATGCCTTACCCAAATACATAATGACCCAGCTCGTGAGAGATTTTCAAGAGAAAAGATCTTTAGACTGGGTCATTGAACAGGCTTCCCGGATCTATGAGGTGCAGAAGCCTATCGAAAATAAAAATAACACGCCGAAAAACCCCAAAACCAACAGCACCCCTGCTGCTGCCAAGGTGGCAGAGGTAAAGGTTGCCCCCATTTTAGATTTGGAGATGGGGGGGCCTAAAACCCTGCCTGCACCAAATAATTCACAGCCCAGAAGGCCCTCGGGCCAGTCACAGACAGGGAGTCGAGGAGGTAGTCCCACAAATAGGGTCCCCCGCTCCCCTGACTATGTAAGTCCCCGCTATAAGGGAAACCGACCAATCCTGGGTTATGTGTGGACTCCTCCAGCCCAAGGGGAGGGGGAATCCAGCCAAGCACCTAAGCCAGGGAACTTCCCTCCTAACTTCCCCCAGGAGGGCAGAAATTCACCAAATCCTGGGCAGAACTTTTTCCCCAGGTATCCACCCAATTTCCAGCCCCAAAATCATCCATCCTTCTTTGCCCAATTCCCTGAGCCCAGACAACCTAATCCGGGAGAGGGGAGGCCAAGGGTGGAGGGGTACCAAAATCTTCCCAACCAGGGGTACTACCAGAGAAGGGACAGCTACCCTTCCCAGGATCAGCCCAGGGGAGAAAATAGAGCCCCGTATCAGCCTGAGCGGTTTCACAACTTGAGCGCCAGGTCCAAAATATGGCACGGGATCTGGGTCACATACTGAGGGCTCAACAGAACCCTCAGATGAGCATGCCACTGCAGAATACTCCAAACTCTAGATAGACCTGGTGCTCCAGAACAATGACGGGGCAGCACCCCGATAACCCACCGGTTCTCAGGGAGGAGGCACAAGGGGAAGGGGGTTGTAAAGCCTTGGAGGAAGCTTCCTTCCCAACTTGTAAACAGCCCCTGGAAAACCAGGAACCGGAAACAAAATATCCTGCCCCTGAAAGCCTGCCTCCCAAGGAGCAGAGAGGAGGTAGGAGAAACAAAGGACCCAAACAGACCCACTTTGTGGAGGAGGTACAGGTCTTCCAATTTGAGGGTTGAGGGATCCTCAGAAGATCCTGGGAAAGGATCTTCTCCTTCAGAGATGGGGGAACTCCTCCCAAGGAAAAATGGGTCCCAAGGGATGTCAATTCAGACTGGGGAGATGTGGAGACTGAGCTACCGCCGCCCATCATCTCACCCCAGAACCGACAATACCGAAATCCCCTGGTTCAAACCCATCCTGGTGACTGCCTCCAAAAAGGGGGGGCGGCCCAGAACCGGAACCAGGGGAACCCACAATGGCTCTGATCTCCAGTTGCCAACTTTTTCTTTCAGATTCCCAAGGCTCTCCACAGAATTCTGCCGAAATCTCTTCGCTAGCAATGTCCAAAACCAGAAAGTTAGCCCACCAGTTGTCCACAAATGTGCATTATCTGTGCCCCCTTGAGGAGAAGGAGGGAAGATACTATGCCCGGTACAAGTACAGGGGCAGGGTACAATTTTGGCACTGGTTGACACTGGATCCCAAGCTACCCTTCTGTCCAAAAGGGCCTTTGAGGAACTAAATGCAGGAAGGGGGGAGAATTACCGAATTCCTCTCACCTCTCTTCCTGGACAACTGCAGAATTTTGACGGGAAGGAAATTCCCATTGAGGGGACTGCAGACTTGGACATTAAAATTGGGCGACACAAGGTGAAACACCCGGTCATAGTAGTGACTCCAGAGGGCACCCCTTGTTTACTAGGGAATGACCTCCTGAGAAGGTTGTCACCCCTAATAGATTGCGTAAACAAGGTCCTCTGGACCCAGACTAGCCGACCAATAAAATTAAAACAGAGTGTCAACCATGTTAGTTTAAATGGCACCTGCCACATGGTTGAACAAAAATCTGACCAAGTAGAATTTCACTTCCAGAACAACCAAATTCCAGACGTGACAGTAATAGCAGTAGGACAACAGACTGGTGATGGGGGGTCCTCTCTATTTCTGAAAATCAACCTTCCTTCCAGTTTAAGGTGGTATTCCACACTGGAAGGAAACACCCTGAAATTCTTTACTAATCCACAATCAGAAACTCCCACTCCTATAGTCCAGAAAGATGTGAAATCAGCTCAGAGCCTACCTGATATTCAGCAAATTGGAGAGCAGTTGTTCATCCCTGTCCAGTTAAATGATGGGAAGGACTCTGTTCTTGCTCGAGTGTGTGTGAACAACAGTAAGAGCTTCATCAGCGAAGCCATGTTCCGCCAACTCCCAAAAGATCCAGCCATTCCCACATTCAAACTGATAGACAAATGGGAAATGGACCTGGAAGCACCTAATTCCAAACATCTCCTGCCAAGCAGGTGTATGCTCAAAATCTCCCTTGGCAACAAGAGCATAGTCCATAATTGTTGGGTCGTGCGAGACGTCACTGCCGCCTTTTACTTAGGCAGTGACATTCTCAATCGCTTTGCCATTAGTTTGGACCTAATAAACTTCAAAGCTTGGTCCCGATTAGCGGATAATCCCATGGGCTTTGATGATCCAGAAAAAGCATTTAAGTCAGCTCAATTGCTACCTTATGAAGTTGAAATTCAGATCAAAGAGGAAGTCACCATCCCAGAAAGGACCCGACAATTCTCCCTGGAAGTGAAAGTTAAAAGAGGACAAAAATTGCAAAACCCTGATGCTTATATACATCTAAATGCTTCTCTCCAACAGCAAGGGTTGGGGGTAAACCCAACTCCATTAGTCAACATAGAACATGACACCATTCCAATAGAGGTGGATAACAGCGACTTAAAGAGTATTACTCTAGCCGCAGGCACCATTATTGGAATGGCGGTTGATGACCGACATTTTTCCATTGACTTAGGAAATTAACTGTTAGGACCAATCCCCAAGGACTGTTTTGACAGTGACAGTGATGACAAAACAACACCAGACAGGATCTTCACCCGGCATGGGGGGAACTTCCTGGTGTACACTTCTTGCCCTTACGGTAAGGAAGATGTGACTTGTGACTTCAGGAGGGATGAGGTGATTTTCCAGGTCCATGGGGGCTGCCTTTCCCACCTGAAGCCTCCAGTCCAAATCAGCACTCTGACCAGGGACTTCTCCACCCAGCTGGAGGAGGCCGCTGAGATAGCCAAACCAGAAATCTTTCCAGGCTTCAGGCAGATGGTGGAAGAGAGAGTCAACCTAGCTGATGCCTGTGTGACTCTGGAACAGAAGCAAAAGTTGAAACAAGTTTTCTTGGATTTCCAAGATCTCTTTGCAGTAGACTCATATGACTGTGGTCGCACCGACATCCACACCACAACAATTCCCACGGACCCTGGAATGACTCCAGTGTTTGTGAAGCAATATCGCTTGCCTCTCGCATCCATGGAGTCTCTTACTGAAATAATTAAGAACCTAGAGTCCCGGGGAATAATCCGTCCAGTCCACAGCACTTTCAATAATCCGGTGCTGGGAATATTGAAGCCAAACGTCCAGTGGAGACTCTGCGCCGACCTTAGAGAGCTCAACAAACGGGTCCATACTTCCCGATGGCCTCTGCCCTACATTGACCAAGGGCTGGCCCAGATTCAGGGGTCACAGGTATTCACAGCAATAGACCTGACCAATGGATACTGGACCGTGCCTGTCAGTAGGGAGGACCAATACAAACTGGCTTTTACCTTTGGGGGCCAGCAGTACACATGGAACCGGACTCCCTTCGGATACCTCAACTCCGGCAATGAATTCAACATTTTCCTACATAAGGCCATGCCTGACCTGGGTGCAAGGGGTAACCTGGCTTATGTAGATGATGTCCTCATCAAAAGTTCATCTGTGGAGGAACACATAGCGGAGATCCGTTATGTTCTGACACAGTTGAGGGCCGCCGGAGCAAAATTTTCCTTTCAGAAAGCACAGTGGTGTAGAACCCGTGTTAATTTCTTGGGGCATGAGATTACTCCTCAGGGTCTCTGTCCCCAAGAAAAGAAAGTGGAAGCACTCCAGAAACTGAAACACCCCACAACTCTGCGGGAACTAAGGAGCCTCCTTGGACTGACTAATTACAGCAGAAATTTCATTGAAGGCTACGCAGAGATCACTAGACCCCTGATTCATCTCTTGAAGGGGGGGTCAAGTGGGAATGGGGTCCAGAACAATCCGAGGCGGTAAGACAACTCAAAAGAAGCCTCTCACAAGCGCCTTGCCTAGCTTACCCTGTCAGAAACAAGGAGTTCTTCCTGGAGACGGGGTTCTCTAATACGTGCTTGACGGCAGTATTATACCAAAAGCATGACAAGGTCAATAAAGTAATCTCCTATGCGAGCAAAACTTTATCCTCTGTGGAGGAAAAATTCAACGATTGTGAGAAGGCACTCCTGGCAACGGTGTTGGCATTGAAGAATTACCGCCCGTTTATCCAGGGGGAACACATCATAGTGGAGACTCCACACCAGCCTCTGCAATATCTCCAAAGTGACAGAATCCGGGCCGGAAATGTGAGTAATTCCCGAATTAGTTCCTGGATTCTGTCAATGCAAGGCTTTCCTGTGGAGGTCAGATATGGCCAAAACAAGAAGAGTCCCCTCGCGCAAGGTCTGGCTGACTTGCATGATTTTGCCAGAGAAAACTGTCGTGAGGACGAAAGTCTAAAAATAAAGGACAACATGGAGGCATACCTTAATTCCCCACACAAAGTCTTTGAAGAAGACAAGTGTGAGGGAATGCCCACTGTCTATGTGGATGGATGCTCTTACCATGTTAACAACGATGGGGAGAAAGAACTGGTGGCTGGCGTAGGGAATGCATGGGTGAAGGAGTTCCCAGAACCCTCCGCTGGATACAAAATTGGTCCCCGAAGTAGTCAGGTGGCAGAATTGATGGCTGTGCATCAGGCCATCCTCACTGCTGTACAGCATCAACTCCACGAACTGGTCATAATCACAGATTCGGATTATGTACGGAACGGGTTCGTGGAGCACCTGGTCAACTGGAAAACCAGAGGCATGTTATGCGCTAATAACAAACCCCTGAACCATGGGAAGTTAATCCAAAACATTGATGATCTGGTCACCTCGAATGGGATGACCATCTACTGGAAGAAGATCAAGGGTCATTCCAAAGTAGAGGGACCAGACAAAACTGGAAATGACTTAGCTGATCAGCTGGCCAAAACCGGGGCCATCCAAGGGGATCTAATCGAAATAGAGTCCCTGTTGGGGGAAATCCAAGTCACCGCTATCACTAGGTCCCAGACAAATGCTCACAATGATCTTTCAACTGCACAATGGAGTAAGGAGACCCCTGATGCTGATTAAATTACAGCTCAGAAGGGGGATCCAATTATTGGTAAGTTTTACCAACACCTTGAGGACCCTGAGAACTTTCCCCTGACGGATACCGATTACATTGGGAAAGAGGACCTAAGAGTGTTGATGAAATGTCCAAAAATGTTCCGAATCCAAGACGGTTTGTTGGTAAGGAAATCCCAAGCTGGCCATGATCAGTGGGTGGTTCCTACCTCATTCCGAAGCCTGATGTTAAGTCACGCCCATGATGCGGATACCACCGGTCATAGGGGGTTTCAAATCAGAGTTGGTAATACACCAGAGTCCAGAGGAACAGCTTATGTTGTTTATGAAGACATCTTCGATGCCAAAAACGCTTGTGATCACCTCTTTGGATTTAATGTGTGCAACAGGTATCTTGTTGTGCTATACTACAACACTGGAAATCTTAAGAGAGGTTGCATACTGGCCACACATGGGGCAGGACCTCGACCAATACTTGAAGGGGTGTCTTGTGTGTGCACAATTTCAGCCATCATCCCTCATACACCGTGCGCCTCTCCAAAAGAGGGGGATGACACTCCCATGGTCAGATTTGCAAATCGACTTTGTAGGCCCTGTGATTCGCTCGTCTAGAGGAAACAAGTACATGTTGACCGTTACATGCTTGTTTACCAAGTGGGTTTAATGTCTCAAAGCCCCAAACTGCAAGGCAGAAACAGCAGCTGCCCTGATGATTAACCACATCTTTTCCCGTTTTGGTCTACCTCAAAGGATTGAGTCAGACAGGGGTAGCCACTTCACCAGTGAAGTAATGACAAAGATGTGGGAGATACTGGGGGTCAAAAGAAAGCTACATATTGCTTACCGGCCAGCTTCTTCTGGAGCAGTAGAGAGATATAACCGAACCATTGTGAGCATCTTAAAAAAGTTTGTGGCAGATTCTGGGCCAAGTTGGGATATCCGATTACCTCTGGTCCTAATGGCCATCAGATCTACCCCTTCATCTGCAACCAAAATGTCACCATTTGAGTTGATGACTGGACGCAAGATGGTGCTTCCCCAGCATTTGCTCTACAGAACCCAAGAGCAAACGTTGATAAATGCCTCCACAACTCATGAGTATGTGGAGAATTTAAGGAAACACCTCCAGCATGCTTTTGCCTATGCTCAGCGGAATCTAGAAAGATCAGCCGAGAGCATGAAGACCCACTATGATTTAAAAACTACCCGAAAGGAATAAAAGGTGGGTGATCGGGTCTATCTATACAATTTCCAAAGGAACCAGGCCAAACAGTGAAAATTCTTGCCTACATGGAAGGGACCGTTTGAAATTATAGACAAGATCTCCCCTGTTGCCTATAAGATCTGCATCCCCAAAGGCAGTCTGGCGGAAGGGGAAGACAAGTGGGTCCATATTAACCAGCTAAAGTGTTGCCATCCCAGGTACACTTTGCAGCAACTGGAGGAGTCCTCTGCAATACCAGAGGGGACCGCTCCAGATTAATTCAGTTCCAACCCTAAAATATCCCACATATAGTCTCTAAAATATTATACTCTTGTAAGCCACTGTCTTTGATAACTTGTATCTCAAAAGTAAAATGTTAGGTATGTTAAAGTATAAAATGTATATGTCTGCCACACCATTAGTAGTGATGGAAAAATGTCTACGAATAGGTATTGCCGCTTTTCCTTTGTCGTCCTAGGAGAAAGAAAACTTGGAGACTGGCCAAGGAGGACGATCTGGAGACCGGGAGCAGAGACCCAAGGGGCCCGGGTACCGCCCAATCCTCCCATCAGGTCCAGCAAGGAGAACTGATTGATCGACTGGAGGGAGAAAAAGATGCTGAACTGTGCCACCTATGGAATTGGAAGAAGAGGAGGTGAACATCCCAGATCTTGCGAGTTCCATCAGTGAAAAGTCAGAATGGCCATCGCAAGAGGGGGGGCTTGTGGGATGTTTTTGCCCATGCATCTAAGCCCTACAATAAAACTGTGCAGTACTGGCATGGAAAACATCATGATGGCCAGAACTCCCCAGAGAGTGCACAGTGAAAACATGAAGAATAGGCTGCCAACCATTTTTGCCTATGTTGTGAGCACAGGAGGGCACTGCCTAAAACCACCAGCGGGCTACACACACCGTAGCCTGAAACCATTGGGAATGGCAATGCTGATTGCCAAAAAAGCAACTCAGAACTGTGGGGAATTCATTTTCTTAATCCCAAAAATGGTTGCATTACCAGTACTCACCACTATCAGAAAGCCGGCGTTTTAAAACCACCAGACTTTTGTGTAAAACTGAACAAATGAAACAAAACCAAACCAAGGAAAGACTTGCTAAGAGGTGGATACAATGTAAAACTATATTCTGAAATGACTTGAAGGAAGTAATTATTTAATGTATATGTAAAAATTGTCAGTTTGATTTGAATGTAGAAAACTGGGAACAAAAAGTGACATTTAGCTGAAACCTGGCTTAATGAAACTGGATTCTGCCTGACAACTACCCCTGACAGGAGTTGAAACCTGCTCAGCCACTCCCCTTGCCAAAAGGAGTTGTCACCTCTCTGATTAGATTAGGGGTGGAGCAGCTGGGGACTACAGGGAGTTGAACAAAGGCCTGTCCTGGACTCAGGCAAATGTTATATTGGGGGGCCGTAAAGTGGCTTCCCCTTAGGGGAAACTGGGAGGGGCAGTGCCTCTGCTAGCAGCTGAGCTTGGGGGAAGTGGATAAACCAGTTATTCCACCCTGTGATGTGGGAAGCCACACCCCTTTTTGACCAGGGCATAATTTTAAAAAGATAGATAACTCATAGTGCGGACTTGTCAGAATTATATAAGTAATATCATTATTTTGTGATTTTTCTGTGAACATTTTGAGAGGCGTTAGGACCCTGTGGTGTATTCTGGGGGGTTGCTAGCGGAAAATAGGGTCTCACTCCAAATGTCTGCATGTTAAAAATCTGACACTTCATCAATTAATGTCCATACTCCTTGCGCACATGTGTGTAATTTTGGGTAAATGTCCGATATTGCAAAACCAGTTAAAAAGCGCAAAATGTTGTCATTTTTGAATGCAAGCCCCCAGGAAGATCAGAGGCGGACAAGCATGGACCATAAGGAATATATAATGTGCACGTGTAATTTCAACAAATTGTATATCTGGGAAGGATGTATTTGAATCAAATATAGATTTGTGGGCAAACTGACCAGGGGAAGATCCTCTGACCCATAAACAGACTTCATCATGCTGACAATCCATTTCCTTCCCCCAATCATGGGAGAGGGGAGAATTGGGCCAATGACAAGTAGAGAGGGGCAGGCTTAGCTAGGCCCAGGCACACACCCATTTTCAAAACACATAAAAAAGAGACTGCTGGGACAGGTAGAGACATTCAATTCCATTTGCTGCGGAGCATGCTGACCGACGACTTCACATCCAGAGATCCAGACTTCAAATCCATCAATCTCCAAAGACCAGAATTTTACTTCAGAACTTAAAGCAAGGGCCTAAACCCACAAACTGAGAACTCTTCTCAGCTGGCCTCAGCAACCTGAAAATCATTTGCGAACTATTCCACAGCCGGGCAAGCTGTTTGAATTCTTTTGCCAAGAACAATTGCCAGAGACCAGACCAGAGATCCAGAGTGACCCAGACCACTGTGAGCAGAACCAGAGAGCTGACCCAGATCACTGTGAAGTGCCGAGACCAGAACCGGAGTCCAGTCCAAAACCTGACCAGATCCGTGACGAGGCCTAGTTCAAATTTATAGTGTGAGTACCTAGCAGAACTGTGCAGAACCAATCTCTTAGTTAAAAAAATCTAATCCAAACTATTTTAACCTAAGTAGAACTGCCTCCTAGAAATCGTGTCATCTGTCATTTGTAAAGCTGCACAACTGTCACCTGTCAATTCTGAAGCTGCAAGCTGTCACCTGTCATTTTGAGTTTTACTTTAAATCCGAAAATCTACCTTTTTTTAATCGTCCGTATCTCTGGAGCTTAGAATCTCAGCTTTCCAAAGAACCTAGAACCGACTTGCTACTCCTTATACTTCTGCCGTAATCACGATTCATGCACTCGCAAATTTTGCCGCGATTTGCGATTTGGCCTGATTTCTTTACCTGTAAAAAGATAGCAGCTTTTTGCTTTCCTCTGCTAAAAATTTGTTTGCCTCTTAATAACCACCATCCCTGAATCATTGCTAAAGTGAGCCTGAGCTCATCCCAAGTATCTTTCACTCACCCTGAACCTCCTAAAGGGAGTTAAAAGCATTTTCAGCATATTTCTCACTTCATTGCCACCACATTCAAAGCACTTGGGCCTGTGTTTTAAAACTCATACCGGTTTTCTCTAAGCTTGCTGGGGTGGGAGTTGAATTTCGTATTGTATTTGATTGCATTCCTGAGAACTGTGTGTGTTACTTCCATCTCCTTCCATTTCTTGCATTGCATAGGGGGGGGGGGGGAATTGCCAGAGAAAAAGTGATTATCTTATCTTTTGCTAAAATCAGATCAAGTATTTCTGTACTGCATTTTATTCCTCATTGCTTTTCCCTTGAAATCATAAAAGTATTTTTGCTACTTTATCCATCCTATACTAACTCCTCATTGATTATAAAGAAGTGTGCTAGTGTCAGATTACCCATTGTTGATTAACATTATATTTATAAGGGCGATATCGATTATTAATTTATTATAAAAGCGTGGTATCTATATTTTGTTTTATTTCTCAAATAAACCTTTTAAACTTGCAAAACAGAACTACTTCTTGGCTCAGTGGGGTCAGGGGGATTCTAAGAGAGGGGTGTTATATAGGGGTAGTCATCCAGAACTCATGAACTGGACATAAAGATATATCAATAAGGGTTTCCATTCAGTATCCCAGACTAGGCATTGACTTAGCTGTAGTGTTGAATTGAATCCTCTTACAACTGTGTCATCAATAAAGAACAATGCCAGAAACCTCTCCTTGCCAATTATTGGTGGATCTAAACAACACGCCACTAACTCCTCGATAACCTTGTTTCTATAAATGCAGAAGAGGAGAGGGGCAAGTACGCATGCATGCCGCACTCCCTGCTGTACCTCAATGGCCTCTGTCAGCACCCCCCCAACACACAAGCTAACTGGTGCCTTGGTTCCTGCATAAAATGACGATGATGCCCAATAGATTACCAGGGATGTTCTTTTTAGCTAATACTTTCTACAGTTGACCCTGGGTACACATTCAAATGCAGTTCTGAGATCAACAAAAGTCACATATTCCTTAGCTCTAACTAAGATGGCTTATTTTTCTGGTATCAGCTCGACTCTAAAACTCTGATCTATACCTTATTGGAAGCCAGACTGTCGTGATTTATGATCCCAGGATGATCGACCCAAGACTGTAAATGCTCAAGACCCACTTTGTCATAATCTTGCCTGTTGCATCTATCAGGGAAACTGGGTGATAGTTCCCCGGTAAGTCTCTTCCACCCTTCTTGAAAATAGGAACTATTTTAGCTTCACACCATGACTGGGGAACCTTTCCTTCCCTAATAGCAGCGTTGAAGAAGCAGCATAACACTGTCACCTAGATCAGTAATTTGTACTTATAAAGATCTATTGGTATGTTGTCAGGCCACAGGACTTCGCCCCCGCCCCCCAATGCCTTGATTGCCCCCTCCACCTCTGCTAACAGTAATGACAATAGTCTCCATTTCCTTTGATAGTCCCCTGCAAGTTGGTGGGAGTTCAGAGTTGGGCTCCTGTTGATCACCATACAGCCTACCAAAATGATAACGCCAAGTGTCTGGATCTATGTTGCACTGCAAGTCATTAGTTACATTCAAGTCCTTACCCACCATCAATTTCCAAAAGGAGCATGAATCACCTCTTTTGCATGCATTGAGCATTTCATCCCATCTGTTGTCAATAAAGAAGGCCTTTTTTAGTTTGATACTGCTTTTGTAGGAGGCCCTTAAACATCAAAGTCATAGTTTATCTACAGAAGGCCCATCCTTTAAACATTGTTCTTACTTTCCTTTGGCTGATCTGCATTCACCATCAAACCATCCTTTTCTCTTCAGCACTTTACACTAAACTTCTCTAGCTGTCCTTGTAAAGAAAGGAAGGAGAAATTGTGTCATAGCTTTCTAATTCTCCAATATTCCTATTATTTAAAGATACCTTGGTCGATGTTAGAACACTTCTCGCAATCTCTTAGTCTACCAAAGGAACTCTTCTCTATTGGTACATAGTACTATAGGGCGAACTACTAACGCATTAGGACAGGCTTATCTGCATACGCCACCCCTGTTGTTTGAGGTGTCACTTTTCATAATCTCTAGGGTATGTCACTAATTAGGCTGGGGATCACTAACTTCTCGATGTGTTCAGGTCTCTAAAGTGTGGATCAAAAGGAGACAGGAGTAGTCCCATGAGCTCAATCACAATAATAGGTAATTGTCACAGGCTTACTGTATTAACGTAGGTGGAAACATTCAGGGATGCAAAAATGCAAGAGCCAACACTTCTCCCAGTTGTCTATGGCCCAAATAACATTGTCAGATAGCACTCACTCATCATAGAAATCACTACCTGAATGTAACTGAGGCTTTTCCACTTTTAGGTTGTACTCCTGGACATTTAGAGGTCGAAGCTCACTCCATTTGATAGATACACATGGAGTATAGCAGAGTGCCTGTGGGTAGTGGGTAGTGCCACTAACAATGAAGCTCATGTTCTCTTTGCACTGGGAGCATTTTGCTCCTTAATTACCAGGTTCTTTTAGAATTAGTTTAGTGACAGGGCTATCTCCCTTTTCTATCCCTTTCAGACAGAAGACTCACTGGTGTGCTCCAGGGTCAGCCCCCCTCTCCTAAGGATAGCCTGGTCATTTCAGAGGGAACGTTTTTGCTTAAATTTAGGTTTTTTACTTTATGGTAACTGTCCACCCATGTTTGTTATAATACATCTTTTTGGTGGATGTTGTCTACAGTTTAGAAACAATTGAATGTTTCCCTGTGTGTTGTGTAGAACACTCATTAAAAAACAAAATAAAAAACACCTGTGACGGAAACACAGAAATGAAGAACTTTGATGTAAAACAAAGCTTTGGCTCATAATCAGGGTCTGCTTAGTCAAGAGATTTAGCAGCAATGCCATTTGTTGAAAGGTATGCCTTTGGAAGGACACCACACCTGGTGCATGTTGCTCCAACGCCGTGCTCTTCTGCACACAGGGCCAGACAGGGGATCTAGCTGACCCAGGCCTTACAAGGAATACTCCTTCTTTATGGTCCAACGATGAATCAAAGAAACAAGAGGTTCCCCCATCATATAAAGGCAAAATGTCACTCTGGATTGTCAGCAAACAAGCCTGCTGTACAGACGGCTAATCCAGTCTGTTGTAACTAGTGTCCTTTCCTTTCTGACATCATACCCAGAGTGCCTTGTTCTGCAGGAAATGGAGGGGCCCGGCAGCACTCCCTCAACCTACCGATCTGCTCTGGCTAACTGCTCTAACGCTGCTCCCCATGTCTGCTGATTTCAAAAGGACTCCACAGATCCGCACCCTAGTGTGAATGTGGTTTTGTTCTGCGAGGGTTGCCTTCAAAACACCGGTTTGCAAAGGACCACTCGCAGAATGATCCTGTGCCCTTGGAGTAAGTTGCTGCCCTTCATGTAGGAGGGTCAAAGAGATAGCATCATAGCCATTGTCCCACATGGCAGTCCTAGAGACATCCAGGCCAGAGGGCTAATACACATCAGACCTGTCATAAGTGAAGACCTGCTCACAGAGCTAATGCAGGGATGATATGAAATTGCTGTGGCTGTATGATAGTATGGCATTATTAGCCACCATGCACAACCAAGCATTGGTTTATGTTTATAGATTAATGTGCCACCAGTCTGATTAGGGTAAACAATTATTAAGTGTTTACTCATATGTACAAATGATTAAAAAGCAACCTCCACTTGCAGAACTTTGTGTTTCAGTAGCTAGTAAATAAATATACATATTAGAGATTGTGTAAGAGTGAGCCTCTTGCCTGCAGTCTGGAATTTGTACTTTTCAAGCTAGTGCCTCTCCCTGCAATCCATGATGATTTCTTCATGTGAAAGGCAGCCCACCTAATCATGTCCGTGAGCATTACACTCCAAATCACATAACGTATTATGCCTAGCTATTTGGGTAGTATGGCATCAGCTGTTTTTGATTCAACAGTGAAACATTGATATATGATTAAAGGTAGATGGCTCACAACAGTAAATAGAACACACTCAACTACTGTGCACTACATTTCCCAGTGTGAACACACGTTCAATGCCACCTCATCACCAACATTGTTGATTATATTTAGCCCTGACGTCAAAATATGAAAAGGTGAAGTTCGAAGATTAACTTCGTGAGTATAGTCACCCGTTTGCAACATATATGTACAAACAGCTTTGTAGCCATAGATGCAAACCTTAGCAACTCATGTGTGTTTTAAGTAATGCAATATAAAGTGGTCTTGTATAGCACACTTCTGTCATTATGGCAGCCTCGTTGCGCATGGCCATGCATGAAAATAAAAGGGGGTTATGGTTGTTAATGAAACAGAGGGGAAGACTAGTGTGTGCCTTGCCCTCAGCCATCCAAGAGTACCCAAGTCCTGAGTCCTGGTATGGTTCTAAGTAGTTTGGCGGTTCCATTTGGGTATTTGTTTAATCTGGATGTAAAAGCCCAAGATCTGATCTTACACAGCAGTATGAGACTTGGCTGAGCCACTGGCTTGGGCAGAGTGTGATAGATTTAAAGATGGGAATATTGGTATATATCCATCAAGGTTTAGGTGGTTTTAGTAGGTTTAAATTTGCTATATACAAATCGTCCTGAGGATTTAATGTAAGATGTGAAGTGATTTAGCGCTTGATTGTTTAATTGGGGAGAACAGTGGTGTTGAAAAACCCGAGGGGTGTAAAAACAGCAGGGAGCAAACATGCGTTGGGGAACAATTTAGGAGTAAAATCATAGTGGGGAACTTGAATGAAGTGGTGCACCACATAGGAGTAAAACCACATGGTCCTCGACTTCAATCGGCTGTCAGGAGGCTACTGACGCTGCTGAGAGCTGTGCTTTTATTTTACTTGCTTCTAAAATGCGGGTTCTAAAAGGAGCGAGAGGTCGGGAGGTGAGGAGAAGAGGGGGCCCTTTCAATATAAAATGGCTCTCGCCAGCAGGTGGCTGATGGCAGGTTACCAAGGCTTTTAAAAATGGCTTGAAGTTGCACTGTTGTGAAGTGCAAGAAAAGCAGCAATTAAAAATCGAATTTGCCCCACCCTCGATGCTCTCTCTTAACTGAGTTGCTTCTAAAATGCTAGACTTGGAGTGAGTGAAGATATCAGAGGTGAGGGAAAGACAGGCCAGGCCGCTTCATCTCATGGGGTCCTCACCACCAATGGGATACTGGTAGGCCACCAAATCTGCAGGGTGTTGTGTTCTATTAGGCAATGGGAGTAAACTGCAGTAGATGACCAATTAAAATGTCAGTTTGCACCCACAATCCACACTCTTAAAAAAACAACAATAAACCTAAACATTTAGAATAAAAAATGATGTATGCTGCAATAACGGAACGCGCCGGTTCAGTGTGAATTCAATTTTGACCCCAGACTTTGCCAAATTTGCCATGAATGACATATCCTTTACATTGAGTGTAACTGTGGTGAATTTCCATCTGCTATGGGGACTCTCAAAGCTTTGTTTTAATTTGATGATTTCTAGTGAACGGATTCTGCATGGAAGTCAGATGTGATAAACATCTGGTGATGGTGGGTTTGTACCCAGATGGGTCTGACGGCAATTGGATGCACAACTGAACTTACCAACCTCCATTTAAGACTCCCTCTGTATACGTGTATCAGTCATTTTCATGCTAGCAACATGTGAGCAGCATTGACTGGAGTGACACTTTAAAAAGAACTCCTTGGTGGCAAATCCACTATGAAAGGGATAACAGTGTGCAAATTGGAGGAACATTCACAACTACTCCATGAAAGGGCCCTCCAACGGATTTATCGTTGGCATGTATAGAACCACCTGTATTCTAAATTTCTCATTGCCCTGTTTTTAGAATACAAATGGGAATCACTTTGAAGGTAAAGAAGCAGGTTTCAATGTAATTGCACTTCCCAAAGGCTTGGAGGAGTTTGTTTAATAAATATATATAAGCTATATCTGGTTTTATATGGTGTGTATCAGCCTGTCTGGGCTGGGGCCCATCACCAAAGGATTTCAAACCCAGCCCCAGAGCCTTACTTTGTCCATTCCTGGGAACGCTTGTTCCATTCCCAGAGAATAAGATGAGCCCACAGAGGGCAAGGGGGAGTCCATAGCTTCAAAGTACAAGCTCTGCCGGCAAAAGAGAAGCCACACCAAGGAGTCATCCCTGAAGTCTCCTCTGATGTAGGACAACCAATCAGAGTGACCAAGAGAGGAGTGACATCCAAGAGAAAGTCCCACCATACTGATGTTCTTTGGACACTCATATTTCTCCTTTGCCATTCAGAATTCCTGTAGACAAATCACTCTGGGACTCATATTAACAAAGACACTTATCACAACAGCTAGTCTTGAAATGGACTAATCCACTGTGACAGATTGACTTTATAAGGTGATGAGATTTCCTCTTAAAATTAATCTTCCTTGGACGCCAGAAGATAAAACATTCACCTGGAGTTTTCCAGGGGTAGAGTTTGTCCAAAGCCCTCTCTCCTTGATGTGAATATAAAGACTTCCAAGGATGGAGCACTACCTTGCCCTTGTCCATCCCAGAGGACCATTTGGAATGAACATCTACCAGAGCAAGGCCTGTCTGCCTGCAGAGACACCGATTGCCAGGAGTCTGCCTACTGGAATAGGCAGCTGTTCAAGGACTATTTCATACACTTCCCTGACTCACCTTTTCCTTTGAGACCCGGGACTGGGCCTCACAGCAACCAAGGGGCAAAGGAGCAGCTCTGGTCTCTGTTTCCCACTTTGAACCACTTGTCAACTATGTCAACCTGGATATAGCCTTCCTGCACCAAGCTTGTTAAAATGTACAATGTGCTGGACCCAGTCAACCAGCTCACCAAGCTGAGGCTGAATCACCACATCAGAAAGCTCCCAGACTCCCAGTTCGATTCTGTCTACTCCCAAATAACAAAGCTGAAAGGTATCCGGAATCATTCTGTCCCCTGGCCTGTATTTACGGGCGTCAGTTACATCTAAGGCCTTGTCTTTGCTTTTCTAAAACACATATACAATGCACTTAAACACAGCTGCAGAGGCCGGTCTACACCCCTGTCTTCAGACCCAGAGTTCCCACTTTCATTAAGAACTAATCATATTCAGTGTCTTATTTTACGGGGGTGGCTTATAAACGTTTCATTAAAGTGTTTGTATTTTGTAATTTGTTTAAAGTTTCCCTTTTTTATAGGCCCTTGATTGTACATTTCTATTATTTTAGTATCACAGTACTGTAATTGTTGAATGCTTCTTTGCTTGCTCACATCCCTCTTGAAGAGGTCCACGATGCCAAAACAAGCAACGGTCGTGTACCATTCAAATTGTATCTTGCTCACCTTTATGATTGAGATCATGGTTAATAGTGCAGGGTTGAACACGTGTTTAAAAACCAATGGTCGTCCTTGTTGGAGAAGCCATTCCATCGCAGAAACAATTCTACTTTTGTGCCCAAAGCCCACAGACGAATGTCCTTTCGCTCTTGTATTGTTTATTTATTTTAATGTATTTTATTTTATTTATTTATTGTGAACAAATTTCATATTTTTTTAGGACTGTATATTTTATTTTTCATGTGCATACAACACATTTTTCTATTGAACATTTGGGTATGAGAGCAAACTGCGTTTATTGAAGTCTGAAGCCCATGCTCACATACATGTAAAAGACTTGTCACAGGATGCAGGATAGTTTATCTCTGGTGAGTGGCATTTTATTGGCTTTCGATGAAGCTGCTCATTCTCCCAAGCCGGGGCGCCATATGCGCGTCGGCAGCTGCTGTGAGCTCCTGTGAGGTGAGGAGGTGGAGAGAGAAAAAAGAGAAAGAGGCGGAAAGAGAAAGTTAGAAATATTGTGGTTTGAGGAGTAACAAGAAAGCAGCCATAGAAAAGTGGGGTTTGAAGGGATACAACACATTTCCATGGCGCATTATCATTGCTGAGCGGCTGTCTGCGAACAACTGCAGCTTGCTGTCGGTTCCCTCTGATATCGTGGCGTTCCTAGGCAACGTTGCCAGGCCGCTATGCGCATTCGAGTGGCCAGCCATCACTGCGTGACCTCAGAAACTGATTTTCTACCAGATGAAAATACAATGTGCTTTTTTTCCACATTTCTCAGCCTGCTCATTGGGATAAAAGTCGTTTTAAATACCAAGCCACGTGCGGAATGCTTCACTCGTAACAGCGTTGGATATCGCATGCTCAAATGTTTAAGTCACTGTAATTTTCAGAACAGATGGGAGAATTGAATGATTACCAATTTCCATCCAGCACCACCACTCGGGTGCTGTTATCTGGTTTCAAAATAATCTCAACATAAACTAGGCATTGCAGCTCGGTGAAGTAGGGTGTCCGATAAATAATTGAAAATAACTATCGAAAAGTAATTTAGGCTCCTCACCAGCTGCGCCCCATGCAGGCTCTTTTAGGGTGTGCCCGTCTATTGCATGCACAGGACTGTTCACGTGTAGAAATGAATTTAAAGAGCCCTTTTTTGTGGTATAAGGATTCATTTTGTAATGGGAACAATAGACCACAGAAATCCAAGCAGAACCGAGTTTCCATGTTGTAATGCGACCCATTCCCAAAACGAAGCCTAGATGCCACTACATGACTCCCTACGGAATCCATCTGTTATGTTTTGCTGGTGCGAACATCAGCCAGTATTCCTTGCAGAATCCAGCAACTAATCCAAAGCCAGAACTCTCGTGTGGGCGGAGAAGCTTGTGGCTCGCACTGAGTGCATGGAGGCGGTGGCTGCGGTCTCCATGCTCAGCCCCAATGCTCTTTGGGATAGAAGATAACGAAGATCACAAAAACATGACCTTACTGGTGGAAACATGGCCCACATCCGTAAAATAAGCTGCGCTAGAGATTAAAAGGACCCCCTAAATAATGGCCTCATTGCAAGTTTGGCGGTATTTCGGTGGTAATTCTGCTGAAATACGTAAAATGGAAGTACTGTTACTGCTACTTGGTTCCGTGGATTTACAAGTTGTGGTAGGCAGTGTAAGACACCATTTTTTGGAGTCAGTAGGACTGAGTGTGGATTTCAGTAGAATCAACGCTGCATTAGAATGTTTTTTTTTCCTGCACTTCTGTACGCGTAATGCAGGCCAGGAGCCCAGTGCTATATCACATGCATAGTAAATAAATACATAAATAATAGTATGAGTGCTCTGCAATTATGGACCATTGTTTGGCAATTTTGCACCAGGAAATTCTGCTACACCAAATAACGACCGGCCAGATCATTTTGTAGCAGTCATTCTGTTTAAGTCCAATTGCAAAAGCACAGGGGCAACTTATTTGAGCTGGACACAGATCACCAAAAATGTATGGAACCGGGAAATTAATGATTAAATGCACTATTGCACCGGCATCACGGAATTCTGCACCGTAACCTTTACAAAGTCTGTATTTGCTTTGTCTTAACAGTGCAAAAATTAGATTTAACACAGGTCAGTCTGCGCAAATGTGTGAGGTACAAGTGAAAAACTGACTAGCATTGTCATTGTGTCAATGTGACCTGATTTTTAAAATAGTAGTAGGAACATTTCAGGTCAGTTATTCCTGCTACTTTGGTTGACCCAGTAAGCAGAATTTGGAATGCCTGTAATTTATTTTGCTGACAAATTTAGGTAAAGCGAAGGCAATGGTTTAGTTGTTTGCCAACATTGTTTTCTGACACTGAATTAGAAACTGTTCACATCTGAGAAATGGAGTGAAAAGATCAACTTTGAAAGTGTGTCTTGTGGGGTATGGATGCTTAATGCTGCCATATACTAGAACAAGCTAAAGAATTGCAGAGCCTTTACAGAAACTGCTATCCACTGCTCATATGTTCTACTTTGTGCAAACCTGCATCCACTCCCTCATGGAAAGACCGGGCGCGGTATGATTTATCGTATGTGATTATACAAAGTGAAAAACGCATTCCAAAATATATGGCTTTCCAACATCCACATGCAGATTGCCTAAAGGAAGTGGAAGGATGGAGTTGACTGGAATTATGCTAAGTTATCGAGAAAGCACCTCCATGTCCTGAAACTTCAATGTGGAAACCTCCTTTAATTCTCCCCGTCGTCTGGTCTTCTGGGAACCCATTCAACTCGTCTGACTGCAGCCTTAAGAAAGAGGCGTGTTGTGTTAGGGTGCCATGTGCTTTAGCTCAGTAGCTCTGGCTTGCACGCGTAGCCAGGAGCCCATGGTTTAGGACTTGTCTCATCCAGTGACTCGCGGTCTGATCGTCAGCGATGGAATACATACATGATGGGGCCTCTCATTTCTGTCCTAGGAACAGAGGAACATTTTGTAGATCCTTTTTGTTCTGAATAAATATCAGTAGATAGGTCAAAAGAAAACTGAAAAGCACTGGCAAAGCCAATAGGTTTTGGTTGTCATAAGCCACGTGTAGCGCAAAATGCCCCAATAATGCCTTCATGTGCTTGGCATAGACACCATGTTGTAAGTTACAACCCACATACGCAACTGCTGCTATCATGTGACATGCAGCCTCAAATAGCCCAATAAGGTGAAATCAGAATCTTCTGGAAAGTTGAATGATTGAATGTCTTGTTGTGCATTCATGAGTACTTTGTGAGTCACACAAGTTACTTTTTTCCAGAACTCTACACTAGCATGTTTGCTGAAAGCCCCATATCCAGGCAAGGGCATTGTCCTGAAAGCTGAAGTGCAATGTTTGTTAAATTAAAGCCACAATTACATAGTGAGGTACACGTTGAATAGGTTTTCTCGTTATAGCTGCAATTAGCTGCAATACAGCTAATGGATCCCTTCTTGTGGAATGATAGCATTAACCATATTTGTGCATCTATTTAGATTAATATTTCTGGGGCTCTTCAGATAAACCAACCATGATCCTGAGTTGCTTTCCCCTCTGTGCTTTAGTTGTTTCATTACAAATTAAAGGATAGTTCCGGGACTTTTTTTTTATTGTCCCTACGGTTCGGCCATGTGTTTTTAAGCATAAATCGGTAGATCGTAGAAAACTTTCCTATGGACCTTACCTGACTTTTCGTCCATTAACGCACTCAAAATCAGCCGCCATTTTCTGATAATCCTATCATTTCCCCCCATTGACCTGGCTCACCTGCTTTTGCGGCACTAAATCAAATCCCCCGCCCCTGAGCCTGACATCAGCAGACGCGTACCGCCCATTTCCCAACGCCAAAGCACGTTTCGTGTCAACAATCGCTGCGCCTCAGCTAATGAAGTGTCGCCATGGAAATGGCAGGACGCCTCTTTCCTCAATAAGTATAAACACACCGTTTCACAACACAGCAGCAGATTTTCGATTCCATTACTCTCTCTGTGTTACTTTGAGTATTCTGTGACTCGTTTTTGTGCTCTGGTCAGCTACCTTCGCCGCTTCTAGGCCTTGTGAACACCTGTACCATCTCTGTAAATTATTTTACTTTCTTTACCACACAATGGCTACAATAATGCCGTATATGTACGAGCCCGAGTACACCGAGGAAGAACTACTGGAAAGGCAAGCACGCGAAAACAATGGGGATTCGGACGGCAGTTGGGAGGACCAGTCAATGGATGAAGAGCCTGGACCATGTCGCATGGACGGCGTCTCCACCTGGTGCACGTGCAATCGGTGCGAGCTAATGCCAACTGAGGAGGAGAACTGCTGCTGCCGTGAAAATTCCGGGTGCTTGGCCTACATTTCGGAAGGCGAGCCAAGTCCGCAATGCATCACCGAGCTGCCAGAGTTCAGGGAAGCCTGCCTCTCACGGACCGTGTTGAGGATGATGATGGTGCTTATGCACGAACTTCGCGGCACTGTTCGTCCGCGTAATCCGAGTAACGAGTAAGTATACTCTGGTTGTGATGTCAGTGATGCCATTATTATTTCATGGTCGTCTCCCACATATAAAATTACATCTACATATCATTCGAATGCATGTAAATTGGTTCCATATTGTGCATTTTCTAGATAGAATTTTTTTCAAAGCAGAATGACATTTTTTACCTGAATCGACAGTGATAAGAAAGTTTTGTCATTTTAATACAGTTTGCATCTTTCATTTTCACAGGTGGTACAGGCTGGTGGCCTATCGTTGCTTCACTTGGTGGCTTCACGGGAGGCTCGGACACCGCGTTCGGAGAGTAATACCTGCCTGTGCGGTACTTGCCATTAGACAACATTTCCCCAGCGACAGTGGACAATACCGCGGATTTTCCCTGGATGTGCTGCAACCGGAACTTTACAATGTGTAATGTTTATTATTTATGTTCAATTGAAATTAAGATCTAAAATAAAACCCAACATATATTTTAACAATGGTTGTTTTGATTTTTTAAATGAATCTAGTGTGTCTCCATTGAATAGTCTTCCTGTGCCTTGTCTTGTCACACCACATGTTTCCGTCCAGCATCCTCCCTCTTGCTGGCCGCCCACCTTCAATCCACATAACCGTTGAACCCATATGCAGCAGACATACATGTTATTTTGCGGGTTGGCATCAAGGCTCCCGGCCTTGCCTCCTCCCCCAAAAATACTTACCATGCATGCAGTTACGGGTCGGCGCAACAGCTTGCAGAAGTGTGCACCGCAGTTACATCGTCCCTTGATGTTCTTATGCATTTCGAGGTATGGATACTGACAGTTCGATCAAGCAAAATCATATGACGTGATTACATCCGCTATACTTCCTTCTTTATTAACGCAAGTACTATGTTTCAGGGAGATGACGGAGCTTCTTCTACAAGAACATCACCCCTAGTAGTTGATGCAGATCTCTGGGTGGTGACACTTCCAACGATCGAGCAAATCGAATCATATTTACATATCCATTATTTATTTTAGACAACTGATCATTTGTGCAGGTCTATTTAGATGAGCCGTTGACGCCTGCACAAAGTTTATGTTCTTTTTAACAAAATAGAAAACCATACTAATGCAATTACTGTGTTTCAGGGAGTTACTGAAGCATCATCTTCAATAATATCATCAATGGAAGTCTATGAGGAGCCCGAGGTATGGATCTTGACAGTTCCATCTAACTAGATCAACAATGCGTGAATAATTGTCGTTTGAATGTTCTACACAAAGCGTTCATTCGTGTTTTGATATTGAGATGTACGTGGGTATTGGTCCCCAAGTACATTTTGTGTTTTCAATATTATTATACATACTAATGAAAGTTCTATGTTTCAGGGAGTTGATGGAGCGTCAGTGCGTGATGGATGTGCTTATCATGAAAATATAGTCGTTGCAGCGCAAGAGGAAGTGGAGACATGCACACACGAGTCGGAGCAACAGCGTCCTGATGTTGAAGTTCGAGGCAAGAAAGTTTCAAAGAAAAGAAAGCAAAAGAAGGTTAGTGTCCTGGTCACTATATTATGTTGTTTTTCACTGTTAATAGTTCAATACTGTAAGTTGTGTTTAAACTGAACATCCCTTTTCCAATCTGTCCTCTAGTTGCGAGTGGGTGTACGAACTAGATCTACACAGACAGTGAAGCGAACGAGAGATGTTGCTTGTCAAACCTTTTGGCAGGGACTTGAGACTGGAGATGCATCGTGCCAATGGGAAGAATATGAAGTGATTGACAACGGAGCTATACCACCACCAGCCATTGATAGTGAATGTCCTCCTGGTAGTTCGGATGCAGTCGGAGATCAATTCACAGAATCCACACCCGCAAAAACTAAGACCGCGAGAAAGTTGAAGAAATTGTTTTATTCACCCATCGCCGGAGAAGGAACAGATGTTGCAATGGAAGAGAATGAAGTGGACGACAATGAAACACCATCAATATCACTGAACATAGCGGAAGACGATATCAGAGATTCTACCTTTCATGTGAGTGACATGTCCTCAACGTTACAGGCCGAACCAGCTGGGATGCAGAGTGACAGTATAAGGAAAGAGGCCAAATTCATTGTATTCGATAGTTGTTTGATTGATATTATTATTCGGATGAAATGTGGGCATTCGGTTGGTGGGGAAGTATGTGGGGAGCCATTGATTAATGTGACTCGTGCAATTCGAGGCACTAACCTTAAAATACATGCCACCTGTACAAAATATCATCCTTTCTCATGGTCTGCACAACCCATGCTGGGGCAACTGCCAGCAGGCAATCTACTTTGTGCAGCGGCTGCACTTTTTAGTGGTTCAAGTTTTAAAAAGTTAGAGTCTTTCTTTCAGTTTGTGGAAATCCATTTCATTGCGAAAACTCAGTTCTACAAATACCAAACCGATTATCTATTTCCAGCCATTAGCGAAGCTTGGAGAATGGACAAAATGTCTATTGATAGTACATTCGCGGGCAAACGGTTCAGGCTAGCCGGTGATGGACAGTGCGACAGCCCAGGATTTTCAGCCAAGTACTGCACCTACCACTTTCAGGACATGGAAAGTAAGAAAATTGTGAGTTCGGTGGTCGTGCAGGTGTCACAAAGTACATCCTCAGTGGCCATGGAGAAAGTTGGCTTTGTAGCATCATTGCAAGAACTACAATCGCGGGGAATGGTGATCGACCTGATAGCCACGGACAGACACGTTTCAATTGCCAAGACAATGAGAGAAGAGTACAAAAATATAAATCACCAATTTGACGTTTGGCATCTTGCAAAAACAATCAATAAAAAAATGTCGGCTGCAGGTAAAAAAAAAGATATGCAAGGTATTTCACAGTGGTCCAAGTCAATCAGCAACCATCTTTGGTGGAGCTCAAAAACATGTGGAGGGTCGTTGGAAATTCTACTGTAAAAATGGCGGTCAGTAATGCTACACTGTAGCAACGTTCACCGCTGGACCACAAACCAACATTTCCACAATTGTGAACATGGCCATTTGTCCACAGAGGAGGCACGGAAGAAGAAGTGGTTGATTCCTTCATCACCCACTCACAAAGCCATTGAAAAGATTGTATTTGATAAAACTATAACAAGAGATTTGAGGGGACTCACGGAATTCTGCCACACAGGAGATTTGGAGGTGTTCCACAATATGTGCCTAAAGTACATGCCAAAACGATTGCATTTTGGCATGGAGGGCATGATAAATTGGACTCTTCTAGCGGTTTTGGCACATAACCATAATGTTGGCCGTCAACAAAGTAGGACGACCGGAACTTTAGGGACGCTTCGCTACAATAAGGCCTTCACTAAAAGAAGTAAACAATGGGTGATCAAACCAGTGTTTGAGGATATGCAATATGAGTTTATTGAGAGACTTATTGTTGATGTCCTAGATAGGCACATACATGGAGTTGTGAACGAACCTGTGCAGGGGACAACTGCATTGCCACCCAACATTGCCTCTGTTCCATGTCCACCTAAAGCAGAGCTCATTGAGAAATACACATCACGGTTTAAATGATTGTAATTTGATTGTCTGTTCTCTCGAGTCTCCTCATGTCGCAGGCCCATTGAATATGTGTAGCTATGTATTGTGTAAATAAAAGTGATTGCTCAGTGTACATGCAATGTGTCTCTCCACCCTTGTTCATTTGCGCATTAAATTAAACCAAACAGTAATATAAATCATTTTTCAAAAAATATAGAATGTCTCCGTATTTATGGTTCGCTGGGGCTGCAAATGCACGCAGACAAAATGCAAAGATGGAGTGTAAATTTCAAGTCCTGTGAGATGGCCTTACACTGAATGTAGCTAACTAGGAATGTGTGCTCGTTCAAAGTGAAGGTCAGCTGCTTTGATTTTTTGCTCGGGTGCCGGAATGGCCCACGACTCAGTATAAGGTTCTATTGTTATTTGACCTTGACAGGCCGGGACCATCCCGAAAGACTTCTTTTTGGGGGTGTGGGGCAATAACGTAAGAAACGATAATGAATATAATTTCAGAAACGAAAGCCATTTAATGTTCGTTCATTAGAAGAAATAACGTCGGCATAGAAGGAGTGGTATTTCGGGGCTGCCCTATGCACAGACACAATGGAAAATGCAAATATAATGTAAGTAACACTGTAGATGAGTTTATACCGCAATTTAATTACTATACAGTAGCTTTAAAGACGGGTTAAGTTGTACTTGTTCGTTCTATGTGGCATATTGTTTTGTACCGCGCACTATCTTGAGGAGAACCATCTCCTTTTACGGAAGCACCTCAAAACCTTCCTCTTTGCTTCTGCTTTCTCTCTCCCTCTCCCCTGCTACAACTGGTCCACTGTCTGCGACCTCGGTCCTGGGCCCTTCCACTCTCCACCTGCACTGCCTGCCTGTCAACCCCTGCACTGGGGGACTGTCTCAGTATCCTACAGCCCCCCCTTGACGTATAATACCCAGTTGCACTGTCCTAGCTATGAAATAATTTCCCGACCTAATATATAAAATGAATAATTTTAATAAAGATCTGATGGTGAGACTAATTTCATTTTTTATGTTTTTAAAACAGGTACATCCTTCATTATTGTATGTGTCACGAGTACCAGACACCGGCGGATGGCTTTTACAACCGCCAGTTGCTTCTCCGCGTGAACAACGTTACCACCCTGACCATTTTATGGGACGATCGCCAAGTACAAGTATGCCCTTACGCGGTACTAACGGCTAGATGCAACATACAGACCGTTGTGGTGGCCTAGTGCCTCGTTGTTGGAACAGCCATGCGATTATCAGTGCGACCGAAGAGCTTATTTTATCGTAAACCAACACCCTTTGTACTGCACACGAACATCGCTTGCCTCAAGACGAACTATTTTGGATCGAGAGCAAAGAAAAATGCAAATCGCTGAATATTCTCTAAACATTTGATGTCCAATAAATGTACTTTGCCAAATGTACAATCTTGCCGTTTGCTTTTAAACCACAGTTTCATATTCCGAATTGTGGCGCTGTATTGTGAAATGATCTAAGACCCTGTGTACAGCAAAGGAACATCGCGTGCCTCAAAACAAACTTTTTGGAACGTGAGCAAATAAAAATGAAAATCGCTTAATATTCTCTAAACATTTGATGTCAAATAAATGTACTTTACCAAATTTACAATCTTGCGGTTTGATTTAAAAGTACAGTTTCATATTCCGAATTGTGGCGCGCTGTGTTGTGAGCTGATCTGTGTTGGTTTCCGGGTTCTGTGTGGAGTCGCGTAGAAGACGCCTGGGCGCGTTTGCCTACGCAGCACAGTCACGTCACGGATAGAGGCGGGGAATATGAATGTTTTGATAAAGTCTGTTTCACGGGCGGGGGATTTGATTTAGTGCCGCAAAAGCAGGTGAGCCAGGTCGATGGGGGGAAATGATAGGATTATCAGAAAATGGCGGCTGATTTCGAGTGCGTTAATGGACGAAAAGTCGGGTAAAGTCCATAGGAAAGTTTTCTACGATCTACCGATTTATGCTTAAAAACACATGGCCGAACCGTAGGGACAATAAAAAAAAAGTCCCGGAACTATCCTTTAACAAAAATAGATATGATCTTCACAAGGACGCACCAAAAGGATAACTGAGGATTTGCCTGGGAAGAAAATGGCCTCTGTGTGATTAAGTACACTGGGTCTCCCATGTTCCATGACAATGGATTGAGATCTGTTTTGGTGTTTAGCTGCATCAACAACAGTTTGAATGTGATCACTAATCCCCAGGCATTTATCGTGATTTATTAGGCAGTCACTCTCAACTCAGGGAGTTCTTTTCCGCCCCAAGCAAGGTGGCGCGCACCCAAAGCACTTTCAATAGATTCAATTTTAGAGAGGCTTCCAACCTATGTGGCACCACCCCAGCAAACACCCTCTGAACCACCAATGAGATAGGGACCAGGCTGGTGTTTAGTAAGAATATATATTTATTTAAGGTTTGACAAAGAACCATAAAACGCTGTGGCACAACACAATATCACAATTTAAAATTACTCACACCAATTGACTAACTTGTATTTCTAAGGAACGTACAGATACTACAACACACAGGTTGAATTTAAAGTCTTTTCATCAAAACATAAAGAGGATTTCTTGCACATTAACAATTATGAAATTTGAAACAACCCCCAGTGATTGCTTGACTTATCACAATGCTCTTGTCTCCCAGCAACCCACAGGCATCAGTTATATATATGACCCTTAATTTGAAGGCAGGGTACAGGGAGTAGGAAAACAGTAGCAACATCGTTTTGGCTTTATATTAAAGGGCAGGGTTTGAAAAATAGACACAATGAAAATAAATAGTTTTGGGCTTTTTATTTGAAAGGCAAAGTTTAGGAAAGGAACTCAATGGGAAAATCATTTTTGGGCTTTTTATTTCCATAAAATTCAGGTGCTTGGGAAAATCGTTTTGGGATGCAAGTAAATAAATGTCACATTTTGTTTTGCACACTGTACATTCACTTGAATGGCAGTGTTTTAGGGTTACTAATTTAGGGATTATGGACACCCCTCTTCTGTACAGAAGACTAGGATTTCAGAAAGTTGCAGTCACCCAAGTAATTTATTGTCCATACCGGCTCTAACACACTGGACATGAACTTTGTTTGTTTCGAACTCTAACAACACCCATCCTGTGATTTTCTATATGGGAATTAATTGATTGAACTTCAATTCTCTGCGCTAAGGATCTACACAGCCCCCACCCCCAATTTAATGGAAAGGATTAAGGCAGGTAGTTCCCAAAACACTTCCATTTAAATGGATAGGGTGATTTTCTATAGTGGAATTAATTTGAGTTCGATTTTTATAAAATGTGCCAAGGCTCTACCCAGTTCCACCCACCTACCCACTGTGTGAGATGGAGATTAAGGCTGACAGATTCCCCCCACAATTTTATTGCCATTTGGATTAATCTACTTACATGGGAAGTCTTGGTTATAGGGCATCAAGGGAAACAGCAGGGCTCCTCTGAGGATAGCACAGATCTGGTCAAAGGCTTTGGTCAAGGGTAGTTCCCAGCACCCAGACTTTCTATGGATCCTCAAATGGCAGGCCTAGCTAGAGGCTAGATTTCCCAGTCTCCGTCTCCCATGCAATGTTTAAGGCCTCGGTAGCTCCATGTCTGTCTGCTAGTTGTTCCTTTAAAGAGTGCAGAAGTAGACTATCCCCAAAATAGAATGGGAAAGTCAAGGGAATAATCAAAAGTCCTAATAAATGTCCCACGAGTCAGAAAGTCAAAGAAAAAACACTCTTGAATTGAAATGTTATCTCTTATAGGGCTGGTCATACTCCATTATTATCATAATTCCCACACTACGGATTGGCCAGCTCTCTCTGTCCCCCTCCCCCAATATGCCCACTGCCTGTTTATTGCACAAGGAGCTAGGAGGTGTGGATGATAGAGGCCAAAGGAGGAGATGATTCATCATTCAAGAATGACAAGTGATTTTAACATTTAGTGTTCCTAAAAATCTAACAACATGGAAGCTACCCTAATTTTACAGATACCTGCAGGCACATGTACATATATGAGTTCTATATTTTATGGCGTGTTGGAAAATACTAATCATATCTCAGCACTCCCTTCCTGGGAGGAGCTACCATTTTTATTGATGTACTCGTTATCCGAAATAGTCACAAATCTGCCCCTTCATGATTCAAACCTTACTTCCATATCCTATCACCACACCAAATGTCCATTCCCACAGAATTATGAGAAGGCCAGAATCATAATTGTCTTCATATTTTAAATTGTATACATCACACAGGATTCATATTTACGTGATACTGGCACACTTCTTATGTCCTTTAATATGAGTCCAGAATGATGTCACTGGGACACATAATTCTCTTTTTATTCAAGAAAAAGGAGTCCAATGTTAATCAATGGCAAGGCATCACATGTGTCCCTCAGTTTCACATAGCCCCCACCTATTCCTAAGTTTAATTTCTCAATCGTCACCTGACACGAACATCTGCTTATCTGTTTCATACACAATGTTTTATCATCCATTAGTGGCTCTGAAGCCATTTCTTGAGGTCGAGTCAGCCCTGAAAAGGTCATTCCTGTTGGCCACTCATGCACAGTTAATGGGGAGACCTGGCCTCATAGGTAATTTCTGCTAGCTGTTTTATCTACAACTCCTGCAATTTGGATATAATTCTCTGTTGTTTCTTTGTATCTCTAACCGAACCAGGTCTGTTTTTCCTGGGGGGCCCAGCCCAGGTCTTGAGATAAAATGTTCAAAGGCACAGACATTTCAGTTCAGTCTGGAAAACACTAGCTGCATCTGCTAGGCCGTAAAGACCCCTCATATGGAAACTAAGGCACAATTACCATATGCTAGTGACACGACACACACAAGGGTTGCTTTTCCAAACAAGTCTGCTTTATTTCAAAGTATTCTCAGTCGGCTGACTGGTTTCTAACGTCTCGCAATGTGTGTACGCAGACCACCTGAGACGCAAGAGAGCGAGCAATGCTCAAGCAACAATATTTATACATCACATGCAATCTTTTAGAAAGCAATTCAAACCGCCCACAATGTATCTTTTCGGCTAGGGTTTGATGATTGACAATCATGACAATTATGACACGTTATGACAAGTCCTTATTCAGTCTAAATATACTTATTCACTGATATTCAAGGCAATAGAACAAGAAACTATAGCAGGCACGTGTAAGATGTCCAACGATGGGAGGAGAAAATCAACCATTGCTTTGATTGGGCAGGCTGCTCCCAAGATGACCTCATTCATAATCCAGGAAAAGTAAAGAAGCGAGTGATGGAGAGAGACTGGATACAAACTGTAGACGAGGTACAACTAGTAAAATCCATGAAGAACGGGCCGGACAACCCAGCCAGAATCAATGAAACAAGAGCCTATCTCCTGAAGTGTCCCTCCAAGAAGCTTCGTGAAAATTTAATGCGCATCCGCCTGAATATCTTATATACAAATGAGATATTAGCGCGGCGAAAAGAAGTGAATACCAGCCTCTGCCGATTCTGTCGCCAACCAGATGCAATGGAAACTTTAAAACACCTGCTCCTCACTTGTAGAGGGCTGGACGAGGCACACACTTTCCATCTCGGACACCTATTTGGCAAATTCGATTTCTTGGATGAAGCGGGGAAATGGAACAATTTGATGAGTGGAGAGAACACCAAATGGACCATTGCAGTGACAGGTTTTTATGAAAGCCTCGGGCTATTGAAATGCCCGGAACTGGACAAAATAGACTGCATTAATTGAGAAGATTAAAACTCTTTCTCTTTCTTGTCCCTCTCTTCCCTCTTCAAGTAGCAGAGGCTGGCATGATTGGGACTTTTCTTTGCTTCTCTTTTAAGGACTGAAAGATTAATCCTTAGGAGCAATCTTGTAAAAATGGTTTCTTTTTAAACAGTTAAATCGAGTAAAAAAAAAAATAAAAAAAAAAATGACATGTTATGACAAGTCCTTATTCAGTCTAAATATACTTATTCTAGCAACAGTAGCAGAGACAGTTCTTTGTTATGGAGAACATAGAGCTCTTAGTAAAGCAAGGATATCATGTTCGTAGGAGAGAGACATTTTTTAGCACATTATCTGTGCGTTTCTATTCATGTACAGAGGGTCAGACAGTTCTGAGGCGGAAAATACCATTCTCCGTGAAGGAGTACCACTAGGAAGAATATAATTCATGCTTTAACTGCCTATAGCTTTGCGAGACAGGCCGGCACCTGGGCCACTGAATAGATGTAGTTTCTGCTCGCCTCCAAGGACATTGTGAGAGAGGAAAACAATGGATTTCTGTATCATCTGACATTCCTGTCTGTGTTAATCTTTCAGCATTCAGGCTGTGGCCGTGCGCCGTGCATGAGCTTGAAGTATAGAATACATTTTGCAAAGCGGTTTTACAGAAAAAAGAAAAAGCAAATGGTGGATAATTCACAAAATGGATGCCCTCTGGTTATTCTCAATACATTGACGATTCCGTGCTAGCGATGTATGGTACATGATGCGATTGGTTTCTGGCCAACATAATATATGTACTATACATACTATAGGATCGTTTCTGGACTAATAAACCCTCCTTTTGGCTGTAAGCCAAGAGCATCATCCATACATTGCATCTTCGGCTGGCCATGTGTCTAATTCTGAACTACCCATACTACTATAATTATCATCAGAAATATGAATCGCCATGAATTCTTTGATTGTTTCATTTTCGTGTTGTGCACCTTTATTTACTACGTGCAGAGGTTTCAATTCTATAGTGTGAGCACATTCATTTGCAACCTAGGAGCAGAGGATTGGCAGGCATTGTATGCAACAACAGCAGAATATAAGGATTCCAAGTATTGTGATCAAAATTGCAATTCATTTCCATCCCCATGATCGTAGCAGTTCTCAAAACCATAAACTTATATTCAGATCCCAGCTGCCTGTGGGGCCATGTATATCAGAACTTAGAACATGCAATTTCTTCATTGCTCCAAATATCGTGGGGGAGGAGTCACTTACGCATACGCAGCACACTGACCCCACAATTTTGCACACACCTCCACGGTCAGCCAAAATTATATCAAGGACCATTCTATTCTGAAGTGTCATTAATCTAATCACTTTCTCTTCTAGTGTCATATTATAGAGTATATCTGTAGTTTCATTTATTGTTTTTTTCTAATACCCTGGACAGTTTTCTTGTATTCCATGAATTTATTGCTTGTCCCCAAAATGGTATAAATGATTTTGCTATATGGCTTGCAATTAGTCCTGCAGTATCATCTCGCCGAGGCCTTGATCTGGATAGCTTTGATATTTCGGAAGTTTTGGAGAGGAATACACCAGGGAAAAGTATACCCAAATAACACGTCCCTTCCCAATTCCTAGGTAACCAGTTATAGGCCTGGTCTCCATACATAAAATAAACAGCCACTCCTATATATAATGGTTCCCCTTCCTTTTTTAATACTGCAATATTCATGCATCTAGTAAATGTTCCCACGGGATTGGAGCCCTTTTTCCGCAAGCAAAACGGGAAAGAACGTGGGCTGTAATTAATATTATAGGAGGGAGGCACAACATCCTTATTCCCACTGGAGCCATGTTAAAGTAATTACTGACTTGTGAGACCCAAAAAGTCTATCTACCTGTTTTGTTGTTACCGTGCTTGTTTTACCTGCGCCTCTAAATATGGAACAACCCACCGGTTCCAATACCACTCTTTCAAACTCATATATGTTTGTTCCATCCAACTGACCGGTGTCACTGTTGTTCCATTTCTCATAAAATAGCGCTCTTAATGATGCATAACATGCAGTATTAAGCGGCAAAGGTTGTACATATCAACCCATTCCTTTTCCACCGTGCTGGGGTAAATGAGAGCAGACCCAACAGTTGGACCTGTTCAAGATAGCATGTGTCATATTCATAATCAATAACAGTGTATTATTATCATAACCTTTTCTATGTTTCACTTCTTGTGAGGGGAGAGTGTAAGAGAGCACGTGTACTGGGCTGCTGGTAGTAGGCATAAGAGACTTCAAAGGAAGTATAGTTTTCAGATACCAGAATATGAGGACCAGTGTAATCAAAATGCAAAGAGGTATCATAATTATTACCATATTTTTCCCAAACCAAGATTTTCTAGGAACAGGCTTAGTCTCTATTTCTATAATATCATCAGTGTTGGTGCAGGCGGGTGCAGGATTAAGTGTATACATTGTCTGTAGTGCTTTCTCAGGAAAAGTTTTCAATGTCCGTCGAGGAAAAGTTCTCCACAGCAACACACGTTAACAGCAAAGCGTCCAAGTAACATCAAAGCGTTCAGGCCAGTTCATGCTAGCCGGCTTAATAAATGACAGCAAGCCGGTGTGATTTCACACAGAGCCCCAAAAAGGTAGGTGCAAGCATCACTTGTGTCGGTACCATATGCACCCCCGCTTGTCTGCACAGGCTCGCACTGGTCCTTCACTTTTCAAAGGTAGCACCGGAAACCAGAGCTTTCAATTTGATGCAGATTGATTGCGCTCATACGCTCCATTTCCCTAGGCCTCCGTTTCCCACTTCATCCATGTTGGGAACAGAGGCAAAACAAAAACGTAGATCACTTTCGATTTTGAGAACGTAGATTGTACCTTATTGCTCCAGGTACTGTGTGATCGATCAACAATGCACTCTCATTTCCAGATGCAGGATCAGTGCCAGGTTGCGATGCAGTGAGTGATGACGCGGCAGCAGTCGGACAATGCTGAAGCACCTCTGACTTTTCTGTCTTTGTTGCAATCTCCCCGGGCCCTTTCTCCGGCTTAGGACGTACTTCTGGCAAAGAGCTGGCGATGGTATCTTTGTGATCAAGTTCAGCTGTATTTCTTTCGATGTCAGGATCATGCAGCTCTTTCAAAGAAAAAGGAATTCTTTTTGTGTGCGTTGCATGGATCCATGATTTGCGGCCATCCACTCGGACTGCAGTCTGTGTAGCCAGGAGCACCTGGTAGGGCCCCTTCCAGTGTGGTGCAAGCAAATATTTTCTCTCAAAGTTTTTAGTCAGTATCCACTCACCAGGCTGCAGACAATGTCCTGGGCCGGTATATCTGACAGGAAGAGCCTCCTGCACCTGCTGATGAATTAAACGCACATTTTGAGTTAACTGTTTACTGTAATTAATAAACAAAGGATATTCTATATCCCTAAGATATTTTGGCTGTGGAGCATTCCAAACATTTGCTGGTCTCCCCATGATAATTTCATAGGGGGAGAGTCCAGTCCCTGCCTGTACAGAGGTTCGCATACACAACAGAGCCAGCGGCAAGGCCTCTGGCCATTTCAAATTACTCCCCTCACAAATTTTGATAATTTTATACTTCAGAATACTGTTCTGGCATTCCACCAAGCCGGCACTCATCCGGTGTCTGGCCGAATGGAATCTCTTGTCAATTTGGAGACCTGCACAAATTTGTAATATCACGGCTGCAATAAAATACAAGCCGTTATCTGACCATATGACACAGGGTAGGCCAAAACGGGAAACATACTCCTTTAGCATGACTTTAGCTGCAGACAGAGCTGTACAATCTTTCAGGGGATAGGCCTCTACCCATTTGCTAAATGCGCAGACCACCACAAGAATATACTTGTAATTTTGGCATCTTTCCACTTCTATAAAATCAAAATGGATGACTTCAAATGGCATAGAGTGAGGGCCAAAACTTCCTGTTGTGTTGGTGTTGCTATCCCTTTTCCAATGTTATGTTGTAAACAAGTCATACAGTTTTGGACCAGTCTGTCAGCAGTTCTTCTGATATTGGGATTCTGCCATACCGTATCTAAATGCTGAATCATTTTTTTAGCACATATGTGTGTAGGACTGTGGGCCATAGTGACCATCGCCAGTACATAGGCATTTGGCAACATCCATCTTTTGTTCTTTTTGTCAACCCAACAACCTTCTAAGTCTAATTCTGCTGGACCCCCACACCAGGATTTTATTTCATCTGCAGTAGCTTCTGCTTGCATTTCCTTAACTGTGGCAATCCCATTTTCTAACATGCAGGGTACCTCTTTCATTGTTCCAACAAACATTTGTGTGTGTAGATCAGTGGCAGTTTGTTTCGCAATTTTGTCTGCAAGTGCGTTTCCCTTTCCAACGTTACATGTTACTTTTTTATGCGCTTCACATTTCATTATTGCTAATCGTTTGGGAAGCTCAAGTGCAGACAGCAGTCTCACTATCAAAGTGCCATGTTGGATTTTAGTTCCATGTGATGTCAGGAAACCCCTTTCGGCCCATAATCGACCAAAATTGTGTACCACCCCAAATGCATACTGACTGTCAGTATTTATGTTTACATATGGGTTTTCAGAAAGTTCACATGCTCTGGTTAACGCTATTATCTCTACAGCTGGTGCTGAATTGTATGGGATTCTTTTGCTTTCTACAATGCTTTTCAGTGTAGTGATGGCATATGCTGCAGTTGATGTGCCATCTGGTAATTTAAAACAAGAACCGTCACAGAACAGTTCACCATCTGGCTCATTCTGTGTGAATCAGTTAAATCAACTCTTCCTTTTGTCTCCTGATCAGTAACCATTATACAATCATGGAGGAATTCTTTCTCACCCCCTTTCTCATTGGGAGGGGGCATTAACTCGGCCAGATTTAAAGCGCAACACCTCAAAATTTGAAAATGCGGAGCAAAAAGGACAATTTCATACCTAGTTAATCTGGCAGATGGAAGGTGTTGCGTCTGCGTTCTATTTAAAAGAACGTCCACTGCATGGGGCACCATGACGGTTAAAGCGTGACCTAAAACCATACCCTCGGTTTGTTTTACTGACGCGACAGCTGCAGTAACAGCTTGCAAGCAGCGCAAAAAAAGCGCATGTGACAGGATCCAAGGTGGAAGAGAAGTAGCCACATGCTCTATTTCTCCCTACTTGTTCCTGAGTCAAAACAGCCAAAGCACATCCATCATTCTCATGCACAAATAACTTAAAACTCTTGCCATAATTTGATGTGCCCAAAGCCAGAGCTGAACATAATGCAGCTTTGAGCAGGTCAAATGCTTCTTGACAGTCCATGTTCCATGGCAAAGGTAAGGTAACTTCTTTGCTTGTCAATGCCACTATTGCTTTCACAATCAACGAAAAATTGGCGATCCACTCTCTGCAATACGAAGCAATGCCAATTAAAGCCCTGACTTCTTTCTGCGTATTTGGAATAGGCATACCAGAGATGCTTTCAATCCTTTCTGGTGTCAATCTTCTTCCCTCCTGCGAAAGGAGGTAGCCTAAATAGGATACTTCCTTTCGACAATACTGCTTTTTGTCCATGCATTGCCAAATGTGTCAATAGTGCAACTGTACTTTCTTTACAAATTTCTTCTGTGTCTGCTGCTATTAACAAATTGTCTACGTATTGTAGCAAAACACAACCTGCTGGTAGTTCTAGCATGTCTAGTTGTTCTTTTAAGGCTCGACTGTAAATGCTCTGACTTTCAGTGTAACCCTGCGGGATTCGTGAGAATGTAAATAAATGACCTCCTAGGGTAAAAGTACATCAATATCTGCTATCTGGATGTACTGGAATGTTAAAAAATCCATTTTTCAAATCTACAACACTAAGATATGATGCAGACGCTGGGATCATAGTCAAAATTGAAGTCACATCTGGGACTAATGGAAATTGCGGATCAACAACTTTATTCACTCCGCGCAAATCAATTATGAAATGTACGGTATATTATTACCTCCTTTCTTGTAAACCGGAAGAATCGGACTATTGCAAGTGCTACCAGAAATTTCTTTAATTATGTTTCTTTTAATTAAATCCAACACAATGCATTTCAATGCTTTCTCCCCCTCAGCCGAATTTTTATATTGTGGATTACGTGGCAAAGTTATTCCTTCTTTTAAAATAACTTTCACTGGCTCTATTTTTAAACAACCAACATCATTATCTTTAACCGCCCATATACATAGCTGGTACTTTACTCAATTCAGTCGGTAATGGTTTGGATAAAAATTGTGACACAGGGGTCTTTTGTGGTGATATTGCCAAATACACTCCATCAGGAGAACAATAAATAACCGCATTCAATTTCTTCAGCAAATGTAATCCCAACAAATTTTCGCTGCAAATTTTCATCAAAAGAAATGGGAAAGACTTGGTAAATGGACCTAGTGTAATAGGGACTGATTGTGACACTGGACTAATTACTGGTGTACCTGAGAACCCTACTGAGACATTGTGTTGTCCTGACAGTGGTATATCTGGAACCTGCTGATGGTCAATCTAGCATTTCTGTGCACCTGTGTCCACTAGAAAAATGTGTTCCCTATTCCCAACCTTCATTTCTACGTAGGGCCCTTTCTGGTCTACAGGAATAGATACTGGTTCCAACCCCTGCCCTGGGCTGTCCTAGTAAAACAACACATCATCAGATGTATAGTCACTGGTGTAATATGCATTGGCCCTATCGAAAAAGTTTCCATCATTTGTGCTGTTTCCCTGCTGTTGATTCTGATTCTGATTCTGATTCCCCTGTTTATTCTGAAATTGTGGCGCTCTTTGGTTTCTATTCTGTCCTTGTGTTCCCGGGCAGCCTCTATTCTGTCTTCTCGGGAAAGTCCCATTTCGATTCTGTATCTGCGGGCACTGTGCTCGCCAAAGGCCTTCTTGTCTACAATAGGCACATTGATTAATTCCTATTGGGCCACCTTGCATGTTGGAAAATTGAGCTCTGAATTGTGCGTTCCCGCCACCTCTATTATTGTTTGCTACTTGCTGCATCAATACTCTTGTTTTCAAATTCCCTTTGTCCCTTATCTCTTTTTCCTTCTCTGCATTTACTCTGTTCTCATAATACTGGCCCATGTGTAATACTTCACTTTGTGTTTTTGCTTGCCATGCACTTTCAGATGTCATTATTAAATTTTGAATTTTCGGTAACAACCCTTGCACAAACTTATCAACAAATAATATTTTTCCGGGTTCAGTAGTCAAATCTTGACCACTAAAATCTGCAAATACTTCCTCAAATCTATTAAAGTAATCAGTCGCTCCTTCATCTTTGCCCTGTAAACAAGCAGTTCATTTTATCCCAAATTATTCTCTTTTCGGGTACCAAACTTTTCAATTTCTGACTGCGTGTCTGGTTCAGTCTGCCTCGTTTCAGGACCCTCGCCCCAATGCTCTCTGGGCGTTGCTCGTCAATCAGAGATCGGCTGTTTACAGATCTGCAAAGGAGTCTCTCATCACTTCTACAGGGGCGCCCCGAACACCTTTAGATCCCGGCTCGACGCCTTCGTCCTCGACTCATTTTTGCCTTCTTCAAACTGAACGTATACGATGGAGCAAAAGGGGGAGGGTCCCTATTCGGGCGCCATATTTGCTAGGCCGTAAAGACCCCTCATAGGGAAACTAAGGCAAAATTACCATATGCTAGTGACACGACACACACGAGGTTCGCTTTTGCAAACAAGTATGGTTTATTTCAAAGTATTCTCAGTTGGCCGACTGGGGTCTAACATCTCGCAATGTGTGTACACAGACCTCGTGAGACGCAAGAGAGCGAGCAACGCTCAAGCAACAATATTTATACATCACATGCAATCTTTTAGAAAGCAATTCAAACCGCCCACAATGTATCTTTTAGGCTAGGGTTCGATGATTGACAATCATGACAATTATGACACGTTATGACAAGTCCTTATTCTGTCTAAGTATACTTATTCTAGCAACAGTAGTAGAGACAGTTCTTTGTTATGGTGAACATAGAGCTCTTAGTACAGCAATGATATCATGTTCGTAGGAGAGAGACATTCTTTAGCACGTTATCTGTGCGTTTCTATTCATGTACCAAGGGTCAGACAGTTCTGAGGTGGAAAATACCATTCTCCGCACAGGAGTACCACTAGGAAGAATATAATTCATGCTTTAACTGCCTATTGCTACAGAGTTTGCAAGACAGGCCGGCACCTGGGCCGGCAATTAAATGCAGTTTCTGCTCACCTCCAAGGACGTTGTGAGGGAGGAAAACAATTATTATTATTTTTTTATTTGTTCTAGTTGTCTTAACAACTTTTCAAATTTTCAAACTCATATATACACATATACTTACAATTTTAGAAAAGATAAAAACACAATACATTCTTGCAATTTATATACATATCACATAACCAATCACATTTCGCAGCCTAGATACAATTCAGTCGCATCAATTCATTCTGCTACTATCATTTTACACAATAGGTCATCTTAACTACCTCCTCTCCTCTTATCTCTCTCTCTCTTTCCCCCAAGCCAAGCCTATCCCAACACTGCCACCTACCTTCCTGGATATCTGGCCCATGAAGCGTGTGTCAGTCGAGGCTTTTGCTGCCACCTACTCTCCCCCCCCACATCCTCTGGCTGACTCACACCCTGACACAGCCCTGTCTCTTCTCTATTCTTCTATTTCTGATACTCGATGTTCTTGCCCCTGTCATGAGGATCCGCCTGAAGTCCAAAGCCAAGTGCAATTCCTGGTATGACTCCGACCTAGCTACACTTAAACATAACTGTATGGCGGCTGAGAGAAAATGGAGGGATTCCTATTCATCCTCTGACAAACTGGCCTGTCGCCTACTCCAAAGGCAATACCGTCTCTCTGTCCGTACCAAGAAGAGAGTCCACATTCAAGCCCGTTTCTCTGCGGCATCTAAAAGCTCAGCCGAACCCTTTAAAATCTGCAAGGAGCTGGCCAACCCTGCTGCAGTCTCTACCCCTCCCCTTGCCTCTCAGGCTCTTTGCAATGCCCTGGCCTCTCACTTTATCTCAAAAACCCAAGACATCTCTTCCACTCCCTCCCCTCTCCCCTCTCCGTCTGTACTCACTGACCCTCCTCCAACCATCCCCCCTCCCTTCATCCCTGTTCCTCTAAAACTATCAAGGACCACATTGATACCCTCGCTCCGGCCCTTTTTCTGCAACCACTCCTTTGCCTCAGGATCCTTCCCCTCCCCTCTTAAGCACTCCCTTGTGCATCCTCTCCTCAAGAAACCCACAGCTGATCCCTCTTGTCCGGCCAACTATCGCCCAATTTCCATTACACCCTTCTTGGGCAAACTCCTTGAAAAGCTGGCCATCTCTCAGCTAATCCTTCATTCTGACTCTGTTGGCTGTCTCCATGACCATCAGTCTGGCTTTAGATCCGGCAGAAGCACGGAAACTGCTCTCCTGAACATCTGTGAAGATCTGCTTTCCAACCTTGACTCTAGCATTCCCTCTGTCCTCATCCTACTCGATCTCTCCTCTGCCTTCGACTCGGTCAACCATACCATCCTGCTCAACCATCTCTGTGATAACCTGAGCATCACCGATCAGGCTCTGGCCTGGCTGACCTCTTTCCTCTCTAATTGACCCTCCCAGGTCGATCTTGGGTCCTTCCGATCATCTATCTTCCTCTCCACCTGTGGTGTTCCCCAGGGGTCTAACCTCTCGCCGTGGCTTTTCAACCAATACCTAGCAACTCTCGCCCGCTGTAATGCCTTTTTCTGCTCAAACTTCCAGTGCTACGCAGATGACAGTCAGCTCATTTTCAGGCTTCCCTCAGCCACCTCCTCCACCTCTCTCATCACTGATTGCCTAACTGCCATTCAAGATTGGTGTGCTGCCAACAATCTCTGTCTGAATGCCAGCAAGACTGAGATCCTCCTCATCGGCACACCATCACCTTCCTTTCCCCTCACTCTCTGGCTGGCCTCCCTTGGCCCTCCTCCTATCCCTACCTGCGAGGCCAAGAACCTTGGTGTCACCTTTGATTCCACACTCTCGTATCTCTCCAGCTCCGAAATCTCTCCATTGGCTCCCAGTGGATGCAAGGATTAAATTCAAAACCCTCTGCATTGTCCACAAGGCTTTCTGGGGCCTGGGTCCAACATACCTTCAGCTATCCCTCCGCAAATACCTCCCATCTCGAGCACTCCGCTCCTCTACCTCTAACTCCCACAGGGTCAGTCGTTTCTCAAAGAAACGAGCTGGGGGTAGATCTAGGTCTTTGGCTGGGGCCTCCCTCTGGAACAGCCCCCCTGCCACTCTAAAACTTGAGGAGAACTATCTCCGGTTCCGGAAGCACCTCAAGACCTTCCTCTTTGCTTCTGCCTTTGCCCCCCACACCCCTGCTGACTCTACTCTCCCTCAGCACCATGCTTCTGGCCACCCTCTTTCCTCCGTGCCCAGGTACCTGCTCTGCTTGTCACCCGCACGCACTGCCTCCGGGCCACCCCTTGCACTGGGGTCTGTACCCCCCTTGTCAATTTGCATATTCAAGTAACTTTGGGTCTCACCCTAAGTTACTAGGGGAATCCAGACGTGGACCCCTTGCTCACTATTCTTAGAGAGGCACAGCTCCTCCCTACTGATGAGGTCCAACCAGACCGAAACACGTGTCTGGGGATGCTGTTGGTACTCTTGTTCAGAGGAGAATTGCCTAGCATTTCGGTGCTGGACTGCTCCAGGGCAGGACAAAGACTGATATGTTTGGGATATTTCTTCTCTGTGAAAGATAGTGAGCTAAAGACTCTGGGCAAGTCTTTCGTAACCAGGACTTATGTCTGGCAAAGAGACTCCCAGGACCCCCCTTGTCAATCTGTATCTGTACCCATACAGCCCCCTCCCCTTTGTTTTGTTCTTGCTGCACTTATCAGACCTACCCAGCCTGCTGCCTTAAACCCAGCACTGCCACTTGCTCGCTGCACTCCCTCTGTTTGTTGACTTTTTATTTATTAATTTATTTATTATTATTTTTTTTATTTTTTTTCCTCCTTGCTCCGCACTCTCCTTTTGTTCCCCCTTCCATGCACTTCTCCCTCTCCCCCTCTACCATGCACTTGCGCGTTCTCAATGTCACTGGGCCTAGTAAGATCGTTGTTTCCGTTTCTCCTTTGTTCCCCTTCCCTTGCATTGTCGCGCTCTGAAACACTTGTGTATGAGCGCGATAGAAATAAAATATCAATATCAATATCAACTATACCTTGCCTGTTACAGTAAATCCTTTAACCAATTACCTTCGTGAAATAATGCATTTCTCATTTAGCGCTTCTAGTCCAGGAAGCGCAATATCCAAAAACTGAACTATAGCCAGCTGGATTCTTGGACGGGTATTAGAGAACAATACATGCCACCTTTCATTACTCTCCATTACCCTCTGAGTTACATAAATGTTTGCAAAACATCTAGCTCATACATTACAAAGTGCCTCACATTCCACTAGTAAATGCCGAAAATTCTCCCTCTGTTCTGGCATAGTGCAGTATCTGCAATAGTTTTGCTCCTTTAGCAGCTTTTTCCTTTTGTAGAGTACATCTCTCGTGTACCATAGGTTTAACCTGAATCTTAGGTACCCCATTCTCACCTTTTGTGAAGGGCTTTTCAGTAAGTACCCTGACATCGAACCATATTTTTTTACACCAAATAGAAAAATGTCAAAATCTTGGTATGTGGAGCATCTTGACATGTTCTCAGCCCAATCAGCTAAATATATTTTCATTTTTGCTCTATCCGGATTCAATAGTAGTAGCTCCACTGTAATATATGCATTGTCCAATTTGTTGAAGACATGTTTTCTCCATTTAATAGCAAATATGTTTGAAGATTTCAACAAGTAATGGGCTATCACCTTCAATATGTTTTTACTATTTCGTCCCAATAGGCACTTGCGGAGTAGTGTACACTGTTTCCAAGTTACCTGGGCATACATGGAAGTCAACCCGAAATCATAGCGCAGAATTGCGATTGGGACAGTACTGGGTAAGTTTAAAATCTGTTTCCAGTAACTTGATTCCAACCGGTCCCAATAACACTTATCTTTCGGGAGAAATCCTTCAATACAATATAGTAAGATCGGGAGTACCTTCATTTTGTAAAATAAAACTATGTGCTTCATAGAAAACTTCCCGTACTTTCCAATCAGCAATCGAGATTGAGAAGTAAACTGTTGTATTTTGTTCTTCCTTACTTCTACTTCAGGATATCTAACTTTTACATTGCTAATTAGAACCCCCAAATATTTGTATTGGGACACATTCTGCACTTGCTCATCCTGGATTTCCCAAGTATACTTTTTTTACTCACGGAGCACTGTTTCTTGTCACATCTTAATATTTGGGTCTTTTCAATGTTAATTTCCAGATTATTTACTTGCACATAGAGTCCCAGATTTGTCAGCATTTTTTGAAGGCCTTGTGGCGTTTGGGACAAAAGCACAAGGCCGTCCGCATAAAGCAGATAAGGGATCATTTGGTCACCTAACTTAGGGGGGTCACCCATACACTTGTTAAATTCGAGTCCTAGATCCAAAATAAAGAAGTTAAATAGGAAGGCCGCCAAAGGGCACCCTTGTTTTAACCCTCTCTGTGTTTTAATTAGAGGGGATAATTGACCATCAAGAGTAGTCCTAACTCTCACTGACGTATTTGAGTGAAGAAGAATTATCAATGAGAGAAGGGTGTCCGGGCAGTCATACTTCTTCAACTTCAAATATAGGAGATTTCTGTCTATGGAGTCGAACGCATCTCGAAAATCTATAAAACCCAAGTATAAAGACTGATTCCGCTCTGCCTACTGAGCTTGGATCATATTTAGCGAAATAATGATTGGGATAGTACCCAACCCAGATATAAATCCCCATTGAAATGGATCAATCAGCCCTTTGATCTTCTCCCAAGCCTGCAACTGTTTGAGAATAATTTAGCAAAACAGTTTCCCAGGATCTCTAGGAGGGACATAGGTCTGTAGCTAGTTGGCGATGCTCTCTCTCACTTTTTATATACTGGTACTATAATTGCTTGGGTCCAGGTCTCTGGTATGGACTGTAAGGTGTTCACTATTGAGAAGATTTTATACAATATCGAGGTCCAGATCTCAGGATGTTTTTTTAACTGGTAATTGGACAGCCCATCAGGCCCACTGGTTTTAGAATTACTTGATGATCTAATAAGCTCTAGAATATCCACCCATTCAAAGTCAAGGTGGAATTGAGGGTGAATTCAGCCAAGCTAGTGAAGCAGCCCCCTTTACAAGTGAATAGAGCTTACTAAAATGTTCAACCCACAAATGTATCGGGACAGCCGTTGATTGCATCACTAGTTGGGGGGTAGTGACAGATTTATTTATCATAGTCCACAGTCTAGAGATATTCTTACTAACGAGAGTTTTTAGCATATTAGAGCCGTCCTCCTGATATATAATAACTTGGTGGGACTTCAGCCAAATCCTGTAGAGCGTTCTAAGATTGTTTGTTATTTGTTGACACAGGGGGTTAGATTCATTTCTTATTTGTCTGAGGTCAGTTCTAAGTTGAGCTTTCCGTTCCTTAATTGCTGGGTCAAAACAGTGTAAATGGGCACACTTAGTTTTTGCTTCATGGCTTTGTTGTTGTATAGCTTGGATAAAGTCAGTATACACATGTTCCGACTTACTAAGCTGCGTGTCAAGCATCTCACGCATAGTGCCCAGCTTATTATCTAATTGTGTTAACTCAGGCTCTGACCATCAGAGATGATTCCCCCCTGTATTCACCACACTAATACCTCACATACAGTCTGGTTCATTGGGCTCAGATGAACTCATCATCCGCCATTCAGTTGTCAACATGTTATGGTCGCTTGCATTTGTTTTTATTACAGAGAACTTTGTCATTAATGGCCATAGTACTCTGTTTACATATAAATAGTCGACGATCGACTTACTATCACCCTTGTGCCATGTCTCGACTGGGGGGATGTCTGGTGATAGAGCTCTGTTAAGCATAAACAACCCTCTTGCTTTGATTAGTGAATCCCATCTCGAATATCTGGTCTTATTTTTGATTCATGGGATCTCAAAGCACCCCAAATTTAAATCACCCGCTAAGAATAATGCATTAATCTTTGGATCTTGCGTAACCAAGTCCAGTAGGTCATTTAGAGCAAGGAAAAATGTGTCTTCTGACATGGCAATCGGATTCCAGTATATGTTTAAAACAGCAACCTCCACTTTTTCAAACATTACTTTTATCAAAAGCATATACTTATTCGGTGCAGCCCAAAATTGCAAGGTCATCCCTCTACCCATTTTATATGCTGTTAGAAGGCCAGAATTCGGACGTCCGCTAATTGGTTTAAGAGCAGCATTTATGTGGATCTCGTGGTTCTCCCAGAGTGGATATTCTGAGAGTCACGTTTTTTGTAAAAGGACTATGTCCCATTGGTCAGCTGGCTTTAGTCATTATTGATAAGGTGCTTAAACCCTCTCGTGTTCCAGCTCAGGAGGGATATTCCCTCTTCTATTCTTAGTTACTGTTGATTATGGTGATTACAACACACACACATAGCATTATTTAGATTACATTTCTTGGCAGTATTGGGATGGCCAGAGGGCAGCATCTCAGATTTCTCATACTCATTTATCAGTTGCTCAGTCCTTCCCATTGACTCCAGACTTAGTGCAAACCCTAATCTGGACAACTTGCCTTTATTTTGCCAAATTAGGTTTTGCACAACTCTTGATTTAATCCAGAGTCTTACTGAATTTAGGGACCCCTTCGTTGTAAATTCAACCAGAGCAAAATCAGAAGAGTCAATGTCTTCCAGTTGCGGAATTTCTGAGAATATAGCCATCACGGCTCTTCTATTCAAGTCATATTGTGTAGTTGGGGGTGGGGGCTGCAAGCTAACACCAAGGAGTAACGTGCAGGGAGTTTGCTGTTGGGTTTCCCTACGTTTCTTTCAACCCCTTTTGGTGGTCTAATATTTGGGGTCAACTGAGTTGTCTGCATGTTGTTCGCTATCGTTTTACTGACAGCATTTTCTATGAGGTTGACAATGGTACTTGCTATATTCGTCTGGGGCCCCTCACAAACGCCCTGGCAATTGTTTTCTAATGATCTCAAATCTCCATGAACAGTGTCAGTGAGAGTCTTTAACAACTGTTTTTCACTTTCTGTGCAGGAAGATTTGCTCACATCACACTCACCTTCACAGCGTCTTTCGGGTATAGCTTTTTTGCTCAGCACCATGTTGTTGGTTATTGGGTGCTTTAACTGTAAAGAGCCCGCCACCAACTCCTCTAAATCAGAAGTAGGGGGTGGTTCAACAGTAGGAATGCAAGTGTCTAACATATATGCATCAACTGCGTTCCTAATTTCAGCTCTTTGGGCCATTAATTGAGCATCACTTGCCCCCTTTTTCTGTGAGGCTCGTCTGGGTCCTTCTTGAGGACCCTGATGCTCCTGATGTTGACCATTCGACTCCTCAAATTCTCAACATTCAGCACTTCCATTAGCTCATCAAGGGGGGGATATTCCATTGCCTCTACTGCAAACTTAAGGGTGTCATTCTTTTTAGAGTCTGCTAGTTGATATTTTTCTTTAATTGCTTGCAACGTTATTAAGGTATTTCATTTAGGCAAGGAAATGGTTTTGAAAAAATGTTTCACTGAAGCCTTGCCAGCGCTCTTAGGAGCCAGTTGTTTTTTTGGAAGTTTTGTCGAAACTTCTTTTAAATACTTTTTAATTCTTTACCTTAGGTGGTTCGAACACCTGGGGTTTCTTTTGTATTTTTTTATCCTTCATCTTTGTCGTACTTTGCTCAGTTGATTCAGAATTCCCTTTTAAGGGATCTGTTGGATAAAAAGACTTGTCATAAATAATCTTTGGAATGCATGGCAACACGGGGATAGTGTCCTCTCTTACTTTTTCAGTAACACAATTATTACAAAACTGGGAAGGCCCCAGTGGTGTTTCCGTTTGGGTAGCTGTCGAGAGCACGCCTACCTGGCTCTTTTTGACATAGATATTGTTGTCGCTAACAACGCCCTCTCTCTCAATTAGCCATGGAGGTGTTTTGCCCAATTTTTCATCCAATATAATTAGTTTGCGCTCACATATTTTTAGCATTTTGAAAAGAGCATGCATTGTTACATTCATTGATTGAAAGGTTATGTTCTGCATATTGTTATCCACTAGGTGGCAGAGGAGAGATGCATTTGTGCTATGGTTAAGCATAAGAACATTAATAGGGGGAGGGGGTAAGGCACATTAATTGGGGACAAGGGCACATTTTTAGAGAAGGATTCCTCACCACTTTGCTCACTCTCTGAAAACATTACAGCGAGCTTGAGAGGTTTTCCGACATCAGGCTGTTAGAGAACACCGAATCATTTGGTTCTAGATCAATGATCACCATATTCGTTTTTGCTTGTTGGTCCACTCCGGGCACCTCAGGTATCGGACATGTGTTAGGCAAGGATTTCAAGATTGCAGTGTCAGTTAAGGACTGATCCGTGGGAGAGAGCTTGCCCCTGTAACACTAGAGGGGGCAGTACCCACACATTCAATAAGCTCTAAGGTACTGCCTATACAGGGTTCAGCGGTGGTTGTGTCAATCTCAACCGTTTCTGGGGGGTCAGCACACAGTGTAACTACTTTGGCTCTAAAGGCAGATAAAGAGCCATTACATAATTCCCGAATATCGGCTTTCCCCAACGTTCCGTTGCCAGACAGGCCTCGTCTAGGGGTAGAACAAGCAAGAGAAATAGACCTATTTTTCATTACCAAAGGGTCTTTCTTCTTGACTTGTGGCCCAGCGCCCCGCGCACAGTGAACAGTAAACAGTACTTTTAAGTACTTCATGGTGCGTGCGCGAGTGCGCTGGCTGATGGGTATTTGACGGGGAGGGATGCACAGCAAAGTCCAAGGGGCAGGGCCATCAATCGAGTAAGTCTGAAAGCAGAAATGTGTTTTAGAAGGCGGTTTTAGATTGTTTCATTTAATTCATACAGCAACTGACCCGGAAGTCACCTTACTTCTTAAAGAGCCCGCAGTAGCTCAGTGTCACAGCTTAAACAATCCTCCTGTGGATGATTTGTCCACATGGCACCAGCAGCGTTCAGAGAGCAGGATTCAGCTGGCAATGAAAAAGCATACAAACGTAGTGCAACGCCAGTAAACAGTACTTTCAAGTGCATCACGGTGCGCGCGCGAGTGCCCTGGCTGATGAGTATTTGAAGGGGAGGGATGCACAGCAAAGTCCAAGGGGCGGGGCCACCAATCGAGTACGTTTCTTAAAGAGCCTGCAGTAGCTCAATGTCACAGCTTAAACAATCCTCCTTTGCAGTGCTCAGAGAGCAGGATTCAGCCGGCAATGAAAAAGCATACATAGTCCAATGCCAGTAAACAGTACTTTCAAGTATTTCACAGTGCGAACAATGTATTTCTGTATCGTCTGACATTCCTCTCTGTGTTCATCTTTCAGCATTCAGGATGTGGCCTCGCGCCGTGCATGAGCTTGAAGTATAGAATACATTTCTCAAAGCCGTTTTACAGAAAAAAGAAAAAGCAAATGGTGGATATTTCACAAAATGGACGCTCTCTGGTTATTCTCAATACGTTGACGATTCTGTGCTAGCGAAGTATGGTACATGATGCGATTGGTTTCTGGCCAACATAATATACGTACTATACATACTATAGGGTCGTTTCTTGACTTACACATCCATACTTCAGCAAATACAGCTTTAAATTGACAAGATGTGCTTACATGTAATATTTAACATTATGGGCCGCATTACACGAATGGCGGAGAACCATGGCGCTATTAGCGCCATGGTTCATGCCGGTAAAATACCGGCACTGCCTTGGCGGAAAGGGGAATTACCGCCCCATTCCAAGGTTGGCGGGGCGGTAATTCCCCCTTGCACCATTGCACTTCCCCATTCCCAGTTTTGCCCCATAGGGCTCAATGGGAATGGGGAAGGCACTAATTACGGTACCGCAAATTGCGGTACCGTAATTTGCTCCCTGGGTCCCTTTGCGGGTTGGTTTTTAACACCTGCAAAAAGCAGGCGTTAAATCCCCCAACCCGCAAAGGGACCTCGTAGTAAGGCAGTAAGGATTTACCAGTACCGGTATTTTACCGGTACCGGTAAATCCTTACCGCCATCCGTGTAATGAGGCCCTATGTCTAGGCATGTTGTTTAAAATACCATCTTTCTTGACATAAGGTTTGGACAGATATAAGTTAACTTTAGGTATTATTCACACATAGCCCACAGTTACATAGAAAATCCATCAAGTGGGCCGTCCATTTCAATGTCAGTTCATTTGTGAAAAGTAAGGGTCTTTCTCTGTAATATTTCACTTGGCTTCACTTTTTAAATGTAAGGCACAATTCCTCACTGGTATTTTTCACATGCCTATCATTTCAATGTAGCATTTCCCATGTGTACTGCTGCAGTTTTGAATCTGTTAAATGGTGACTTTTCCCAGTTTACATGAAGTCAGTGTCTGCAGCACCACATGTTCTTTCTTATTCATTGGTCATAATCATCAGTGTTAAGCTCTCATGTAGATTTCCCTTCACATGCACAGCTGTCCATTTTAGTGGTGTTGGTTAGGCCAATTTCTTTCCATTTCACTAGGCCTTATGTTGAAAATTACTGTTTTGTACTGGCTTTTATATTTCAAAGGAACTCCACATTAGCCAGTTTCACTCTCACAATAGGGGCCTAGCATGGGCTCTCCATCTCTCTAACTTTGGGGCTGTCTTTTCACCCCATGCCTTGAAACATGCCTGGCAATCTCCTGGGACTTATGGAATGAGATACAGAGCACATTTACCAAACATGGTGGTTTACATGGCAAGAGCATTGGTGTCTCATTGATCCCATCCAGCTGTTCAGGTGCTGTAACAGCAGTGCTTGCTGCAGCGATGGACAGAATGATGTGGGTACTTTTGATCCGGAGGCAGGAGCCAGATACCTTGCCAATGTCTCCTTTTTCCCTCCTGTCTTTCTTTCTTTTTTTGTCTTTCAAAATGATCAACACAATGACATGGATAGCAATGATATCTTTGAACATCTTTGGATACTTGGAAGAGGACGTTGAGAAACAGAGCGAGGGGAGGAGAGCTAGAAACATTTCATTGGTAGTGCATTTGTCTGATTTCTCTCTCTCACTAAGTGGCTGCTCTGGCTCTACATGAAAAGTAGTAATGGATGGTAAAGGGGAATGGTGTGGGTAGGGGAGTAATGCTAACTTTGTGTTACTGCTGTGTGTTCTTCTCTTATGCAGCAAGCCTATCCAGGAATGTGCATTTGTATGGAACCCTTGATACCAAATAATTTGAGGGAAAGCAAAACCCTAGGAGTTGGGAGACTAAAGATATTTTAGGTATCATGCTGAAACGCAGATTGAGAAATCATTACAGATCTCTCCATGCATGCAGTGGTTACACAAATGTTGATCACTCTGGAAACCAATAGTAACTATTGTATTGCAGGGTAATAAGAAGAGGTGTGAGCAATGTGCACACCTCAACTAAGTTCCAAGGACTTTTGGCAACATTTCATGATACAGAATATTGTGTGGTATAAGTGTGTTGATTTGACTTCTGACCTGCAGGAGTACAAGGATGAATAGAGACTAAAACACCCACTCAGCATCACACTTCTACAAACCACGATCCAACAAAATCATTAAGGTAAAATAGGCAGAGTCAAGAGATATACCTCCTTCATCTTTTATGGTAACGTGGGCGAGGGAAGGCTATAATCTTAAAACAGGTGTGAATGTGGTTCAGTAGCAACCCAAACAGTGAAGTTTAACAGTCCAAAATAAAGGAATGTCCAATCACGGTCTGTAAAAATATATGTTTAATTAGACACACCATGTACAATACAAAATAACTAGCAAACACTGAAAAAACTCACCCTTGTTGCAGAAACACAGAATATCCACGATAGAATAGCTGCAACACACTGGGTGATGAGACAAGGGGACAAAAGTGTTCAAAAGAGCACAATGTTCTAAAGGATACTTCTTCAAGTTGCAAAAAGGGAAAAAATGACCTATCCAGTCTCCAGGGCCTAAAGATGGACCGGGGGCAGATATCAGTTAAATACCTTCTGCAAATGTCTTGGGGATTCAACAGCATTGAACCTGGCTTTGCGGCTTTGACCACAGCGTCGGCTCAGGTCGCAGGTGCAGCAGTCACAATGGCAAGGAGGCATTGATACCGGGCCGATCGTAAGGGGAGCTGCAGTCTCCAAGCGTCTACTTGAACTGTGTGGATCAGGTGGTCACCAGGGTTTGTACAGCGGTTGAAGATCAATGGCAGTTGGGCTGGTACCAAGATATATAGGCGAGTCCGTTCGATGTAAAGGCTCAGAGATCACAGTTCTGGACCAGGGTCAGTTTGGTTGACTCACAGGAGAGTCAAAATGCCAGAGTTTCGAACAGTGACTTGAGCAAGGCAGCGGTACTTCGTAGTTTGAGCTGGTGCCACAACACGCTTTTTGTTGGTGCAGTGCGATGGCTTACAAGGTCAAACAGCGAACAGCAGTTCGAAAGAACAATGGAGGCCAAAGGGCAGCATCAAAGGCTCCTGCTGGATTTCTCCATGGCAAGATGTGCTCAAATCACAGTTCGGAGCGGGTCATTGTCAACAACAGGGATCTCGGCTGTTCTGGCTTCCAGGTGCTGTGAGTCCCGCTGTAGGGTCTCAAGGGCCTATGCTATTCTATTCTTGGGCTCCCAAACATGGGGATGCTGACACACATTGAGGTTCTAGGGACAAGGTGGCTTGCATAGAGGCAAACTTCTGGTCCAGCAGGAGCGTTCATCCCCAATGGTCTCTGCGGATGGTAAGGGAGCCGATCTTGCTTCTGCGTTTGGAACCTCTGTCTTCACCCCACAACCAGGGACTTTTGAATGGACTGCTCACTCAGCAGGGTCCAACAAAATCTTCAGGATGACTCGAGATGAGTCCAAATGATTCAAAGAAGTGGTGGGAGAACCCTTCTTTTAGAGGCAAAAAGTCCCCAGCTGATTGGACTAAAGCTAACCTGCTTTGGGTCCAATCCCTGAAATCAGTGGACTTTGGCCTTATGATGTCACACCCAAAGTGCTTTGCTCCAGACGATGTGGAGTGGACAGAAAATAGAAAGAGAGGAAGAACCCTCTACAAACTGTGCATACCGATCCCTCTCTATCCTGCCTATCCTAGCTCCCCCATTCCATTCTCAATAGACCAAAGGCCTTTGGAAATGCAGCACCCTGTCATCTTGTTTTCATCCTGTGAACTGGCTGTCCTGTGGGAAAGGGTGTTATGTACCCTTACAAAGGAACACAGAGAAGCAATCCCCCAAGACTAGTCCTGTCAGTGGACAGGGGTGGGCCTTGTCTGGGAGGAATTCATGTAATCCTTCCACAGCTAAAATAGACCCATTAGGCTGACCCATTTGTGAAATCAATTTAATTTGGCTGTGATCGTTCTGAAAGATGCTGGCCACCATACACTAACTCAAGTATGGGTTATATTTAGTTTTAACTGCCACCAGGACAACATCTTCAGGGCTACGTAGTTTATTAAATACAGGGTGCATATCTTAAATGCAGCCGCTGCAGCTGTCAGGAGGGCACCTGCTGACTCTGAACATGCTCTGTGCCACTGGTAGAGCTGGCGCTGCAAATCAGGATACTGATGCAGCAGGGCACAAGTACACAGTATGATTATGGCATGGAGCTTATGAAAGGGGTATCTGATTAGCAGATGTCCCTTTCCAAGACTGAATTAGCTGCATTATTTTATTATTTAATACAAATTCAAAAAGCTAGGTCTTAAGGAAGAGGTAGAAATGGTTCATTGAACTATAAAGTTAAGGTTTAATACGCTCATAGGCAAAGAGGGATAGAGAAGGGCTATCCAAGTGAAACAAAACTACCTGTAGTAAAGGAAGTAGTCCAGTTCAAGAAACATCTACAGTATTAGATGGAATAAGCAGGAAAGGTACTCAAGATGGAAACATATGATAATCGTTCTTGTGGGCTGCGTAACACCTAACAACAGTAAGATAGCAGATAAAACAAAGCATTGTCAAAGCCAACAGTTTGGGATTTTGTGCAGGCATGGAATTCACATTTTTTCAGGCACTGCCATAATGGTGCTACTTAAGACAGCAAAATCTGGAAAAGGGTAGTAATACCTAGGTACATTCCAGCCTTGCCCGGTAAATACTAATTTAATATTTACATGGATTTTTATCTATTTGAGTTTTCTATAGCGCAAACCAAGCAAGGAAACAACGGCTCATTGTACATGTCCTTGAGGTTGACATATTTATTTATTTATGTATTCATTACATTTGTAAAGTGCCTAAACCCTAAGGCATCAGGGTGCTCTTATGGAACTAGTTATATTCAGAGACATAGGCACGGCAGGAAGAAGGGCAGCAAGCTTACCTCGCATATTAGACAATTTGGTAACAGTGCTGATCAAAAACAAAATTTGTAAGGCGAAGAGCCAAGTCTTTAGTGCCTTACGGAAAGGCCAGTAAGATTATTCTGCTCTTAAGGCAGGGGGAGGAAAATGGAATTGCAATATGTGGCAAACATGTTCCAGTGGCGGCTGGGTTTGAATGTGATGCAGAAGTCAAGAAGACTAGGTGGCACCTAGGTATTAACTGAAGACTAAGGTCGAGAGTTGATTCCGGAACGACAGGAGCGTTGGCACTATTCGGAATGTCACAAGGATGCTGTTCCAGAAGGCAAGCTTGTACCAAGAGAAGGCCTCTTTCCTGTTTTTTATAAGCCTATTCAAGAGGCGAAACTGTTGGTTTTGCCAATACTTGTTTTAACAGGAATTCGGTGCAAGAAAGAAATGAAAGGACACCCATTGCTTACAAATAAAGTTGGTTAAAGGCACACTTAATTAAGTCAGATGTTTTACATCTAGAACTACTTTATAGCTGCAGTTAATATCTTAACTTTCAGAAGGCTGGTCAGAAAACAGCAAAGAGTTAGACACAAAGAGATCCCAAAGGGATGTCTTTTGTGCTCGAGGGGCAGGTAGTGGGTGGGAATGGACATATGGACTGGCTTAGCCATGGGCCGGTAATGGGTCGGTAAAATAACTTACAAAACCCATAAACTGTGTTACCTCCTCATGTCCCATCTTCCTCCTGTCTCCACTTCCTATAACAATAGTTTCATGAGCGCATTGATCTCCACCTAAAAGCAAAAACTAAAATTGATTTGAAACCAGATTATAGAATGTCTTTGAGTGCCAAGGTCATACTAGTGCACACGTAAACCCGTATTTAAATTGGGGTTTGTCAAGGAATGGTTGTTTTAAATATATCTCATTGCTGGTGTATGATATGGGCCAGGTCAGCTAGGATTGTTCGTTTCACTTTTGTGAGTGTCCTTTTGTGTTTTTATTGTTTCTCCTTCCTGCACCTGGGTGCTGTCTAATAAATATTCTTTATGCATGTTTGTCTTGGTGGGCATTCTTCCCTCTCTATCGTGTTTCCATTGGAATGGTGGATGTTGGTATGATCCACCTGCCAGGGGCGGGTGTGTGTCTGTGAGGCGATTAAACCTCATGATTGACAGGAGCTCCCCTGCATAGGAAAGCAGGTAGAAGAGCCCAGAGGGCACAAAAAGAATACTCGCCGGAAAGGAGATGGGAACTCTGGGGAACACAGTGGGCGAGCAAGCGTTCACCATGTCGGGACGTCCCCAGAAGCAGTTTTTTTTTCTGACTGGCACCTCGCTCTCCCCTTTCCAAGGTTGAGTAAGCGAGCCGTGACGGGAGCCGAAGGAAAAGCACGTTGGCTGGTGCTTGCGTGCAGGTGCCGGTGCAGCTCTATGAGTGTCAGTTCATAGCCACTTTCTTCCCTGGTCAGATACCTGCGGAGAGGTAGGAATGGGAACGTGTGCGGAAAAGACACCTTATACGGCATCTGTTGTACATTTTTTTTTTGTAACTTCTTTTTATTGGTTTTACAACATAGAAAGAAATAAAGAACATTCCCCAACTCCTCCCACCACCCCTCCCACCCCCCCAAAGGCAGCTCCGACGTGTCCGTAGTTCATTTATACCATGAATCAAAACTCCCAAGTTACCAATGTGAAACAAAGAAAACTGAATCCCTCCCAACCCAAACCCCCCTCCCTGGTACGGCTCTTCCATGGCCATGGTCCATGCACTCGTGGGTCCCTCGCCCACACCTACTGCAAATCCAGAAAACGCAGGCGCTGGGGCTGCCAGCCAATTTGAAAGTCAACCTTAAGAAATAGAAAGGTTTCCTCCCAGTCCCCTGCAAAAGACTTCAAATCGTTGTCCTTCGCGTAAATTGCCCACTCGAGGGCCACAATTTCCAAAAGTTTCCGCAACAAATCCGGGAGAACCGGCATCTCCCTGCTCCTCCATCTCTGTGCTATTACCAACATAGCAGGTAATGTCAAAATCGCTCTTGTCTTCCCCGGGGATTTAATACCCCCCCCACCACCTGTGGTCCGCTTCACTCCCAATAGGGTCACCTCTGGGGGCCTACTGCCTTCCAGGCCGAACGCTTGTTCCTGAGCCCCCTGAACCTCCATCCAAAAAGACAGAATTTTTGGGCAGGACCACCAGATATGCTGCGCCGTTCCCTCCTCCCCACACCCTCTCCAGCAGACCCCAGAGGTATTGGCATATATCTCCTTTAGACGGGACGGAGTGTAATGCCACCCAAACAGAACCTTATACCACATCTCCTGCAAATGAGAGGCTTTAACCAGTTTAGGGATTTTCTTCCATAATCTTTCCCATTCCTCCCGCTCAATCGACCTACCCAGGATCTCTTCGCATCTCAGCATGTAGTTCCATGGGCGCCTGCCAGGTGTTTCGTCCAAGATCCTGTATAGGTTGGAAATCAAACCTTTTGATCCTTCATTCAAGAGAAGAAAGTTCTCGAACTGTGTTGTCTCCCTCGTTGCGGCTTGTTTGTTCACAGGATGCAGAACCCAGTGGTGTAACTGCACATAAAAGCCTCTCCCCCTGCTTCACACCAAATTCCCTCTTACACTCCTCAAAGGAGAGAATATTCCTCCCCCTAAACAAATCTCCCAACCATCTACATCCACCCTCCTGCCATTGCTTAAAGGCGCCTTGTTCCATCCCTGGGGTAAACTCCCCATTGCCAAACAAAGGCGTAAAGGGAGAAGGAAAAGTTGTGATACCCTTAGCCTTCACCAGTTTGTCCCAGTTCTCCGCCATTAATGATGTGATGGTACTTTCGTACAGATGCCTGGGTCTATGCTGTTTCGGGAGCCATAGGACCTCAGCCAGACTGCGGTGCGCCACTGCTCTGTCCATTGCCACCCATTGCTTAGTCTGTGTGACCTCCCCCTCCCGCAACCAATCCCGAACAACCCGTAATTGCGTCGCCTCCCGTTTCGTTGAAAGTTAGGCAGAGCCAAGCCCCCCTCCCGTTTCGGAGCCATCAACAGTTGCCTACTAACCCGCGGTTTTTTCCCGTTCCACAAAAATTCTTTGGTTAACATATCTAGTTTCTTAAAAAAGATCATGGGGACTGCCTGTGGTATTGCCTGGAAAAGATACAGCAGGCGCGGGAGAGTTACCATTTTAGTCGTTACCACCCTGCCCAACCACGAGATCGGGCGGCTCCTCCACCGACGGAAGTCCTGTTCAATGTCCTTTAGCAAAGTTTGTTAATTAGCTCGATACCACTCTGCCAGGGTCGAGGTAATTCTCACTCCTAGGTATCGGATTCCCGCCGGACTCCACAGAAAAGGTGTAGCCCCCCTTAGAGTTTCTCGCTCCTCCCCCTTCATAATTAGGTTCAAAAGTTCTGATTTCATAAGATTAATTTTGAGACCAGAGGCCTCACCAAAGGCCTCCAGCAATTCCTTACTCACTCGGATGGACTCCACTGGGGCCGTTAAGGTTAACAAGAGATCATCTGCAAATGCTGCAACCTTTTGATCCACCCCCCCAAATGGGATACCCTTAATCCCCTCCGCTTCCCTAATTGCCTGCAAGAGGGGTTCAAGATAGATTGCGTAAAGCATAGGGGACAGGGGGCAGCCCTGCTTAGTACCCCTGCCCACTCTGAAAGACCTGGACATAGCTCCGTTCACCGCTATCCTCATGCTAGGTGTCTGATAATTGGCTTGTACTGTAAGAGGATTCAATTCAGCACTACAGCCAAGTTAACGCCTAGTCTAGAATACTGAATGAAAACCCTTATTGATATATCTTTAGGTCCAGTTCATGCGTCCTGGATGACTACCCTTGTATAACACCCCTCTCTTGGAATCCCCCTGACCCCACTGAGCCAAGAAGTAGTTCTGTTTTGCAAGTTTAAAAGGTTTATTTGATAAATTAAAATATATATATCACACTTTATAATAAATTAATAATTGAATATCACACTTAATCTGATATGGTAAATATTAACAACGGAGAATCTGGCACTAGCACACTTCTTATAATCACTAATGAGTTGATATGAAATGGATAAGGTAGCACACTGGTAAATAGGAACAAAAGTATAATGTGGTAGAGGATGCTTTATGTAGCTCAGGTGGATGCAATATTCAATGAATGCAGTACAGAAAATACGCAATATGATTTCAACCAAACAATGTAATCACTTTTCTCTGGCTACTCCCCTCCCCCCCTTGATGCAAGGCAAGGAAATGGAAGGAAAACACACAGTTCTCAGAAATGCAATCAACTGTAATTCAGTTCAATCCAGCAAGCTTACAGAAAACAGATAGGAGTTTTGAAAACACAGGCAATGCTTGGATATGTGCTGGCAATGAATGAGAAATATGCTAAATTTGCTTTTAATTCCCTTATAGAGGTTCAGGGTGAGTGGTATCTAGTTAATATTAGTCCAGGCTCACACTAGCAATGATGCAGGGAGAGTTAGCAGGTTAGACGAATTTCTGGCCAATGGAAAGCAAACAGCAGCAGTTTTTACATGTGAAGAAATTGCAAATCGCGGTAAAATTCGCGGATGCGCCGAGCGCTATTACAAAGGAACCGCAAGGACTATCTCTACCGTTTTGGGGTCCTAGAAAAGCCTGGGATCTCAGCTTCCAAATGAAAGTTATTGCAAGTCTCTAGCCCAAACGGTTGCGGAGATATGAGTAATTTAGTAAAGGTCGTTTTTGGTTTTGTAAATTTTAAACGCACACTTTTTCAAAATGGCAAGTGACAAATTTTTGCAGCTAGAATGACAGGTGACAGCTAGGAGGCAGTTCTACTTAGGTTAAATAGATTGAATTAGATGAATTTAAACTAAGAGATGTGTTCTGAGTTTTGCTAAGTACTCACAAGAGATTTTGAACAGGAAAGCGACTTGGTCACGGATTTCAGTCTGGTCAGGTCTTTCCGGGTTCTGCTCACAGCGCCTGGCCTCTGGAACTGCTCACAGGGGTCTGGTCTCTGCTAGGCACCGGTTCTTTGGGTCTCTCTGCTCTGGATAGATTGAAGTCTCTAGTTTGGCTTTCTGGAGTTTGATGGAGGTAAGTATGGATTTTTCCGGCAGAGCTTTCAGCGGCAGATGAAAAATGAATCTCCCTATCTGTCCTGTCTGTCTGCTTTTATGTGTTTAGAATGTGGGTGTGTTCTAGCATCACTGACCCTACCTCTCTCTCAGCTTCTAATTGGTCAAACTTCCATTTCTTACTTGATTGGGGGAATGAAATGAAGTGTCATCATGATGAGGTCTGTTTATGATACAGAGAACCCACCCCTGTCAACTTTACACACAATCTATATCTGACCTAAAAACATATTTGCACAGGTACACATTTGTTTAAAATTACATATACATGGTGTGGCTGAATTTAGCCATGTCTATGTCCAAATCTGCTCATTCTCGGAGCTTGCATTCAAAGAGTGTACATAATTGACTTTTTAACTGCTTTTCCAATTTCCGACATGGACCCAACTTTACATACATGTGTGCAGGGGGTAGGGACATTAACTGATGAAGTTTCAGATTTTTAACATGCACACATTTAGAGTAATATCCACTTTTCCGCTAAAACCCCCCTGAACATACCACCGGTTCCTACCACGTCTTAAACTGTGGGCAGAAAAATCACAAGAATTATGGTATCATTTATAAAATTTTCACATGTCCGCTCTATGAGTTATTCATCTTTTTAAAGTTATGTTCTGGCTCCAAAGGGGTGTGGTTTACCCTCAGCACAAGGTTGAATTTCTGGTTCTTTCCAGTTCTGCCAAGCCAGCTTGCTCTCACAGGCAGTGCTCCTCCCAGCTTCTCCAGGAGGAAGCCACTTTTTACGACGTCTGTAATAAAAAACCTTTGCCTGAGTGGAGAGGGCTTTGTTCACTCTCTTGCAGAGCACAGATAATTCAATTATCAGATAGATGGCATATCCTTAGCCTGGGCAGCAAAAGGAAGGTTGGCCTGGGAACACAGTGGTGACTCAAGTTTCACTGCTGATGGGTAGTTGCTAGGCAAAATCAAGTTCCTTAAGCCAGACCTTCAGCTAACTTTTTGTTGCTTTTAAAATAACTTGTAATTTTACACATGCAGCTAGAATGCTGATTCTAAGCGCAAAACTATGACATTTCAACAGTTACAAAGGCATGTGACACCAAACATAGGTCACTCATTTAATTTAACATTTTCGATTTTGGTGGTTTTAAATCCAGTTGTAGTTAGGCTTAAGCTGCTGACTCCATAGCATTTTTGTTATAAGCATTGTTTTTGGGCTCTTCATTTCCCAGATTTTGTAGGCACACAAAACTCCATTCTGCCAAATGTCTGCTGGTGTTCAGTGAATATTTTGCACATGTTGCAAGGTTTGAAATAGGCATTTTGCTTGCCTTCAGAAAAACACACAGAGTGGTTTTAAAACGCCGGCTTTTGGATAGTGGTGAGTACTGGTACTGCACCCATTTTTGGGATTTAAGAAATGAATTCCCCACAATTCTAGGTTGCATTTGGCAATCAGCATTGCCATTCCCAATGGTTTCAGACTACTGTGCGGGTAGTCCAATGGTGGTTTTAAAGCGCTTTGAAGCTAACCGGCGCTACTGTTTTTCCTTTGGCAACCCATTTCCCTCATGGCAACCCGGCCTTTCATTCTCGCACTGGTGGGTGGCAAGTGAGGCAACCATTTTGGTGGGCGCACAAACTGCGCAGCTTTCCTGGATTTCAGCGCACATGTGGGTTTTCCGCCATCTTGAATTTTCTAAGCCCACAGCACCAAATGTTGTAGCAGGGTAGCTTAAACGTGGGTCAGGACACCCAACAAGTCCCCCCCACGCGACTGCACTTTGAATTTGAGTCGATGGGGAGTCGCGTGCACAAGGGTTTTGACCCATGCACCGGTCTGTCCGCATAATCTTCTTCCTCTTCTGTAGATGACACAGTTCAGCGTTTTCTTCTCCATCCGGTACTGATCGATCGGTTCTCCTCGCCGGTCCTGATGGGAAGATTGGGCGGTCCACTGGGCCCATTGGATCTTCGTTCCCGGTCTCCGGATCATCCTCCTTGGCCATCCTTCATGGTTTCATCTCTCCTAGGATGATAAAGCAAAAGCGGCAATATCTACTCATAGACGTTTTTCCACCACTGTTGAGGTAGTGGGGCAGCATATGCATTTTATCATAACGAAACATTACATTCTTATTTTGAGAAAAAAAAAACAGTATAACTAAGAGACAGTTTCATGCAAATCACAATATTTTAGAGACTAGATGTGGTATGTTTTATGGTTGGAACTGAATTAGTCTGAGACAGTGCCTGCTAGGATTCCAGAGGATTCCTCCAGTTGTTGCAGAGTGTGCCTGGGATGGCAACATTTCAACTGGTTTATGTGGACCCACTTGTCTTCCCCCTCTGCCGAACCGCCTTTGGGGATGCGGATCTTGTAGGCCACAGGGGAGATCTTATCGACGATCTCAAAGGGTCCCTTCCATGTAGGCAAAAATTTGCGCTGCTTGGCCTGGTTCCTTTGGAAGTTGTATAGATAGACCCGGTCTCCCACCTGATATTCCTTCCTGGAAGTTTTCAGGTCATAATGGGTCTTCATGCTATCAGCCGATCTTTCTAGATTCCGCTGAGCATAAGCAAAAGCATGTTGAAGGTGTTTCCTTAAATTCTCTACATACTCATGAGTAGTGGAGGCATTTATCAGTGTCTGCTCTTGGGTCCTATAGAGCAAATGCTGAGGAAGCACCATCTTGCGCCCAGTCATCAACTCAAATGGTGACATTTTGGTTGCAGATGAAGGGGTAGATCTGATAGCCATTAGGACCAGAGGTAATCGGATATCCCAACTTGGCCCAGAATCTGCCACAAACTTCTTTAATATGCTCACAATTGTCCGGTTATATCTCTCTACTGCCCCAGAAGAAGCTGGTCTATAAGCAATATGCAGCTTTCTCTTGACCCCCAGTATCTCCCACATCTTTGTCATTACTTCACTGGTGAAGTGGCTACCTCTGTCTGACTCAATCCTTTGAGGTAGACCAAAACGGGAAAAGATGTGGTTAATCATCAAGGCAGCTGCCGTTTCTGCCTTGCAGTTTGGGGCTGGGAGACATTCCACCCACTTGGTAAACAAGCATGTCACGGTCAACATGTACTTATTCCCCCTAGCCGAGCGAATCACAGGGCCTACAAAGTCGATTTGTAAATCTGACCATGGCAGTGTCATTCCCCTCTTTTGTAAAGGCGCCCGGTGTGTGAGGGATGATGGCTGAAATTGTGCACACACAAGGCAACCCTTCAAGTATTGGTCGAGGTCCTGCCCCATGTGTGGCCAGTATGCAACCTCTCTTAAGATTTCCAATGTTGTGTGAAACCCCCTATGACCGGCAGTGGCCGCATCATGGGCGTGACTTAACATCAGGCTTCGGAATGAGGTAGGAACCACCCACTGATCGTGGCCAGCTTTGGATTTCCTTACCAGCAAACCGTCTTGGATTCGGAACATTTTTGGACATTTCATCAACACTCTTAGGTCCTCTTTCCCAATGTAATCGGTATCCGTCAGGGGAAAGTTCTCAGGGTCCTCAAGGTGCTGGTAAAATTTACCAATTATTGGATCCCCCTTCTGAGCAGTAATCAAATCAGCATCAGGGGTCTCCTTACTCCATTGTGCAATTGAAAGGTCGTTGTTAGCATTTGTCTGGGACCTAGTGATAGCAGTGACCTGGATTTCCCCCAACAGGGACTCAATCTCAATTAGATCCCCTTGGATGGCCCCGGTTTTGGCCAGCTGATCAGCTAAGTCATTTCCAGTTTTGTCTGGTCCCTCTACTTTGGAATGACCCTTGATCTTCTTCCAATAGATGGTCATCCCATTCGAGGTGACCAGATCATCAATGTTTTGGATCAACTTCCCATGTTTCAAGGGTTTGTTGTTAGCACATAACATGCCTCTGGTTTTCCAATTAACCAGGTGCTCCACGAACCCGTTCCGTACATAATCCGAATCTGTGATTATGACCAGTTCGTGGAGTTGATGCTGGACAGCAGTGAGGATGGCCTGATGCACAGCCATCAATTCTGCCACCTGACTACTTCGGGGACCAATTTTGTATCCAGCGGAGGGTTCTGGGGACTCATTCACCCATGCATTCCCTACGCCGGCCACCAGTTCTTTCTCCCCGTTGTTGTCGACATGGTAAGAGCATCCATCCACATACACAGTGGGCATTCCCTCACACTTGTCTTCTTCAAAGACTTTGTGTGGGGAATTAAGGTATGCCTCCATGTTGTCCTTTATTTTTAGACTTTCGTCCTCGAGACAGTTTTCTCTGGCACAATCATGCAAGTCAGCCAGACCTTGCGCGAGGGGACTCTTCTTGTTTTGGCCATATCTGACCTCCACAGGAAAGCCTTGCATTGACAGAATCCAGGAAGTAATTCGGGAATTACTCACATTTCCGGCCCGGATTCTGTCACTTTGGAGATATTGCAGAGGCTGGTGTGGAGTCTCCACTATGATGTGTTCCCCCTGGATAAACGGGCGGTAATTCTTCAATGCCCACACCGTTGCCAGGAGTGCCTTCTCACAATCGTTGAATTTTTCCTCCACAGAGGATAAAGTTTTGCTCGCATAGGAGATTACTTTATTGACCTTGTCATGCTTTTGATATAATACTGCCGTCAAGCACGTATTAGAGAACCCCGTCTCCAGGAAGAACTCCTTGTTTCTGACAGGGTAAGCTAGGCAAGGCGCTTGTGAGAGGCTTCTTTTGAGTTGTTTTACTGCCTCGGCTTGTTCTGGACCCCATTCCCACTTGACCCCCCCCTTCAGGAGATGAATCAGGGGTCTGGTGATCTCTGCGTAGCCCTCAATGAACTTTCTGCTGTAATTAGTCAGTCCAAGGAGGCTCCTTAGTTCCCGCAGAGTTGTGGGGTCTTTCAGTTTCTGAAGTGCTTCCACTTTCTTTTCCTGGGGACAGAGACCCTGAGGAGTAATCTCATGCCCCAAGAAATTAACACGGGTTCTACACCACTGTGCTTTCTGAAAGGAAAGTTTTGCTCCGGCGGCCCTCAACTGTGTCAGAACATAACGGGTCTCCGCTATGTGTTCCTCCACAGATGAACTTTTGATGAGGACATCATCTACATAAGCCAGGTTACCCCTCGCACCCAGGTCGGGCATGGCCTTATGTAGGAAAATATTGAACTCATTACCGGAGTTAAGGTATCCGAAGGGAGTCCGGGTCCATGTGTACTGCTGGCCCCCAAAGGTAAAAGCCAGCTTGTATTGGTCCTCCCTACTGACAGGCACGGTCCAGTATCCATTGGTCAGGTCTATTGCAGTGAATACCTGTGACCCCTGAATCTGGGCCAGCCCTTGGTCAATGTAGGGAAGAGGCCATCGGGAAGTGTGGACCCGTTTGTTGAGCTCCCTGAGGTCAGCGCAGAGTCTCCACTGGCCGTTTGGCTTCAATATTCCCAGCACCGGATTATTGAAGGTGCTGTGGACTGGACGGATTATTCCCCGGGACTCAAGGTTCTTAATTATTTCAGTAAGGGACTCCATTGATGCGAGAGGCAAGCGATATTGCTTCACAAACACTGGAGTCATGCCAGGGTCCGTGGGGATTGTTGTGGTGTGGATGTCGGTGCGACCACAGTCATATGAGTCTACCGCAAAGAGATCTTGGAAATCCAAGAAAACTTGTTTCAACTTTTGCTTTTGTTCCAGAGTCACACAGGCATCAGCTAGGTTGACTCTCTCTTCCACCATCTGCCTGAAGCCTGGAAAGACTTCTGGTTTGGCTATCTCCGCGGCCTCCTCCAGCTGGGTGGAGAAGTCCCTGGTCAGAGTGCTGATTTGCACCGGAGGCTTCAGGTGGGAAAGGCAGCCCTCATGGACCTGGAAAATCACCTCATCCCTCCTGAAGTCACAGGTCACATCTTCCTTACCATAGGGGCAGGAAGTGTACACCAGGAAGTTCCCCCCATGCCGGGTAAAAATCCTGTCTGGTGTTGCGTTGTCATCACTGTCACTGTCAAAACAGTCCTTGGGGATGGGTCCTAACAGTTCATTTACAAGATCAATGGAGAAATGTCGGTCATCAACCGCCATTCCAATAATGGTGCCTGCGGCTAGAGTAATACTCTTTAAGTCGCTGTTATCCACCTCTATTGGAATGGTGTCATGTTCTATGTTGACTAATGGAGTTGGGTTTACCCCTAACCCTTGCAGTTGGAGAGAAGCATTTAGATGTATGTAAGCATCAGGGTTTTGCAAATATTGTCCTCTTTTAACTTTCACTTCCAGGGAGAATTGTCGGGTCCTTTCTGGAATGGTGACTTCCTCTTTAACCTGAATTTCAACTGCATAAGGTAGCCATTGAGCTGACCTAAATGCTTTTTCTGGATCATCAAAGCCCATGGGATTATCCGCTAATCGGGACCAAGCTTTGAAGTTTATTAGGTCCAAACTAATGGCAAAGCGATTGAGAATGTCACTGCCTAAGTAAAAGGCGGCAGGGACGTCTCGCACGACCCAACAATTATGGACTATGCTCTTGTTGCCAATGGAGATTTTGAGCATACACCTGCTTGGCAGGAGATGTTTGGAGTCAGGTGCTTCCAGGTCCATTTCCCATTTGTCTATCAGTTTGAAGGTGGGAATGGCTGGATCTTTTGGGAGTTGGCGAAACATGGCTTCGCTGATGAAGCTCTTACCGTTGCTCACACACACTCGAGCGAGAACAGAGTCCTTCCCATCATTTAACTGAACAGGGATGAACAACTGCTCTCCAATTTGCTGAATATCAGCCAGGCTTTGAGCTGATTTCACATCTTTCTGGACTATAGAAGTGGGAGTTTCAGATTGTGGATTGGTATAGAATTTCAAAGTGTTTCCTTCCAGCGTGGAATACCACTTTAGACTGGAAGGAAGGTTGATTTTCAGAAATAGAGAGGACCCCCCATCACCAGTCTGTTGTCCTACTGCTATTACTGTCACGTCTGGAATTTGGCTATTCTGGAAGTGAAATTCTACTTGGTCAGATTTTTGTTCAACCATGTGGCATGTGCCGTTTAAACTAACATGGTTGGCACTCTGTTTTAATTTTATTGGTCGGCTAGTCTGGGTCCAGAGGACCTTGTTTACGCAATCTATTAGGGGTGACAACCTTCTCAGGAGGTCATTCCCTAGTAAACAAGGGGTGCCCTCTGGGGTCACAACTATGACCGGGTGTTTCAACTTGTGTCGCCCGATCTTAATGTCCAAGTCTGCCGTCCCCTCGACGGGAATTTCCTTCCCGTCAAAGTTCTGCAGTTGTCCAGGAAGAGAGGTGAGAGGAATTTGGTAATTCTCTCCCCTTCCTGCATTCAGTTCGTCAAAGGCCCTTCTGGACAGAAGGGTAGCTTGAGATCCAGTGTCCACCAGTGCTGAGATTGTACCCTGCCCCTGTACTTGTACCGGGGCATAATATCTTCCCTCCTTCTCCTCAAGGGGGCACAGATAATGTACATTTTTGGACAACTGGTGGGCTAATTTTCTGGTTTTGGACATCGCTAGCGAGGAGATTTGGGCAGAATTCTGTGGAGAGTCTTGGGAATCTGAAAGAAAAAATTTGCAACTGGAGATCAGAGCCATTGTGGGTTCCCCTGGCTCCGTTTCTGGGCCGCCCCCCCTTTTTTGGAGGCAGTCGCCAGGATGGGTTTGAACCAGGGGATTTTCTTGCTGTTGGTTCTGGGATGAGATGGTGGGCGGCGGTAGCTCAGTCTCCACATCTCCCCAGTCTGGATTTGCATCCCTAGGGACCCATTTTTCTTTGGGAGGAGTTCCCCCCTCTCTGAAGGAGAAGATCCTTTTCCCAGGATCCTCTGAGGATCCCTCTCCCTCAAATTGGAAGATCTGTACCTCCTCCTCAAACTGAGTCTGTTTGGGTCTTTTGTTTCTCCTACCCCCCCTCTGCTCCTTAGGAGGCAGACTTTCAGGGGCAAGAGATTTTGTTTCCGGTTCCTGGGTTTCCAGGGGCTGTTTACAAGTGAGGAAGGAAGCTTCCTCCAAGGCTTTACACCCCCCTTCCCTTTGTGCCTCCTCCCTGGGAACCGGTGATTTATCGGGGTGCTGCCCCCGTCATTGTTCTGGAGCACCAGGTCCAGAGTTGGGTGCGTTCTGCGCCGGCATGCTGATCTGAGGGTTCTGCTGTGCCCTCAGTATATGACCCATATCCCGCGCCATGTTTTGAACCTGGCGCTCTAACTGGGAAACCCGCTCAGGCTGATACGGGGCCCTGTTTTCTCCCCTGGGCTGATCCCGGGAAGGGTAGCTGTCCCTCCTCTGGTAGTACCCCTGGTTGGGAAGATTTTGGTACCCCTCCACCCTTGGCCTCCCCTCTCCCGGATTCAGTGGTCTGGGCTCAGGGAATTGAGGAAAGAAGGATGGATGATTTTGGGGTTGGAAGTCGGGTGGATATCTGGGGAAAAAGTTCTGCCCAGGGTTTGGTAAATTTCTGCCCTCCTGTGGGAAGTTTGGAGGGAAGTTCCCTGGGTTAGGTGCTTGGCTGGATCCCCCCCCTTGGGCTGGAGGAGTCCACACATAACCCAGGATGGGTCGATTTCCCTTGTAACGGGGACTTACATAATCAGGAGAGCGAGGGACCCCATTTGTGGGGCTGCCTCCTTGGCTCCCTGTCTGTGACTGGCCCGAAGACCTTCTGGGCCTAGCATTATTAGGTGCAGGTAGGTTTTTAGGCCCCCCCATCTCCAAATCCAAAACGGGGGTGACCTTTACCTCTGCCACCTTGGCAGCAGCAGGGGTGCTGTTGGCTTTGGGGGTTTTCTGGGCATTGCTTTTATTTTCTATGGGCTTCTGCACCTCATAGATGCGGGTAGCCTGTTCAATGACCCAGTCTAAAGATCTTTTCTCGTGAAAATCCCTCACGAGCTGGGTCATGATATATTTGGGCAAGGCATGGAAAAACGTGTTGATAAATTCACGGCTATCCGTGCGCACCCTTGTTGTGGTCTGTGCAAAAGCCCGCTTTAACTCCTGCACAAATTCTTGTGGGGCCTGATCCTCCCCACATTGCAAATTGTAGGCTGCCTTGCGAGCCTCTTGAGGATTTCTGTGAACAGAAAAATGTTTCAGGATGGCCGCCTTATAGGTGGACCATCTTAAATGATTTTGGTCCTCCAGCCCCGCAAAGAAACTGGAGTATTCCGGGGAGAAGGTCCACTTTACATATTGAATGCAGCTTTGGCTGTCCTTCAAATGGAAAGTCTCCATCATTTGTTCAAACAACTCTAAGTGCTCCCAAACAGAATACTTAGCGTTCTTATGGTAAGGCGTGATGACGCTCCTGATCGCCTTAATCTGCTTTAAGGGGTCCTTGAGCAAGGCCCTTTTTGCCTTATTGGCCTTTTTGGTTCGGGTAACCCTTGTCCATTCTTCGTCGGACTCAGAGGCACTGCTCCCAGAGGTTCCCGTCTGTTCTTCCAGGTTTTCCCGGATTCTGCGAGCCTGGGAATGGCTGGCAGAATGTGGGGACCTGGTCTCCTGTGTCCTGCGCAGTTCAGAGGAGTCTTCAGATTCCTCCTTGCTGTCAGGATTTGATGGGTACCCCCTCCACTGACCTAACTGGGCAGAGGTTTTCAGGATGCCCTTAATGGGCCTACTCTCCTGGGGTTCCCCACTGAACTGTATTGTACTTGGGTGCCCATACCCGGATGCCCACCCCTCCATTCCTGGATGGTACTGGCCTATGAGCCCCATACTCTTAGCTGGATAGTAATCTGCCATCCCTGTGGCCCTGTGCTCATGTGCGCCAGGGGACACGGGGGTGGTAGAGTCCAGGGACTGGGGAAGATGAAGGCCTCTGGTGTTAGGGCTCCTGCGGTTATGGTCAGGAGTCTCTCTTTCCCAGCGGACCTCATCTCTATCCGCCCCTGCTCCCTGTTGCAATGCAAGAGCCTGCATTTGTGCTTTCAGTTCCTCTGTTAAGGCCTTACTCGACTCTATCAGTTTCTCCTGCATCGCTACCTGTTGCTGGAGCCTATCATTGTGTTGACAGAGGGCCTCATTCTCCCTCTGTGCTTCCTGGTTGGTCCTGGAGAACTGGGCCAGTCTTTGCTGCAGGAGGTTTACCTCCTGGGCTGTGTCCCTATTGGCCTGCTCCTTTCTTGCTAGAGCATCCTCCACCCTTCTGGTGTGCTCTACCAAGTTCTGGTTTTCTTTTTGGAGGTCACCCAGCCCCTGGTGGGCCAGGTGATTTTCTTCCATTTTCCTTTTTAAATGGCAGACTTCCTGGCCTAAGGCGTCTCTTTCCTGACTAAGAGCCTGCATTTGTGCCGCCAGGTCGTCCCTTTGCCGTTGAAGGGCACCAGCTTTTTGGCGCTCCTCATCAAACTCTGCCTGGGTATCCAGGTCTTTCAAGATCAGCTTGTTGCTCTCTACCTTCACTCTATCTAGATGACTTTGCAGGGTGGCTACCTGCTCCGTGCATGCCCTGTTAAAGTCTAATTGTTGCTCCAGCTTTTTCTGGCTCTGCAGTAAGGAGTCCAAACTGTCTTGGTGCTCCTTCTGTAGGGCCAGAAATCTGGTATCCTGTTCTGACTTTTCCTTTTGCAGCACATCCATATCCTCCTTTATTTTAGTGATGTACCGTCTGCTGTCATTTTCTGACTCCTGGCTCCTCTGCAGCCTCTGCTCAGAAGAGTCCAGATCAGATTGGGCCTTCTGTAATGCCATCTGTTGCCTATTTGCCAGATTTTGGCTTTCCGCACATCTATCCTGCATGTCTCCAACGTATAGGTACAGGTATGCTGCTATCCTGGCAATCTTATTGTGTTCCTCTTTGGCTTTAGGAGCCATATATAGTTCACTCAGGGCCACATGTAAGGGACCCTGATCTCTATATATATCTGACCCTGTTTCAGTGACCTGTTGTGTGATGGCCTGCAACCACACATCCTGGCCCTGTTCGGTCCATTCACCTCTCACAAATAGCTTATGCAAGAGGTGCTCTCTGGCTATTTTCATGTCTACTAAGGTCGTCATTCTAGAGATTGGTCTCTGTCCTGACTTACAGAAGTTTGTATTTTATTTTTGCAGAACAGAACTTTTCTTGGAGTGTCCCTTTTGAGGAATGCTTCACAGCGTAATGCAGCGTGGTAATCCGACTGGATGTATGTATCCCGTCAGTTAGCACACTGTATTAATCTGCACAAATGGTAAATCTAACCCAACGTCTCGGCTCGAGCCCCCACTTTGTAAGAGGATTCAATTCAGCACTACAGCCAAGTTAACGCCTAGTCTAGAATACTGAATGAAAACCCTTATTGATATATCTTTAGGTCCAGTTCATGCGTCCTGGATGACTACCCTTGTATAACACCCCTCTCTTGGAATCCCCCTGACCCCACTGAGCCAAGAAGTAGTTCTGTTTTGCAAGTTTAAAAGGTTTATTTGATAAATTAAAATATATATATCACACTTTATAATAAATTAATAATTGAATATCACACTTAATCTGATATGGTAAATATTAACAACGGAGAATCTGGCACTAGCACACTTCTTATAATCACTAATGAGTTGATATGAAATGGATAAGGTAGCACACTGGTAAATAGGAACAAAAGTATAATGTGGTAGAGGATGCTTTATGTAGCTCAGGTGGATGCAATATTCAATGAATGCAGTACAGAAAATACGCAATATGATTTCAACCAAACAATGTAATCACTTTTCTCTGGCTACTCCCCTCCCCCCCTTGATGCAAGGCAAGGAAATGGAAGGAAAACACACAGTTCTCAGAAATGCAATCAACTGTAATTCAGTTCAATCCAGCAAGCTTACAGAAAACAGATAGGAGTTTTGAAAACACAGGCAATGCTTGGATATGTGCTGGCAATGAATGAGAAATATGCTAAATTTGCTTTTAATTCCCTTATAGAGGTTCAGGGTGAGTGGTATCTAGTTAATATTAGTCCAGGCTCACACTAGCAATGATGCAGGGAGAGTTAGCAGGTTAGACGAATTTCTGGCCAATGGAAAGCAAACAGCAGCAGTTTTTACATGTGAAGAAATTGCAAATCGCGGTAAAATTCGCGGATGCGCCGAGCGCTATTACAAAGGAACCGCAAGGACTATCTCTACCGTTTTGGGGTCCTAGAAAAGCCTGGGATCTCAGCTTCCAAATGAAAGTTATTGCAAGTCTCTAGCCCAAACGGTTGCGGAGATATGAGTAATTTAGTAAAGGTCGTTTTTGGTTTTGTAAATTTTAAACGCACACTTTTTCAAAATGGCAAGTGACAAATTTTTGCAGCTAGAATGACAGGTGACAGCTAGGAGGCAGTTCTACTTAGGTTAAATAGATTGAATTAGATGAATTTAAACTAAGAGATGTGTTCTGAGTTTTGCTAAGTACTCACAAGAGATTTTGAACAGGAAAGCGACTTGGTCACGGATTTCAGTCTGGTCAGGTCTTTCCGGGTTCTGCTCACAGCGCCTGGCCTCTGGAACTGCTCACAGGGGTCTGGTCTCTGCTAGGCACCGGTTCTTTGGGTCTCTCTGCTCTGGATAGATTGAAGTCTCTAGTTTGGCTTTCTGGAGTTTGATGGAGGTAAGTATGGATTTTTCCGGCAGAGCTTTCAGCGGCAGATGAAAAATGAATCTCCCTATCTGTCCTGTCTGTCTGCTTTTATGTGTTTAGAATGTGGGTGTGTTCTAGCATCACTGACCCTACCTCTCTCTCAGCTTCTAATTGGTCAAACTTCCATTTCTTACTTGATTGGGGGAATGAAATGAAGTGTCATCATGATGAGGTCTGTTTATGATACAGAGAACCCACCCCTGTCAACTTTACACACAATCTATATCTGACCTAAAAACATATTTGCACAGGTACACATTTGTTTAAAATTACATATACATGGTGTGGCTGAATTTAGCCATGTCTATGTCCAAATCTGCTCATTCTCGGAGCTTGCATTCAAAGAGTGTACATAATTGACTTTTTAACTGCTTTTCCAATTTCCGACATGGACCCAACTTTACATACATGTGTGCAGGGGGTAGGGACATTAACTGATGAAGTTTCAGATTTTTAACATGCACACATTTAGAGTAATATCCACTTTTCCGCTAAAACCCCCCTGAACATACCACCGGTTCCTACCACGTCTTAAACTGTGGGCAGAAAAATCACAAGAATTATGGTATCATTTATAAAATTTTCACATGTCCGCTCTATGAGTTATTCATCTTTTTAAAGTTATGTTCTGGCTCCAAAGGGGTGTGGTTTACCCTCAGCACAAGGTTGAATTTCTGGTTCTTTCCAGTTCTGCCAAGCCAGCTTGCTCTCACAGGCAGTGCTCCTCCCAGCTTCTCCAGGAGGAAGCCACTTTTTACGACGTCTGTAATAAAAAACCTTTGCCTGAGTGGAGAGGGCTTTGTTCACTCTCTTGCAGAGCACAGATAATTCAATTATCAGATAGATGGCATATCCTTAGCCTGGGCAGCAAAAGGAAGGTTGGCCTGGGAACACAGTGGTGACTCAAGTTTCACTGCTGATGGGTAGTTGCTAGGCAAAATCAAGTTCCTTAAGCCAGACCTTCAGCTAACTTTTTGTTGCTTTTAAAATAACTTGTAATTTTACACATGCAGCTAGAATGCTGATTCTAAGCGCAAAACTATGACATTTCAACAGTTACAAAGGCATGTGACACCAAACATAGGTCACTCATTTAATTTAACATTTTCGATTTTGGTGGTTTTAAATCCAGTTGTAGTTAGGCTTAAGCTGCTGACTCCATAGCATTTTTGTTATAAGCATTGTTTTTGGGCTCTTCATTTCCCAGATTTTGTAGGCACACAAAACTCCATTCTGCCAAATGTCTGCTGGTGTTCAGTGAATATTTTGCACATGTTGCAAGGTTTGAAATAGGCATTTTGCTTGCCTTCAGAAAAACACACAGAGTGGTTTTAAAACGCCGGCTTTTGGATAGTGGTGAGTACTGGTACTGCACCCATTTTTGGGATTTAAGAAATGAATTCCCCACAATTCTAGGTTGCATTTGGCAATCAGCATTGCCATTCCCAATGGTTTCAGACTACTGTGCGGGTAGTCCAATGGTGGTTTTAAAGCGCTTTGAAGCTAACCGGCGCTACTGTTTTTCCTTTGGCAACCCATTTCCCTCATGGCAACCCGGCCTTTCATTCTCGCACTGGTGGGTGGCAAGTGAGGCAACCATTTTGGTGGGCGCACAAACTGCGCAGCTTTCCTGGATTTCAGCGCACATGTGGGTTTTCCGCCATCTTGAATTTTCTAAGCCCACAGCACCAAATGTTGTAGCAGGGTAGCTTAAACGTGGGTCAGGACACCCAACAGTACCATACGTAAAAAATGTCCCCCAATACCCATCTTCCTCATCACTTTGAACAGGAAGGACCCCTCCACGCGGTCAAAAGCCTTCTCGCCATCCAGAGATAAAAGGACCGCGGGAGTGTTCGTTCTATGAGACTTTTCCACCAGATGGGCCACCCTCCGTATGTTATCCACAGTCTGCCGACCCTTTATAAACCCCGCCTGATCCGGATGATTCAGCTCCGGAAGGAAGCCCTCCAGCCTAGCTGCCAGCACCTTCGTGAAAATCTTGGCATCGATATTAATCAACGCAATGGGCCTGTAGGACGTCCGTTCCTCCGGATTCTTATTGGGTTTCAAAATAAGGGCTAGCCTGGCCTATTCCATGGAGGGGGTTATTGTCCCTGTGGCCCCAAACGTATTAAAGAGGGTAGTTAAATGCGGGACCATGACGTTTGCAAAGTTTTTGTAAAACTCTGCAGTATAGCCGTCTGGTCCTGGGACTTTATTCATAGGAAGACCCCCAATCACTTTCAATACCTCCTCTTCCCTGATTTCCCCGTCCAACCTCTCTGCAGCCTCCTTCCCCTACCGCTCCAGCTGAACCTTATTTAGGAACTCTTCCTGAAAACTGTCCCGAGGGGTCTGCGACATATTCAAGGTTTCGTAGAAAGACACCAAGGCCTCTCGAATCTCCCCTGCCTCCGTTACTCTCTTCCCCGAATCGGTCATTAAGGCCGTGATCACGTTTTTGGATCTCGCCCCCCTGAGCAGCCACGCAAGGAGAGTATCCGCTTTATTTGCCTTGGCGTAAAAGTGTTGGCGCACCCGCAAGAGAGCTCCCTCAGCCCTCTTTGTCCTAAGTAACTCCAACTGACCCAGTGCTCTGCGATATTCCCTCATTACAAGCCTAGATGGGGTCATTTCCGCCTTCCGCTTCGCCAATTCGACTTCCTCTTCCAGGCGAGCCTCCAGTGCTTTCAAATGCTTCTCTCTATGCGTCGCTGCCTCTATTAATTCCCCCCCTCAGCATAGCCTTAAAGTCGTCCCATCGGACCTCTTCTCTTGTATCCCCCTTTGGTTTAAGAGGAAGAAGTCCCTAATCTTCTCCTCAATCTCCTGTCTGATTATCGGGTCTCTGAGTAGGTGTCCTGGGTACCTCCACGGTCAAACCCCTCTCTCCCTGGGCCCTAAGTCCATAATTATAGAAACCACCTTATGGTCTGCTATACCAATTGGGCCCATCTCCACCTCCTGCACCCGACCTATCAGGCTCGAGGATACCCAGATGTAGTCAATTCTGGACTGGGATCCATGGACCCCTGACAGGAAAGTGTACCCTTTCTCCTCGCCCTTAATCTCCTGCCATACGTCCCTCAGCCTTGCTCCGCGAATCCTATTTATTAAATCCGTGGACATCACTGACCCCCCTCCCTTATCCGAGTGTCCAGACCGGTCCCGGCCTTTTTTCCAGGCTATATTGAGGTCACCTAATAAGATGATTGGGCCCCGGGCATTGTCCTCCAGCTTATCCAGGACACGCTTCAAAAAGTGCTATTGGCCCACGTTGGGTGCGTAGACTACTGCTACAGTATAAGGGCTATCCTGATGCAGCCCCCTAGCAATTATGTACCTGCCCTCCTTGTCCCGTATAACCTCAGAGATCCTAAAACCAACTGAGGTTTTGATAGACAGTGCCACTCCCCCTGCCCTAGTCCCGCCCGAGGCATGGAAAATCTGGTAAAATCCCCGTAATTTAAGGCGCCCCTGATCTTTAGGTCTAAGATGTGTCTCTTGCAGCCCCACAATATCAGGATTCTCTTTTTTCGTAAATTGTTCTAACTTTTTCCTCTAAAGAGGGGTATTTAAGCCCCTGACGTTATGCGTTAGCCACTTTATCATGGGGAAAAATAGTTTGGTAAACTGAGTACGCTGAGGTCACCCGTGGTCCCATCAGCCTGAGTCATCAGGGGCCGATTCCTTGCAGCCAGCCCACCCTGAGTCCCCTTCGCCTCGTGCATCGTTAAGTAGAGCCTCTGCCCACTTGGCCTTGATCCATGCTCCCCCCTCCGCTGCCCTTTCCCCCTTCTCCCCCTCCCTCCTCCCAATCCACCCCCCCCGAAGGGCGTGCCCTTCCCGCCTCCCTCCCGCTCCCCTCTTCAGGTATACCCACCCTTTCTGACTCAAAGATGGATTCTCCCTCCCCCCACCAATTTCACCCATCAGTGGCCCACCACCCTTAAAGCAACCTGGGGATTAGGATCCTTCTTGTACAGACCCTCCCGCCTCCCCTGGGGACTGCCCGCTGCTCCCCGTGGGTGGTTTATGACTTAGCTTCGCTATCTCCTCCTCTTCTCTCCCACTGTTGACCAGGCCCAAGGCCTTGGTTCCAGCCCAGATACAGCCCCCCTCCTTCCCGATCCCGTAGGAGTGTCTTCCAGGTCCAGACGCAATATGCTTGCTCCTTCCTGCATTGACGTTATGCGCCTCTGAGCTCCTTCCCACTCAAACACGATACCAAATGGAAATGTCCATCTATACTTAATGCCCTTCTCATTCAAAGCTTTGAGGACCGGACCCATTTGCCGTCTCTTCGTGAGCATACTGCTCGCAAGATCCTGGAACAGGGCTATACACTCCCACTGGTATTTGATTGGTCCTTGTCTCCTTGCCTCCCGGAGGACTGCTTCCTTTTGGGCATACCTAGTAAATGCTGCCAAAACATCCCTGGGCCTTGATTGAGACCCTGCGTTGCCCCTGCCCACTCTATGAATGCGGTCGAGCTCAATCTCCTCCGGGGGCATAATCCCCAAAATCTCTGCAAAGATGGATTGGGCTACTCCTTATTAAGTCTCTGTCTTGGACCGATTCAGGAAGCATTTTGATTCTGATGTTGAATCGACGAGATCTATTTTCCATATCCTCCATTTGGATCTCCAGGTTGTGCGTGGCTGTGTCAAGCCTCTCAATGGCTTCACCACTGGCCGTCACCTTGTTAGCCAAGTCTTGCAGGCCTCTCTCCAGAAGATCTGTCCTCTTGCCCTGCTTCCGCAGCTCCTGCTTTATTTCCCCCATAGCCGCATTTAGGTCAGACCTAAGGAGCTGGAAATTTTCCTGAAAGGTTTTTGTTAAACTGGTGTGCAAAGTGTGCATCGCCCCCCTGAAATCTTGCTCCAACATCGTAGCTGTGCTATCCTCTTCTGTCGGAGAGATACTCCTGGCCAAGTCCTCCCCCGAGGATGTTAGGAAGAGTGCCCCGGGCCTCACCGAGCTCTGACCGCGCTCTCCCACTTTTGCCTTTACTCTTCGTGGACATATTAACGGGGGGTTGAGTAAGTGGCACACCACCAAATGCACACACACAGGTGACAAAGCTTTCCTTAAATTCTGTCCTCAAATGTCGTGATCTTGTAGCCTACCAAATTGCTGTTCCACCTTCCGTGAGTTACATGGGGACTCACCAGTAACAGTGGCAATGAGAGGAAGGTCTCTCCAACTTGTGCGGAGCACTTACACACGTCCAACCCAGGATATCAGCTCCTTAAACGAACCCCCGGGCCGGGGAGCCAGAGTCTTATCTTGCTGGCCTGATCCCCTTACAATTCCTCAAGATGGAGCCTCCAAGAGAGACCCCGCCGCAGGTGCCCTCTCCCCCACTCAGGGGCACTCCTCTCCGCGCCCAGGGGGACTATGCCATCCAGCCCCAAGCGGGTCTGTCCACTGGCCGATGTAGGGCCCTCTTCTGGGCCACTCCCCCCTCCACTGAGGGCAGGCACCGCACCGACAAGGCCCAGCCAGCCACGGGCCACCCACCGCTCCCGTGCGGGGCCCGCTCCACCGCTCCCTGCAGTGCTGCCTCTGATGCAGGGAGTACCGCGCGGCACTTCCCCTTCAAGCTGTGTCCAACATTGCTCATGCGGCACCCGCTGGACTCTCACTGTCCGTTGGCCGGGGCCACCCGAGCTCCGCTCTGCCTCCTGGTGAGCCCGGCTGAGCCGCTCTCCAACACTCTGCCTCCTTCATTCAGCGCAAGCCGGACTGCTCGAGGCTTCTGCGCCGCCCGAGGCGGAGCACTCCACCCGCCGCCTCTCAGCTCCTCAATCCGGGGTGAGCCTCCTCCCGGCGGGCCCTTTCCCAGTCGCGACCGCCCTCCACATGGGTCTCCGCCTCACCCGCGGGCGCTCTGCAACTCCCGCGGCAGTCCCCCCGGCTCCGGCTACTAAGCCTCCGCGCTATATAGGCAACTAAGCCTCTGCGCTTGCCGAGGGCTCGCATGCTCCTCCGCTTTCAAGGTAAGTGCTTCTCCTGTCCCGACGGCACCTCAGAGCCCAGATTTCAGCTCCAAATCTCACTACAAACACCGGGTGGTGGGCCTCCTCCAGTGTCGGTAGCTGGGAGCTCCACAGGTACGTCTAACTCCCACAGACGGCCATCTTGAATCCCCTGCTGTACATTTTTACAAACACATTGTGTTAAAGACAGGTTTGGTCGGTTATGGTCAAGTCATGTCAGAGGGAACACGGAGCAACAAAACCTTCCTTCTAGCCTCTCGGATGTATTGCTGAGGTGATTTCACCTCAGTCAAGCTTAGGGTGCCTCTCTGGGAGACTAGTGGTAGAAGATCCCGGCAATTCAGAGAAGAGAAAAGAGAGACTGACTCTGTTTGGAATTACCCGCTATTCTCCAGAGACCCAGGTTTTGTTGTCTGGTTTTCCCTTTTCCCTTCTTCCCCTTTCAAGGGGATGTTTGGCAGTGGGCGTGCATGGAGAAATAGGAGAGGAACACAGATAGACAGCCAGCAGCGCTCACTTGTACAATAGAGTTTCAACCAGGTTTTGCGCATCAGCTCTGTGAGGCGGTGCCAATCCTGCACTCGTATAGTGAAGTGGTAGGAGGGGGGGCAACTGGTGTGGGAGAAGGACGACTTGTCAGGTGCAGTTCTGTTTTCAGTATTAAACAGAACCCTGTATTTTTTAATATCAGGCTATGTCAGACGAGGTTTCCTTAACCTGTTTCTGAATTAAGGAAGTAGGGGTCCTGTTAGGGCATCGTATGTTCCCTTTAGGACTTATTATGTATCTCGCCGGTCAAAGAGTAGTGGTCGGTTAAATTAAATGCTTTTGCCGTATTGTGTTTGGTTGGTCTATGTCCAAGGTGTTGTGTGCCTATTTGGTAGTCTGCAGCCCCCCAGAGTTTAGGGATTCTGGTATGAAGGGAGGCCAGTACTCCTAAAGCTGCCAGATTGATATTATGCATGACACCCTTAAGGTCAGTCATCAACCTAATGTATTGCAAAGCACCAAGCTTATTTACTTCATGTATGAAATGTACGCATCCTACCACTCCAGGGTACTGACTTGATGTTATTTAATTTTTTATTATCAGATATCAATGAACTTGTGCTACCTTGCTACTTATTTACTTCATGTATGAAACACACGCGTTCAACCACACCTCCTCCCAGGCTGCTGAATTGATGCTATTTAATTATTTAATATCAGATATAATGAGTTGATGCCATTTATTTATTTATTTATTCCATGTATGAAATGAAAGCGCCCAACCCTCAGGGGCACGGATATGTTGAAAAAGAGTCCCTTATAGACATTCATTCATATAAAAACGCTGTTCAAGCATTGCCAAATAAATAAGGCTATGTCTGTTGATTTATCCAGGTCTTTAGAGTCAACAGTGAGTCATCAGGGCTGACTGACCATGGGACAGGGTCCAAGCCGACGTTGAGTACCCAGTCAATACTAGAGGCCTGTATGAAGGGGGTCACAGATTATCCCCCTGGTTTTCAATCACACATGTGTGTGGTAAGGTGTAAGTGCCCCGACTCAGGTTCCCTACAGGTTGCTGGGAACTCCTTCATGAGGAGATAAGGGCAAAACCACCTTACACAAACCTACAGAAATGTTGTTCTATTTCCAAAACAAAACAAGCCTTTGTAATTCCAGCATCAAAATTCACTCATTGGATGCACTTTTTCGTTACTGGTAGACTCCTGAAAAGTTTTTATTGCTCCAATTCCGAGCATTCATCCTTTTCCTTTCTGTCATCTCCATTTAAATCGGTCTTCGTTAAGGAGACTAATGATGCACACAGTTTGGATCTGTAAGGTTTTGTGTAAATGGGAAACGTTCCATTTGGATTAAGTAAAATGAGCTAAAGAGCGTGGGGGCTCGTGCCTGGAATGAGGAAATGGAGGAAAGGCAGAGGAGTCAACTGGCGATTGTCGGGACTGGAATTGGTCCTCTGCAGTTGCATGTCTAGAATCTGTGTAAAACGTTTTTCTGTGACACTCTCCAGAAGAAAACAGTGACAGAATACTGTTAAAGCCTTCCTCGCATGGTATCAGGGCCCAGGTTCAGCGTAATCTTCTCTCAAATGGTGCGTCCCTGTGCAGGATAAATTGTAGTCACATGTATTTTCCAATGTTGCAGATTGTCAAGATTGAAAGTTGATGTTGCATCCCTATTTAAGAGGCCCCCAACCACCCACTTGATCCTAGCCTCCTAAACTCCGAAAATCAGGGCCTGAATCCACGTGACCATATGCTAGGAGGCTGAGGCGCCTGAAGTTCCAGTAATTCAACCATTATTAAAGGACTTCCCCTGCCGGAGTCACATATATGTTTTGCTTTTAAAATAACCTATCCCCACACAATTGTTGCTCTTTGAACCAAGGCACTCCTACAGGTGCCCCTGATAGGGTTGCCCTTTGAATGAAGATACCCTTACAGATGGGCCATAGGATGTTCATTTGATAACTATAGTTGATGCTCAGGTGCCTGGCTTGTGAGAGGCACTGCATTATGGCGGGACATATCAGGTGTGTATATTCCATCCTTGTAGGTGTCTGCACACTATGTAGATGTTCTGTCTGAGAGGGGTGCCGTTCCTTGTCAATTGTGGGTATTCCTGCTTCTGTCCTGCTGCATTATTCCAGATAGGTGGTGAGACACGAAACATTACAAATCAACACACATTTCGTCTAAGATCATTCCTGGAGTGATTCCACTAGATATAAACCAGGCAGTAGTAGGAGCCGTGCATTTTGTGACTGTCTAATGATTGTATGAGATTTCATGTCACCCATGGATCTGTTGTACATAGTTTCAAATTTTAGGATAATGAACTGTAACGCTCACCTGATATCCACAGAGACGCCACTCAGCCTTGTTTGGACCACTTGCACTCTCGAACCCCTCCCTTGGACTTTGTTTGGTAGAGGATTGGGCCTGAAATACAGGAATATCGGATTTAAAACCCTCGTGTCTCTTGTTGCTTGGCTCCCCCCTCCCTTGAGGACCAAACCTTCCCTTCAAGCCTTCTGCTCACCTTGCTTTTTTGTATGATGCGCTCTCCGTCCTGCTTCTCGTGCAGGGGCGCGTAGCTGGTGTGGGCGTGTCACGACCTAGTTTCTTCACTGGTGCGGGGCTTGTTTGAGTCCAGACCTGCTGTGACTCCAGTTTGTTATGGCAATTGTGCTGTTTTTCTTTACAGTCTTGATTATCTGTCCTTCTCTCTTTATCTTGTCCCTTGATAATGTCTCTGTTTCTTCCCTAAGTGCAGGAAGAGGTTATTGTCATGCTGATTGGGATTGAGCACGAGACAGTGAGTGAATGCACGATGCACGGCGCTATTTGTCTTTTCTTGTGCTGACCTGTGTCTCCCCTCTTTCTTGTAGGCTGCTGAAATGTCCCAGAATGGATGCTGAACGAGAGAGCACTAAGCGGTGAGTGAATGCACGATGCGCGGCTCCTTCTTGACTTTTCATGTGCTGACCTGTGTTTTCTCTCTGTTGTAGGTCGTTGTGAAGTTCTGGAATGGGTGCTGACCAAGAGGGGCTCGAATTCAGGTAAGAGTCTGATGGTTCTTGCTGCTTTCTGAATTGAAATATGGAAACGCTTACTAATGCTGTTTTCACTCCCTTCTTTCCAGGTATCAGCGTTCCGGAGATGGATGCGGTGCCGAGATGCTGTGTTCACTGGACCGGGAAGTGATGGATTGCGAACAGGATACACACGTAAGTATGGCACTAAATATGTTCTTGTTGTTGTTCCCGGTACGTGTCTCCAAGAAGACAGGTAAGAAACTCAGGAGACCATACCGAACACAGTGAGCGTCATGCTGCTAACCGCAGAGTAACATGAAGCATGTTCCTCTGCCTGGGTGTGGCTTATGTAGCCCTCTGGTATTCCAAGGCCTGACCACACCCAAAACACTAGACCACATAGCACAGTTCTTAGAACTGAGGTATGTGGGCGCCTCCATGTTGCACATGTTGCACAAAAGCTCATTTAACAAGTCCAGATTACATGTCCTCCTCACGTTGAGTATGAGCCTGGTGCCAAAGGCGCCAGGACTGACTGCAGGAGAGTCTTTGGTGAGGTGGCAAGGACATTAAGGCCATAATGGAGAATCATAGCCTGGCTCCAGTGACTTGCCTATGAGGGTTGGGGGCAGGGATCATGACATGAACTTCAAAGCTGCCCAAATAAGTTCTGGAACACAATAAGGAGTGTGGGTTGTTGTTCTGTGTTGCTCTCATTTTCTGAATGAACAATGATCATCAACGTGAAGTCTGTCGTTTCCTATCGAATACAATCCCACCATCTCTCCAAACTATGGCTGCATTATGAATTTGGAGATGGACGACGCTTATTGGCGGTAACAGAAAGTACTGCTGCTTTTACCACAACGACGATTTCTGAGTTTGAACTTTGCCTCCAGCATGATGCAGACACACCATACAAATCTGGCAAAATCCCCAAGGACTCCAAAAATGATGATTTGCACCACCATGCCACCCATTTTAATCCTGTGGCAATGCCACGGGACCAAGTTGATGTAACTGTAAACCTCTTTGAAGGCAAATCGGCCGATTTACTTTTCATTTTTACCTCCTTGTTTGGTGGCATATTTATGCTACAAAATGGCTTAAGCCATAATTATGTTTATTTATTCTTGAACACATTATCTGAGTCAGACCAAATAATATTTTCGAGAAGTAATTTCCAGAAAACTCTATGGAACTTCCCCAAAACCTAGAATGCTTATGTGATATACTTAACAAGCACCATATTGAAAACATATTCACACATTCCTTGTTAGGGTGAACGTCACTGCAATTCCTTTTCTGCAAATGTACTGCAAAGCTCAAGAGACCCTCGTTTGGGAAAGTCTTAACCTCATTTCAACATTAGTTTCAGTAAAATAAAAACTAAAACAAATTGCGACAAGCGTCCCTGTGCCATGGCGAAGAAGACAATCCAGTCTTGGTATTTTTCCTTGTATTCTGGGACTTGTAATCAGGAATTTAAAAATGGAAAATCAAAAAAGTATAAACGTACAGTCCAAAGAAAAAACAGGACGGAATGTCCAACTCACACGTGCATGGAAAAACCTCATAGCTAAGCAAAGCATGACTGATGAAATGTATTTCACAGTTAGGCTGAGTATTTCAGGAGTCACATAAGAATAAGAACAATGCACACACAGAAATCCTGCAGAACTCTCAAGTTTCCCCTAGCCATGCATGAGAAGGTCATCCAGGCCGGTTTTATTCTATTAATTCTGGGACTTGTAGAATTCTTATCATTTGAACATTTAGAAAACTACAAGTTCCAAAATTCCACGAAAAGACAGGATTGGATGACTTTGATGGGGAATTGGATGGTGATTGGATGGGGAAACGTGAGAGCTCTGATCATTTAATCATTCAAAATTGAAAGTACCATCTTTTCCACAATAACAAATAAAGAAGGGTAAAGTTAGTTAATTCAACCTAAAAATGTTCATTTTCTGTGATGTAGGTAATTGTAGTCAAGGGAATGTTAGAAAGCTCCAGAGAGCTATAATGTATTTACCACTTTATAAAGCAGCTGACCCTATTTACGAGCTGCCATGCAGCTTCAGCTGCGACTGGCAGTGTGCGTGTGAGAATGCTTGTGCTGTTTACTAGTTTCACAGACGGAATCCTACATTTGCTTTCATGCAAGGCTGGTGACTGGCTTAAAGCTGCTCTCACAGCTCCTGCCAATGCAGATACATCTGTCTTTCAGCTCTGCTTCGGCACAAAGTGATAAGAGCAGCAGAGGTGGGGATGTGAGCCAATGGGACATGAAAGCAATGATCAAGAAAGGTGAAAACTTGTAGATTCAAAAAATAAAAACTTTATTAATGTGGTCACAAGCAATAGCTGTGATGTATACATTAGTGGGTGAGCTGAAGGCATACGTAGGACAATTGTATTACACTAGCAGCTGGTTTATAGGATCAATTAAGGCATTACATTTCAGAAGACTGAAAGTACAGAGTTAGCTCAAAGGGACCACAGTGGGTTGTGTTTAGGGCAGCAAGGGGCTGGTATGCGATGGAAACGGCCATAGAGGCTAACAGGGTCATGGGCAGTCAATGGGTGGGTTAATGACCAAACAACACCCCCGGCCGGTGTGTCCTTCCACACATGTCATCTCTCTCTAATCTTCATTTTCCATGACAATAGTTTTGGCTTATAGGCAGCGCTTACAACACTACCTAATAGCCAAAACTAAAAAAGGCTTGTCAGGCATATGATTCTAAGGGAGAGGGTCACACCTGATGCGACCCTCACAACCAAAGGAAACTAAAAAGATAAATAACTAAACAATGGAGCAAGTTTGAGTCAGCATAGACTTAAAAACAACTGGTATGTTAAAAGTCCTAAAAGGGGCGGGTGTTAGAAACATGGGTCAAACGTTAATAAAAAGCACTCGGAGAATCAGAAATCACATCAATAAGTTTGAGAAAGAGATAGTGATAGCAGGGTGAGCCTCTGAAACAGGGGTGGTGTCTGAAGCAGAGAACATTTTGGAACAAAAAGGGGAGAGCCAGATTCATTTTTTTTTTTTTTTTTTATCTTTATTGTTTAAAGCAAAGACCTGGCTCGAGAGCAGTACATAGAGTGGGAAGCAAGTATTTGGGATGGCATCTTTTAACAGTAGTGCAGTACTGTGAGTTGAGGTCTGTGCGTTGGTATGTGTGTCCTTTGGAATTAGTCCTTGGTCAGATGTTGTTGAAAGAGCCATGTTTAGAGATTTGGGAAAATGGAAATTGTGCAGGCAGTCTGAGCAGATACTGGGATCGAGTTCCATAGGGTGGGTGCATGACAAGAGAAGGATTGTTTGCGCGTCCTCTCTTGTGGACGAGTTATGATTCAAGCCAGTTAGTCAATTGGCTGTGCGAGGAGCATACTAAAAGTGGAAAATGCTAGAGTGGCGGTTGTGAAACTCCCCTAAACTGCCCAAAGTAGAGGAATGTAGTACTCGAATTTCGAGTCCAGGAACAAGCCAGTTTCAAGAATATAATGCTTTTGTGCCCGCCATAATTGAATCACAGAGTCAACAATAAATGGAGGAAGGAGCATACCAACAGCTGGTGGAAACAGTGTTCAAGACTTACTGTCAGAGCAAAGGGGGAATGTCAATGGAATTTGAATGGCTCTCTGGCAGTTTCTTTAATCTGTCCTGAAATAGGGGATACGTGAGATTTTTAAACATCACATTATACTACCTGAGGCTGTCATGGATAGATTCATGAGAATTAATGTGACACACACATAGACAATGGAAGGCCTGATACCAGCCACTCAGAAGAAGGATGTGGATCTAAGGATAAAAGCAAAGTAGAACATAGGTTGCCAAAGGCATAGAGGAAGATATGGTGAACCAGGAAGTTCTGTTAATGAATTCAAGGAAATAGGCCTTTGGTTCTCAAATCCTATTGCCACCACCAATGGCATCATAAGAGCTGGTGTTCACCCCTTAACCCCCTCTTCATCCATCATAGACCCTTTAGCCCTTCAGTTATCAGGAATATGTAAACATTAATCTGGGAGAAGGTGGGAAGCATACAGAAAAGGGGGGAGTTATCTATTCAGTACCCCTGGAAAATAGTTGGAGTAATAAGGAAATGCCTCACAATCCAAAATGTCTGTAGCCTCACCTGCTCCTCTATCCAACAGGTTTGATGATCAGGAAATTCATTCAGAGGAAATGGAAGGGGTACAGGATCCCGGCTCTGAAGCTATACATAATAGAGTAACACAAATGTAATGGAGAGGAGAAATGAGACTTAAGACAAAATGTGAAAGGGATCTGCAAAGTTTGGAAGGTGTTTTATTCAAGGGCATATGATAATTGAGGAAACAATGGAAGGGAAGGGTGACAGGTAAACTGAGGTTGGGGTGTTCCAGCTGAGTTATGAGATTGTCAAGAAACTTAAAAGATAAATAGTTCATACGAGAAGACCTATTCTGAGCTGAAGGAAGATAAGACACCACTGCAAAGTATTGAAGCAAGGCTAAGTCTTCTAGACCCTTAGAAGAGGCAAAAGCGCACACAAACGAAAATAAGAGAATTTCCAGTGGTAATGCATGCATCTGTTAATGGAGCAACTAGTGGAGATAAAATGTCTAAGATGCAATACTTTCAATTTTGAGAACCATTTGAGGAGGTCCAACATAGATGTCTTCAGAATGCATGAATTAGTTTAAAAAAAAGAGACCTGGCAAATTGAGGATATGTGTAATCAAGACTATATAGCAAACACCCACAGAGCTGCTAGAATAGGACTTAGAGACAAAGATATAACAATCTCACTGTACCCCGCTTAGGTAATCCTCAAACTATTAAGCCGACCACCCATGTATGATATATTGTGACATATTTCCATCTGTTAGGGGAGAATGGTCGAAACTGTTCCAAATTGTCTGCACTGTAGTATTTGATTGAGCCATCAAAGTCAGACATCCTGAACAGCCACACTTTCAGACACAACTCTGTGTTTTAAAAAAGGCAAACAATGGATAAGTGTGTGCATGTATGTTGGGGCATTGCTGTTTCTTCCTGTATTTTAATTCTAAGATGTGTTGAGGTATTTATAATGCTTCTCTTTATTACACATAATACATTTTTGTTAACAGAACAATTTACTAAAATTGGATATATATGCCTTTTTACCCACAAACACATTCTTACACTTGCACAGAAAATATTCACAAAACTGCTGTCTGCCACTTTTCTGTGCCATGGTTAAGTTGGGCCATGTGACTGAAGGAGATGCTTTTATCCAGCTTGCACAAAGAATTAGTTAAGGAGTTTGGGGTTTTGTCTCTATCGGATAGCAGTGCAAAGCTCTATGGGAAAAAACACACAGAAGGAAAATGTGACATGATACCTTACCCAGATATATACATCGACAATGGACTCATGCCATAAGCAGTTGTGATGTATTTTTGTGGGCCGGGAGCTCTCCCTCCAGCAAAAGGCCTATGGTATAGTGCCCTATAAATGTAGGCAATTGGGAGGGCAGATCTTTTGTCTCTGATTAGTCACTACCCATAATTGACATGTGAGCTTGGTATCTGCGACATGTCATTTGGAAACATGAATGTCACAGTGTGGATTGTGTCCTATTTAATCAGGGAGATTCTTGAAGGATTCACATGGTCTGTAGTGAAGGATATCCTCCCTCAGATTCTGCCCCTCCTTACATCTGCAGTGAATCTTTCCTGCTTGATGGGATTTATCCTTCCTGTGCATAAATCTGTGACTGTGATCCGTCTTGTGAAGAAGCCGGCTCTTGATCATTTAGTCCTTGCTAATTTCCGCCCAATTTCTCTTCTGCCTTTTGGTATGAAGTTACTTGAATGTTTGGTTTTCCCACTGTTGGTACATTTTTGCGAGTCTGCATCTTTGCTTGATGACTTTCAGTCGGATTTTAGACCTGGCCAGGGCACCGAGACAATCTTGACGATCTCACGCTTATTGCTGATCAGGATGGAGTAGCGGCTCTGATCTTGTTAGATCGGTCTGCCGCTTTCGACACCATCGATCACTCCATCCTGATCAGTTGTTTAGCTGCTGCTGGCATGGCAGGTCCGGTGCTTGCAAGGTTTCACTCTTTTCTGTCTGATCGTTCACAGCGTCTTTTATTTCAACCTTTTCTTTCTGCAGTCTCGGCTCTGTTGTGTGGGGTTCTGCAGGGCTCTCATCTGTCCCCCACCCTTTTCAACATCTATATTCGGCCTCTTATCACCCTCATCTGCTCCCACACCCTTAGATGCTGCTCGTAAGCTGACAACATGCCGATCTTGGTTAGGCTGGATCTTTGTTATCCAGCCCATGCCACTCAGCTGCGAGATTGCCTAATGGCCATGGGTTGCTGGATGGCAGAAAATTGGCTTAAAATAAACAGAGACAAGATTGAGGTTCTGGTGGTGGGTTCCTCTTCTGCTTTCTCTCTTTGGACTCCTTCTTCTTGGCCTTCTTCCTTTGGTCCTTTTCCTGCTGCTGTCCCAGTGGTTAAGAACTTGGGTTTTAAACTCACTGCCTCTTTGTCTATGGCTCCTCAAGTTGATGTGGTTTGTAAAGCATGCCATTATCAACTGAAAATTCTTAGGAAGGTCCTCCAATTTATTCCAGTCCATCTGCGAGCTCCAGTGGTCTCTGCTTTAGTCTTCAGTAAGATCGACCACTGTAACTCTCTTTATCTAGCTCAGCCAAACTATTTGATAAAGTGCCTGCAGGGTCCCTAGAACTTGGCTGATCGCCTCGCCACCAGCACCCTTTATCGGGAGCATATTTCTCCTGTCTTGAGATCTCTCCATTGGCTGCCGGTGGCCAGACGTGTTCATTTTAAATCTCTGTGCCTGGTGCATAGGGCATTCTATGGTGTCAGCCAAGAGTCCCTAAACAAAAATATCAGTTGTATGTTCCTGCCCGCACCTTACGATACAGGGGCCGCTCTCTTTTGGCTGTCCCCAGGGTCCATCATGCGAGTACTGGTGGCCGCTCTTTTTTGGTCAGAGCTGCAGCTCTGTGGAATGCTCTTCCTGCCACCCTGCGTATGGTTTCGGGCATTTGCAATTTAGGAAGGCTCTTAAAACCCTGTTGTTCTAGGTCCCCTCTGCTTCTTTTGCTTGATTGTTGGTTCAGCTTTAGCGCCAGGTTGCCTTTTGGTGTTGGTTGCGCTACACCCCTCTTGGGTGTGAACAACTATAACATAACATAACACAACACAACACAACACAACACAACATAACACAGCATAACACAACATAACATAGCATAGTATAACATAACATAACATACGATAACATGGATAAAAGTCTACTCCACAGTCCTCTGACAGAGAGGTGAATACAGCAGCTCTAAGGAAGAGCAAGCAGTTCTCCCTAACGTCCCAAAGACATATTTGGGATAACTGTTCGATGGAAAAAATGTAATGCAATTAAGAAAACTGATACTCAGGATGCTTCTTACTCGAGGTGACAGCACCTTGCACATTTTCTCTATAAACCTTCCTGGGTGAAGACAGAGAAAATGAATTATCTTGCCCCCAATACCTTTTACGTTGTCTATTAGCAACAAAAGAACTAAGGAAAGGACCCATGGCTCTCCCTGTCTCAAAACTGCAATGGCTTGGGCATCTTCAATGTTGTCCAATTTACTGAAAGGGAATTGCAGGAGTCCTTGTGACGCACAACCACCTCCCACATCTCTGAGTTTATATCGACGCCAATGCTGAAGGTCCACTGTCTCCTCATCCAAGTCATGCCAAGTATTCTAGTGTCCTCATCTCGCCATCACATTTCTAGTTGCCAGCCTCTTCAAGCTCCAAGCCATCGGTTCTGCAACACCATGACAACTTGTTGAGCCAGGCAAACCCACTCTCTGGAAATGTAATTCTCAGGTCCACTGAGTCTTACAGCACCGCTGATGCAACATAGAATGCCATTCCCCAGCAGGTTGTCATTGTCGTTGCTGAACCACACTATACAATTGGATCCATTTGGCACTGCTTCCCGTCTCGACTTCGACTCAGTGCCGAAGTCGCCCAGACTCCCAACACACTTGCAAACAAGATTATAAAGGTATTGCTATTGGTCACGTCCGCTGAGCCTGTCTTCAAGGCCCCTTGTGCCTTGAAGACCACACTCTCTCCCTTTCTAAAGAAATCTTCAATGACTTTGTCATTTGTTGCTGAAATCAGTGCCTGTGCACCCCTGTCTTCATTCCAGATGACCCCTTTATTCCAAATGTCTGCATTGTCTGTGTCTTTCTTTTGGAGGGGTAGTTGTGGTGTAGATTATTGTATGTGTTATTTTATTTAAAGAACCTTATATTTTTATAGAACCTTAATTGGACTGTTAACATTAGTGTACCAAGTTTGTTTCACAGGTATTTGGTTTTGATAGGTTAAGACATTATGGGAGCAATCGAGTCAACATTGTCTGCAATATTGGAAATATATATACCAATAATACAATCCACAGTGGTGTCACATTCAAGGTTGACTATAATGTCCTGAAAAAGAGGGTAAATAGAGCTGGATATTCGAAGGTTTTTGTCTCGGTAGGTGATTGGCATAATGCACATTCTTACCAAGCACATCAGCTGAGGCTGTGACATTGTGAATTAAATAGCAGCATGATCTAGCTAGTCAATGGGAATTAGCAAATGTTTTGTGGGGGAAGCATTCAAGGAGATCACCCAACGAAGAGTATGGCTGTGTGTATGAGTGGAAGGAGTGTGAAGAATTGAAATCCTAATTCATAGAGAGAATTGCATGTGCTTACTATCATCCAAAATCTAGATACAGGTATCCAAGTGATATTAAGAAGAAAGCAATTCCAGAAAAGTGTGTAAACAATTTGAACTTCATGAGGGTGCGCGATAAACAATAGCAATTTGAATAGTTCAAGAAGGTAGATTTTTCAAAATCACCCTTAGGACAAAGAAGGGTTACATTTTTTATATTAGTGGCAACAAAAGCATATTCCACTGGAAATGTGGCCATGATGGGTGGGTCTGAATAGTCCTTGAGCAAAGGGCATCTGGTCACTTCACAGTTTCTTAACTCAGCTTATCCAATTTATTCTTTAAGACCCCATTCGGGCTCTCTACTAGTCCAGTTGATTGGAGATGGTGGAGACAATGAAAATTATGCTGATTTTTCAGTGTGGATAGCAGTGTTTTAAAAATGTTATGCACAAAATGTGTTCCTGATCACTGTTAATACACACTGGTATTCCGAACTGAGGCACACACTCTCGAATCAGTACCTTTGTGACAGCCACATCATCAGCTACCCTAAAAGGATAAGCTTCCACCCATCCAGAAAACATATCCACAATTACCAACAAATACTGCCAACCACTGCACTTAGGCAACTGTAAAAAATCAATCTCTAACCACACAAATGTACCATAAGGGGGAGGAGTCTCCCCTTGCCTAACTGGCACCCCTTTCCCCATGTTTTTCTGTGAACAAATTATACAGTATTGACAACACTCTTGGACCATAGTACTGAATTCTGGTACATACCAGGACTGCCCCATCCCTACATACATGTGTTGCCCCATGATACATCCTAACCAAATGGGATACTAAGATTTCTAGAGCCACTAACCAACCCTGCTCATCTCCCCACAAAGAGTCTTCATGCAGCTGGCAACCTTTTCTAATCCAATTAGACTTTTCACTGGATGGCACATTTTACTGAATCTAAGTGATATCTTCCAAAGTTGTATATTGTGTCTCTTTCTGCACTGCCCTTACTGGCAATACATATACCTCACTATCATCAGATGCAGCTGCTTATTTGGTGGTGCTGTCAGCTAAATCAATCCCCATGCTGCCTGGGTCATCCAATGTCTGGTAAGCAGCTCATTTTATGATGACAATCCGTTCAGGTAACATAGCATCTAACAGAGCTAATATATACTGACTGTTTTTTACAGGTGTGCCGGCTGAGCTCAGGCAACCCCTCTGTTTCCAGAGTTGTCCAAAGTCATGGACTACAGCAAATGCATATCTCAAATCCCCAAACATTTTAATTGACTGTTGAACCATCATCTGACAGGCTTGTGTAAGAGCCACCAGCTCAGCTACCTGAGCTGACGTTTCTTGAGGTAATCTACCAATCTCTACCACATCCTTAAGAGTAGATAAAGCATACCCTGAAACCACTTGTTCCTCCTGATTCTGCAAACTCAATCCATCCACGAAATATTTGAGGTCCATATTGGTCAATGGTATATCAGAACGATCTGTACGGGGCATTACAAGACTGCTGTTATTGTCATACAGTCATGTGAAGTAACAGCATGTGGCTCTCCCACCAAGCGAGAGGGTAACAGTGATGTCGGATTCAAGGCTGAACATCTCATCAAGGTAATATTGGACGAATGTAATACGCGCATCTCATAATTACTTGCCCTTGATACAGACATGTGCTGACTCTTACTCTTCAATAGCAGTAACACCACAGCATGTGGCACCACTACCTCTAGAGGTGATCCTACGACTATATTCTCACTCTGCTCCACAACCAGGTTGGCAACAGCAACTGATTGCAAACAAGGCAGAATCCATGCCGCAACTGGATCTAATTCCTTACTATAATAGACCTCTGGTCTATGATGGATTCCATGCTTCTATGTAAAAACTGCCAGTGTGAACCTATTTTTATCATGACAATTCAAAGTAAATCCTTTCTTATAATCCTGCAGCCTGAGTGCAGTGGCTTCAGTCAGTAGTTATTTAATCTTATCAAAAGCCTCTTTGGCTACAGGTGTCCATTCCAGTAGCTCAACTGTGTTTAGTTGAGTATAATTCGGAAGTGATTTATTTATTTTTGCAAATCCTGATATCCATTGCCAGCCAAATCCCACAGCACTGATAAATGTTTGCATTTGAGTTATGTTCTGAGGCTTTGGAATGTTATGCATAACCTCCTTTAGAGAACTGGATATCCACTGACATCCTTTCATGATATCATGTTCCCAAGTAGTGTACCCCAAGGGAACACAACAGTAGCTTCTTCATTGAAGCTTTATGTCATGTCTCCACCAGAGCAGTCAATAAAACGTTTGTATCTTCCGGAAGGGGAGGATATAAATAGATCATCAACATACTGCACACTTACTGATTTCGCCAGCAATTGTTTGTCTTCCAAATCTTTCTTCAATTGTTGTGAAAAGGTTGTTGGGTACTCTGTATAACCATGGGGCAAACAAGTCCACGTGTACCGGACCCCTATGCACAAATGCAAGCAAATATTCAATGTCCTTATGTATAGGGACTGAAAATAATGCCGAACATAAATCAACCACTGTGAAGCGTGTAGCATCTGGTGGCATACAGGACAATAGGGTTTCCGGATTTGGCACCACAGGGAAAGAAGGTATCACCACAGAATTGATATCGCTCAGCTCTTGCACGCAATGATGTACTTCCTTACCAGGGTTTTTCACTGTAAAAATAGTATTACCCACACTACTGGTCAGTAGAACAATTCCCTGACTAAGCAAGGATTCTATGGCCAGGGTGATACTGTTTCTACATCAGTCTTTAGAGAATACTTAGCTGTACCGGGCTATCTTTTAAATGGGTCTACCTTTATTTTCACTGATTCAGCTCTATGAATATAACCCATCTCATTATCATGGGTCGACCATAGATATTTGGTATTGAATCAATTCTTTGCAATCCTCGGCCCACCGCTCTTCTCTTTCCTCTAAACTCTCTCCTGCATCTTCCATTAATGTAGCCATCACTTCTACCACGTTATCTGGGGGAAGACTGAAGAACAACCCATCTGGCATGCAATATATAGTGCACCTCATTTTACACACCAGATCTCTCCCTAAAAGATTTGCAGGTAATGTATTGCTCAAAAGGAATGCATGCTGCTCAGTAATAGGTCCCAAATTGACAGTCAACGTGTCCATTACTGGGTTGCCTTCAAAATAATCACTGCCCTCACAGTTTCTCCAGAAATTGGGACATGAGAAAATGTACTAAGTTCTAAGGCCAATCTATTTGCTCCTGTATCCACCAGACATGGTATTGGTATCCCTTGCACAGTACAGTGAACGTAGGGACCATCCTGATCAATAGGAATGATTAGTACTTCTAGAATCCCCTCCCTTCAGATTGTCAGAATCCACTCAAATCCCCACTCACCCCAACAGATCTCCGGGGATGAAGGGCTTGAAATTCAGATAGGGAAACTGAGGCATCAGTCCAACCGGGCCTAATGGCCTCAGAACCTGTCCTCCCTGTTGTGATATGGGCATGTTATTTAGGATATTATTGCCTTGTAGTGTTAACCTCTGTGGCCTAAACAGACACTCATCTTTCAATGGCCTTCCTGTTTACAATAGTTACAAACCAAAGGGCTTGGTCCCATGGCTCCAGAAGCCTGTTGGTTAGTCCAACCTCCCTTGTCCCCAATGTCTTTGTTGTTGAGGTTGACCTACATATCCGTCCTGGGGTGTTTGATATCCTGGCGGGCATCCTTGGCATCTGCCTCTTCTCATTCTCTCTGTCTCCCCCACTTAAGGCCTGTTTCCCTGATAGTGTGCTGCCCCCTGTAAATGTCCCTATACCTGTCCCTACGGACTCTGCATCTGTAATGACCTATGTTTTTTTCTCAAATGTCTCCTTTTTTTGCACTTGGCAAGCAATATAATGAGTCACCACTGCCACCAGCTTGGTATACCAAACTATACACACATTCTTAAGCTGAGCTTGTACCTTTGGAAGTAAACTACCTACAAACAAATTTTCTATAGCCTCGTTAGTGGTTTCCTCCGGCTTTGTAATACCAGAGTGCTGTATGAATACCACTTTCAGTCGGTCTAAATAATATGCAGGAAATGTGTCCTTATTCTGCTTACAATTTCATATTGTTTTCCAATCAGCCTTACTTGTGCACACCAATATAACTGTTGTGACTATTCTTTCCCTCGCTTGCATTAGGGCTTCCCCTGTGCTTGTATCAGCAGCTGGTCTGGCAGCCCTTTCCACCAATCTCTGCCTCAGCTCTGATGGCATCACTAATCTCATTAACTGATATATATGCGCCCGGGACGGATTATAACAATGTTTCACTGTCTGCAACTGCTCAACAAACCTTTGGTTTTCCTCCCTTATATTGTAAACTCATTTGCCAAGGTCCGAAGGTCCCCCGATGTCCACTGTACATGAGTTGTGACCAGAGACTGCTGTTCCAAATACACCTGACCAGGTGGTACCTGTCTAGGTGGCGCCTGAAAGTGATTTGAATCCCTTCCATATATCGTACTTCCCCTCATCATCGAGGAATTGTACAAAAGTGGTGGCCTCCTGGATGTTTGTGCCCCTGCATATGCAGACAAGCTCGGCCCTTCCACCCCTGAAGCTGCTGCTCCCAAAAGGGGGTAGCTCTACAATGGGCCTTCTCCACTCCCATCCATATAAATGGATTTATGCTGGTGAAAAATGCAAGTATATCCTCCGGTGTCTCACTGTCGTGTTCCTCGTTACCCTACTCAGTCTTATTCGCTTCAATTGATCCTTCCTTCTGAATTATGCATGGTCATAAACAAGCAACATCTGTTTCCCTCCTACCCCTTAAAAAGGTGATCTGTCCCCTCAATCGATCATTAATTTCCTTCAGTTTCTAACCCTATAACACTACTGTCACATTTCCTAGCTGTAGCCTCTTCCAGCCATGTAGGGAAAACTCCCTACTCTACTGATGATATTGTATTCCCCTTGGCTTCTAGAGCCCTCCTCAGAGCGCCAAATGTCTCCAAATGAAATGTCCCTTCAAGGGGAGACTGAGTCTGTCTGTTACGTTGAGTCAGCTAATGCCACAAATGCAAATAGTCACAAGAAACTACTAAACTGCCTAAACAAATAATGGGCGGGTGAACCCTTTGGGGGTTCCTCCACCTGTTTTGACTGTTGTTTGCCTATTTTACTTTCCCTTTTTAATTTCACATTCACCTATCACTTGCCCTGTTACCCAAATGCCCTGATCCTTTCACACTTTGACTCTGCCCTTTTGCAGTGCTGAGAGGGATAGTGTTTTATTGTCAAAGCCAGAGACAAAGCAGAGTTGTCCTGAAAGGGATAAGGACTCTCACCCTTCTTTCATTCAGCTGTCCCTATTTAATTGCCGGGCTTCTTTCTTCACCCAACCTAATTCTCCAATATATATATTTCCAAATTACTGCATCAACTCATCCCCTAGCCACAATATTTTCCAAATTCATCTCTGGATAGCAAAAAGACAAAATCAGAAAAATCACAATAATAACACAACCAAAAGCAACCAACAACACTACAAATCCTGCCCAGAATTTCCATCCCATTTCCGTGTACACCTTAAAAATGTCCCTTGCTGCGTTGTCCATTTCCCAGTCCCAAACTAAACCTTCTGTCTCCTGTGTGGCTCCGCATGCACTCTCAACAGCACTGATATCCTTCCCTGGATCCCCCTTGAAGATTTGAAAGTAAATTTCCTACCTTATCTTGTTGAGTGCTCATGGGGTGTCCAGAAGGAGGACCTTGGGAGCCGGAACTCTGCAGTGTAGTGCAACAGGATCTGTGTCGCAGTCACTATCTATCAACGCAAATCAAATAAGAGACTAAATAGTTGGGTAGAGAAAGGACAATGCTAGAATTCTTTTTCACACCACTGTTTGCAAATTGAATAAAAGGACAGCACCCAATTAGTCTGCCACCCAATCCAACCCAACCCACCTCCAACTCACCTTCCCATTAAATCCCCTCCTGGTCTGGCTCCATCCATTTGACATCATGTCCAAATGACCTTTCCCACCCTCCTCAACGTCACAATACTCCCATTTGTTCCTTATGGTAGCCCATCCTTGGTTTCCATCTGGTTCCTCCTTTGCATGTGATTATTTCCTTCCAGCTCCATCCCTCTGGTCTGACGATATCCGGTGCTCAGCTCCTCACACAATGGGCGTAGGGCCACCACCCCTTGACGTATTTCTAGCCATGAATAAGGTACATTTTTCCTTGTAGTCTAAACTGGCTGGATCCAAGATGGTGGCCCGAGTGGCCTTTACCCAGTAACCTGAGAGCTTTTGAATCGCTGTCTCATAAATTCTATTGCGCATGCTCGAACTCTGGAGCTCCTGGCGCTGGAACAAGTATTACCAAAGCCAATAGGTGGGCAGTTCCCTAACAAATGTCCACTAAAATTGAAAGAAAAATAATAAACACTTGGGCTTATCCATATACAGATGACACATCGGGAATGTTCATATTTCTCAAACTCTTCCCATATCCTCATTTCCCATTTTCATGTTGCTTGTCATCATAAACCGTCAAACAAAATGTAACCACACAAGTCATATCCCCACACTCTCTGAGGGTCCTTAACCGTTTACAACACTCACATTCTAGTTATGCTGTCTGTGGGCAGAAATACATGATCTTATAGAATAAGAGATAGTTTTGAAAGTTTTAAAGACAAGATGGACAATAATGGCCTCAAAATGTACCAGAAGAAAACAGATGCTATTGTCTTTTATACAGTGCCACTGCAGAATCTTTGGGATGCCATATTTTGGACAGTTAAAAAAGTAGGTGATGACTGGAAGGTTTTGATTAATCCTAACCTCTGGCACTGCTCTGGGCAACCCTCCAGACCATCGTTCTTTGCCTGCCAAGCCATTACAAACAGGGAAAGACCATAAGCAAATCAGGCTTGGTCCCACCCAAAAAGGGGCAGTCCAACCCGAACTGCTTGGTCACATCCCTTCTGCAAGAGACCACATTCATCCCCAAACATGGTTTGGCCTTGTTGGGCCTCATCAGTGAGGAGTAGGTTGGGTCTCTACGCCCAGCCAGCACAGGACACATGTCTGGGTATACCCATACCACTCGGGGTGACATACACAAAACAAAATATGTGATGAATGGAAGGTTTGGAATTAATCCTAACCACTGGCATTGATCTTGGCAACCATTCAGACCATTGTTCTTCGCCTTCCAAGCCATTACAAAAGCGGAAAGACCATATGCAAATCAGGCTTGGTCCCACCCCAAAAGGGACAGTCCAGCCCAAACTGCTTTGTCACATGCCTTCTGCACGAGACCACACACATCCCCAAACATGTTGTGGCCTTGTTGGGTATCATCAGTGAGGAGTAGCTTGTTTCTCTAGGCTCAGCAGGCATGGGACCCATGTCTGGACATACCCGTCCGACCCGGGGTGACTTACGCAAAACATAAAATGTGATGACTGGAAGGTTTGGAATTAATCCTAATCTCTGGCATTGCTCTGGGCAACCCTCCAAGCATCCCCAAATTCAAAATCAGCACTGGTAATTAGCATTATGACTATGCTTAACAATCTTTATTATATTTTAAATAAGTGGTCTAGAGTCATGGATAAATCACAGCCTTGCTAGAAGAGTCGGAAAAAGTAGCAGGTTTAGGGTTCACTATACATTTGTGAGGAACTACCATCTTGCAAGGGTGCAAAACACTGGCTTTTTAGATTTTCATTAATAAAAAATGATGCAGGTAATTCCATCTCCAAAAGATAATCTGCTGATCTGATTCCCCTTTCGTAAGCTCCCTGCCAAAAGCATAGTATGCTTGTGTCCCGCTGCATCAGTAGCCTGATCTGCAGCACCTGATCTACCAGTGGCTCAGAGCAGGTTCAAAGGGCATAGTTGCCCACTTGACAGCCATAGAGACAGCCATGTCTCTGCAGCGCAGGTGCAAAGTTTAAGTAATGCCCCTGTACCAAAACAACAATGATCAAATGTAACCCATGATGGTGGCAGGATAAACTCTAAAATAAAGCTCTGTCTGAGTTTAGGTATTTTGGATGGAGCTACTTATGATCATGGCTGCCAAATCCAAATTTATATCACTGATGTGTCAGCTCCTATGAGTCTGCTTGGCTGTGGAAGGTGATGTGTAGTCTGGCCAGATGGGTTCTGACTGTCAAATTGCTGGACAGGAACCGGGGAGGCCCTGACTCTTCTTTGATCTCTTTATGAGGGCCCGTAATACCCTCTGCCAGGGACAGTCGCACATCAGGCAGCTGTCCTGGACCCAGGCATCTAAGACGCACACCCATTGAAAAGGAGTAGCCTCACACCAGGGTGCTATATATTTAAAGGCCTTTGTTCTTAGTGAGAAGGGAAGAAGGTGTTGAATGGAAGGAGACTTCCACCATTTTGTTTCTCTCTGCCACTCTCTCTCCTTCCTGTCCCCTCCACTTCCTCTGGAGAAAAGCATTTTGAGCGTAATGTCAGAAGGGTAAAATCCACATATTTCAAGAGCTGGGTTTGAACCACTAAGGCAAGCAAGATTAGGTCCAATCACCTGTGGACTTTTACCCTGAAAAGAAGGGGTCTCCAACCCCTGCTTAGATTCACCCTGGAAAAGCACATGAGAAGGATTCAATTGGCCTCTTTTGGGAGAGTTGTACTATGCAAAGCCCTAAGCATGAGGTGAAGAAGGAGCCATCCAAAGAGGAGAGCCCTGCCTGCTACCCACCCCCAGGGCACTTAGGGGGTGACTTTTTCTGTGCCAGAATCTCCTAAAGCTGAGAGAGCAGACCCTGAAGAACCATCCTGTCTTCAAGTTCCCCTGAGTGGGCTTCACAGCATCCACAGGACTGAACCAGCTGAAGCTCCCACTTCTGTGCACCAAACTGGTTGCACTGTGTTCACTGCCTATAGAACCACAGGGAATATGACAGAACTGTCTTTTGCGCTCCTCCGCACATTCGAACTGTATCACCTGTGTCTCAAAACTAGCCAACTGATGCATTATGCCCTTGCTGAGACCGCCAACTGCTAGGCTCGAATCTACTGCTCGATGCCAGGACCTGACCTGAGCTGCTGGAGAGTCACAAGGCGATTCTTACGAGGGGTTACCACCATGGCTCAACTCAACTAGCCTTTGAACCACCCCTCTGATAAACAAGATCACCAATTCAATGACCATCGCCCACCAACTCAAACTGCTGCAGCATCACTCATCGACCCTTCCCAGCGGTTACAAACTCAGCTCGGCCCAACATCAAAGAGATCCTGGTGAATGCTACAACCGGCATCCCTGAAAGCCCCCATAGAACCGCACAGAGCAACCTCATTCATCCCTACTCAAAGCCTGCATTCTGCTTGCGCCCACAGACACCGTACTAAGCTCGATCCGCTGCCATCAACATTTGAAACCGGGGGTGACTCCATCAACCCAATACAGAACACAAAACCAGCTACTGTTGACCACTAACTGCGTCCTTGGTCAGCTTTGACACTAGAGACTTGTTAGGTCACTAATGCTCCTTCTTTCACCCAAAAACATTTCCTTTTTGTAGTTGGTATATGCCTATCGCCCTTGTATTCACACTCACAGTGCTCCTTTCTTCCGTCTAGTGCATCTTCTATGTTCTTCCAGAGTGGTGGGTTTTTGAACCATGTCTTCTAGTTAGTTGTATTGCAGGTGGTGTGTTTGGTCAAAGTAAATATATAGTTATAGAAACTTTATTGGACATTACTGTTATTTTGGACTGTATTAGTGTGTTGTTTGGGTCACTATTGTATCACATTCACACCCCTCTTATAGCCTTCCCTAGCCCCACGTTACCACAGAAGGTAAAGGAGGTATATCTCTTAACTGTGCCTGTTTTACCTTTAAGAGTGTGTTGGCTCTTGGTTTATAGAAGTGGGAGTATGAGTGGAAATCTCTAGCCATACTCATCCTTGTACTCCAGAAGAGAAGAATCCAGTTAAGGAATTTCTGGCTGATATTCCCAGCATTGGCGATTCAGTGGGCACACAATTAAGTTCTTCCGTTAGCATAACGTCGTAGGAAAGTTAATTTACCTGATTATCATATCTAGGGTGCAATGAATGAAGGCCTGGAAGGCAATGTGATGATTGCCTGGATAGTGGTTAGAAAGTAGAAGAAGGATGAGAAGAGATATGGAAACAGGAAGGAGCTGGGGTCTGCAGATGGGAAAATTATTAGGATTGTGTAGCTTTTTATATGAAAGCAATGAGCTATATATAGGTTTTGGCAGTGTGTATATGGAATCTATTAATCAAAACAAAATCTCCCCCATGTAGCAGTTGATGAAGGCCTGTGCATTACTATCTGAGGGCATGGTTACTGGCCAACATGTTACTATTTTAGCACCATGTTTGGTCCTTGAAAAACATTGAAAAAAGGATGTCGTTGACACGATTCAGACCTGTTAATGCTAAAATAGTTGACAATTGTGTGGTTTATTTGGCAATCTTTACTTTAGATATAGATGTAGTCATGTTTTTGTTTGCCAGTTAACGCATCATTTTGAAAACCATGCCCATCACGCATAAATGCATCTCCCGCACTGCCCCCCCTATCTAGCAGAAAAGATCATTCCCCTCACTGCTGCCAGACCCATCCGCTCACACCGTGTCAACATGATGTTTGTCCCCACCTTCAATATAACTAAAGTGGGATGGGACAGCTTCCAACATCTAGCGCCTAAACACTGGAATGCCTTGCCCACAGCTCTCAGAAATTAAGCATCTTACACCATTTTTCGCAAAGTTCTTAAAACCAAACTGTTTAATTAATTTGCATAAGAATTTCATAAACCCGGTTTTTGTTCCAATGTAACCAAGGGACATTCTGTATACCTCGCTTCCTGAAATTTACCTATGCTTTGTATTGTACCCTGTACTCAAATGCCTGCATTGTCATTTCTCTGTATTACTTCCGCAACTAAGCAAGTTTTCTGCAACAGTGCCACAATGCCTAAGGGCCGATGTGTGCTTTACAAATGGAAATAATGAAATAAATAAATAAATAAAAATACTGCAGCTCCGATAGGGATACATCAAGTTAATGAGACACACTGAATGAGAAAATGATTAAACAAACGCTCAAGGTTTGGTCAATACTCGGTAATTTGCACTTGGAAAATTATTGGAGCATCAAAGGACCAATGATGATCGCTGTTGTGACATGGTCCAACAATGCCCGGGTGGTATGTGTTTGGAAGAGTGGGCACACGGCTAACCAGTGACATATGTGGCAATGCAAAGCCAACATTACAGCATGGTTTGGGAAGATACTCTGTGAAGCAGGAAAAGTCACATTCTACCTTTTAGTTGTATAGTTTATGAAGAATATTTCGACTGTGAGTTTGCTTGCTTTTTTCTGTTGCTTTTACACAATATACTGCTCAGTGGACCAATAGCAGGGACAAAAAATACCTCATAATTTGGTGATGAGGAATAGTGATGAGCAGATTCAAATTGTATACATACTCAACTAGGTAGACTCAATGTCACCTCTCAGTTTCACATCAGTCCTTCTTCTCTTTGTACCACTATCACATGCCCCATTCACTTCCCAGCTGCCATTTAACTAGTGGCCTGGGCTGGCCACGCAGTGTAGCACCGAGCCACTATTCTAGCAGTCTGGAAGGGCATGCTTTGTGATGCTGCTCACCTTTTAGCCAACTGTTATTTTAGCAGTATAGTTTGCTAAGAACTAATTAATTTGCTTTATTTTTTTGCTTTCACTCCTTACAATTTTTACTGGGATTGTGACAGGGACAAACTGTCCTGTGGACTAGTGGAGAGTGATAATGCCTTACAGATTCAAATTGCGCACATACTCGGGTTGGGAGTCGCAAGAGCACCTGTCAGTTTCACATCCTTCCGTTTTGCATTTTTACTACTATGTGGCAGACACTTCACTTGACTTTTGAGTTGCTAATTTAGTAGTGACATGGGCTGCCACACAGTGCGAGACAAAGCCTAAATTGCGGCCTGATCGGCGACCGTAATCTGTGATGTTGGTATTGTCATCTTTTAGCAATCTGTTATGTTAGCATTATATTTTAATGACACTCCATGGATTTTTAGTTTAGATACTGTATTGCTCCTCAATGTGCCTATTAGAGGATCTGTGACAGGGAAAAACTGCCCCAGGATTTTCGGGTGGGATATCTGGCCTAACAGATTCAAATTGCCCACATAATTAGCTGGCAAACCTCAAGGGGAACTCTGGCTTTCATACCCATCCTTCTTAGGCTTTTACAACTATTAGGAAGACTCTTCACCTAACTTTTGAGATGTTATTTTAGCAGTGGCATGGCATGACCGCAAAATGCACTGCAGAGCCAAAATTGCATCCTGCTTAGAAGACATACTCTAAAGTCACAGTTTTTCGACCTGGTATTTTAGAATTATATATCAATAAAAATGTATTGATTGCTAGTTTGTATACTTTACTCTGCTACTTTTACGCAAGATGGCTTTCATGGGAACTGTGAGAAGGACAACCGTCCCCATGATGTTCTGGTGCGAGAAAGTGCTTTACAGATTCAAATTACCAACCTACTTGCCTAGGCAGCCTCAAAGATGCCTCCCAGTTATACATCAGTTCTCCTTCTGTTATATGTTCCTATTCTGCAGACCCTGTCACTGACTTCTGAAATCTATTTTAGTAGTGGGATGGTTTTGTTGCACAGAGGGTTCCCTCAGCATGTGCACCAATAGGGTACCAAATGCAAGCCCGTCATAGCCTAATCTGGACCTAGGGCACTGTGTTTTCTAGCTGCTGGAAGAAGTGCATGCAGAAATATAGTTGATGGCTTCTCATTGAATGACCTCTCAGCTGGTGGTGCAATATTGAAATGAAAAGAAGTGGGATATCTTTACAATCCAATTCTGCTAAGAGAAAATTACTGTCTCAGGCCTTCATTTGTAGATAGAGAGATGGTGAAGATGGAGCTGGTATATACGTGTTGCAATGCATCTATCTGGGGTGGAGAAACATTGGGATGAGTGTTTACTTTGTGCTGTGGAATGTTATTCCTTAGATTTTATCAGTTGGCTACTTGGCCTCCAGTGGATGCGTTGGGGATCTTTTCTTACCATGTAACTTGTTGAATAAACCAATAATCGTGTATCCAAGAAGTGTGTGGCTGCCATCGTTACAATACTACAACTCCTTAACATTTTAAAGGCATATAACTAATTACAAAGAATTTTCATCCACAATCATACTGTAGATGCAGATTTGAATGACCTCCTTTCTTACTAAAAAGTGTGTCTCGGAATCCATTGTCACCATCTTGATACTCCATCTTATAAATAACCAATTACAACCAAGTTGACTGCCGTGATACTGTCAATACATACCATTGTAACCCAGCAACATACAAGTAAGTGAAGCAGATGTGTGGTGATTTTAATAAATATATTTTTGCAAGTGTGTCTGTCTGTCTACCTGTCCACAATATAAATTATGGGGGAAATATCTAGAGGTTTCCAAAGGGGTCTAACACTAACGTTTGTGCCCTGGTGGGCATAATTACAACAAATGCACATTTTGCCTAATATAAAGTTGCTGACGTGGTACCCCTGGTATGAACTTAGACCTGATGCTTATTTTTGGTTAACAAACAACCATAGCTATTTGGCTTGATATACTGGCTTGAGCGCTCTGAGGCCTATGGGTGATTAGGCGCTATATACACAAATCGATAATAGAAACAACTGTAACATGAGCTAACAATTTGCTCAACAAACAACCATAGTAAACGCTGGAAAATGCACCAATTAATTAAGACAACAGAATCTGAGCAATTACTGTTCTTGACAATCAAGAAGTACATATCCCCATTGACAATGACCTGTAATGCAGTCATCATCCACTCAAGAGACAATCTGTGGAGACACCAGAACAGAGACAAGCCAGACAACAGGCTGATGCAAACAGACAGCCGGAGACCCCATGACAAAGGCAAACCAGACAACAGCTGGATGCAGCTATGCAAAACAACAGCAAGACACACCAGATCAACGTTAACCACAACTCCATAGTGTACGGGCCAGGCAAGATGAGTTAATGTGTTTATGTCCCTACTGGAAAGACGTGAAACATTGTATATACTGTGGTTCCCAGTGACAATGCCAATCATTCCTAGGGATGTGCATGTATAACATCGAAAATACTCTCTATGCATTGATAAAGATGGCAGAGCTATTTAGTCAATGTGTATCTCGTTCTACACCAGTGGAAAACCATGTCAAAGGTTTGGTTACATTTTAGTCTGGGTAACACCGTGTATATCTGTTAGTTTTCTATAAACAAGACATCAGGTTGGCTGAGTGATCAACACCAGAAAAATCACACGATAAAGCTTTCTCAATTGAACTTTCATGTATTCAGGATTGCTATTATGTTAGGGAGATTTGCAGATCTTCAATTGTGAAAACTCTACCTGAGATAATATCACATTTGCTAATACCAAGTTAATCATCGTAGGTGAGCACTTCTATTGGTTTGATCAGACCTAAGTCTTGCAGGCATTCACATTGTGAACTCCTTTGATGAATTAAGCCTAATGCCCTAACTTAATTCCACGTAAGATCCTGGGTTCGAACCTCTGCAGGGGTCTCAGACTCTGAACCATTTCAAATGATCTGGTCAGATCACCTTGGTTTTCTACTCTCTATTAATGGATTGTCTACACACACATGATCTGAAGCTGCAAATAATGCACATTGCTACAGAACTTGGAAGCTTATTAAACGAAAAATCATAAAAGACAAGTTAGTACATTTAAACTTAGAAAATACAGCAACAATGGACCCTAATCTTATCATTGAGACATTCAATGATCATTCAACAAATACTGTTAATCAAAAAGCACCCCAACAAATCACCTCTTGGAGGGCAAAGTACAATAGGCAATGGTGTTAAAAAAACATGTTATCGCAATTAACAAGAAATCTGGAAAGAAATGCTGACACTCAGCTAATCCTGCTGGCAAAGTTATAAAAAATAAAGCCGGGGTATATATATGTCACCACTGTTTGTTAAATGTAAACATGAGATTAATAATACACAGAATTGACTGTGCAGCAAACATAGCCAAGGAACATTTTAATATTTTAAAAAGTTTGGAGAAGACTTTCTTGTCATTATCCACATTCATACCCTCACATTACCATACCCTCTATTATAACACAATAGAAATGTTGAGAGCAGCTTTGCCAGACATGTCATCTACTAGCATTACGCCAACCCTCAAAGTTAGACCGGATAACTGTATTCCCATAACACTAAGGGAGGTAGATACTATTGTACGCTTTACATGATGTGCTGGATGGTCCCAGAATTCTATGCCACCTCAAATAGTGAAGGGCATTCTTCCACTATTTGATGGTTTGATTACCTAGATGTTTATATCCTCTTCAATTTAGGGCGTAGTTCCAGCTTGCTAGAAGAATGCTATAATTCATCTGACGAAGACATTTATAGACTCAACCAATCCATCAAATAGTTGCTCCATTTCACATATGCCAAAGCTTGATTCGTGAGCAGGGCCCTTATGCATCCCCGGGGCCCTGACATTGCACATCTTATCATCTCTGCTGCTGTCTATCCTCTGCACTTGCCTCGGCTCACCCTCCACCACTGGAGGTTGCACTTACCTTTCTCCCTAACACTTCACCTGCTGCTCTCCATGAGCACCACAGCACCTATCCCATATCCCTCTCCCCTCTGCATTTGCATGTTCTGAACTCTCACAAGGCATATTCTCTCTTCTTATATATTGTTGCATTTAATTATTTAACATTGCATTTTCTATCATCGTCTGTCCCCTCCATGTTGCCCCTTGGGGGCTTTGAAACAGTATGTGCTTCTTGTATAAGCGCCTAAAAAGTGAACAAGAAATACATACATAAATACATAAATAAATATGTAAAAGTATTATAGTTAATCAAAGAAAGTAACATATATGAACCATAGGAATTGGACTATAAATGGCTGCAGTACTAAAGTAGATATTATAATCATGCTGAGTGGATGTGTGAATTAACTGATAGGGGTGATGTAGGAGCATTGAGCTCTTGAATGTGTCAGAGATGCTCAACAAGACTTGACCACCAAATCTTGTTGGAATGTATAAAGTATTTCAGTTTGATCCACAATTTATATTTGGTATCCGTACATATGCAACAGTTCTAGAAGTTGTCTCTTTTCTATCACCTCACATCACAGTTTTTAATGTGGGACTGGTCATCTCATCCCCTCCTATTATGCCATATTTGGTGCCACAGAGATCTTCTTTATTTTATCCCCAAATTTGTGTTATCTCTACATAGGACCTTTGGTTGACCTGATTCCACAAATAATGTGTTATTTTTAATTATGCAACTGATATTGTAACAACACCAGAGAGCAATCCCGGTTAGGTGGGGAAATAGGACCCTTACAGTTTTTGGTAGGAGTCCTACCAGGATTAACACTGGAGCCAGCCCTTCCCCAGAGGAAGGGCGTGGGAGTTGAGAGGGCCTCATTTACTGATGTTCCCCCTGTGCCTGGTTGAATGACAGTAGTGACATTGTCAATCACCTTAGAGCAAGGCAGCTGTATCAGATGGCACAGAGACAGTGCATCACAACAATACCACACCAGTATTATACATGGTGCAGCATGTCCCAGAGAAACTGCCTGCTTTAGTACATTTTACTCACCAATACAGTAGACACAGTGCAGCATCCTTGGAGAACTGGTATTTCCAAGCTGTGAGATCCTCACATGAACTGGGGCATTAACATTGGCAGGCCACAATGGTGGGGGACCAGCAGACCCACATATGAAAAAGGGGCAGGGCTTAAGCTCCATTTAAAGGCTTTGATGTTTGCAACAACTTCCAGAGAAAGGAGAAGCCAATTGTTGGCCCGTGGAACCACAAGAGGAAGTTATCCAATACAGGTGGCAGAGGGAGAATAAAAGGGAGGACAGAAAACAGGAAGGTTTGGGATATTAACGTTAGGTGGCAAAAGGAGCAGGAGGACCACAAAACTAGGTGGAGAAAAGACAGGGCAGAGGCTCATGGGGAGACTTATTAAAGAAATGTGCAAGATGAGGTATTGGTTTGTTGGAGAAAGTGGTGTAGTTTCATTGTGCTTGAAAGGTGAGAGAGAGATGGTAGTAGTTGGAGACTAGAGATTGAAAGGAGGGTTACTGGGGAAGTTAAAAGATGGTAACTGAGGAAGAGGTTGTGGACGGAGTGTGTAATAGTTGTTGTGTGGAGAGGGGAGGAGTTGTAGTGGGGAGAAAGGAGTGGTTATAGTGAGGATATGGGAGTAGTAGTAGAGAGAAAAGGGAAGTAGTAGTGGTGTGGAGATGTGTAATTTCCTTTCTATATATGTTCTTTATAGATGCTTGTCAAAGTTATGTTGAAAATGTAAGCCCCTGATGAAGAGAATATGAATCTCGAAATGCGTTGGGCCATCACAGAAAAAATCAATAAAAAGGAGAAGACCCTTGTATTCTCAAAAAGCAAAATGATCTACTGAATTTCTTTATGAACTGTTGTCAAAACATTTTGAATCACTATAGATTTTCAAAATTTTGTTTAACTCAACTAGGCTTTATGCCATCTAGAAAGTGTGCAGGGGATTCAGTTTTCCATAATGTGGATTTCTTTTTGTTCCCTATTGTATTCCGGCCCAGATACCAAGGCCGAGTCCTTCTCCCCTGCACCTTGAATCTTACTAAAACATACCCTATGAATTAGAATATTTACATAGAATTGCTATTTAAATACTGGTGTGCAAGTGTACTTCTGTGTTTTACTGGAGCTTGAGTGTACATAAAAGGTGAGTGGGAGCAGTAGTGGGAGAGTAGAGACAGAAAAGGGTGACTGGAGAAGTGTAAGGAGGGTAACTGGGGAAGGGTGTGTAAGCAGAGTAAGTAGACGTTGTGTGGAGAGGAAAGTAGTTGTAATTTGGAGGGGGGAGCAGCTGTGTAGATAGGTGAGTTTTAGCAGAGAAGAGAGCGGAGTAGTAATGGTGTGGGAAGGTGAAAGTAGCGGAGGTAGTAGAGAGAAGGAGTGCAGTAGGGAGTTATATTAGAGGGTTGAGTCAGACAGTATAGAGAGTAATATCAGAGGGACGGAAGAAGAAGTGTCACGGAGACAGAGAGGAGAAGGTGGGTGGAATACGAAGGAGGAGAGTAGGAGGAGATAAGGGAGACTGATGGAGAGACCGATGGGAATTAATAATCAAACTTAACATTATAAGTGGGTACCGAGTGACTGCAAGGCACTACAAATCCAATCTAAATACTTGTGGGGATCTTAGAGAGGGGCACACATAGATTGTTGCCTGACTGAGATTTTGCCAGAACAGGCATTTGCTTTTTTTGCCATCACTTTTAGTAAGACAGGATTTAGACAGTCAGGGTTACATATCTCTAGGTAACCACCTGGGTTGAGGGTGCCTGGATTAGGGACAGAATGCTGATTTCTAGATTATATAGAGACAGACAGCCCTAAGAGATCCCCTTGAATACTATGCAAATAGAAACCCCTTGAACTGTCTTCAAGATTTGGTGTGTTTTTGAGGCTATCTGTGACAACACTTATATTCTATTCATGTTGTCTTTGGGCACAAATACATTATCTCTTAAACGAAGGGATAGTTTAGAAAGTTTAGAGGACTAGATGGACATGAATTCACTCAAAGTTAACTCAAACAAAATTGAGGATCTTTTCTTCAGTGCAGTGGAGTAGACTTGGGATGCCACATTTTGACAAAACACGTTCACAGCTGTGCCAACACGAATCTGCATGTGCAGAATCTAGAAAACCTGCTTGATGCAGAATTGTCACTCAACCCACAATTATCAGAGATGGTGCACACCTACTTCCCTTTCTGTCATTCAGACATATGTTGATAGCTGTGACTGCTTTTACCTCATTATCACTTAACTCCAGAAACAAAATGTATTTTGGTCTACCAGAAAAGCAGTTGTCCCACCTTCAGAGAGATCAGAATTCTGCAGTAGCATATATTCCTAAAATAAAGACATTTCACTCCTAGACTGTATCAGTTCCTTGGTTATGTAAGGAAGGCATGGCATCAAAGTAAGACAGACACAAGTGATCACAATTCAAGGGTGTTTATTTAACTGTAAGAATGTGTGAGATGGACACCTAATCCATACCTAATTCTAAGATGGGAGCAAGCTACGACCATCAAACAATAATAATACAGTCCTAGTAGAGTCTAGTCAAATAAAAAGGGCCTATACTAAAATAAACTATTGTCAATCCTTACCGCTATGCTACAAAATAGTGTGGGATAACGTTCACAAGAAAAGAAAACATATTCACAAAATGATAGGTCTGGATGTTATGGCCGGGGTCTTCCTTCAAATTAACAAGGGGTGACCTGGGAGTGCCTCTGCCAGACATTAGTCCTGGTTATGAGAGCCTTACCCAGATTCTTTAGCTTACTATCTTTCACAGAGGAGAAATATCCAAAACATATCAGTCTTTGTCCTGTTCTGGGGCAGTCCAGCACCAAAATGCTAGGCAATTTTCCTCTGAACAAGAGTACCAACAGCAACCCCAAACACGTGTTTCGGTCTGGTTGGACCTCATCAGTAGGGTGGAGCTCTGCCTCTCTAAGAATAGTGAGCAAGGGATCCAGGTCTGGATTCCCCTAGTAACTTAGGGTGACCTAAAGTTACTTAAATTATGCAAATTAACATGGGGGGTCCTGTGAGTCCCTCTGCCAGACATTAGTCCTGGTTACGAGAGCCTTACTCAGATCCTTTAGGTCACTATCTTTCACAGAGGAGAAATATCCAAAACATATCAGTCTTTGGGCCTCATTACGACCCTGGCGGTAAGTTACCGCCAGGGCCGTGACTTTACCGCCATGGTGCTAACTACGTTAACGCCATGGCGGTAAGGGGATTTACCGCCCCATTCCGACCTTGGCGGGGCGGTAAATCCCCAATCCCCATTTACCCTTCCCCATTCCCATTTTTGCCCCATAGGGCATAATGGGAGTGGGGAAGGCGTTAATTACGCCACCGTAAATTACGGTGGCGTAATTAACACCAAGTTCCCTTACCGCCATGGTTTTTTACACCCGCTAAAAGCAGGTGTAAAAACCGCCATGGCGGAAAGGGAACTCGTAATTGGCGGTAAGGGGTCGGCGCAGCTAACGCTGGCGCTAACCCCTTACCGCCAGGGTCGTAATGAGGCCCTTTGTCTTACCCTGGGGCAGTCCAGCACCGAAATGCTAGGCAATTTTCCTCTGAACAAGAGTACCAACAGCAACCCCAGACACGTGTTTTGGTCTGGTTGGACCTCATCAATAGGGTGGAGCTGTGCCTCTCTAAGAATAGTCAGCAAGGGGTATTATGCAGAAAACTCAGCACAAAGCGTAATCTGCAAGTCTGTCAAAAACTTCAAAATGGAATTCTGAAGTAACAGTCATTGCAAGGTGATGTAGGAATCATGATTGGTGGCTGTTGAAAGGGCATTGTGGGTTGATCCCAATCACATGCACGATGACACATCATATTCAACAGCAGAGATCTACTGTAGGAATCATGGTTGGTGGCTGTGAATGGGCATTGCAAGCTTATCCCAATCACATGCACGATGCCACATCATATTCAAATGCAAAGCTCTAGTACAAAGTTGGTCACAGTCTTTTCCCAGCACTTTTCCCAGCACACAGTTATCTTGCACAAAGTGCTGGAGTAAGATGTCTTTGCTCTTTGTCCGGAATTGAAAAATTCCACCTTGTGGATTTTCATGTACATTAACATGTGCCCTAGTACGCTCCTCTGACCATGAACTTGATGGAGGGTACATTGGAATTCTGGATGCAGCACATCATTCTTTTGCATTTTAAGATATTACAGACAGTGCTTGATAGACAGTGTACACAGTTGAAGGAGGAGCTTTGTCTATCCTTCCCATTTCTTTTACTGCAGTTGTGTTCTAATCTTCATCCTCACTATCACTGGTTTGTGAAATCATGTTCTGTATCCTGGACTCAAATGGGGCATAATCTTCATCTAGATCATCAACATACTTATTCTCAAACTCACAGGATGTGACTTGTTATGTGGATCTAGAACTTCCAGTGTCCTGCTCCTGAACATTGTGAATTTCTTCAAGTTCATCAGTAGCATATGTGCATATCTCTCCATTCTGACGGACATACAGTAGACTGATTCCCCCTTTTCTGGCTGCAATATCCTGCTATCCAACAAGGCCATGGAAAAACATATTCATTTGAATGTTGAATCACCCAAATGTTTGGTGTGCCAGATAGGTCAATCATAACGACCGATTTCAACCTCATTACCTAATAAGGGGGTACACGTTTTGAGTTTGTTTTTTAGCCTCAGGTAGCTACCAGGGAGGCATGCAGTTGGTACAGGTGGCAGTCTTTGGCAATTTAGATAAGGATTAATAAACTGGAGTGGAGTCAGAATAGTTGAGTAGGAAGAAGGGTCGTAATCACCAAGGACTCACAGAGTAAGACTTTGTTTATGCTTATTTTGTGCTCAGTTGCATATTCTGCTAGCTGAACAAGACAATGGCCATCTGGAGAGAATAGTTAGAGGTGGGATTTTAAGTGGGCCAGGTCTAGCCAGGGCTAAACCAGGCAGTCTGCAAATATTACCCATGAGCAGGGGCTCTGCAGGGCTTTCCGAACTGACTTTACTGACCAGACAATACTGCTCTTCAACACTAGATGTCACTATTAGTCATGTTTATAATCACAGTCTCCATTGAAGACGTTTTGATTTTGGTTGTTTTCATACAGGTTTGATTATTGCAGTATATATTAGGTTATTGTCATTACAATGATGATAATTAGTATATAAGAATCACAGATTTCTTTCAAAGGATCTATGTATTTGTATTTGTATTTATTTTTTTATGTAGCGCCTTAATCCAATGGACAACAACATATACATTAAACATAGAACAGCAGAAGCAATAACAGTAAACATGAGTCAAACCAGAAAATCAGCATGTAGAACAATTTACATATGAGAAAGAAGAGGAGAGGAGAGGGGGTGGAGAAAGAAGGGGGGAGAGAGAGTAGTGAGTAAAGTGAATAGTAGGAAGAAGGGAGATTTAGAAGAGAAAGGGAAGATAAAGAACAAAGAGTGACCTATTTTGATTTTAAGCTCTATTTTAAGTATGACTATATTTATTTTGGTCAATATTTTTAAGTACATTTATTATATTTAATATACATTTAAAAGAAGAATGTACTCCCTTTTATTGCACATATGAAAACTTGATTTGGTCCACTAGGTCACACTTAATTACATAAGTCCCACCTCTTTTAAAGGCTTTGGGATTTTAGTGTGCACCAGTCCTTCTATAGGCCCCACCCTAAATAATTTGCATAACGGTACACTAGAGCCCCTCTTCCATTTCTCATTCCATTTAAAGCGCTGGGAAGAGGAAATACCTGCCCTGAGAGGGAGCAGCTTGGATGACCAAAATAGAAACACGCATGTGACCTTCAATTCTGAGTAAAACCTATGGAAGTCTGGAGTAAATACTAGCATTGTTGGAGGGAACAAATTATACCAGGCACTCTGTGGCTCTAAGTCACTTTAAATGACACAAGTGCCATGATAAAGGAAATCTGTGTCTAGCTTGTGCTTCACACTACAGATGTTTAGGAGGTGCAGGTAATCACTGAGACGCATGTGCAAATGATTTTTGTGGGTTAATGTAGCAGAGATTCGGGAAGATATGCGATACTGTTTACTGTCAATCTCTTGAAGCAAGTCACCTGCCATCATCTGGTGATTGGGAGAGGCAGAGACTCTCTAAGGGCAGTTTGTGCAAGTATTATGCCTGCATGATTTTTGTGAAGGAAGTAGCGAATATAATCATGTAGATGGGAGATGCAATGTAGTTTCCATCTCTCAAAGTGCGTGAAAGAGACACATGCCTCAGACTGGGGAGGAGGAGCAGATGCGCCCTAAGGGCAGCGTGTGATCGATACCTGACTGCACAATGTTTGTTGGGGAAGAAGCAGAAATTCAGGAATGCTGGAAATATACAATTACATTTTAGTCTCTTGAAGTGAGTGAATGAGACATGTGCCATCAGGTGACTCTTGTGAGGAAGGGCAGAGAATCCCTGAGGGCAACCTGTGAAATTCATCCTTGTGCGATGTATGGGGGTAAAATTAGCAAAGATTTAGCAAGGTGGGAACCTGATTTAGTGAGTGAACAACACATGTGTGCACATTTAGAGAACCCAAATGAGTCAGAGGTAGGAAGAGAAATGGTACTTCTGACCTTTTGTCATCTGCTGCAGAGCCTCTTGTGTGCACTGGGGATGCTAGAATTGTATGTGTTCATCCAAATCATGTTCCACATCCCCCCATCATATGTCACTCTATAGTGCATGCACCAGTAAAACCATATTCATGGAAATTGCACCACAATGGTGAACATCCACCGAGACTGGAAAAGAGGGTTACCCTTTCATCTACATCCAATATCTGAAGAGCAGAATCTGGGCAGATATTTACCTACATAATATCAGGGCAGTACAAATCACAGTTTAGTTGAAAAGCTGGATTTATTTTCTAAAGTTGTAGGTTTCCATCTCCAATGCCCTCATCCGCCAATAGGTCAGGCAATAATGATGATGATGCCGAAATGGATGGTGATTAAAATAAAGATTGTGATCCCTCACATTACAGGCAGGGACATGCATTGATGCTGCAAAGCAGTGATACTGAATAGAATGTAGGAGATTGACAGCAGAGTTGCAGAGCATCTAGTAATGAGAGAACCTTTCCCTGCACCTGTGTGCAGATTCTTTGAAAGATAGCCTCACTGCCACAGGTCAGAAGTATATCACTATTACATAGCATCTAGAACACCACCTTCCAGTCTGCCGTGCCCAGGTGAGCCTATTCTGTGTGATCTATGTTGGTCCGCAATTAAAACCAATAGCGTGGCAGTGCTTAACATAGAATAAACAACAAGTGAATCTGGCCACTAGCAAACTATGCTGGAAAACAGAGCCTCAAGGGAAGGCAGATACCAACTTGGGTACCACATCTATGCAATTGCATATCCCATATGCTGCAGCACCATGTACTGACATGGGAAGAAGTGAGAAGATGTTTGCCCTTATTCCAAGGATACATTGCTTCATGTTCTCCTTTTCTGCCCAAGATACCATTGCATTTGTTCCTGTACACTTTTTCCTATTTTAAAAATAATGAGGATTTTCTAAATGTAGGCAAGCACTTCTTTACTTATAACGTATTCCTGATTTTGAAGCGACATTGGATTTGTGGATGTAGTCAAACTACACATTGTGTATTAGGGAGAAAGGAACCCACATTTAGCTAATAGTGCTATCATTATTTCATATATTGCTACATGTTTGTTGCCCCATATTCTAAATTACTCTGGATTTGCACTTTGTATCTTGTCCAATAAAAAAGGTATACTATCAAACTTTTTGTGATATTTTAAAAAGATACTCCAACACAGTGACAGCCTGTTTTTGCAACCTTTATTATTGTATGTTTTATAGATTGTGTCTAATCTGAAAATAACTCGTTTCGTAATGAGTTTAAAAGACAGGAGTTTCAACCCTCCCCAAACCATCAGAAAAGCTGTTTACCAAAATCAGTCCACTCAATAGTCCCTGAAAATACTGCAGCTGACACAGAAGTCTCCCAACAGCTGTGCCATTGTTCCACAGCCCAGCCCCAGGACCCAGTTGCCCACCCACACCTGTCTCGGGGGTTGCCATGTCAGAACAAGCAACATCTGGGGCTAGTGGCAACCCCCGGCAGAGAGGCAGCGGGCTGCCAGCTTCAGTCCCAATGAAGTTGGCAACCTAGTGGAGCAAGTCTTGGGGCATTATGATGCCCTCTTCTCAACATCGCGCCTCAACAAGGAAGGATGGAGTAGGATATAGGTGGACATCGTGGATGCCATCAACGCGGAGGGGGTGGCATCCCAAGACTACGACCGTGTCCGGAAGCGCTGGGAGGACTTCAGGTCCAGGACCCACAACAATGCCCAGCGCCTCGTCAAGGCTGGGGATGAAGTGGAGCGCCGGAGCCAGTTGAGCAACAACCAGATGAGGGTCCTGGAGTGCATACGCCCAGCGCTTTACCACCAGGTCCTACTGTTGCAGACCCGTCTGGAGTCGAGTGGTAAGTGTCCATGTGTTCTTGTGCAGCGTAGTGCATGTTGAGGTGTGGCTGGAGTGTGCACCTTGGCCTTATGTCTGGCATGCCCCATGTATGGATGTATGTGTGCAGGGATATGCAAGTGCTGCATGTGAGTCCAGTCAAGCGTGTTCCACATCAATGGTGTTTGTGTTGCAATGTATGATGTGCACCAGCATGTGACGTTGCACACATGTTTGCATGCCTGTGTCTGGACTTGCCTATGTTTGGGGTGTGATACATGGATGCTCATTTCACATTCAAGGACATGCATGGTGTACACGTGCGTGTGTCTGAGTAGTGTGTGTGTGACTGGAAAACGCCATGGATGCATGACACATGACCATCACGATGCGTGAATTGACAGATGTGGCCAAGTTGTCCATGAATGCACTGTGACGGGAGGTAGAAATGGCCAGATGCATGACATCCGGTGGTGTGTGTGCATGTGATGTGCATGTCCCATGATGCATGTGAGGTTCATCTCCCCTTCTGATGTTCCCACAGTACCTTGGACATGGATGCAAATGTCTGTTGCACGTGCCATGCTTGTTTGTGCATGTTTGTTGCTTGCACTGTCCCATGTTTTGTGGAGGGTGATGATGGTTATGATGTATGACAGTGCCACTCATGTGCATTTGTTTTGTATCTACCAGACATTTGTTCAGTGCCCTGATGCTTGTGTTCAATGTCTCCCTATCTACAGTGGCGATGGAGGAAGAGGGCGGAGACGGCGCTGTGGCACAAAGCAACGGGGATGCCTCCACCAGGCAAGACCCAGTCACACTCCCACATTGCAACATCTTCCTGGAGCGAGGGGACTGGTGCCGCATCCGCGACTACGGCCGAAGCTGCCGAGGGGATGCCCACAGGGCGAGATTGGATGTGGGCTCCTCGGCCGCGGAAGGGGCAGGTGAGTCCCCGCAGGGGCCATCCAATGCGGAAGACGGTACAAAGGCATCCAGGTCAGTGGTGGGTGAGGTGGAGGAGGCGGCTGCATCAGACCCACGCATTGTCCCTGAAGTGGGTGATGCCACCAGTGCAATTTCTGCAGTCCAGGGGCAGGAGGCAGCGCAGGTCACCACGGAGGGGCCTGTGGCTGATCCTGTCCCTGATCCTGTGACTGCATCACTGTGCACCGGCAGGCATGCCTCAGTCCAGGCCGGTCCGCAGATAGAGGATGAGTCCACGTCAACTGACCTTCCTCTACCTGCGGACCAGTCAATCCGTGACAGGGTTGAGCCTGTGCTAGTTGGTGTCGTGATGCGCACAGCCGTCATTCGTGATGGCGTGCTTAGTTCCTGGTCGGCCCATACACTTCATCACAAAGAGGTCTGCGCCATCCTGAACTGGCTAGCACGGCTCATTGTCTGGTTTGCTACATGTGCTGGGCCCTGCTGCGACCCCTCCTCCTCTTCCTCACTATGCCCCATTCATCCTCCCTGCCGTCTTCCAGACCAGGTGCCACCAGGGCCCCCTGTGGAATTGTACCAGCTACCACAGCTACTCTGGTGGAGATCACATCCCCGCCACAATCGGGAGTCGTAGGTTCAGCAGAGGTGGTCACCCCAGCAACAGGACCACTGGCAAAGAAAGTTGTGCAGGCACCTTCTAGCAAGGCACGTGCACGACGGCCCCGGGGGTTGGCAACATCCCGGAGGCAGTCGTGGTGGCGCAGGCACATGGCTTCAAGGCAGCAGCAGGCTCGACGTAGGAGGCGACAGGACTCAGGGCCAACGACATCACAGGGGCAGACATCGGCCGATGGGCAGGGGGACCCAGGATCAAGTGTGTCTTCCATTTGTCAGCGGATAGGCCAGCGAATAGGTGCAGAGCAGCGGCGGGCACAGAGGGCATGACTCACCATGACCAGGGCGGAGAACTCCATGCGTCGGGAAGAGAGGCGGGCGGAGCTCCCCGAGGAGACTTGCAGGGAGTTGGAGAGGAGCAAGGTAGCCCATCACCCATGACCATATCCCACAGTCAGCCCATACCACAGGGGACCCCCAACACCCGTGTTCATGGCCCGCAGGCAGCCCATCACCCGTGACCATGCCCGCAAGCAGCCCACACCACAGGGGACCTTCAACACCCATGACCATGCCTCGAAGGCAGAACACACCACAGGTGACCCCCAACACCCGTATCCATACCCCATAGGCAGTCCACACCACAGAGGACCCACAATACCCATGTCCATACCCTGCAGGCATACCCTTCAACCGTGTCCATGCCCCACAAGCAGCCCACACCACAGGGGACACCCAACACCCGTATCCATACCCCATAGGCAGTCCACACCACAGAGGACCCACAATACCCATGTCCATACCCTGCAGGCATACCCTTCACCCGTGTCCATGCCCCACAGGCAGCCCACACCACGGAGGACACCCAACACCCTTGATCATGCCCCACAGGCAGGCCACACCACAGGGGACCCCCAACACCCATGTCCATACCCCGCAGGCAGCCCGTCACCAGTGACCATGCCCTGCAGGCAGCTCACACCACAGGGTACACCCAACACCCATGTCCATACCCCGCCAGCAGCCCATCACCCATGACCATGTCCCACAGGCAGCCCCCACCACAGGGGACCCCCAACACCCATGTCCATGCCCCGCAGGCAGCCCATCACCAGTGACCATGCCCTGCAGGCAGCCCACACCACAAGGGACCCCCAACACCCATGACCGTGCCCCGCAGGCAGCCCACACCACAGGGGAACCCCAACACCCATGACCGTGCCCCGCAGGCAGCCTACACCACAGGGGATGCCCAACACCCATGATCGTGCCCCACAGGCAGCCCACACCACAGGGGACCCCCAGAAACCCTGTCCATACCCCACAGGCAGCCCATCACCTGTGACAATGTCCCGCAGGCAGCCCACACTACAGGGGACACCCAACACCCATAACCGTGCCCCGCAGGCAGCCCACACCACAAGGGACCCCAGCACCCATGTCCATACCCCTCAGGCAGCCCATCACCTGTGTCCATGCCCCGCATGCAGCCCGTCACCCGTGACTATACCCCGCAGCAGCCCACACCACATGGGACCCCCTACACCTACACCACACGTGCAGCCCTTTCCACGTGATTTGGCTGGCGTGGGCAGGGTATGGGATTTCCCGGAGGGTATGCAAGACCATCTTCACAAGATTTGGATTGCGTGGGCGGGGTATGCATATTCAAAGGGTTACGGTAGGCACTTTTCACGCAATTTGACTGGCGCAAGCAGAGTACATGATTTTGCGGGTGTACGCAGGGGCAGGGTACGCTCCAATCTTTCATGCAATTACGATGAAGGGGGGGCTGTGTGCTGGGCCAAGGGTAGCGTGGGGCCTTTGTGCCGTATTGGACATTTCACTGGCTTTTTCCTCCGCAAGGGGTGCTGTTGGGGGAGTAACTGGCGCTGCTGGATGTTCACTGCGCCACAGCTGGTAAAGGCTAAGGAAATACATGAATATGCGTTACGTGAAAAAGCTGTTTTGTGCTGCACCTGGCCTATGCATGCCGCACGCTCCCTCTCTGCGTGAGGCACTTGTGCGACTTCTGCGCTGGATTCAATGAATTGGCCCCTAAGACTTCTTGGTCCACCTGTGGCTATGAGGCGGTGTGCTGCAGGAGTCTTTCTGCCGTCTCCACATGTGTGTCAACCAGTTACGGTGGTCTGAGTGATACGTGCTGCCTTGTACAGGACTGTCTTCGTAATTGGTTTGCAAGGTTTATATGCTTCTGAGGCATGGCAATAAATGTATTGGCCACTCATACTATGCATCCAATATTCAGTTGTAACAATGGAATGGTCTCACCTCAAACTGGTTTAAGGAGACATTCGAACTGACCAGGTGACGGTTGTGTTGAATGTGGCGAGTCACAGAAATTGCTCTGTTGTGGACCACCTGTTTTCCGCAGACCTTTGGTTTGCTTGCAAAAATGTCACAAATGCACCTGGGTAACTGGCGTGCCTTCTATCTTCTCCTCTCCAGCAGAGGACTTTGGAATAAGTTGTATTCCTAACAGAGTTCCAGTGAATCCTTATTCTTGAGAGTTCAAAGTTGAATCAAACAAGGAGGGGGAATGAGTCCTCCTCCTTATAAAGATACAATGTCATAGGGGTTGCTCACTATAAAGCCTGCTATAATGGGTCTTATGCAGCTATTGTAACAAGTGACCTTTGCCTACTGACATCAAACCCAGGGTTCCTTTTCCTGCAGAACATGGGCAATCAGGAAGTTGTAGAGAGCCCTGGCAGAAATCAAGACATTTAAACCCCTTTCTTAACCTCACATTCGCCACTGTCTACTAAAACTCTGCCACCTTTATTTTTATTTATTTATTTAATGTGTTCTACTCGCCCAGGACTGGGGATATCACGATGCTAGATTGCATACATAGTAAGACATAAGTAGTTACAGTACAGAGTTTCGTTTCACAGAGGTTTTAGAGAGACTCATGCATATTTGTTGAATAGTGTGGTTTTGACTTGTTTGCGGAACGCAAGGTAAGATGGTTCGTCCCTTATTGCAGGTGGGATCATGTTCCGTAATGTGGGAGCAATGACAGTGAAGCAGGAGCCCTCTAATCGTTTTCTGGTGAATCTAGGGGTAGTAAATGAGATGGAGGAGGTTGAGCGTAAGGTTCGCAGATTGGGTTTTTTGGATATGCGGTGGGTGAGATAGGGAGGCTGTGTTGTAGAGGCAGTGGTGAGTGGTGGATAGTATTCTAAATTCAATACATGCTTTGATGTGAAGACAATGGGCTTTGCGTCTGATTTGGGAGATGTGTTCTGAGAGTTTGAGGCTTCAAACTGCACGCCTTGAATCACTTGTGTATAGGCGTGTCATAAATGCCATATCATATCTAAGGGCATTATTCTGTGTGAATTGTAGTTTATTAAGGTTCTTGGTGGAGGTCCCTGCTAAAATGGCATTGCAGTAGTCAAGTTTTCTGCCGATGGTAGCTCTGGCTAGAGTGATGCATTTGCTATTAGTAGGAATGTTCTAGAGAGATTGAGGAGTTTAGTTGAGTATGCTGTGGAGGAGGCCGGTGGTCAGTCATAATTTCGACAGTAAAAATGTCGACAGTCAAAATTTCGAAAAATAAATGTCGAAAAAAATAATGTCGACAAACAATAATGTCGACATTTTTTCAATATTTTTTCGAAATTTACTATTTATTGTATAAATAAATAAATAAATATATATATATATAACTAAAATGTGTTGAGTATGAGGGGTGAGAGGATGGTGGGCCGTGTGGGGGGTGGCAGGGGGTGTTGGGTGAGGGGGGCTGGGGGGACACCCCCATAGTAAATTATACTCTTTTTATTTATTTAATTATTGAATAATTAAATAAATAAATAAATAAATAAATAAATAAATAAATAAATAAATATATAATTACTATGTGTTGAGAATGAGGGGTGAGAGGGTGGTGGAGGGGGTGTGGGGGGGTGGCAGGGGGGTGTTGGGTGAGGGGGGTTGGGGGGGACCCCCCCATAGTAAATTATACTCTTTTTGTTTATTTATTTATTCAAAAAATAAATAAATAAATAAATATATAATTAGAATGTGTTGAGTATGAGGGGTGAGAGGGTGGTGGGGGGGTTTGGGGGGATTGGCGGGGGGGTGTTGGGTGAGGTGTTGATAGTTCTAATTGATATTATTTGTCGACATTTTTTTTTCTAAAAAATGACTTTTTATATTATATGTATAGGATGTCGACATTATTGTTTTCGACATTTTTTTTCGACATTTTTGTTTGTCGACATTTTTTTTCGACATTATGACTATAAACCGAGGAGGCCATGGCCTTCACATGTTTGTTCAGGTTAAGTTTGGCGTCTAGGTCCCTTTGATGTATGCTGACTTGAAGGGGACTCCAGTGGTATTTACCCTGGTGTGAGTGTGGATTTGTTAAGTCAGTACTGCCTTTGAAATATTGATTCCCAGAAGATCTCATGGGGAGGGTTTATGTTCCCTGCAGAAAGGCATTGCCCTTCCTGCAGGGGGTTCTGTCAGGGGTTTTGACCCATGTTCGAGTTATTATGCTGCAACATTTGGGGCTGTGGGCTCAGAAAATCCAAGATGGCCGAAAAAGCCCACATTTGCGCCAGAATCCAGGAAAGCCGTGCAGTTTTGCGCACACCAAAATGGTCGCCGAACCTGCCACCCAGTGCGAGCGTGATGGGCCAGGAGTGCCATGAGTGGAATGTGTGCCAAAGGAAAAGCAGCAGTGCCAGTTAGCTCATAAACACTTTGAAACCACCTTTGTTTCTCTGAATACAAGCTCAAAATGCCTATTTTAAACATTGCAAGATATTCAAAAAGCTCACTGAACACCAGCAGACATTTGGCAGAATGTAGTCTTGTGTGCATACAAAATCTGGGAAAAGAAAGAGTCTAAAAGAATGTTCATAATGAAACTGGCTGAGCTGTGGATGTCAGCAGCTTAAGTTAAATTGGACTGAAAGCCACTAAAATCTAAATGTTTAAAATAAATGAGTGACCTACTGTTGTGTGTCACATAGTTTGCAACTGTTAAATGTCATAGTTTTGAAATTAGAATCAGCATTCTAGCTGCATGTGTAAAAATTGTAAGTTTGTTTTGAATGAAGAAAAACTGGGAACAAAAGTGACTTTTGGCTGAAGCCTGGCTTGAAGAGAGTGAATTCTGCCCGGCAACTACCCCCGACAGGAGTTGAAACTTGCTCAGCCACTCTTCCCAGGCCTGGCTGCATTCTGCTGCCCCCACCAAAAGGAGATGACACCTCCCTGATTGAATCAGGGAGGAGCACCTAGGTCTGGAGGGAAACAGAACAATGAGCCTTCCTTGGCTCAGGCAACTGTTAAATTAGGGGGGGTCGTAAATGGCTTCCTCTTGAGAGAAACGGGGAGGGGTAGTGCCTCTGTGAGCAACTTGAGTTGGAGGAAGTGGACAAACCAGAAATTCCACCATGTGCTTTGGGAAACCACACCCCTCTGGGCCAGAGCATAATTTTAAAAAGATGGATAATTCATAGTACAGACTTGTCAAAATTATATAATTAATAGCATTATTCTTGTGATTTTTCTTTGCACATTTTAAGAAGTGTTAGGACTCTGTACCATGTTCTGAGGCAAAAAACCATGAATTATGGAGATTGCAGACACAGGGTTCACGCTAGAAAAATGAAAATTTACTGGAATATGTGTAGAAAGGCAGTGTACATCTGTGTAATTTTTGGTAAAAATCCAATATTGGTAAACCAACTAAAAACGAAAATAAGTTGCCATTTTTGAACCCATCAGAGTTTGAACAGAGACCTACCTGAAGTAATATATGATATGTTCATGTAATGTCAACCACTTGTGTATTTGGGAAATATGTCTAGTTGTCTAGTTATGAAAATGATTTTCTAAGGTAAAAGCAAAGAACCCAGAACTCCAGAGATCCAGACTAACTCCAGAACAAAAACTCCAAAGAGCTGAACTCTTCAGTAGGCCTCAAAATCTTTTACAAACTATTCAACCGCCGGGCTGTGCGCTTTGCTGCTTGCTAAGAGTCCTGTGTATCCAGAACAGAACCAGTACCCAGAAAGCAGTGCGGTATCCAGAATCCACTTGATCCAGACCAGGAGAACCAGAAACCCAGACCAGACCGCTGTGAACAGAACTGGTGCCTGATTGACCCGCCGAGCAGAGGGAACCGCAGCTAAACATTTTGACCAGATCCGTGACGAGGCCATTCCTTTCAAATTTATAGTGTGAGTACCCAGCTAGAACTGTGCAGAACCCATCTCTTAGCTTAAAATAATCTGATTCAAAACATGTGAACCTATTTAGAACTGCATCATAAGAAATTGTGTGTTCCTCCTGTTGATTCAAACCTTTCAAAGCGCATCTGTCATTCCGAAACTGTAATTTCATTTCTGAAAAACTACCTTTACAAAGTCGTCTGTATCTTTGGAACCGTGCATCCTAGGAACGTATTGTAAATCTAAGATTCCCAGCTTTCCAACAAGCTCCAAACCGACTTGCTAATCCTTATAGCACCTCCGTAGTTACGCTCGACGCACTTGAAAAAAAGTGCAGCGATTTGACATTTTGCTTCATTTCAACCACGTGTAGAAAAATCTGTCCTTTGCTTCCATTACTGAAATCCGTTTTCAACCTGATAATCCCTAATTAATCATTGTTAGTGTGGATCTGAACTGATTTAAAGTATCTCTCACTCACCCTGAACCTCTAGAGGGAATTAATATCAATTTTAGCATATTTCACTCCCTTGCAAATCACCTGAAAGTCTTTCGCCTGTGTTTCAAAATCATCCCTGGTGCAATAAGCTTGCTAGGGGGGAACTGAATTCGTATTGTACTGTGATTGTATTCCTGAAGACTGTGGGTGTTACTTCCATCTCCTTATATTACATAGGGGGAGTGGATTGTCAGAGAAAAAGTGATCATATTATCGTTTGCTGAAATCATATCAAGTTTATTTCTGTACTGCCTTTTATTCATCTTTGCATCTCCTTGAAACCATAAAGCATTCTCAGCTACCTTATCCTCTATACTACTCCTAAGTAATTAAACCAGCGTGCTAGTATAACATCATCCATTGTGGATCACTGTCATATGTCTAAGTGTGATATCAAATATTAATTTATTATAAAAGTGTGATATATATCTATTGTTTAATTTTTCAAATAAACCTTTTTAATTTGCAAAACAAACCTACTTCTTGGCTTAGTGGGGCCAGGGGGATTCTAAGAGAGGGGCGTTATACAAGGGTTCATCATCCAGATTATAACTTGTCATAAACATATATAAATAAGGGCTTCCCTTGGGCAATCCCAGACAAGGCACTCACTTAGTGGGAATGCTTGATTAGAGTCATTAACAGTTCAGAGGGCAGCTTCCTGGCCATTGTCCAACATGGTAGGTTAGACATCTAAAGCAGACTGCCTTGTCATAGCTGGGACCTGCTGACATAACTTACAGTGTATGATGTAAAAATACTGTGCCTGTATAATTGTGTAACCCTACCATACTACAACCAGGCATTTCTTATATTTACAGATAATTATTAGCTTGCCACCAGGCTGCCTAAGTTGCAAGGCGATTATGTTTTGAATAAGAGTTGCTGAAGGTTCAAAAAACACCTCTGCCTGCTGTCACATATGTCACTGCCCTAGAATGCTTAGAGACTGCATAAGCACAGCAACCCCTAATGTTCTTGGACTCTTCCACAGAGCACTGCCATTATCAAATGCGTGAGAGAGGCTCCGTTAGAGGATATTTGCCTACCCATGAGTGCATCTTCCCTTCCCCTCTGCACACCCATCTAGAATTGGGAAGGATGGTGCTACAGGAAATGCTTTTTCATGGCAGCCTCACTGGCCATGGAGTGGAGCTACCCCCAACTGGAAGACACCAGGCAATGAAAGCAGTTTGTGCCTGCATGCTTCATCTCCTGGTCCCACGGATTCTGTCCAAATGCAGCCTATGCTGGTGACTTGTTGGGTGGTGTCGTAGCATGCGCTAGATGTTGCCTGCATTTGCCGGTGCCACTGGCACTGGCAGAACAGGCCTAGCAGATGCAGGAGATCACTGATGCTTGGCTTGGCATGCCAGATGACAGTGTGCTGCACCATGACCCTGGGAGGGCCTAGCACTTGCATCTTCACTGAACTGCTGGGGTCTCCACAGCAGCCAAATCACTTGTGAGATCAGTGGTGTCAGGGGAGTTATTCACCCAATAACTCCCTTTGTGCTACTGGTAAATGTGATTGCACATGGCCGTCATCCCTAATGTGCTGCCCTGCTTCTCAGCCCTACCTCTCCTTTTTGCAACTGCCCTCTTCCTTGCTGAAAACTGCACACTTGTCATCCTCAACATTCTTGTCTACCCCAGTGGCAAGCCAAAAAGCTGCATAGTAAAACATAAAAACGGAGTGGAGGTGGGACTGCCCCTAAAACTGTGGACTCCTAGGGCCAATAATACATCGAAAACACAGAAATTATGTCAAACAGGAAAATAATTCGTTCAAATATTTAAAAAACTCAATTTAAATTGCTGTAGTCCTCTTATCCCAGATATGTCACAATCACATGGGTAACAATAATAGTCTATAATTTATTATTTCCGAAACGAATATTTAGTGTATATGCAAGACAGATTAATTGGACATGGAATAGTTAACAAAAAACAGCAGTGCCAATAAACAATCCCCACATTGTAAAAGGTATTATACAACTGAATGCTCATAATAGTACACAATTGTCAAAAAGGAGTACGTTCATCCATTGGCAGGTATCCAAGGTAAAAAATGAACCATTCATAGCTGGAGAAAGACAGTCATCAGCTACTAATGGTTCATGTTTGGTTTTCTTTTACTATTTCCTTTACTAATCGTTTTCTCGTGCAACATCGTTTATGTGTTTTTGAAGTCAAAGAGCTGCCACATCAAGAACCATTAGGCCTGTGTGAGGGGGAGAGACATTTTTCCTCCCTGGGACTCCTGTGCCTCTCTTGCGCCTCTGCATTGGTAGGCTCGGAGTGTGGCATCCCTCTTGCACCTCTGTGTCCTCCTCCCACACCTTATCATGCACAGGTAGGTATATCACCTATTGGGGCATAGCCACTGGCTGCTCTTTCTCATGGGGCTCCGCCTCAACATTATCCTCCTCGTCAAGTATCATCATCTGATTTGTCTCCTCACCCTAATGACTGAAAACCACTTCCACCTCTGCAATACCCCCCCTCTCCCCCCCAGATAGGAAATGTCTCACTGTACCCCTGCAGGGTGGACGCAGCACACGTCCATGAGGAACATGCACATCCTCTCTCCCTGCCCCACCTGCATGCCCTCCTTCTCCGCCACAGGCCCTGCTTTCATGAGCATTAGGGCCTCCACAATAGGCCCTGCTTCCCATGTCTCCTTGTGTAAGTGGGCCCCTTCAGACGGTTCTGACTTCTCTTGCACTCCTCCTACTTGAGATATGATTACTACTAAGTGACTGTAGTATGTCCTGTTTGCAGATTCTGTCTGGATTGAAGGTCTCCAGGCCAGGAAGGGCATGGGATTTATCTCTGTTTTTTATTGATTGTTGTGTGCTGAGGAAGGTCCCTCAGAAATGTTATGGAGACATTGCGGATGAGTGGATTCCCGTGAATAGGGCCGAAACACAATGTGTCGACATCCTGGTTTTTATAGATATTTGGGTGTAGAAAATGTTTATTTGTCCTTTTGTTTCTCATCCGAATGGGTGTATATATTGGTCCCAAGGGAGGGGGTAAGAATGGGTTCCTACAATGAAATAGATGTTGTGATATAAGAATGGCATTAGGCAGCCAGACAATTGTAACCATTTTTCAAAAATGTATGGCTGTGTGTAATAACTGCGACCATATAGATCCAACTTTGGGGATCTAAAATTCTGACTATGTTTCTTCCATGTTCCTCTACTAAAAGACGAGATACATTTGTCTCTATAGTAACTTTCAAGCACTTACACTTTTCTTGGTTTTCAAACCGTGATGCACTTTAATGTGCATTTATGGAAACCAGGGTGTGTTTTACATTTCTATACATGTGGCAATGTATTACTATTTGCAGAAATGTGAAATGCTGGTGTGTTGTGATGAATGGATGGCTGTGAGACAAACACACACATAAACATCCATGATTGCTGCTCCACATGCTCTTACTCGCTAGTTACCCAAATAAATTAACATCTTTTCTACATAAACATCGAACATTATTTGACTTTAGTTTGCTCTGTTTTATCAGTACTAGAGCAGCAATGCATTCATGCCTGATATGTAATGCTACCTCACACCGTAGGGAACAAACACTGTTATAATATTGATTTCTGTAGTTTAGAGACACACAGATGCACAAATCCTGCATCAGCATACCAACACAATACTTAATCAGGGCCATTACATGTTGTACAGTATACTTGTAAAAAGTGCACAATGGCAAAGTTATAGTGGGTCCCAAAAAAACTTTTTTTTTTCCATAGACTGAATGGGCAAAAACATTGTGCACGCCTACCGGTCAAACGGCTGGATGGATTTTAACCAAATTTGCGGCAGGAGCAGGGGCTTGGTTCCGAAAGCATGCTTTTGTGTGTTGGTGGAAATCCGACCAGTAATTTTGTTGCAAAGAACTGAAATTTACGTCTCCAAAAATGTGTGATATCTGGCTCCGCTCCGCTGACCCATTTCCCTGTTCGCTCCGCAGACAAAATTCTCATTGGCTTGCAGTACACTGTGATGTCAGCGAACATTGGACACGGCCAGTTGTTGGCTGCAGGGAAGCGTGCTGTGCATCAAAATTTTTCGCAAAAGCCGCTGAGGTATATCGGAGGACAGTGCAGCACCGGAGGGACTGGAAAACATACTTTATGCCATGTGGTGGTGGGAAGAAGGGATGGAAGGTGTGGGGGAGTAAGAAGTGGTTCATTTGATATATCTCATTAGGTGGAAGAAGACGGTGGTGCACCTGCATTATATCTGCGTGTTGTGCCAAATCGCGGGTACCTCCACAGCTAACTAATTTGTGTGGTGAATGCAGGCAGCCTGTGTTACGGCACGGCACGATAGCTGGTGCAGCAACCTCTTTCCGTGGTGACTGATGGCAGATCAATGGCAGAAGGGGAGTGCATTGCATATGACATGAACATTTTAACATACAGTGTACTATGGTGTGTTGCATGTGGTAAGGCCGTAGCCACTTTGATGCATGGATGGAGGCCTGGCACCAACAACTACGTGCCCTGGTTGCAAGTAGGTTTCACATTGTTGCCTTGTGTGTGTGGTTTGTCAACATTGCATACACTGTTGTTTCCATGGGTGTGGGGATTGTTAGCACATCCTACAGTGTGTAGTCCATGGCTGGACCTGATGGAGTGAACAGTTATGCAGTGTGTCCAGTGGGTGTAGTGTTGCACTTTAATGTGCATTTGTGGAGATAATGTTGATAATGATGTGTATTTTATGATGTTTGGACGGATATTAGAATTATTTCTAATAAATGGGTATATTTTTCTTGTTCATAAATGTTATAAATACATTTTGTTGGTCAGGTATAAAAGAGTAGTGTGAAGGGTTGATGACCAGAAGAATGTCTAGTCTAAAAGGAATATAGAGACTGTGATGCTCATGTTTCCGACAAAAGGACAGGGAGACCTACTCTGTTATTTGGTGTGAAATGTTCACTTTTCTTGAGGCCAGCTACACTATCTAATCTTCAGCTGATGGCAAGGAAACACTGCAATTGGGCTTGGTTTGCTCCCATGAACTGTCACCAACACACAGCAGAGACTGCACAGCCTCTTCATCAATCAATTGGTTGTACTTCACCTATGAGGAGAAATTCAGCTCTCTCTCCTCTTCTTCCAGCTCTTTCACTTACCAGTGTTGTGAGCAAACCGTTTTCTTCCTAGGAAAACCAGAGATTTAGAAAGTTACATTACCAGAGGACAAAAAACGCTCAGAGAATCGCAAAAAATGGAAAGGATGACACACAAACCAACACTCTAGTAATACCAATGGCATTACTCACCTCCTAAGACAAACAGAGATTTGGAAAACTAAAATACCAGAGAACAAAAAAACACCCTGAGAACTTCACAAAAGGAAGAAGATGCAACACAAAACAACACATGAATATTCCAATTAACTACAGAAAGAAACAACAAACTTGTGGGGAAATGACTACAGCCATAAAAACGGAGGAGGAAACTGGCAAAGGTTGCAAGTGTTTTTGTCGTTTTTGGTGGGACAGGAACAGGAACAGGAAAGTATGGTTTGGCTGCTAACGTTTTTTCAGGGGTATCTGAAGGGAAAGGTATCAAGCAGAAAGTGGACAGATATTTTTTTTGTGCTTTTTTATGAGGTCTGAAATAACTAAAAGATTGAACAAATACTGAGGAAAGGGGCACACAATAGACAATACAATCATGGCAAATAACAATAACATGCACAAAACAATCATCAACATCCGAAAACACGTCCTAAATGTGGTCAGAGTGCTCCAACACTTCCCCCCACAGCCTGGCAAACCCCAAACAGAAATATGAAGTGAGCTGGGCATTTGCTGAGTCTTGAATGTTCTATAGGAAATGTGTGGACTCTGATTGGCTGATCGAACCTGATGATGAATCAGCCCAAGATTCAACTTGAGATCTGATGATCCTTATTGGAGCATTAATGAATGTGAGAGACCCTGGAAGCCGATACGGTTCAACATGGCATTCGGGTACACCAGAAATCTGTAATATACTCACAAGATAGATTACATCTTGCAAAAAGGATTTGAGGGCTCCACAAGTCACATTTTGGGAAATGTGTTCATGCTTTACCTAAGCATGTGCTACTGTCTCGTGCACAGAAGATGCTATTGATTACAGAATTGCTGCCTTCCATTTACCACACATAGTTCTGCAGACTCCAGTGCACACAGCAACTGCCGTGGCTGAAGTAAAACATCCTCTTCGTCCAGATGCATATTCCTCACTTTGGCAGGTTTAGCTACTCCAAAGTTGGCACTCAAGTCTCTACTTCCCCCAGAGAGAAGAAAGCTCACTTATGTATACATCAAATATATGATGGTCACTGGTATTCTCGTCTCCTTAATAGTAGTCAATATGAGGTGGTACATGTCTTGCACACTCACAGACACTGAGTGTAATCTCCTTCTACCAAAAAAGTCTATGATTTTCTATTCACTACTATTATTCTGTCTGGTCCCGAAGAGATGGCACACACATGCACAGTACTGAATATAATCTACTGCCTCCAGATGACATCATGATTTTCTCTTCACTAGTAGCATTGTGTCTCATCACAAAAAGATGGCACAACCAGTTATAGCACCCAATGTCATCTCCTTCTCCCAAACAAAACTATGATTTGTTATTTGCTAGTTATAGTTGTCTCATCAACACAGAGGTATGGCACACGTGGTCATAGCCACTGATTGTAGTCTCATGGGTCTGAAACATTATTGTATGTGAATTTAGTTGCTAGCTTTCTGCCTTACTTCAAATTAGCAGCACACTCGGTTACAGCCATTGTGTGTAATCGTCGGCCTCCAAACAGTTCCATGATTTGCTCTTCACTACTAGTATTGTGTCATTTCATAACACAAAAATGACACAACCACTGAATCGAATCTCTTGCCAGCCACACAACAACAAATGGCACGTGTGCGCGTGCATGTCACTGAGATTCTCTACTACCTAAAAACGTAAAAAGTTATACTTCTCCCACACCTAAAACCTATTCCTCAACTAAATTCTATTTTAATATTCAACCTCTACCACAACTAAATCCTTTGATCACGTTCTACCTCTCACCCAACTAAATCAAATCTCAATTCAATACCACTCCCTCGCCTGTTCTATCTGCCTCCTTGCCTTGGCGTCTTTTACATGACCTTTGAGGCCAAACTCACCTGAACCAGAATGTGGTTGATTTGGAGTTGGCGACACATAGTTTCCCATGTTCCTACTCAAAAAGTCACAGCAGTGTTTCACAAAGGGTGAGACTAGTGACCTTCCAAAGCAGTCAACAAGCAGCTACATCACACTGTGGGCCTATCAGGAATAGTATTGTGGTGTATACAACAAGAGTACCTCCTGGACGCTTTCATCTGGACGCCAACTGCTTAGTCACAAGGCACACGATGCTGCAAAAGGTCACTGGCTCTACTTTTTGCGGCTTAATCCAGTAATTGGAAGCACGATGTGACTGGCTGGATTGCTAAAGCTCTTGTGGAGAAATGATTGCAGCCCTTCCAGTGAACATTTGAATTGAACCAGGTCCTGCTGCATCATAGGCCTGGCTCTTGTCCAGACACTGTGCAGCCCACGTCACATTTATTTTGGCTGTTTAGTCGTCCGACGTGAAGGGCAATGTTTTCCAAAGCTGAACTGTTTAAAGCTGAAAGTGTGTGCTGCACTGCTTGAGGGCTGATACTCTTCAGCCCAGAACAGCAGTGACGCCAGCAGCGGCTGCGTTCTACACCCTGCCCTTGGCAACTTTCGATCCTTTCCCCTTCCCTGCATTGTGTTAAGGTTCTCACATAGTTTGGTAAATGGGTCCACACTGCTAGTGGCATGGCTTCCCCTGAGGATGCCAGGAATTAATAGACTCCGTGGAGCCCTCGTATTGTCCTTAACTGTTCTGTAACGCGTTTACTCTGCTAAGACAGTCCCACGCATTTATATTGCAGGAGTTGGCGCCTATGCGTTATACAGTATACCTCTGTGCTCAGCTATGTTTAATTAGTGAGGTAAAATATTGCACTGTAAAAATTCTTTACGAGCCTGCGCAAACAGAGGGCGGCCATCAACTTCTTGGCAGGCGCAATCGATGTCAAATGTGACCTCCAGACGCTCTAAAAACACGAAGATTAATATATTCAAAGGAGGCGCGAGCACTATAAAGGGAAGACGAAGGGGCTAATGTGTTCGGCGAGCCTCTTCGCTCTGAAGTGACAGCGTGATAGGCAGGGCCACGTGGGTTTGGCCGCAGGACCGATCCGGCAGCGAGGCAGCAGGGGTGAGGAGGGAAGGTGGCGCTCGCCTGTCACAGGGCTTACTGTGTTTGGATAAGGCGGGCGAGCATGTGGGGGGAATCGGCTTGAAGCATCACACCTGGAGCAAAAGACAACGTGCTCTAGCCTCGGTGCCATAAGACCGGCTCCACGAAGTCTAGCCAACATCTGGAATGGATATCTGGAGACAGAGTGCAGCCCCGCCTGGCTCTGCTCTACCTTTGTACTTTCCAGTGAAGCTGAAAAGCAAAGCAGACATCAGGCGTGTATTTATATAACTGTCTTCAAGCTGCATGCAGTACTCCCATCTGCTGCATATGATAAGTTTCAGGTTTCCTAATAAAAACACAAAGGGATTTATTCCGTGCTCTAGTGGGGCACACATCCACCTTTAAAAGAGACCAGGGAGTGTTTTACTTTTCTATACATGTGGCAATGTATTACTCTTTGCGGAAATGCGAAATGCTGGTGTGTTGAGATGCATGGAGGGCTGTGAGACAAACACACACCTAAACATCCATGATTCCTGCTCCACAGGCTTTTACTCACTAGTTACCCCAATAAAGTAACACATTTTCTACATAAACGTCGAACATTACTTGACTTTAGTTTGCTCTGTTTTATCAGTACTAGAGCAGCAATGCATTCATGCCTGATATGTAATGCTATCGCACACCTAAGGGGTCAAACACTGTTATAAAATCGGTTTCTGAAGCTTAGAGACACACAGAGGCAAAATTCCCGCATCAGCATACTAACACAATACTTAATCAAGGCCATTACATGTGGTACAGTACCCTTGTAAATGGTGTACGATGGCCTGATTGTGATAGAAAAGACAATATTAGTGAGTACTGTATTAAAAAAAATACTTAGAGCCTGTATTTCCAACCCGATTCGTAATGATGGGTTCACATCTACTAATGATGTCTTGGAAAGGGTAATCCAAATGGTAGGCTCTACATTTGTTAATTCCATATTGGCCGTACAGAAGGCAAGACCTTTAGATAGTTCTGCTATGGATCCTTTGAGTTGACTGCAGTGAAAGAGCAACTTTTCCTAAACGCATCTGCAATGCTTCCTAGAAATAGTAAGCAAAGGACACCAAGAAGTGCAGTAGGATATAGCATTAGCTCAAAAGACAGTGTACAGTGTGCCCATATTGTTTATGGCTTTCTGATTTCTTGTACTCTAAATAACATCTATGCTTTCTGTGTGCAATGATCTATAAACCGATATATTTATTAAACATTTCATACCCCTTATGGGAAGAATATAATGTATATGATACGTAAAGGTGTTTTTTAAATTGTTTTATTGTTTTTATTGGTTCAGAAGCTGCATTTCAATAGTGCTGGTGTCATTTTGTTTTCTACTTTTTGATTGCGAATTTGCACACGTCAAAGGCAACACTGCGAGCCACCTGCTCTTGCTGCTCTTGTTGCTCCGAGGGACGGAAGGAGGAGCTCCTGATCACGTGACCACTTCACATGACCTCGCAAGGAGGCTCTTAACCAGCACACAGCCGCCCGTGCGGCGTTCAGAAGATGCATTTCAATAGTACTGGTGTCACTTTGTTTTCTACTTTTTGACTGCAAATTTGCACACATCCAAGACAGCACTGCGAGTCACCTGCTCTTGCTGCTCTTGTAGCTCCAATGGACGGAAGGCGGAGCTCCTGATCACGTGACCGCTTCACATGACCTCGCAAGGAGGCTCTTAACCAGCACACAGCTGCCCGTGCGGCGTTCAGAAGCTGCATTTCAATAGAGCTGGTGTTACTTTGTTTTCTACTTTTTTACTGTGAATTTGCACACGTCCAAGGCAGCACGGTGAGCCACCTGTTCTTGCTGCTCTTGTTGCTCCGAGGGACGGAAGGCAGAGCTCCTGATCATGTGACCACTTCATGTAACCTCGCAAGGAGGCTCTTAACCAGCAGACAGCCATTCTTGCAGCGTTAAGTCCTGGAGCTGTAAGGGCTGGAGCCGCTGTTTTGCTGTTTGACTGTGACCTGTGCCCCTGAAACTGGGAACATATTTGACCTACTCTGACCTGCTGATGGCTGACTATCGCCCAGAAGTGAACGTGTGAGTAGCATAAGACTGTACAAACTCAGCGGATTAATTTTTTAAATTATTTGTTTTGGTTTATTCAAACCTTTACAAAAATATTCAATAACAAAATCATAATCAAATCACAATGAAGCATTAATCCGACAGTACATTTTGTTTACATTTACATTTAAAAAGATAAAAGAAGAGCGTAATTTCCACTTTGCGAGACATTACCACATAATACACTCTTTTGCAACCATTTTAAAACACATTATGCTCCCCACATACAGGCCTATAGCCATTTGATTTGATTACCTAACTTTTTAGTCCAAATCAACATGGTTAGGTGAGTACCAGCCAAGGTACACAAGATAGGGTGAAACTACAATGCATAGCAGATGCCATAGAACAACATGCAACTTTTTATGCAAGAGAACAAGTATTTTTCAGAAAAACATTCACTTTCATTTTCAAAGTATTCGAGGAGCCGTGAAGCATTTCATACCAACGTTTGTTTCTATCAACGCACGCTGTATTCATTACAAACATTGAAAAACGTTCTAATCTCTTCTTCAATAATATGGGACATACCAATAATAGGTGATGCAGAGATTTGCTAACGCCATTTTCTTTACAAAATCGACATTCATCGTTCCCTCCAATGCTCTGCCCATGAATAGACAGTATCTCTTTTGTACACAAAACGTTGAATCTGAAACGCCTAAAATAATTTCTTAATTCTCTTGATGGTATTTCTTCATATATTCCTCCGGGCAAGGGAGACATTTCAAATAGGAAATGCTTTCATAGTAGAGCTTAGAATTTTACAAAACTACATTATTTTCCAAACAGTCCTAGGCATTAACTATCTCCTTGACCTTCGCTGGTTTCCTAAGTAAATATTTTACAGACAATCCCAGGTCAAGCCATTTGTTCTCACAATCAGATCTCAAAGTATGCAGAAAAATTACCATTTGTTGCATCACACAAGTAAGAGTATAATGAACTACATTCAGCAACCAGACATTTTCTCAAAAGAGCCTTTTCTGTTGTTGTACATAATGCTGGTAAGTGAATGTAGACCAAGTTCATACCTGAGCAATTCTAATGGAACACATTTCGGGATAAAATATAATATTTTCCGCCAGATCATGGCCGCCAGTGGGTGTAAAAGAGACCAAATGGTTTCAGGGAACAATTTGCTCCTGTATGCTAGTCATGGAATCACCTTTCGCCTATTGAATAAAATGCATGGTGCTAGTGTGAATTTTCCATTGATCCTTTCTATGGCCCTTATTTGGTTCAAAGCCACCTTAGCTTTTTGAATCAGATTGCTTCTTAACAGCACACAGGAGTTACTAGTAAAAACATATCCCAAATAGCGTATAACAGCTTGACTTTTAATCTTTACACCGCTACAACTCCAATAAGAAAAGGATGGAGTAAGACTTTTGCAACCCGCTTGAAAGATTATAGTTTTGCTTGGATTCATTTTCAGTTTCCTTTCTTCTATGAAAGAACCAAAGTCATTAATTAATCTTTGGAGGCCTATTTTTGTGCAGTCCATTAACAAAAAGTCATCAGCATAGGAATCCCATCTAATGGTTATGCCTGCAATCTTCGGTCCAGTGAGCCCACTTGTGTTTAGTGACTTGTCTGCATTCGAAACATAAAGGTTAAAAAGTGTTGCAGCCAGTCTACACCCTTGTTTGAGCCCATTGCCGGTTGGTATAGTATTGGACAGGAGACCTTTATTGTTAAGCCTGACTCTAATTGCTATTTCTGTATACAGATGAATAACAACATCAAGCAAAGCCCTATCAATGCCCAACAAGGACAAGGTTTTCCACAATGTTGGCCTATCTACAAGGTCAAATGCGGATGTTAAATCCATAGATGCAATATATAAGTGCTTCAATGCTTTTTGTTTGACTGCACTAATTAATTGTGCCACCAAAAGTCCACTAGCATCAGTCTCGATAGTATTGTGAAAACATATCTGCCTATAATCTAATACACTGTTGTCAGCAATCCAAATGATGAGTTTTTTTCGAGTACAATTGCTGCAAAAATGTTCGATTCAACATTCAATAATGTGATTGGACGATAGTTTTTGGGACAAAGGCGATCGCCCTTCTTGAATAATAACAATACATATGATATTTTCCAATAATTCAGTATCTTCTTCTTTGTGCAAATATCCACAAAAAATAAATGCAGAAGTTTAGACCACAAATTGATGTCGCTTGTTAAATTGCCAAATGACAGATGGTTGGGACCTGGAGTGGAGGTGGGCTTAGATTTGTTAATGAATCTTTGAAATTCAATATGGATGCATCCAGATGCCATACAACAACTTTATACTCTTCATGGGACCATTGCACATCTGGATGCTTATAAAGGGAACCAAAATATGTGGATCAAACCCCAGAATCAATAGGGTTTATTTGGAGTTGATGTTGTGGACACTGATCTTTGTTTATTAGAGACCAAAAACAGCTATTGTTGTTCGCACACATACCTTCAATCATTGCCTCCCCATCATTTTGAGCAAGTCCTCCTCTGATGCTCTTAATCCAATTTCTATAGGTTTGTTTACATTGTCTAATTGTAAGACTCCTCTCCAGATCCCCCATGTCCATTTTCTTTATGCTGCGAATTAACTTTCGCATGTTAACCTTCACATTTTTTATAGCCTGGGCATATGTATGTGTGTGTGCACATGATTTATCTCTGTACTGCCATTTGTAAGTACTTTACTACGATCTAACATGTTTTCTATGTAGTCTCCAAAGACATCAACAGAATACCAAACAAGCTTTTTCTCATAGTTTGAGTATACAAAATCCTGTGTTACAATGAAGTTGGCTTGTTCCAATATGCCTCGATTCCATTTTACTCACTTCCCACCATTATATGCTTCGATCTGTATCGGAAAAGACGTACTTTCCTTATGGGCCTTGCCCCATGGGAGTTCTAGGCTCAGCATTGCATGATCGCTATTACTATCATTTAAAACTTTGAAGTTTTTACAATGAAATTTCTTGTGAGTACTTGCAAATATGTAATCTATTATAAAACATGAGCCACGAGAGGTCATGTAGGTGCCATGTTGTAAATCGGTTCCAAACCCCAGCTCTTACCAAAATCCAACCATTGGCAACCTCTAGATTTTTTTTTATGAACGCTAGGTTTAAAAGCACGCACCATATACAATTCGTCCCTTGTAAGAGAACAGTCAGCATTCAAATCACCCGCTATTAATATAAATCCTTGTGGATGGATATCGAGCCAATTACCAATCTCTTCATTTAGACACAAAAGAAACTCCTGTAAGGGACACACATTCACATCACATGTATTCCAATACACATTGAACATCAGAATGTGAACAATTCCAGCATTGGTTGACAATTGAAAACTAGCTCATATGGAACAGTCCATCACAAGAGCGCTGTCTACGAGATTGATACTCTCGTCAATTCTGTATGCAAACACCAGGCCACCACTCGGTCTACCTCTGCCATTTTGTTTTGCGGGTAGACATATTGTATTGAAACCATCTATAAATAAATTAGAGGTGACCCAGGTTTCTTGTAACAACACAAAATCGAATTTGCTAAGTTTTGCGCATTCTTCTGTGTCAAGTTAAAGATGTTTATAGCCCACGAGACAAGTTGAAGATGGATCTTTACACTAAAGGAGTTTTGGTACTGATTTCATCTCAGCGGATTAATATCTTGGTCATCTTTACTATTGTAACAGCTCAGTCCACAGGGTGAGAGAGGAGAGTTAGACTCTGGCAGCTCCTCAAGCTGTTGGGCGTTCCTTACCCTGTGACTTTGGACTATACAGTATTTACTGGATTATTGGCAGCACTCTAGGAATTCTGGTGTCTATACGTGTTTAAATATTAACACTTATTTCATATCTAGAAGCAGCATCTTAGATATACTTGTGGATGTCTTGATGTTCTTGTTGCAAATGTACATCCCTATTTTATGACTCAACTCAGCTCTTACCCCTACTCAGTTTATTTTATAGAAATAATTTGTTTCTATTTTTATCTTTACTTAACTTTGTGAATTATATATTGTGGTGGCATTTTGCTCCTGTTGGTCTGAGTACTGTTTATCTCTAGCTCTAGTCTGCTTCTCTGGTTCTCTAGTTTTGTGTGTAGATCTGTATTTGGATGACACGTAGGGGTGTTAGGAGTCAATCAGCCATGGAGGCTACTCTTGATTCTCTGAAATCTGGTAAGGAGTTTCTTTCTCCAGATTCCAAAGAAGGTACTCTCCCTCAGTATTCCGCTATTGTCCTCCTGGACAAATAGTACACTACCCAGGTTGAACTCCTTAGCACTCGACCCCAGGTCCCGTAGGGGCTATTGCATCGAAAAGAATTGTACATGCCCAGATTCATCCCCAAGATAGGAATGAGATTCTTAATTCTATGGGCATTATTCAACGTATTCTGGGTGACAATAGTTGTATCTTTAATGGAAACCATGATATTTCCATTGATGCTCAGGAAGAGCGACTAGCGGCTACTTTAGCCCTAAATCTGGGTGATAGGGGTAGTTCCTTGGGGGGCGGGGGCCATACTGTTGAAGTAGATGCTGAAATGGTGAATGTTTGCCAATTGACTATTACTTCTCCACAGGTAAATATATCCCTGCCTGCCGCTCAGTTGGTTGTACCTGGTCCTAAGCCTACAAATACTTCTGCTGTTATTAGTGTCTCTACTGTTTTACAATCCTCTCATTTGGAGGCCCATATCAATCATGCAACTTCTCCTTCCAAGTCTTTGGGGGGGGTGCCCTCCTCAGGTGGTGTGGTAAATCAGAGTTTAACTACACATATGAATCCCTCTGCCTGTACAGCTGGGAATCTTGACAGTTCAACTTTGAAAGTTCTGGTCTTTAAAATTCCCTTAAGGAAACCAATGCTTAGTACCTCAAAAGCCAAACCAAAGCTAGGCTCCTTGGGGGAACCTATTCCACGGTAAAACAAAATTGTTTTGGGAAAAGAACAGCCACAAGCATGTTAATTAAACCTCCTCCTTCGGCCCTCTCAGTGGTCACTCGAGACCGCCTGCATTTGGTAGAAGTAGTGAAAAGATTGGACACTGAGGAGGCCTCACACAATGATGTTGATGACATTAGTATCATCGAATGTGCAGACAAAGCAATTGCAGAGAGGGGTTTAGAAACTAGACCGACTGACACTAAAAATGTTACCCAGAAAACATGTTATGCTTCATTTATGGGTTCTCCATCTGAACTCACAAACTTTATTGATGAGTACACTGAAAAGCAAAATTGGTTGAGAGAGAGGGGTCTTTTCCCAGCCCCAATTAAGGAACATCCCAGTGACTCTATGTTGCATCACACTCTTAAGGAGGCTGACGAAAGGAAAAGGCTTACCCAACCTACTGTTTACGCTTTAAATATGGTGCTGAGCTCTTTTGTCAGTCTCTATGATAATATTTGGGCAAAGGTTAGATCTCATTCTCTCCTACTCTCGGAAATCAATGTCAGGCAAGACAGGTTTGAAGAGTTGGTGAAGATCACCAGGGAAGATGATCCAATTATTACTAAGCAATGCTCTGCTTCCCCCATGCTGCTTCTGTTTAATGTTGAGGGGGGACCTACTGTAACGGCCTCAGGTTTGGCAACGGTCAGTGCTATCAGGGAATATCTACATAAGGTCCTTCGCCCTACTCCCTCTTACCTCTCTGGGATGGTCGTATCTGCTCATGTTCCAACGATATCTTCTCTGCAGATTGAGGGAGATGTCATTACTCACGGCTTAGGGGACAAAACCTCAAAACGGTTGTTGCCATTATAGATCTAACTAATCTGGCTGTTGCAGGTCACCAAAATATATCTGAAGATCCTAAACGTGATAAGGGAGTTGACCGTACCTTCTACTCCAGGTTCAAAAGTTTTACAACATCTGGAGACCGTTCCTGTTCTCATAGACTTGACGAAAGATAATCTCTCCTCCAAAAGCCTTGCCCAAGCAGGTAAAAAACTTTTTCAACAAATTAAGAAAACCAAAAATCAGAAAAATATTTTAAAAAATGAATTTGTTTACAAACAAATTCTTCAAAAATGTGGTTTTACCTACGCTCTCTTTGCCCACGGGTGCGACTGTGCTGCCTAAGTGGGTTCAGCCTTCTGGTGTAGCAGGGGTGCCTATCACCATGGCCGCTACTGCTGATATTTTGGCTAGTGAGGACAACTCACTCCCTTTGAAAGCAGCTATAGGTATTCAGAGACATCCTCCTGTAAATATACCTGTTCCTGTTGATAGCATTTGCTCTAAGGTCTCGGGCATTGCGACCTCGGTCCAAGGTATCACTACTCTCCCTATCTCTAATGGCAACCCTGAGGTCTCTGACGCTGTAAAAAGCAGTCTGGGTATTTCAACTTTTTCCTCTGTGAACCTGCCATGTATCCTCCCTGTGAATCTGTTATCGATTCTGATCCCTATGGATTCTCTGATTCCTACCACAACTGCTCCCCTGACTTTGGTCAATATTGATATGGCAAAACAACTTCTTTTTGATCTATATGGAATGAAGTCCACCTCTTCGGTGGACGTTAACTCGACTGCTGGTCCTGAACGGCCCAATGTTCTTGACATCTGCTCTCTCCATCTAGCTGGTCAATCAACTTTTCCTCTTAATACTCATATGAGCCTGCCCCAATTGGTTATGGGGGACCCTATGGTGGGATTCAGGGCTCTGGGGGATCTTTATGTCCCTGGGTTTTTGGGCTCTACTCAAGCTACGCCTATTAATCTAGGATCCCTGGGTAGCCAGGGGATTCCCAAGGGGTCCCCATTTAGTTCCGACTATACTACGGCGTGCAAGGGGCCCTGAATCTCAAGATAATCCATTAAATGAATTCAGTAAGGATATCACAGACTCCCTACCTCATCCCTCGGGAAATAATGAACCCCTTGAGATCCTACAACTTGCATGTAGTGACATGCTCATGTGTCTTAACCAAGGGAATATCCTTAAAATTTTACATCAAATTCCTACACTACATCTGATTTCTAGCTATGATTTAGAAAGGATCTACTTTCCCCTAAAGGATCGTGTAGATCTTAGCAATATTGTTTTGAAATCGAGAGTGGTCTTAGACCTGATAATGGGAGAAAAAGAGGGCTTCAGGGAGCTTGGTTTGAAATTAAATTGGTAAAAACAAGTCAACCACTTAGTATGCATGGGAGTTCTGATGAGTACAGGGGAAATTTGACTACGGTTTACCACCGGAAAGACCCTCTCATCCTCAATGGAGGAATTTCACGGGCAGAAATTACGGAGACACTCGAAATTGGGCCCAGGTTACCTCTGGACTGTGGAACTAGGCTACCAAGTAACAGTCCGGGCTTTGTTACAAAGAAAACAGACTCTAATAAATTGGGTTTTATGCAGGGACGTCATTTCACCAAAATGCCACGGGTAGCGGAAGTGACATCATACGACCCTTGACCCCCTGATGACATCACAGGAAGTGATGTAATTTGACCCCACCACAAAGTGATATTGCGGGAAGCGATGGAACACAACCTTTCACCTTTTGACAAAACAGGAAGCGGCATCACATAGCATTGTACACTACGAAAAATATGGTTACGATGTCACTATAATGTGATGTATACATTTTATACAAGAATGTATCGGCATATGTATCGTTAAGATCAGTGTGTATAGGCCCATATTACCAAATTACTGTGAATGCAAGCAGACGTCCATGACCAAATGATAACGATGTGTTATTATATTGCACTTACACGTAAGCTCTTTATATTGAACAAATATACACCCAATATCACCCAACCTGTGTTGGTACTCATTTATCAACCTCAGACGGATGAAAGGCAAGTTGAGGCGTTTAAGAACAAACTAAATCAGTGACTCACCCCCTGAAGTGTGCCTGAAATAAACCCTTAATGATTCTAGCAATCATTGTATAGAATTCCAGAAAGACACATTATTTGGTATTCCTATTCTTTCTTATTTAGTGTCAGTGCGGAAAGTGTTAGACTTGTGGCACTCCTGTTCTTATTTTTCTGCTTTTATTTTTTAAGGGGCCTGAAAAAGAAAGCCAGCCACTCCAGAAGCAAAGAGCCACATGGTGCTGGCCACAGCCCAGGAGATCGCATCACAAAAAAAGGGGTTTTTTTTAGAGGTCAGAGGTCGCAAATGAGACCACAGAGGTCGCAAGGGAGACATCAGAGGTCGCAATTACGACCTCTGGTGACCCCTAATTGACGTCCCTGGTTTTATGTCCTGGAATACAAGGGAAAATCTAGATCTCCTTACTAATACTAATACAGTAGCTATGATTAAAGGTACTGACTGTTTCTATCTGCAGGAAACCTGGTTGCTCTCGTCTTCCTTTATGGATGGCTATGAAATCTACTCTCAAAATGCAAAACCTAGTTTGGGAGGGAGAGTTTCAGGGGGTCTACTTATTGGGTTAAGGTCTTCTCCAGGCTTCCGAAGTACGATTCTCTCCGATACGCCATTTGGAATTCTGGCAGTGAAGACTACATCCAGAGAGGGGTTGGCCTACATTCTCTTGATTAACATTTATTGACATCAAGGTCTTGCCGTCCTTGAGTCCTTTTTGGAAAGGCTAATGGTAATGATCCTAGCCTGGAGATCTGGGAATATTAGGGGGAAAGTGATCCTGGCAGGTGATTTGAACTCTGACTGTTCTACGTCCTCCGACGTTGATTATGGGGACCTGGGACAAGATTTGGAGGAGTCTAATGTGGGGGGGGGGCAGAAATATGTTTGGGGTAAACTTTGGAACCTTTCTTTGGAATCGGTGGGTCTGACATGTCTGAATGGTACCCACGACTCTACCCACCCTCTCCTCCCCACTTGGCAGAGAGGTCCCTCATGCTCTACTATAGATTATTTCTATGTAGACCATTCTCTGATACCTCTCTCCTCTGAAGTCCAAGTACTCTTTAACCCCTGGAGTGATCATGGGTTTCTCACTGTTTACTTTTTTCTTCCGTCTAAAAATCTGCCCCCTGGGGGCCCTCGAAACCTAGAAATGGTGGGACAAGGTACGGGGGTACGTTGGTCAATTGGAAATATCAGTCTTCTCAATTCCCAACTCCTCTCTATTTTGAACCATACTTCTCCCTTATGGAAACAAGTGGTCTTTAATACTGAACACTACGATGGATTTCTAAATGTTCTCCATAGTAGTGTTCATGATCACTAAGAAAGGGACATTCCAAACAAGACCATCTCCATAGGTTCAATGAGGAGTTTGCTAGAGAAAAGTCCTATGTACGTAAACTCCTTAGACAAACTCGATATCTCGATATTGACCAGGCCACTAAAAGCACTAAGATTAAATCTATACGTCAAAAATATAAAAATTATTGTATAGCTAGAAAATCTAGTTTGCAGCAAAATGATGCAGAGCTGATGCTTAGTGTCCTGGTCAAGAGGGATCTCAGGGCCTTTTGGGCTCTCTTTTCTTCTCAAGAGTCCGTCTCTACCACCAATCAAATGAATTCCATCGCGGAGGTCCATTGGGTAGATTTCTATACTGAGCTTTTTGCAAAAGGGGAAGAGGGTCTGATAGAAGCTGCAACTGGCAAGGCTGCTTCCAACACCTTGTGGGATCCTTGTATTGACTATCAGATGGTATTTGGGCTAATCGTCAAGGCTAAGAACTCTAGAGCACCAGGCCCGAACGGTTTGACAAATAATACACTGAAAGCTCTGCCGGAAATCTGGGCTAATTTACTCTGTATGCTTTAACAAGACATAGTGAGAACTGGCACTATACCAACCAGCTGGCAGACTGCTCATATTGTTCCCATCTTTAAGAGAGGTCAGCGGACTCTTGTTAAGAACTATAGACCGATCTCCCTTATTGATGCAGATTGCAAGCTGTTTGCCTCTCTGCTTCTCTCTCATTTGAATGTCTGGATTAAAGAGAATCATATTCTAGAGAAATTTCAAACAGGGTTCAGTGCGGGCCATTCTACTAACCCAAATGGCTTTATTTTAAGTACTCTACAAGGCTCAGCACGGAGAACATTTGGTTGAACGTTATATGTTGCATCGATCGATTTGTCAAATGCTTTTGATCCAGTGATTAGGTCCCGTCTGTGGGCCAAACTCTCTAAGTGGGGGCTACCGGCAGGCCTTCTCCATCTGATTAGGGCCATGTATGAGAATTCGGGAGTCCATATAAGGATTAATCTAGAAGGGACCCTCTCGAGAAGAATAGGAACTTGCATAGGGGTAAGACAAGGCTGTTCTTTGGCCCCCTGTCTTTTTATCCTATATCTGGCTGATTTGGGGGAATTCCTTAGGGATGCAGGACTGGTTAGTGCAAAATTGGGAGAGCTAAGGTTCTCATGGTTGGCATATGCTGACGATTTTCTCCTTTTTGATCAGACCAAAGTCGGCTTACAAAAACTAATATGTAAGATTGAAGAATTACGGGTTAAAAATTAACCCTAGTAAAACTTGTATCATGGTCTTCTTGAAAGGAAAAACAGGGAACAAACAAGTGTGGAAAATTGGTGGGGAACCGATTGTTAGAGCAAAAAAAATTGTTTATTTGGGATTCTTGATCCTGGCTCAACCCTCAGTTGGTGAATTTAGATGTTCTATCAGATATAAAGCCCTACCACTTATTTCTCAGACTATTAAGTTGGACAACAAGTATGGTATGTTCTCTTTTAAGCCAGCAGTAGACTTTTCGAAGGAAAGGTTGTTCTAAAATTAATATATGGCGTGGAACTCCACTACTTGGATATCCACCCTTTTTGGGATTCTCTTGAGGGTATTTTTTGGAGAAAGGTTATGAAACTTCCAAATAGTATCCCTATAATGGCTATACGGTTTGAATTAGGCCAGGTATCTTTGCCAGCCAAAAATCTTTGGTGGGTTTTGGCACTTTTCCGTTCTCTGCTCTGTCCTAAAGAGGATTCTCTTTATGTCGATTTGGGCAAAATCCTTCTCTCACAAGGATGCTTGGATCGCAATGTATATTTTCTAAAATTTAGAGACCTCTGTGATGGGACTCTATTAGATCTGTCTACGGACAGGAATACCTTGATGATTAACCCGGACAAAGTAAAAAAGCTCCTCTACTCCCATGATTGGATAAGTGCAACTGAAAAATTCCATTCTTATCCTTCTCTCTGTGATCTGAAGTTCAAACATAAGAAGAGAGGTACTAAGTCCTTTATCCTGACACAATTTCCCAATCGCTACTATCGCTCCCTCCTTTTGAAATGAAGGTGGAATATTCTTCCTACGAAGGAAGTCTTACACAGAAGGAAGGCAATTAAAGATCTAAGTATACTCTGTCGCTTCTGTCATGCGACAGGGGTCAATGAAACGGTTCATCATCTGTTCTTAAACTGTGTTGCAGTGAAAGGTTTAAGGGCACTTTATTTGGGAAAATTCAATAGTTTGGGACATCTGGGGCGGAAAAGTTTATATGGTCAAGATGTCTCTCAATCTCTAACATTATGGAGGGCCTTGCAGTTGCAGGCTTTATCAAATCTTTAGATCTCTATGCACCCCTGATTTGAGTCTCTTGTCTAATGCATTTTCATCTACATTCCCACTATCTCTGTTCTCAGTTGCAGGCTTTATCAAATCTTTAGATCTCTATGCACCCCTGATTTGAGTCTCTTGTCTAATGCATTTTCATCTACATTCCCACTATCTCTGTTCTATGACTCTACTATCTGAGCTATATCAGTTAAGTATGAGTGCCTGCGATGCCCCGTCTTGTTTGTACTCAGAAGTTTTATTGAATTTTCACATTGAATGTTTATTAATGCCTGATTTTTATATCTCACTGCACTGATTTTATCTGCTGTGTAAACATTTTATAAGGAGTTTAGGGTTTAGTTGTAGTGTTAATTTACAGATTTGTATTTTTCTTTTTCTATTCATTAAATGTAATTGTAAGGGTTTCTTATGTAAACCATATACAAATTAAAAAGTTTAAAAAAGTTTTTTTAAAAATTGTTTATTTTTATGTTTGTTTAATTTTGCATGTAATGCATATATGGAATATATATATATATATATATATATATATATATATATATATATATATTCCGTGAAAAAAACTTTGTTAAAGGGACGTTATGGTTAAGTTGCGCTACTAAAAACCTATGAAATTCAGTGAAAAAACTTTGTTAAAGGGACGTTATGGTTCCAAGTAAAACCGAAAAACCCTTGAATTTCGCCAGTTATGGTAAGCTAAGCAACCATAACTCGCGCCACCACCGTGCACTGCTAAGACTAGCACCCAGGACATCAAAGATGACATCACAAATGTCATTGATGACATTTACCTTGTAAAATCTGTAAAATGAATTTACTGTACTTTCCTAAAATCAACTATCACTTATAAACCTTTATACTATTTACTTTCTTTATACACACACACTCAAATCATGTTAAACTAACATTTTTTAAATGAAATATATAGACTATATATATTCAAACAAAATTGCATGCAAACACAATCTATGTTTAAACCTTTATAAAAATACTTATACAATTTAATATTTTTTGTTTTTATTTATTTATTTACTTAATTACTTTTAATTAGACATGACATTGAGGCGCTATTACCTAGAACAGTTTACTTACAGAAATAGTGGTATTCACTAATATATTATAAATTTCACAAGACATAGTAAAGATATTTTTTTTTTGCTACAGTTAGTCATTCAATACAACTTGTTCATTAAGAACATATCATATGTACTGAACTGATGCAATGTATCTTATATAAATAAATTAGTTTAATGGTTTTAAAGAAGGCACTGAGGATTTCAATTAAAAAAATCAATATCTAAATTAAAAACAGTGCTATATACAAACAAAGTTACTAATTTGAAGCTTTTACAATTGCAGTGAAGACCAGTTTCCTGAAAAGAAGCAGCCAAATTTGAAGAAGAAAGAAAAACTAAGAAGTTACCTGTTAATTTTTAAAAAAAGTAAGTAAAATATCACCATAATATTTGTATTATTAATCAAATATACTATAACGTTAATACGAGCTATTTCGGTTTCTAAAAATAGAGATTTTGTACCATTTTGTCCAAAAATGTCCATGTCTTAAACAGCGACTTACAGCCAGAATGGCCCACAATTTTCTATTTTTGGACACACAAATTACCCAACTGAACGACTACAATTTTCATATTATAGAACAAACAACTGTTTTAATTGTATACATTAGATTTACTATTTGTACTTTTCCACCCCACTAGCTTACTTTTTTTTTGTCATCTGAACCCCAGTTTAGTAACACATAAATTCAAGAATACCTATCCCTACTAGTTTTAGTTCCCAATGCACAATCACACACCATTACATGCATCTTTATCATCTTACTCAAACACTCATGCACACAGCACACATACATTCCAGAACACCCCGACCCATATCTTCTTTATTTTTTTCAACAGACCCTAAAGAATGCCTACCAAAAGTCAAGTCCGTAGAAAGCAACGCAAAAGTAGAGAAAATGAAAATAAAGGTGTCCAACATAAGCATCCATCTCTAGCAGAATTTGTAAAAAAAGTTGAAACAAAACAGCTAATACAATCATTTAGTGAAACACAAGAAGTTTCAAGTACAACAACTTCGCTTCCTCTATCAAAATGTAAAACAAACCAAAAAACAATTAACAGAAAATCAGCTATCAGTACAGATAAAACTACTTCTTCAAATTTTAATATAGTGCAAAGTAAGCATACCAAGAAAAGTATTTTAGCCAAAATATACCGTCACAAAGTCCTTCAAAATCTTATAAAAACAGGAGAGAAATCAGGTTCAAAGCTTAAAACCTATCGTAGGAAATTAATCTTAGAAGCATTGATGGACAGTGCAATTCTTCTCAAAGGAAATTTATTTATTTTACTGTTAAACAAAATGAAACCACTAACAAAACTAATAACTAAATTACAAAAAAGACTTCTCAATAAACGAAATATCAACAGAAAGAACTTCTTAAGTATCAGCGGAGGTGAATGGAATCACACTACAAGCACAGAACCATATTTTAATGAAGAAGCGTACAAACAAAAGCAAACAAATACAATTGCCATACATAGCAGTGGTCGAGGTTATGAAAAAGTGAATAATACCATAATGGAACAAGAAGTACTTCTTACAAAAATATGCCCTTAAAACTTAGAATTACCCCTCCATTCAACTGAATCAGAACGTCTAGTGTACAAATGGCCATGCACGTCAATGTGTAACATTCCCAAACAATGTTTCAAATCTTTACGCCAATTCCTCAATAAATATGTAAAAAGCAAAGACAAAATCAAAATTAAATTACTGCAACATATAGATACCTGTCCAGTGCGCAAGTACACAGGACTACAAGGACATTCATTGGCCTGCATTACAGGACCTACTTGTAAAACCACTTTCCATGATATCAAAAGGATATCAACACATCATTCAACTATAAGAAATCTAGTCTATAAACTGTACTATGCTAAAAGTCCTGCTTTAGCACTAGCAAAGTTAAATAACATCCTTCTACATGGTACAGCAAAAGACCTACTTGAAGAAATTCACTATATCCAGAAAAAATATTTTGGAAGTGAAAGCCATTTACAGTATGAAATAGCTTTAAATCAATTAAGCAACAATTCTACACATGGCAACCTTTTGCTAAACACATACAAAAAAGAAATACTAAAATTTAAAAGTACATCAGCTGAAGTACCAAACCATGTGTGTGTATGTTGCCGTAGAATTTTTTATAAAAGTAACACAAAAACTGTGGACCTATCATACAAAATAGAAGACAATGAAGATTCTAAATGGTTTGAATTAGCTCTCTACCTTGTAGCAGAAAACAAATATGAAATAACTGAGCCCTTAATACTTTGCAGCTATTGCACTACAAAACTTGACAAAAACCAAACTCCCTCACGTTCTCTCACAAATAATTTGGAATTATACCCAGTAGCAAAACCTCTACAACAACTTAATTTATATGAGAGCATCATAATTCAAACAGTACACCCATGTCAAGCAATAATACGCCTTCAACCAAAAACAGCAAAATTACCTCCCTCTGAATTGGTAAAAGGCATTCGTGGAAAAGTAGTTTATTTACCATTAAATCTAAAAGAAAATGTGCATACTCTAGGAGTGCAACGTCCAATGCAGCAATCTTTAATTATATTAGTAAATGGAGTACCTACAAAAGACAAAAAAATATGGCAACAGCTGGTAGATTTATATAAAGTTAGACAAGCCTTCCAATATCTTAAAGAGAATAATGAATATGACAAAGAAATTAACATTGAAGAAAACTTGAAAGATACAACTGAAATAATTCAAGAAACACAAGAAGCTGGTCAATTTGAGCTACTAGATCCTGCTACAATATCAAATACTTTAGATAATTATACAATTCATCCTTTGCACTGTAATGACACCGTACAAGATGTACTGGAAACTTACCAAATGCGTCAAACAAAAGGATCGTCAATCAGTATATGGGAAAAAAGTATAGAAGCACGTGCTTTTCCTCTACTCTTTCCTACTGGCAAAGGAGGAAGGTATGATGATAGACCTATTCAAATATCAGCTTCAGAATACCGCTCATTACGGATGTATTCTGAAGATCCCAGATTTAGACAAAATGTGGAATACATATTCCACCTACTCTTTGAAACTGAACTAGCAACTTTATGTTACGGAGTTGCACACATATTAAAATCAGGATCACACTTTCAAAATATGACAGCTACACAATTATTAGAGAAAGTGCAACAAAAGGATGAGGTTTCACAATCAAATATTACAAATCTATTAGCAAATATGCGTGGTACTAAAGAGTACTGGTTGCAACGTCATGGAGATGTACGTTGTATGATCAGAAACCTTGGCCCACCCACTTGGTTTGTTACATTAAGTTGTGCAGAATATGCATGGGAAGATTTACATGATTTCCTACGCATATCAAATAAAAACAAAACAAACATAGATATTCTAACACCTGGAGAACTTTGTTCTTTGGATCCTGTTAATGTTTCAAGATATTTTCACCATCGCTTCATTGCTATGCTACATTTTATTTGTAATAAAACTGTTCCTCCCCTTGGAGAAGTGCAACACTTCTTTTGAAGAAAAGAATACCAAGCCAGAGGAGCACTACATATCCACATGCTTTTATGGATTAAAGATGCTCCTAAATTTGGTCAAGACAGTGATGCCACTGTTTTACAGTTTATTGAAAAATATGTCACTTGTGAAATTCCATCAGAAGCCACAAATAGTGATCTTCATGCACAAATTTTACAATTTCAAAGACACAAATGTGGAAAATATTGTCGTCGCAAGTACAAAAACAAAGGCAAATACTACACCAAATGCCGATTTGGTTTCCCTAGACCAGTTACAAATACAGGTCAAGTAAACAACCTCATGTCTTCAGTTAGACATAGTGTTCAAGGTAAGTCACCTAAAAATACATATTACATAAAAAGAAAAGAAGAAGAAATATATATCAATGATTATAATGCAATCATTGCCCACTTATGGAATTTAAACATAGATGTGCAGTACATTGCAGACAATTCTACTGCAGTTGCACGATATGTCACAGCATACTTAACTAAAGCAGAAAAGACAGAGCTCCAAGACCTCTGGAATGACCTGTCATCAGATAAAACAGTATCTCAGAAATTATACAGCTTGGGCATAAAAATGCTCACCCATAGAGAATGTGGATCTTATGAAGCAGCTGATCGTTTAACTGGTACTTCATTGTATGGTAAATCTGAAAATATAGTATGGCTAAGTCTTGGTCCAGCTAAATCTAGAAAAAGAGTTCTAAAATCATATGAAGCTATAGAAACAATAGCCAAACATGATCCCAACAGCCAAGACATTTTAAAAAACAATTTATTGGACACATGCTAACCAAACAGAAGTAATACTTTGGAAAACATGTGTCTATACCAAATAGCCCAAAACTACACATACAAAAATAATATGAAACCTGATGAAAAAAAAGGTAAATATAGAGTGACAGACTGTGAAGGCAGCTTAGTTGAACTCACTAAACCAAATTTAATTAATCATATCAAATTGTCATTAAAGACTCCTCAACATAAAGAAGTATATTACATGTCCCTGCTACAACTCTTCAAACCATGGAGAAAAGAAGAACAATTACTAGATAACTATGACTCATATGAGGATGCTTTCAAAGCAAATGAAAGCACTATAACTGATGTAAACTTTACACAGTACAAAACAATGTTGCACAATGAACAGCAACATGAAGAAGAACTCCAAGCCCAACTAGATAATGACACTCCTGACAGTAGTCAACCTTCTGTAACAGGAAGCCAAGAACCACTGGGAGAACCACTAATAACAAATGAGGCAGAATTAGCTATGATAGAAGTAGAAAACACCATGTGTCAGTATGAAGATAAGGAAGACTTAACTATACTACAATCAAAACTAAACAATGAGCAAAGTAGCATTTTTCAAGAAGTAACAAAACAAATTGCACATGGTGTAAAACATGAAAATAAAGAATGTTCCTGCCATAATTATAAACCTATACTACTGTACGTCAGTGGTGAAGCTGGTTCTGGCAAAACATTCCTAATCAAAATCATTAGTAAGTTCCTTCAACAATTGACAAACAACAAACTGTCAGCTGTTGTCACTGCCCCCACAGGTTTAGCTGCCTACAACATAGGTGGTGTTACATTACACCGATTACTACTATTACCAGTAGAACACCAGAACAAATTAGACTATTACAAACTTTCTGCAGAAGCTGCAATGGAATTACGCAGAGTATTGAAACAAATGAAAATGCTACTAATAGATGAAGTGAGCATGGTCTCCAACCTGATGTTAGCTTTGATTCACCTCAGATTACAAGAAGTACTCAAAACAGACTATGAAGAGCTCTTTGCAGGAAAACACGTTATTGTTTTTGGACATCTGCTTCAATTAACACCAGTAAAAGGTGAACCTATTTTTAAAACATTAGGGCACAAACTCTGCCGTAAAACTGTTGGCAGCATTGGAAATGTCAACCTTTGGCAACATTTCCAATACAGAGAATTAACAGAAAACATGCGCCAATCTGCAGATCTAACTTATGCCAACATTTTAAAAAGTTTGAGAGTTGGTATACTTTCTAAAGAAGCAGAAGCAACATTGAAAACCCGGCACATTCATGCACTTTATGGCGATTATGCATGTGCTACAGATGTTATGGAACAATTAGCCCACAAAAATGTCAATTGTATGGCCTTAATGCCAACTCTTGCAAGCTGTCTCAAATTCAATGAAATAATGCTAAGTAAAGAAATGCAACCAATAATGGAAATTAGCGCCACAGACAAACTAGATGTACATGGTTTGACACTACCCATGTGTGACCAAGTCACAACAAGAATAAATAATTTAGAAAAATCAATCTCAAACACAGCAGGCTTAGAAAAGATGTTAAAATTATCCTTAAATTGCAGAGTAATGCTTAAACGTAACCTTGACGTGGACCAAGGACTAGTTAATGGAGCACTGGGTACAGTTGTTGGCTTTCAAACATACCCACGTGACAACAAAATTCAGTTTTTCAATATACTCTTTGACAAACTTTCAGAAGTAAAACGGATAGGACGCTCAACAGCTAGATTCCTTCTCTTCAAAGATATGTATGTACGCAGAGAACAATTTTCTCTAACTTTTGCATACGCAATCACCATTCATAAATCACAAGGTCTTACCCTAGACAAAGCAATGATAGATATTGGTAACACAGTCTTTAAAGAAGGCATGAGCTACGTAGCACTATCACGCTTACGTACACTTGACGGCCTATTTCTAATCAACTTTGATGCAAGTAAAGTAAACGCTGATATTCCTTGCATTTTAGAATATAATAGACTTCGCTCACTATACACTCCCCATCTAAACACATATTCTGTTCCACTAAAACGTTGTAAAAGAAAACTTAATCAAACAGAAATGCAACAGGACGTCACTGCAAATCCTCCAAAGAGAGTAAAAGAAACTAATACTTCATCAAGTACCACAAACAAAAAAGAATCAATTAGACAAAGTAAACCAGATACTTCTTTAAAGAAGGAAGACAAACTCCAAAAAAGCAGTTAGATACAGAACTACCTGGACCATTTAAATTCTCAAATATAGTTGGTGTAAGTTGCTATGCAAATGTAGCAATGAATATTCTATTTCAATTACCACCAATTGTTGACAACATTTACTTACACAGTACAGACCCTTTGTGTTTGCAAATGTTAGTACTTCACAGAAATGCAGCAAACAATCCTGACAACACATATAGGGCCTCATTACGACCCTGGCGGTAATCGCCCGTCATTACCGCCATGGCGTAATGAGCGTTTACGCCGTGGGACGATGGCGTAAAGAGCGCCACATCACGACCCATCGCGCACGAGCATTACGCCATGGCGGTAATGCAATGAACGCCATGGCGGAAAAGGCCCCTACCGGCATCGCTAAGCGAGCAAGGTGCCCTTCCGCCAGCGTAAGTAGCGGCCACCGTAATTTACGGCCACCGTAATTAGCGGCGGCCGTAAAAGGCCAAACCGGAAATAGCGTCATCGCGCCGGAACGGGAAGCAGCCCGTCGGCCATCTTTAAAAACACAATCCATCGCCATCCTACCAAACAACACCAGACCCAACCCTGACACCTGTCCCAACCAAACACCCACCCATCCAAGTTCCCAAAAATGCCAAAATCCGTGAAAAAGGCATGTGACCGCCAGCGCCAGGAGCGATTCAGCCGGGAGGAACTCTGCATGCTAGCGGAGACCCTGCAGGACAACGCAGGTGTTGTTTTCTCCCCTGAAATGACCAGGACAGCAATCGGGAAGAAGAAGGCCATCTGGGCCCTGGTGGCTGAGCGCGTCAGCGCGGTGGGGACCGTACCCCGCACCCCACAGCAGTGCCGGAAGCGCTGGGATGACCTGCGCATACGGGTCAGAGCCGTCATCTCAGCAAACCGCAACCTTGCCCAGGGAACCGGTGGAGGGTCGGAATCCCCCCTGAAACTCCAACCGTGGGAGGAGATCTGTGCAACCACCATCGGCATGGAATCCATCGAAGGCGTTGGAGGGATGGAAAGGGGAGCCCCGACATCAGGCGATGAAGGTAGGTGCCTCATACAAGACATGCCATAGTCACAGCAGTCCAATCATGTGTAGCACAAGGTTGCCCTAGAGTGTAAATGCAACACAAATCAATACTGCCCATAGCCACATGCGAGCACCACCCTGCATACACTGCTGGCACCCGCATACCTGCATCCACATACCACACTAAAAGGAGACAACCTGCATAGCACTGCCTTAAATCTGCCTCATCCACTGGCCAAAATAATGTCAACCATTGTCATTCCAAAGTCCGTAGACCCATCAATAACGCCCTCCCACCTTTGCTCCACCACAGGCACAGAATCACACCCAGAGGACCAGGACACCCCTGCGCCGAAGAGAGCGAAGTCCAACAACAACGTCCCTGCACCCTCAACCTCAGCTGCAGTGAGGCAGACCCCACGACAAGCAGGTCCCACTGCAGGCATACCGGAGGTCCCACCGGCAAGCACCCCTGTTGGCAGCAGGCCAGCAGCAGCTGCTCCACCTCCACCGACATTGCCTGCCACAGAAGGCAGGGGGTCAGCGGCCAGCAGCAACATCGGGGAGACAGCTGCAACAGCTGCATGTTCTGACTCGGACATGGAGCAGGAGGTCAGAAGCCCCACTGACCAACTACATTCCCCCTGTTTCTCAGGCGCCAGCCCCCATGAGGGTGACACACAGGGGCACACTGAGGCAGAGGAGTGGCCTTCCACCCCATGCCCTGTCCACACTCCACAGGAGGGGAGCAGCCCCTCCATCACTCCACCTGCACTGGCCATGGGCCAGCACGGCCAGCAGTCCCTCGAGGACATCACTCAACGGCAGCATCAACTGTCCGCAATGCTGGATGAGCATGCCGCGGAATGTGTGGGGGCTAGGTTTAGCATTGAACAGGCCACGGAGACACTAAGGGCCGAAGTGGCGCAGAGCACTGCCACCCTGAGGGATGCCATGCAGGCCATGTCCAGGGACATCTGTGCCGAACTTGCGGGCTTGCGTCGTGCGGTCACTGACCTCACCCACACAGTACAGGAGCTGCATGCACAGGGGCAGCCAGGGACATCCTCCACTGCCAGTTCTGCGCAGAGCAGCCCCGTGCGACGTTCCGGACGCAACCTGCGCTCCACAGCCAGGGGTGCCCCGGGGGCCGGGAGAGGGGGCTTGTGACGGCCTGTGGACACTGTCACAGGCATCTGTTGACACCTACATGGGGTGTGTTGGGGTGTGCAGGGGGGAGGTGGGAGGTGGGAGGGGGTGTGTTGGGGTGTGCAGGGGGGAGGTGGGAGGTGGGAGGGGGTGTGTTGGGGTGTTCAGGGGGGAGGTGGGAGGTGGGAGGGGGTGTGTTGGGGTGTGCAGGGGGGAGGTGGGAGGTGGGAGGGGGTGTGTTGGGGTGTGCAGGGGGGAGGTAGGAGGGGGTGTGACACGACAGTTCATAGTTCCAATACACTTTTTTCTTTCAAAAAAAGAAATGTGTGGACATTTTCATTGCGTATGTGTGCTTTATTGGTGTACAGTCCACAGTGTGCATGTCCCAGAGACACACAGTGCCCCAAGTGCAGTCTCCATGCGATAAACACCAGCCGTGTGTGCTAGAAGCAGTGGTCGATGATACTTTGGCGCATGGCACGCCCCTCCTGTGCATCGCCTCCTCCATGTGGTGGCGCCCCATCTGCACCCTCCTCATCCTCATCGTCAGGTGGTTGCAGTTCTGCGTCAGGGGGCAGGGGCACATTCCGTCTGACGCACATATTGTGCAGCATGACACATGCCATGACGATCTTTGCCACCTTCTCATGGCCATACAGGAGTGCCCCACCAGACCTGCTGAGGCTTCGGAACCGTGCCTTCAGGAGGCCGAATGTCTGCTCTATGACCACACGAGTACGTGTATGTGCACGGTTGAAGTCCTCCTCGTGCTGGTTCTGCGGGTTCCGGACTGGTGTGAGGAGCCACCTCTTCAGGGGATAGGCTGCATCACCTGTATGTAGGCGAGAATGTATGTGTCAGTCATGTTGTCTGATCAGGAACATGATGTTCCACCATGGCTGGCATGGAACTGTTACCTTGGCTCACTTCTACATGCACTAATTGATTCACACAATGCAACCAGTATATGCTCATTGCTGCCATGGCCTGTTTTGCATGCCATCACCCTATGTATGCAGAGGGGTTGTGTGCATTGTGAGTGCCCTTCCTCTGTCTCCGTTCTCTGTGTTACTCACAGCCAGGTGGAGTATGCATCATCCCCCCACCCTTTCTGCCAGGTGGAGCATGCATCATCCCCCCCCCCTTTCTGCCAGGTGGAGTATGCACTGGTACGTCATTCCCATGCCCACTTCCATGACATTGCACTCACCGAGTAGCCAGGATCTTGGGCCTGCATGTCGCTCCATGTAGCGTGGTATTGTGGAGTTCCTCAGGACCAGTGAATCATGGGTTGATCCGGGGAATCGGGCACAACAATGTGTGATGATCTTGTTGGAGTCACAGACCATTTGCACGTTGATAGAGTGGAACTGTTTCCGGTTGCGGTACGGTACCTCCATGGCACGTGGAACCACCAATTCCACATGGGTGCAGTCGATGGCACCAATGCAACCGGGTATGCTGGCTAGTGCATGGAAACCCACTTTGGTGTTTGCAATCTCCTGGGCAGTCCGTGGTAATGAGATGTGGTCGTCTGTGTGCTTGAGGAGGGCATCGAGCACTTGGATGAGTGTTCGTGAGAATAATGGTTGTGAAATGCCATGCAGGTGCCCCACTGTGTGCTGGTAGGTGCCTGTGGCCAGGAAGTGGAGTACAGCCACTACCTTCAGTAGGGGGGGGATGGCGGTTGGACTTTCTATCATGCTGACGATGTCGTTGTGTGTCATGTCTACGATGGCGGTGATGGTGTCCCGGTCCAAACGGTACAGGGTGTGGATCTGCTCAGCAGTGAGGTTGTTTGGATTGGCTCTGATGCGTGGGATTGGGGGCTGCCTGCGTGGTGGCACTGGCTGTGCTGGTGGGGCTTGCTGGGCCTGCCTTGCCCTCCTTCTCCTCCTGCGTCTCCTCTGTGCTGCCTGTTGTTGTTGTTGCTGTTGTAGTAGCACATGCATTGCTATCAGGTCCTCCAGCCCCAACATTGCTAGTCGTATTGGCATCATTGTGGAGTGTGACTGGGTGTGGGTAGGGGTGGGGTGTGCTCTTTTTGTACTCCCCTGAGTCTGTATTGCCTTCACCTGTGCTGTTTCTGTGCACCTGTGGCAGCTGCATTCACTTGACAAGGCCCTTTACGGTTGGTTCGCGATGGCGTTATTTGCACCATGGCGGTAAGGTACTTAGCGGCCTCGGTGATGGCGTTAGGTGCATGTCCGCTTGGGTCGGCATTTGCGTACCTTTCCGCCATGGCGCTAAGTACGGTGTGGGCGGTCGCGTGCGCGCACCCTTAGCGCAGTTAGCGGCAGCGTTAACTACGATGCCGCTATTGGCATCGTAGTTTACGGTCACGAGTCATGATCGGACCTGGCGGAAAACGATGGCGGTAACCATTTACCGCCATCGTTTTTCACTTAGCGCCAGGGTCGTAATGAGGCCCATAGTGTTTTTGGAATAAGACGACAATTGGACTACTGTGCTGGAATGGTGAAATTCACTATAAACTCACAGGAAGATCCACAAGAATTTCTAATGTAATTACTATTAGTACTGGAAAACAAAAACATACCTATAAATGAAATCTTCCAGATTTCATACATGTGGAAACATACATGCACTCTGTGCAACAATGTGACACAAGAAGAAATTCCCAATGAACGCTTCATATATATATCAATACCAAATTGTGAATCCATTCCATTTCAGCAACTTGTACAAAATGCAAACCATGGTAGATTATGCTCTACCTGCAATTCAGATAATCGCTCCACGTTAGTAATACAAACACATAGTAAATACGTAATACTAATGCTTCTACGTTACAATGCAGATGGTACCAAAAACAACTGCAAGCTGACTGGATTCACACATAGTCAAATATCACTTGGTAAGAAAACCTTCACAACAATAGGTATAATCTACCACGCAGGAGCCACAACCAATTCAGGGCACTACACGGCATATATAAAAAAGAAATGTGGATGGTTTGAATGTAATGATAGTACCATTACTCTAAAGCAGAGATTACCAGCAAATCTTACAAACGCTTATTTGATGTTCTTAAAACCAAAATTTGATAAATAAACTGTATTTAAACCTTTAAGTAAATTTGTGTTAAAAAAATATAAACTGTTAGAATACTCCAAAAGCTATCTAACTGCTCAAAGATTCTACAACAACTAATCAGATAAATGAATACCACTAAATTAGACCAAAAAATACACAGTTAGAATACACCAATTGGTATCTAACTGTCCCAAAATTATAAATTTGTGTTAAAATAATATAAACTGTTAGAATACTCCAAAAGCTATCTAACAGTTCAAAGATTCTACAACAACTAATCAGATAAATGAATACCACTAAACTAGGCCAAAAAATACACAGTTAGAATACGCCAATTGGTATTTAACTGTCCCAAAATTTAACAATATTCAAATAGATAAATCAAAACCACTAAAATATATTAAAAAAATAGACAGTTAGAATACGCCAATTGGTATCTAACTGCTCCAAAATTTTATAATATCAAAACAAATGAAGAATCTGTTACTGCTCCAAAAAAAATACAACAAAGCAAAGTATAAAGCATTAGCTAGAAACAACAAGTGAACACTGAAAACAAACAAACAAATAAACTGTAGCATAACAGAAAAAGGTTTTTTTTTAATCCAACATAGATTTTCTTTTCTCCCACAGACCCAATGATTTTAGCAACAAATACAGAAACTGAGCAAATTGCACAGTACTCTGATTTGTACTCTACTAAATATGAGGGTCGAAAAAAAATAAAAGTATATTGCTTATACAATGTAATAAGTCATTACAAAATACTAATACTAACATGCTATTTTCTTTTATCACAGAAATTAAGAAGAAAAACATGGACTCCCATTACTAGACCAAACAGTAAGTATACAATAATAAGGACAACCATAGCAGCATATCACATCCATAGTATCTAATACCTTTGTTGCTTATACATTTGTTTTTCACCCAAAGTTATAAGCAAATATGAATGTGATATGCTGCGGTGGTTGTTGCCAGGGCATAGAGTCTTGGGTGCATGGCCAAATGGCCATGCACCCAAGACTCTATGCCCTGGCAACAACCACCGCAACATATCACATCCATAGAGTCAAACATTTCAACTCTGATCTATGGGAAACTTTTAATGTCCGTGAACAATGTGAGTGTTCTTAGAACACTTTGAACTTGCCAGCGAACAATACGGACACCGTTTTCAGGACACCCCCTACGAACATTTCAGAACAACGCGATAGTTCTTAGAACACTTTCAACTTAACAACGAACAATACGGACAGCGTCCTAAGGACACCCCCTACGAACATTCCAGGACACTTGGAGTGTTCTCAAAAACGTCTTCAGAACACCCCCATTTTGTTTATTTGTGAACATTTCAGGACACCGCGGGTGTTCTTAGAACACATTCAACTTGACAGAGAACAATACGGACAGCGTCCTCAGGACACCCCCTACGAACACTCCCCGGACACCGCGAGTGTTCTTAGAAGCGTCTTCAGAACACCACCATCTTGTTTATTTGCGAACATTTCAGGACACCGCGAGTGTTCTTAGGACACATTCAACTTGACAGAGAACAATACGGACAGCGTCCTCAGGACACCCCCTACGAACACTCCCCGGACACCTCGAGTGTTCTTAGAAGCGTCTTCAGAACACCACCATCTTGTTTATTTGCGAACATTTCAGGACACTGCGAGTGTTCTTAGGACACATTCAACTTGACAGAGAACAATACGGACAGCGTCCTCAGGACACCCCCTACGAACACTCCCCGGACACCGCGAGTGTTCTTAGAAGTGTCTTCAGAACACCACCATCTTGTTTATTTGCGAACATTTCAGGACACCGCAAGTGTTCTTAGGACACATTCAACTTGACAGAGAACAATACGGACAGCGTCCTCAGGACACCCCCTACAAACACTCCCCGGACACCGCAATTGTTCTTAGAACAGTTTCACTTTGCTTGCGAACAAAACTGACACATATTGAGTCCTTAGAACACCCCCCAGTCAGTTTATTTAGAACATTTCAGAACACCTGTGATGTCCGCAAACAAATCGAACACAAAAAGAACGTCTAACACATAAAAAACACAACTTTCATCCTATCTCATACACTCCCACCCTCCCCAAACACTCCTACACACCAACACACTCTACAAAATACACATTTTGAACAAAGTTTCACCGCGCTGTCCGCGGACGTCCGCGAATCCAAGATGGCGGGCACTACCGAAAAATCTGATGCGCTTCACGCTCCACGCTGTCCAATCAGCGAACACGTTATATGTCTGCGAACATCATGCAAGACGATTGGCCAATCAGGACACTGTCCGCGGAGCGAACACGGAAGTGTGTCCGCGAACCGAACACAGATATCACTAATTTTTGTTTACCTACTTTTTGGTCATTTTAAAAAAAACTACTGGACGGATTTTCACCAAATTTGCAAAAGCACGCTTTCGGGACCAAGCCGCTGCTCCTGGTCCAAATTTGGTGGAAATCCGTCCAGCGGTTTGGGCTGTAGGCGCGAGCAAACATTTTTTCCCATTCAGTCTATGGGAAAAAAAAAGTTTTGGGACCCCCCCTATAACTTTGCCCCCCCTGGACGAATCCTCACCAAACTTTGCAAAAAAATAGCGAAGTTATAAGCCACCCAAAAAGTGCTCTTCCTATGGAAACAGCAACTTAACCATAACTACATGGCCACTACCGTGGCCATGTAATACATATATTTGTGCCATGTATTTTTTCATAGAGAGCAGGGTTATTTTTAAATATTTGAGGTATTATGTCATTTTAAACATCCATGATTCTTTGATTTATCTCAGTTAACTATGTGTATGGTTTTATATTTTATATTACCAGTACATAAAGGTATACATCAGTGCATCCATGGACATAGAGCACTGTGCACATTATTATTGCTGTAGAGATCTCAACTTTCATCCCTTTTACCATTTCCCCTTCCCCTTCTTTTCCTTTTCTATGCTGCTATGCACTTTTCACTTTTTTGGCTGCTAATGCACTATGCACTTTATATTGCTCAAATACTGCAATATTTGCTTGATTTGTCCCATCTCTACCCTTGTATATGCACGATGACAATGATGTGTTTAAGTACTTTGAGACTATTGATTACCATGGGGCATGCATACACGTCATACAGTTAATGTCACGTATGAAACCCAGATCGTGGGACTGTTTTGAAGAGATGGCTATATAACGGTGTGCGTGCAGACATTTAGCGCGGATTTCGCATACGTCTGTATGATGGGCATTTACTGACTACGCCTCTTTTTTTATTAATATTTGATAGTTTATTCTGTTTAGAGGCATGTTGTGGTCCGTCTTGCCCCCATACATTGCACCGACAGTGGGAGCACTTTACTTGACATACTCTGTCTTTTACATTTAGCAGTGATTTTACTGTTTTCCTCCCATAGCTATTTCCTCTCGCGTTATATGGCACTGGCGGCAGCATTTTCAATCTAAGCAGTTACTTAATGTTCAAATGATCAAGGTGTGTACCTTATTTCATTGTGCAGAATATAATGCGTTGCCTTTGATATGGTACAACAAGGCCGCCTAGTGTTTAATATATTGTATTGACTTGTGCACAGAGAGGTTCTATGTACTGCTACCATAGAGTTTGTATAACGTTTTAAGGAGTCCCTTGTCAGTGTTTCACCTACCTACGTGAACAAGCGGTCGCAGCACCGCGAAACGCATAGTTCTGTTACTTCAGGTTTTCCCTTTCTTATGCACTTTGTATCAATAAAGAAGATTTTGCGCTGCCTGATCCTGCTGTCAAGCCTTTAATTTGCTGACATTGGATTTCCTTTACTCAGCTGCTCTCGGGAGTGCAGCCCGCTGGTTTTGCCCTGTCCTGGGGCACAATTTTTCGTTTGTAAAAAAAAACAAAAAAAAACAATATATATATATATATATATATATATATATATATATATATATATATATATATATATATATATATATATATATATATATATATTACATGGCCGCGCTAGCGGCCATGTAGTTATGGTTAAGTTGGTGTTTCCATAGGAAGAGCACTTTTTGGGCGGCTTATAACTTCGCTCCCCCTGGATGAATCCTCACCAAACTTTGCAAAAGAAGTACATGGCCCACTCTGAATATATTTGCATTTATCTGAATGGGAAGAAATGTTTGCTTGCGCCTACAGCCCAAACCACTGTACGGATTTACACCAAATTTGCGGCAGTAGTGGCGGCCTGGTCCCGAAAGCGTGCTTTTGCAAATTTGGTGTAAATACATCCAGTAGTTTTTTTAAAAATGACCAAAATGTAAGGCAACAAAATTAGTGATATCTGTGTTCGCTTCGCGGACGGACTTCCTTGTTCGCTCCGTGGACAGCACCCCGATTGGCCCATGGCCTTGCGTCATGTCCGCGGACATGTGACGTGTTCGCTGATTGGACGGCGAGGGGCATGGAGCACGTCAGATTTTCTGTGGCGCCCGCCATCTTGTATTCGCCGTCGACCGCGTACAGCGAAGTGAAACGTGGATAAAAAATTGTATTTAGTGCCCTGTGTTGGTGTGTAAGAGTGTTTGGGGAGGGTGGGGGAGTATGAGATAGGTTCAATGTTTTGTTTTTTTATGTGCTAGATGTTTTTGTTGCGTTTGATTTGTCCGCGGAGAACACGGCTGTTCTGAGATTTTGTAAATAAACTAAATATGGGGTGTTTAGAGGACGGAGTATGTGTCATTTTTGTTCACAAGGAAGGTAAAAATGAGCTATGAACACTCGCGGTGTACTTAATTGTTAGTAAATACACAAACTGGGGGTGTCCTCAGGACGCTGTCCGTATTGTAATCTGTCTAGTTGAATGTGTTCTAAGAACACTCGCGGTGTCCCGAAATGGTTGCAATTACACAAAATGGGGGTGTTCTGAGAACGTTGTTTGTATTGTTCGTTGTCAGGGTGAAAGTGTTTTAAGACCACTCCTTTTGTCCGCTAAAAGTACAATTTCCTATGGGCGTCAACCGACTTTTTGTCCACTAAAGAAACGATAAATCCGGCTGGTGTGCGCCGACATTATGTGATAATCCTATGACTGGCGCTATTGACCTGGATGACTTGCTTTTGCGACACTAAATCATATCTCCCGCCCCTAAGCCTGATATTATCAAAGCATTCATATTCCCCGCCTCTCTCCGTGACGTTACAGAGTGCGTCATCAAACGCGCCCATTCCTGTCCAGTCCTAAGTGACTTTACACAGAACCCAGAAGACAACACATATTATGTCACAACACAGAGCGCCACAATTCGGAATATGAAACAGTGATTTAAAAGCAAACAGCAAGATTGTACATTTTGTAAAGTACATTTATTTGACATCAAATGTTTAGAGAATATTCAGCAATTTGCATTTGTCTTTGTTGTCGATCCGCAAAAGTTCATGTTGAGGCACGCGATGTTCCTTTGCGGTACATAGGGTGTTAGATCAGCTTACAACTCAGTGCGCCACAATTCGGAATATGAAACTGTGGTTTAAAAGTAAACAGCAGGATTGTACATTTGGTAAAGTACATTTATTTCACATGAAATGTTTAGTGAATATTTAGCGATTTGCTATTGTCTCTGCTGTCGATCAGCAAAAGTTTATTTGGAGCCACGCGTTGTTCCTTTGTGGTAGATAGGCTGTTGGTTTATGATAAAAGCAGTAAATGGTCGCTCTGATAATCGGAAGGTTGCTCCAACAACGAGCCATTAGACCACCCTATTGGTTGGTATGTTGTTTGTAGCCGCTAGTACTGCGTAAGGGCATATTGGTCCTTGGAGATTGTCCCATAAAATGGTGAGGGTCATGAAGTTGCATATTTGGACCTGCACCTGGCAGTTGAAGACCCCATCCGCTGGAGTCTGTAAATCGTGGCATAGACAAAATCGGGCCACATACCTGTTTTAAAAAACATAAATTAGTCTCACCAGCCGATCTTCATTAAAAAATCATCATTTTATTTATTAGGGCGTGAAACTATTTGCTATCGAAGATAGTGCAACGGAGTATGTCAGTAATAAAATAATAATATTTTCCCATTCATATAGCGCTAAGAACCGTGAGGTATCTAAGCGGTGCTTATTATTACCCACGGTGTGTGGTGCTCATTTATCGACCACGGAAGGATGAAAGGCTTAGTTTGGCCTTGCCGGGATTCGAACTTGCGTTAGCAAGCTGTGCACAGTGACAGGCTACAGTGAAGTGGCACAGCAAGTAGAGCGCTTGACCGCCTATAGACCGGTTAAATTATTTATATTAACCCATCCTGTGTCGTCTGCCTTTTTCAGAGCCCTCTAAACGACAGGGGATCAATTTGGCGGTGATAGTGTGCGGTAGAAAACGTTATGCCACTTTCAACGAACAAGTTCAACTTGAGCGGTCTTTAATGCTACCCTATTGTAATTATATTTGGTATAAAATAATCTAAAGGGTTACTTACAGTACAATTGCAGTTTCCATTGTCTACGAGTGGTGCAGTCCCAAAGTACGACTCTGCGTGTGCCAACGATCTTTCGCATAATGATATAATATATAAAAGTGGTTTCGTTTCAGAAATTTCATACTTATCTTCTCTTACGTTTTAGCAACACTACTTCAAGAGAAGTCTTTCATCACAATCTCTGTCTGTCATGGTCAAAACACAATACAACCTTATACTCCGCTTCGTGAGCCTTTCCGGGGCCCGAGTAAAAAATGGAAGCAGCTGACCTTCACTGTGAACGAGCATAAATTCTTACTTTGCAACATTCTGTGTAAAGCCATCTGTAGAAGTTTGTTTTTGCACGCCATGTTTGTATATTGTTTCCGTGATATTAAAAAAAGTTTGTTTAAAGGACGTTATGGTTCTAAGTACAGCTGAAAGACCCATGAAAATAGCAAGTTATGGTAAGCTATGATAAATAACTCGCGCCACCACCGTGCACTGCTAAGACTAACACCCAGGACATCAAAGATGACATCGCAAATGTGTATGTACTTTTCATGGAATTTGTGTACTAGGGATTTTTATTATAATGTTCCGAAAAAAATGTCAAGGATATTGCAATAAATATCATATCGTTATTAGTGCTTTGAATGATGCATTGATATAAATAGCATTGTATTATGGGATTCTATCTAGTATACTGAGCTACTAATGGAGAAAGATAGCATTGTGTGCAGAGTACAAGATGAAAGTATAATATTTGTAATGTTAATATGTTGAATAATGAAATGATAATTGTCCTGAAATGTTCGAAAATTCACAGAATGGGGTGTTCTGAGGACGTTATTCGTATTGTGTGATTTCTTAGCTGTATGCAATGAGGGAATGGCACAGAGAGTAAAGTGGACGCCGTCCGCGGACACCGCGGCTGTTCGTGGACAGGGCGTGCTACATCCGGTTTTTTCCAGGAAATCCAACATGGAAAGAAGACTGTACGGATCAGGCAATCAGATGTCGAGGTTGTGGATTTGTGTTGAAAGAGACTGTGTGTGGTGAAGATGGCAGAAAACGAGAAAGTCAGGGTGTTGGTGCTCGGAGATATGTTTGTGTATGGTTTACAGCAGTACGCTGAATGCAGGCACGTTGCAAAGAACTTTGTTGTCAAAGGAGTGGAGGTGGTGTGGAGCACTGTTCCTGATTGCAATGTACAGGGAATTGTACAAGTTTGTGAGGATAAGGCCACGATGAACAGTCCGCATGTGGTAGTTTTGCGCTATGGTGCTTTCCATTTGGGCAACGTCAGTGCCCCTACTTTGTTGGCTGATTTGGAACGCTTGGTTCAAGCCGTAATGAAGATCCTTCCAAATGCAAAAGTAATTTTTTCTGGATTACTACCTAGGGCAATATGGGACAATAGTTCAGTTTTTTGTCCTCAGCAAAACATTGCTAGGTGTTTCATCAACCGAGGCATGTGTGCCTTCATGCTTAGAGCTGGTATGTTCTTCTGTAACAATGAGAATATTGATGCCAGTAATGCTGTTAATTTTAAAGAAGATGGTATTTCTTTATCTTTTACGGGAAATGCCTTTCTATTTTGGAATGTAAGGGTTGCTTTGGAGAAGGCTATGTGAAGAATTTAGGAGTAAAGTAAGAAAAAAAAACAAGAAAACAAATACAAAATAACAGGTGTCTGTCAAGCATCGGTAAAAAAAAAAAAAACGGCTCTTTTCAGAGCCAACTTCAAAGGGGAAATGGGGCACACTATTTAAATGTACATTCACCACGCTCAGATTTTCGATATGTCAGCGGACATGGCGGTAGTCCGCGGACATGAAAATCACTACGAGGGGGTTAGTATGTTCTATGTTACATGTATATGAAGTCAGGGATATTATGGTTAAGTTGTGCTACTAAAAACCTATGAAATTCAGTGAAAAAACTTTGTTAAAGGGACGTTATGGTTAAGTTGCGCTACTAAAAACCTATGAAATTCAGTAAAAAAACTTTGTTAAAGGGACGTTATGGTTAAGTTGCGCTACTAAAAACCTATGAAATTCAGTAAAAAAAACTTTGTTAAAGGGACGTTATGGTTAAGTTGCGCTACTAAAAACCTATGAAATTCAGTGAAAAAACTTTGTTAAAGGGACGTTATGGTTCAAAGTAAAACTGAAAAACCCCTGAAATTCGGCCGTTATGGTAAGATAAGCAACGATAACTCGCGCCGCCACCGTGCACTGCTAACACTAACACCCAGGACATCAAAGATGACATCACAAATGTCATTGATGACATCATTGATGACATCACATGTGCATTTACCTTTCATGAAAAGTCTGTACAAGGGATTCCTAGTGTAATGTTAATAAAAAAAGTGTCAAAGAGTATTGGAATAAATATCAAGTGCTAATCAGTGCATTAAGCTATGCATTGATATAAATAGCATTCTATTATTAACTTCAATCCAGTATACTAAGGTACTCATGTAGAAACATAGGCATTGTGTGCAGCATACATGATGGAGGTGCAATATTCATAAGCTTGCCATGTTCAATATTGAAATGATAACTGTTTTCATATTACAGTTTTGCGTACAGTGAAACTTGTGATAAGTAGGTAATAAAACCCACTTACTACATAATTGCATTATTATACACAAATCACAAAGAGACAACACCACATACAAATATGAATATATACAAGGGAATTGAAGTAGGAAAAAGAAACAGCAATAGTAGCAGAAAGTGTTCATAACCTAACTGATTACCTTTATGGAGAGAAATAATTGCTCTGTTTCAAAGCTGTTACTTACCCTATCTATATATATCACATGATGTGTTTGGACCCTAAGGAAAATAGTGTGAGTACAACATATACAAATATGAGCATATACATGGAAAGTACAGTAATAAAAAAACATCAAAAGTATCAGAAAGTGCTGATAAATCTACTGATAATTTTAATGCACAAAAAGGGTTGCTGTCTTTCAAGGTTGTGACTTCTCCTATGTATATGTTTCATATGATATGACTGGACCATAAGGGAATTATTCTAAGAACATACTTGAAAGATAAGTCTACGAATATAGTAATTTACAATTTTTAGTTCCTGACTGTTACTGAAGAAAATCATGTGGCCTAGATATGTCAGGAAAGGAAAAAAAGGGAGAACCAGCCATGTGATGTCATCAGTGATGTCATCAATGACATTTGTGATGTCATCTTTGATGTCCTGGGTGTTAGTGTTAGCAGTGCACGGTGGTGGCGCGAGGTATGGTTGCTTATCTTACCATAACTGCTGAATTTCAGGGGTTTTTCAGTTTTACTTTGAACCATAACGTCCCTTTAACAAAGTTTTTTCACTGAATTTCATAGGTTTTTAGTAGCGCAACTTAACCATAACGTCCCTTTAACAAAGTTTTTTTTACTGAATATATATATATGTATATATATTTATATTTATATTTATATATATATATTACATGGCCCATGCAGGCATGTAGTTATGGTTAAGTTGCTAAACTCATAGGAAGACCACATTTTGGGCGGCTTATAACTTTGTTCCCCGTGGACAAATTTGGATAAAACTTTGCCAAAAAAGTATATGGGGCCTGTTGAAAGCTGGGAAAGTTGGGTGAGGTTTTGTGGAGGGGTGGCAAAGTTATAGGGGGGGTGCCCAAATTATAATTTTTTCTCCATAAACTGAATGGGCAAATACTATGCGCACACCTACAGGTCAAACAGCTGGACAGGTTTTAACCAAATTTGCAGCAAGAGAGGGGGCTTGGCTCCGAACGCATGTTTTTGTGTGTTTGGTTGAAATCCGACCAGTAGTTTTGTTGCAAAGAACTGAAATGTACGTCTCAAAAAATGTGTGATATCTGGCTCGGCTCCGTGAACCCATTTCCTTCTTCGCTCTGCAGACAAAGGTCTCATTGGCTTGCAGTACGCTGTGATGTAGGCGAACATTGGACATGGCCGGTGGTTGGCTGGAGGAAAGCGTGCTGTGCGTCAACATTTTTGGGAAACACTGCCATGGTTTATCGGAGGACAGTGCGGCATTGGAAGGGACTGGAAAACATACTTTATGCCATGTGGTGGTGGAAAGAAGGGATGGAAAGGGTGGGGAGTGACAAGTGGTTCATCTGATATGTCTCATTTGGTGGAAGACGGTTGCGTGTCTGCAGTATCCGTGAGTATTGTGCCAATTCGCAGGTACCTCCACAGGTGACTACCTTGTGTGGTGAATGCCGGCAGCCTGCGTTACAGCACAATAGCTGGTGCGGCGACCTCTTTCCATGGTGACTGATGGCAGATCAGTAGTAGAAGGGGAGTACATTGCACATGACATGAACATTTTAACATACAGTGTACTATGGTGTGTTACATGGGGTAAGGCCGTAGCCCCTTCGATGCATGGGTGAAAGCCTTGCACTGACAACTATGTGCCCTGGTTGCAAGTTGGTTTCACATTGTTGCCTTGTGTGTGTGGTTTGTCAAAATTGCATACACTGTTGGTTTCATGGGCGTGGAGATTGTTAGCACATCCTTCAGTGTGTAGTCCATGGCTGGTCCTGATGGAGTCAACAGATCGGCAGTGTGTCCAGTGGGTGCAGTGTTGAAGTACTGTGTGAATAGAAGTGGATAGGGTTGAACTGTCGAACGGGAAATCATATCATGCCTCCTTTATTGTATATATTGGCCAAAAGCCAGTAGCTCTGCGAAGAAATCTGCGTTGCAAGCTCCTGACCTTAGATCTGTGTAAGCTGCCATTTTAGGTTCATCCGCCATTTTAGATTCTCACTCTAAAGTCACTCTGTGTTCTAAGATGGTGGACAGTGTCGTTTTGAATGTAGCATGGCCGTCTTGACCTCTGTGTACAAGTTAATGTGTAAACTGCCCACAGGCCAAATGTTAGGGTTATGTACTGAGACCTTGTTCTTCGTTGACCTGTGTATAGAGGATTACCTGTGCCAACGAAACTAATCCATGAACATATATTGTGCACAATACTGTTTGAGCATCTTATGTGAACACTTGTTTTACTATATTGTCCAAGATATGTGCGAAGGCTCAATGAGAAATCCAAAGACACACTGTTGCTATTGTAACTTGTTGGCGAATGTATTAAGGATAACCCCTAAATGTATGGATGCATAAATTAGGAACGAACTCGGCATGAACCCCTCGCCCAAGGAAATGGTTAACCTACAAGTGGGTTGGACATCATGTTTTGGATTGTATAAAAGGTGCGACTATTTTGATGTACAGCCCCACTCACTGAACACACCGAACAGGGCTGGTATTCGCTGTGTTGTACTGAGGGCCTGATAGCTGTCTGTTGCTTTGTTCTTTGAAAACTGTTCAGTTGTAGAATAAAGATCTGTGTAACTTTTGAACCCGCATTTGGTGTATTTCCTTTTGGGGTACTCAGCCTTGATATCTTCTTTTTGCTTTCACAGATGGTGCCCGAATAGGGACCCTCAAGATTGATGCCAGCTCGTTGAAGGTTGACGCGGCTATCGGACTGGGATCGGATGGTCTAAAAGGGGCCCCTTTCCTGAATGAGACACGACACCTCAGCAGCTCTGCATGGCCCGATCCCTGGATGGTAAGCACGCGGTCCGATTCGGCATCTTGATGAGGGTCCACTTATCGAGGCGGGCAGATTTGCATAATCATCAAACACGAGATAAAATTTGTTAGAAAACTTTGAAATCCGATCGCCCCGATCCCTGGACGGTGAGCACGCGGTCCGAGTCGGCATCCTGACGAGGGTCCACTTATCGAGGCGGGCAGATTTGCTGAAATCACCAAACACAAGGAAAAATTTGTTAGAAAACTTTGAAATCCGATCGGACATCCTTAGGCTTGATCAAGTGAGTCGTGACCTGATTCTTAAGTACAATTATTGACCAGGTAACACCAGTATTCTGATATGCCTGGGAAATTGTCTGCCTGCTTCAGGGCGTTATTCCACAGTGACAGACAATCTTTGGAATTTAGCCATCCGGCGCCACAGGAGGGGTCACCGGCTTGTACTATGTACTGTTAGCATGGCATTGGTAGTATAGTGTTTAATGATATTTGGCACAGACAAAGTAGACATGCTTCCGAACTTCAGTGGCCAATCAATGGTAGTTTTGAAATCCCTCGTACTGAGTATTTAGAATCAATATTATTAAAGAAAAAGGCTAGACCTGCAGCATTTAACGTGTTAGAGAATTGGAAGAAAGAAGCTTTACAGCAGCTCAAGAATAGAGAAAAACATGTGCGCCGTCATAAGACGAATGCTGAAAAAGCGTTGTTATATGACCAAGATAAACAGTCTGAGTCAGTTAGGAATATGGATAGGGCTTTCTCACTTGGTATCCAGAAAATCTATCCTTCTAAAGACTTTCATGTTTCCGATGAACTTATCGATAAATTGTTAAATGAACGAAGGCCTGGTGCCACTGCGCCACCTCTGTATGTTCCCCTTCCTGCTGGTTTTCCTCTTCCTGCTGTTATTCCTCCTCCTGCTCCTCCTGCTGCACCTGTCGTTCCTCCTGCTATTCCTCTTCCTCCAGTCGTTGGTCCTCCTTTTGTCGCTTCCCCTCCACCTGCTCCTCCACCTTTACCTGTTGTACCAGTGATAACACCTCAGTTGAACTTGCCTACTCTCCCTCTTCCAAGTGGTTCTACACCGCTTGTAGTAGATCACGGAGTGGGATCGAGGGTTGTCACTCACAATACTTAACCTCCAGAGAAGAAACGTGAGTTGATTGCGTGGGCTAAGCATTGTATGGAGAAGGGTGATCAAGCTAATGTTTTTGCCACACTTTCTAATATGGACAATTTTCCTGAGAAAAATGTTTTTATTGAGGGACTAGGGATTCATTTGTGTGTAATGTGGTACAGATTAAACGATACAGATCTCCCACAAGGGTTGAGGGATCTGAACACCTTAGCTTTCTCTAGAGACACTGTGGAGAAAGTACAAGAGCATGTTGAGAGGGTATTTGAGTATAGAAAGGAGTTGGAAAGGTTACAGAATGAGGATGAAGATGGAGATAGTTTGGACATTATGTATGTGCAGAAACGGTTCCTTCCTTGTCGTAAATCGATATCTGAGGAAATGCGAATTTGCACGAAAGACGCGATTAGATTGATCTCAGACACATCGATAACTCCTGTTGAAGTATATGACACGTATAGTCAGTATATGCCAGAAATGCAGAGGAAAGTGATACAGGTAATGGTAGAATACCTACGGGATGAGTGTATAAAAAGAAAGATTTGTTGTCCCGCAGAGTTATTGAGTATTTACAAGAGAGCTTTTTCATTTGACACTTCTTTGGCTGCTTTAGTCCTCGATTTGGCTCTGTTGCTTAGTAAGCGTTCGGCGTTGCCTACTTCTCAGTTGCCTATGTGAGAGGTTCCTCCGACATTTGTCCCAAAAGTAGAGATCCCTGCTAATGCTGTAGCAGGTACGCCAGCTCAGGATATCCCTGCACACTATGTGTCTCAGTTTGTTCACGTCCCGTTCCCGAGACAGGAAGTGAATACCATTAGGCAATCTATTCCCGACATTAGGAAAAATCCAACAGGGTCCGATAAAGAAATAGAGTCTGTTTTGCAATCCTCAGTTTTCACTTTAAGTGATATTGATCTTTTATTTCCGGTACTCCCGCCCGTAGATGTGTGGAGACAGGTTAGAACTATAGACGATGTAGCAGGGTTAGGAGATACATGGGCTAACATAATTAGACTCGATAGAGAAAGGCCAGCTGGTGAGAGACCGCCTCAGGTGATACTAACTTTGCCTGACAGAAAAGTTGCGAAATTGAAAACTATAATTCCCGAAAAGAGAATTATTTGGGACAAGCTTATTGCCTGTGTCCAAGGGAAGTCTGAGGGTGCTACAGAGTTCTTTAAGCGGTTCGAACAGGTATTCTCGGATTTCCAAGATTTGGGCACAAAGTCTGGGAAAAGATTATTTGTAGACAAATTTGTGCGTGGATTGCTGCCTGACATCCAGTCGCAAATTATGTCTTCTGAGAGCGCTTGGCAAGTGAAGTCTCAATCATGGCTCAGTACTATGAGAATCGTGTCAATAATGAAAAAAAAAGAGTCGAAAAGAGAAAAGGTGATTTGAAGACAAAAGTATTGTTACAACAAATTGTTAGAGGCCCTAGAGGGGGTAATTCACAAATTAGAGGTCAGTATGTTGCACAAGGAAATGTCCCCTGGGGTCCTGTAAACATTAACCAGTGTGCCTATTGTAGGCAAGAGGGTCATTGGCGTGCACACTGCCTGATCCTCCGACAGAGGTCAAATAACACTTTTGGGAATATGGGTAGATGACCCTGAGGTCGCCCCGGTGCAGGGGGCCCTGGTAGAGTCAGTTTGCACAAGATTCACAGCAACCTTTTTTACAGGATAATCAGGCACCAAGTGTGGATACTAGAAACATTTTTGACCATCCTTCTGCCGCTTACCTCTCTGAAGAACTACCTTTTGACGACATTCTGTTTCGTTAGGATTGCCCGAAGCAGGGTTTGGAACCAACGCCTATTCCCGTTAATCAGAAAGGTCCCTACGTTGAAATGATACTGGGAAATAGGAAACATCTATTCTTGATAGATACAGGGGCACAGAAGTGTTCCATTGATCATTCTCGGGTTCCAAACATTCCACTGTCAGGGCAAACTAACGTGTCTGTAGGGTTTTCTGGCACACCAGTTGCCTGTCCGGTTTCTTCGCCGGTACCTATTTCTTTGGGTCCCTTTACGGACCATTATCCATTCCTTTTGACTGCGAATTGTGGAGAGAATTTGCTGGGGTTAAATCTGTTGAAGGAATTAAATGCAGTAATTCATTGTTCCTCTGATGGAGTGCGTTTGAAGATTTCACCACAGCAACTTTCTGTCTCTCAATTCTTGACTAGACCTTTGCCGCCAGAGTTTAGTGATGTTCCGGAGTGTTTGTGGGCAATTGACGACAATGATGTCGGTGCTTTGCAAATTGAGCCTGTTAAAATCGTCTTGAAACATGGAGTAAAGCTGCCACATATTCCACAGTATACGATCTCGATCGATGGTGAGCAAGCTTTGAAATCCATCGTCTACGATTTTGTGCATCGAGGGGTGATTGAGGAAATTGCAGGTAGTTTGTGCAATAATCCGATTTTGCCCGTATACAAAAAAGGCGATAATGCAATTCCTTTTCGTTTTATAATTGATTTACGTGCCATAAGTAAGATCGTCGCTCCACAATTTCCAATTGTGCCTGATGTGACGACGATATTGACAATGATCCCGGCTTAAGCTACTCACTTTAGTGTTGTGGATCTAAAGAATGCTTTCTTTAGAATTCCTATACACAAGGACAGTAAATACCTGTTTGCGTTCACCTTAGGGGGACGCTCCTTCACATTTACCCGTGCACCACAGGGTTACACGGAAAGTCCCAGCATCTACAGTAGGGCTTTGAAAGAACAACTCGATACCCTTGACTTGCCCTCAACTTGTACACTGCTTCAATATGTTGATGACTTGCTTTTAGCTGCTGACTCGGAGAGCGCTTGTAAGGAGGGCACTGTGTTGTTGCTTATTCACCTGGCTAAACATGGACATAAAGCTTTGTTTAGAAAATTTCAATATTGTTGTTAGGAGGTCGCCTATTTAGGATATCTCCTGTCAAAGGAGGGAAGAAGGTTGACGCCTGAACGGATAAAACTCATTTCTAGAATGTCTGTCCCAAATACACAGAAAGAAGTTAGAGCCTTGATAGGAATGGCTTCTTACTGTAGGCAGTGGATCCCCAACTTTTCACTAGTGATTAAGCCGATGTTGGCTCTGACGAAGAAGGGAATTTCTTCGCCATTGCCGTGGAACATGGAACACCAGCGTGCATTTGATTTGCTCAAGACTGCATTGTGCTCGGCACCGGTTTTGGGCACACTAAATTATGACAAGGCCTTCGTGTTTTTTGTGCATGAATGTGATGGATGTGCTTTGGCTGTATCAACGCAGGAACATGGAGGGAAGAATAGGCCATGCAGTTACTTTTCTTCTGCCCTTGATCCTGTAGCATGCACTTTGCCAAGATGTTTGCGAGCTGTCGCTGATGCTGCTGCGTCTGTAAAACAGAGTGAGGGAATGGTCCTAGGCCATGCTTTAACCCTGATGGTACCTCACTCTGTAGATGTTCTACTGAACAGAACTCAAACGCAACACCTCACTTCCACACGGTTGACGAATATGAATTGATCTTGTTTGCACCACACATTCAAATTAAGAGGTGTTGTGTTCTTAATCCAGCTGAACTCTTACCTTTTCCGCAAGGTACTGCTTGCAGTGATGAAGAGTCACACGATTGCCTTTACACTACAGAACAAGAGACAAAGGGTAGAATTGATTTGAGAGATACTCCTTTGAATAATCCAGAAGGGGAGCTGTTTTGCAATGGCTCCTGCTTCAAACTTCCGGATGGTACGTCCACAGCTGCTTATGCAATCACTACATTGAGCACGGTCATGGAAATCAAGAGAATCACGCATAACTCCGCGCAGGCCGCAGAGATTATAGCATTGACCCGAGCTTGTCAACTTTCCGAAGGGCTTACCGTGAATATATACACTGATAGCCAGTATGCTTTTGGGTTTGTTCACAACTTTGGGAGACTTTGGTCAGAAAGAGGGTTCTTGACTTCACATGGTACAAAGATTCAGCATGGCTCCCTGATAGTACGGCTACTCTCAGCGCTTGCACTCCCTACTCAGTTAGCTATCGTAAAATGCGCAGCGCATCAGAAGATTGTAGATAATATAGGAAAAGGGAACGCTTTTGCTGATCAGATAGCCAAACAGACTGCTACTGATCTCTCTTCAGACATTTATACTTCGAGGGAAGCCACAAATGCCTGTACTATGGATGAGGGTTGATTCCGTAAGGGATATCCAAGCTAATGCCACATTAGAAGAGTCTAGAAAATGGGCTGAGTGCTTGGGGAAACTTGATGATGATGGGTGTTGAGTGGACAGAGTTGAAGGGATATGGCTACTTCCTGACATGTACATTATGATGATGGTTGTTATGGCCCATGGTCCCACACATATATGTGCTCGTAAAATCACAAATATGTTGGAATAAGTATGGGTGAATGACAAAATCTCTAAGGTAGCTGAACGTTTTGTTCAAGAATGTATGATCTGCCTACAGCATAATGTGGGAAAGGGCACGTCAATTCCTAGGGGAAGTTTTGGTCCACCTTCTGTCCCCTTCGAGGTTATACACTTTGATTTTATTGAGATGAAACGGTGTAATAATCAGAAGTATGTGTTAGTTGTCATCTGTGCTTTCAGCAAATGGGTTGAGGCTTTTCCTGTTAAAGACGCTACAGCCATGACTACTGCAAAGACTATCTTAAAAGAGTACTTCCCAAGGTTCGGGCTACCAAGAGTCATCTGGTCGGACAATGGTCCACATTTTATCGCTGCTGTAACTCTGCAGATATGCGCAGGATTACAGATCGATAAACGGTTCCATTCGGCCAGACACGCTCAGATTACCGGACTAGTGGAAAGGCACAACAGCATCATCAAAAACAATCTTGCTAAGATGTGTGCCGGCACCAAACTAAAATGGCCGGACGCCTTACCGATCGTGTTGTTATCGATGCATACAACCCCTCAAACTAAGACTGGGCTCTCTCCCTTTGAGGTGGTAATGGGGAGGCCTGCTAATATCTGGAACATTCCAAAATGTCATTCCTTGAGAAATATTGAAAATGTACTTCTTTCAGATTACTGTAGCCAGTTGACTAAAAACTTGTATTTGATTTATCACCAGGTGCGAGAGGCTTTACCTGTACAATACGAGGGCCCCGGTCACAGCATATGACCTGGGGAGTGGGTCCTCGTAAAGTCCTTCGAGCGATTGTCTTGCCTTGCACCTCGTTGGCGGGGCTCCTTCCAGGTCCTACTGGTCACACATACGGTGGTGCGAGTGTTAGGCCAGGAAAATTGGATCCATACGACGCACACCAAGAAAATTACACACCCAGTGCCATACGTTACAGAAGAAGCAGAACCCCTCATCAGTACTGCAACCAACGATCCCGAAGCAGTAACTGGCATCGAAAGTGTGCCAGGGATTTTCCTTGATCCTGTGAGGTCTGGAGAAACAGCCATTACAACCCCACACTCTCCAACCTTTTTGTTTCCAGAGGCGACACCCAATTGTGCCTCTAACCTTACTTACATTCATTTGCCGCTTCCAGTGGGAAGTGACGACACGTTGTTCACGGATTAATCAGTACCAGAGATCGCAAGGTACGATCTGCGTCCAAGGAAATAGACTTACGGCATGGTTCGGCTGTGCACTCGGAGAAGAAGAACATCATCAAGGGCTTGCTTTCTGGCCCGATTAATTGTTTGAAAAGGGGATTCTGTTGGCTAGGGTTTGTGGAAGGACTAAGAAGATGCTCGGCCTAGAGGTCGCCAGCTAAAAACATTGCTGTTTTTTGTTTGAAGACTACAATGCCTGCAACCACTTCCGCTCATATGGAAAAGGGAAAAGACTGTGTGACCAGCTACGGGAACGAACATTTAACTATGTGGGCCCCAAAAACATACTGCTGTTTTGTGATAATGTTAATTGGTTTTATAATAGTCATTGGGCCTCATTACACAGTAGGCGGTAAGGGTTTACCAGTACCGGTAAGGGCACTGGTACCGGTAAACCCTTACCGCCTTACTACGAGGTCCCTTTGCGGGACCCGACCTTAACGGCTGGTGTAGACCAGCCGTTAAAGTTGGGACCCACAAAGGGACCTTGGTGCTAATTGAGCCCTACGGGGCAAAAATGGGAATGGGGAAGGGCCATGGAGAAAGGGGGGATTACTGCCCCGCCAACCTTGGAATGGGGTGGCAATTCCCCTTTTCTCCATGGTGGTACCGGTATGGTACCGGCGGCAACCATGGTGCTAATAGCACCATGGTTTACCGCATAACGTGTAATGAGGCCCCTTGTTTTAGGCTTCTGGTACCTAGGAGAAGTACATCCGCTTGAGAATTTGTCACCGACTGAAAATGTACCTACTGTTTCTAATCCTTTCCTGCATCTGCACACTCTATCTCCTAGAGACTCTCAGCACAGACAGAGATATCATAATAATACACTATTACTCATCATGAATGCTACACATGCCATCTTCAACAAATCTAATTGTTGGGTCTGCTCACATTTACCGCAACACGGGGATATGGGGCTGGGTTGGTATTTCATCCTCTTCCTTTGACAACTGCATGCTATGCTTTTCTTAGAGCACTATTCTTTGGTCGCTGGAACGATAGCATCTCAGGGAACTTTGATGGGACTAATTTGAATCAGTTTGAAAAACGTGTTCTGACTCCCTTGGGTTGCTCGCTCTTTGCAAATAGGAGTAAACCTAATGTTGCTTCTATTAGGCCTTCTGATAAATTTTCCTGTCCTTTTCAATCTTTGATCTCCTTCAAGATGGCTCCTATAGGCAATAAGGATGCCACACCTCCTTCTTACACTATTAACCATAGCCCCGATTCAGTTTCTTTCTGCATACAGAGGAATGGTACTCAGTCAATGGGTGATTTTAAAGGTTGCACCAACGTTGAGAATTTGACTCGGGAGGACAGACCTTTGTATGCAGGCAAACCTGTATACTTTGTTTGGGGTAATGTAGCATTTCCATGGTTACCCAGGGATTGGCAGGGAACTTGTTATTTAGGGATCCTGTTACCCGGGGTATTCATAGCCAGTACTGTAGAGGTTTCAAAGGCTCGTCCACGGCGGGACGAGGATGGTGACACTTCAGCGCAAGTTCTGGCCGATTTAGCTAGGTTCTTTGTGCCATTTTGGGGACAAATAATGAACTCTGAAGATATCAGGAGACTAGCGAGAGTGCTAGAGAGAACCATCAACTGGACCACTGACATACTCTATAATATGACTCTAGAACAGAAAGCAATAAGGTTAGTAGCCCTTCAGAACCGGATGGCATTCGATGTCATCCTAGCTGAACGTGGAGGGGATTGTAAATTAGTGGGGTCCGCTTGCTACATTTTCGTGCCAGATTCCTCCCCAACTATCTTCAAGGCAATACAGAATCTGCATGTCCTAAATTCAGAAGTGCATGTTCCAGAGGGAAACTGGCATCTTAGCGCTTGGTTCTGGGACTTCTTGCGATCTTGTGGTTGGAAGGTACTTTCGGTCTTGCTGATCATTTTGGGAATTCTGTTGTTCCTTTGTTGCTGTATACAATGCCTTCCTGGTATATGTTCGATGTTAGGAGGATGTTGCACACAGGCGATGGGTACATTAGGATGCAAGGTATATGCCCCAGACAAGAACTCCAATGAATATGTGTTAAAAGAAATTCTGGTAACCAATCTAATGGCAATTGATATCTCTGATGGTGATTCAGGGTGTATGGACATTGAGACGTGGAGTTATTCATTAAGTGACTAGAAGTAGTTTAGCGATTGGCTTAGGCCAAAAGGAGGGTTTGTCGAACGGGAAATCATATCATGCCTCCTTTATTGTATATATTGACCTAAGCCCAGTCGCTCTGCGAAGAAATACGCGTTGCAAGTTCCTGACCTTAGATCTGTGTTAGCTGCCATTTTAGGTTAATCCGCCATTTTAGATTCTCACTCTAAAGTCACTCTGTGTTCTAAGATGGTGGACAGTGTCGTTTTGAATGTAACATGGCCGTCTTGACCTCTGTGTACAAGTTAATGTATAAACTGCCCGCAGGCCAAATATTAGGGTTATGTACTGAGACCTTGTCCTTCGTTGACCTGTGTATAGAGGATTACCTGTGCCAACAAAACTAATCCATGAACATATACTGTGCACAATACTGTTCGAGCATCTTATGTGAACACTTGTTTTACTATATTGTCCAAGATATGTGCGAAGGCTCAATGAGAAATCCAAAGACACACTGTTGCTATTGTAACCTGTTGGCGAATGTATTAAGGATAACCCCTAAATGTATGGATTCATAAATTAGGAACAAACTCAGCATGAACCCCTAGCCCAAGAAAATGGTTAACCTACAAGTGGGTTGGACATCATGTTTTGGATTGTATAAAAGGTGCAACTATTTTGATGTACAGTTCCACTCACTGAACACACCGAACAGGGCTGGTCTTCGCTGTGTTGTACTGAGGGCCTGATAGCTGTCTGTTGCTTTGTTCTTTGAAAACTGTTCAGTTGTAGAATAAAGATCTGTGTATCTTTTGAACCCGCGTTTGGTGTAGTTCCTTTTGGGGTACTCAGCCTCGATATCTTCTTTTTGCTTTCACAGACTGCATATTTTATTGGCTTGTGTACTGTCCATTGTGCGGAGTGCTGACTACTATACTGCACCAAGAAGTATTAGTTTTGTGCACTTAAAATAGTGCTCAGAGCAGGGCCACTGTTGTGAAGATTTTGTGGTTGGGTTGGCAGTAATACAATGCTATGTGAATAGAAGTGGGTAGGGGTGCCAGACACTGTAGTATGTGTGTGGATTCTGGTAACTGTTACATGTGTGCATGCATCACTGTATTATGGTGCAGGGGTTGGGTAGAAGTGCCGCTGCCTATGTTACGTTAGTGGATTGTGGTGCCTGGCCACATGTTCGCCTGCATGGCTCTGTTATGTTGTGCTGGGTGTGGGCAAGGACTACACTCTTGGGTGCATGGCGAAAGGCCATAGGCCATGCACTCAAGAGCCTAGGCCTTCCCATTGCCACCACAACATGATGCAGCCATGTAGTTTTAAGTCTGCATCTCTCCAAGGGTGGTGACCTTTAAAGAATGGTTGTGGACACATTTTAGATGTGGTAGAACAGCAGAGGTGAGCCGATATGCATACATTACCATATGGTGTCGGTTATTGCACGTGTGACCATTTGCATTTGCTATGGTTTGCCCTTTATAACACACTTCCTATGTTATGTTTGTGGATTGTGGTACGTGGCCACATGTTCACATCCATGGCTCTATTATGTTGTGGTGGGTGTGGGCAAGGCCTACACTCTTGGGTGCATGACCAAAGATCGTAGGCCATGTACCCAAGAGCCTAGGCCTTGACGATAGCCACCACAACATAATGCAGCCATGCAATTTTAACTCTGTATCTCTCCGATGGCGGTGACCTTTAAAGAATGATTGTGGAGGACATTTTAGACTTGGTAGAACACCCAAAGTGAGGTGATTTGCATACATTACCACTTGGTGTAGGTCATTGAACGTGTTGCACATTAGGGAGCCACATGTGAGCATTTGTGTTTGCTATGGTTTGCCCATTCTAAGACCCTTGCTGTAGGAAGTGATTTAAGATATTGCACCATGAAAGGAAGTCCTCAGCGTCACACATTTAAAATATGGACAATGTACACAGCCACCCACATACAGTTCACCACACCCAACGCAACGTCATGCAGCCATGCATGCAAACATGTGGCCAGGGTGAAAGTTGGCAGGCTCAATTGCAGATGGGTAGTGCATTGCACATGACATGAGCATTTAAACATGGGTGTACTACGGTGTGTTGTGTGTGGTGAGGCCCTAGCTTCTTGGATCCATGGCTGGGGCCGTGCCCCAACAACTATGTGGCCTGCTTGCAAGTAGGTTTGACATTGTTGCGTTCTGTGTGTGCTTTGTGAGCATTGCATACATTGTTGGTTCCAGGGGTGTGGTGATTGTTAGCACATCCTACAGTTTTTAGTCCATAGCTGGAGTTTATGGCATGAACACTCCTGCAGTGTGTCCACTGGGTGCAGTATTGAAATTCTGTGTGTAGAGAAGTGGATAGGATTGAACTGGATATTTTATTTGCTTGGGTAATGTGGATTGCACAGATTACTGACTACTGTACTGCACTTTGAAGTATTGGTTCGTTGCACTTACAGGACTGTTTGGAGGAAAACAAATATTGTTACCTCTACTTAGTGGTGATGGGTGCCGCTCTGGGTGAATCTGGATGCTGAAAGTGTGGAAACTTGTGAAACTTTTGGAGAACTTTTAACTGGAGGTGCTTTCAAATCACACAAGATGTGTACTCTGAGTGTGTAACGGTACATATGGAGTGCTGTACAGAAATGATAGTGTTCGATGCAGAGATCTTGGATGTGATTTCTGCATATCTGTGTGACTAATTGATACTACCTAATGAGGGAGTGCTGCAAAAACAATAGTGGAAAGGGAAGAAGGACTGTCCCTGCTTTACGGGGCACGGCCCTCACTGTAGCTGGGAAAGTGCATGTGCCACATTCTGCCCTTCTAAGCATGGTGGGCATGTAAATGGAACTTTGGGGATTATCCTATCAGGTGTTGAGGGTGTGCTTCACAGGAAGGAGCAGTAGTATTTTTTTCCCAATACTCTGTGTAGTGAGTTGGCAGAGATGGAGAGACGCAGAGTGCTGATCGTGGGTGATACCTTTGTGCAAGATCTGCACAGGCATGTCGTGCAAAGAGGCATTGCTGTTAATTTTGAGTTGGAAGGAGTGGAGGCTTTCTCTGGCACTCTCTATGAGTGCAGTTTCGGCAGTATGGTTGACCTTTGCAGATGTGTGGCCTCTGTCGGTACTGTTGATGTTGTTGTGGTGCATTATGGTGGTGAACATTTGGGGTGCATGTCATGTGTACATTTGCTCTGTCACCAAAAGAAGTTGATGAAAGCAGTGATGCAGATTTATCCCACTGCCAAGGTGGTTTTCTCAAGCATACCATAAAGAGGAGCATGGGACCCTGCCATTGTAATTTGTCCCCAGCCAGAGGTCAGAAGGTGTATTATAAACTGAAGCATGTGTCACTTTATGTGCACTGCTGGGATGTTCTCCACCGACTATGACATCATTAATGAGCAAAAATTGCACTGTTTCCATGCAAATGGCATTTCTTTGACCACTATTGACAATGCTGTGTTGTTTTACACTGTGCAAGAAGCGTTGAAGAGAATTCTGTAAAAATGTAAGGAGGAAAAGAAAACAGAAACTCAGATAAAGAGCAAAAACAAACAAGGGTCTGTGCAAGCACGTAAAAAAATAAAAATAAGAAAATAAAAAGGCTCTTTTCAGAGCCATCACTACAAACGAAATCCCCTACCCTGTTTGAAATGTATTCCCCCACTTCTGGCGATGTGGATGAATCTGGATGCAGAAATCTTGGATAGTTTCACAGAACCTTCTACTGGAGGTGCTTGCAAATCACCTGAGACTTGCACTCTGAATGTTTAATGGTACATATGGAGTGCTGCATAGAAATGATAGTGTTGGGTGCAGAGGTCTTGCCTGTGATTGGTGGATGCGTGTTTGACTATTTAACAGTACCCAATGAGGTAGTGCTGGACAAAAAATAGTGGAAAGGGAAGAAGGACTGCTCCTGCTTTACTGAGGTGTAGCCCTCGCAGTACTTGGGGAAGCGCATGTGCCACAGTCTGTGCTACCCATCATGTTGGTCAATGGAAATAGGACTGTGAGGATTATCCAATCAGGTACTGAGGGTGTGGTTCACAGGAATGTCGGTAATAATATTTTTCATTACTCTGCATAGTGAGGCGGGCTAACATGGAGAAATGCTTTGGGTTGATTTTGGGTGATGCTTGTGTGGTAGATCTGCACAAGTATGCCCAGGAAAGACACGTTGATGGCGATTTTGGTTCGGAAGGAGTGAGCGCATTGTGGTGCGCTGTCCATGTCTGCAGTTTTGGCGTTATGCTTGAACTTTGCAGACAAGTGTCCAGGTTCTCTACAGTTCATGTTGTCGTTGTGCATTATGGTGGCATGCATTTGAGTTACATGGCTTGTTCACGTTTGTTCCAACAACTGAAGAGAGATTGATGAATGCAGTGAAGTGGCTTTTTCCCACTGCCCAGGTGGTTTTCTCAGCCATACCACCAAGAAGAGTATGGGACTATCCTAATCTGTGTTGTTCCCAGACAGATGCTGGAAGGGGTCTCATCAACAGAAGCATGTGTGATTTATTTGTCCGCTCGTGGGATGTTCTTCTGCAACAACAACCTCATTCATTCTGAAAATGCAGAGTTTTTCCATGCAAATGGCATTTTTTGTCCAGCATTGGTGATGCTCTTTTGTTTGCCCATCTACTGGAGGCGTTGAAAATTTTACTGTAGGAATGTGAATAGAAGAAAACAGAAAACCCTATAAAAACCAAAAATAAAGGTGTTTCTCTAAAAGCATCTAAATAAAAGGCTCTTTTCAGAGCCACCACTGAAGATGAACAGCTACTTGTAGGACGTGGATGGGCGCATCAAACTACTTAAAGTTTGGCCCAAGTAGGCACAAGTTTCTTCGCATATGCTGGACAGGAACGTTGTTACCAGGAGACAGAGGAAGAGATATGCATGCGTGTACTTGTGCAACGGACAAACGCCCGCTCCCACAACCAGTTATATGTGGTTCACAAGATGCGGACATGCAGTTTGTACTGGTGTGGTACGGATGCCTCCATTGTGATTGCAGATAGGCCGGGCATTTGCGGTGTCCATAGGACACCTCCCTTTTGCTAAATTGCGGTAATTTCCACCAGTACTTTGTACAGCCGCTGAGTCATAAGGGGATTTTAAAAAACAAAGGAAAAGCCACATATACACTGATGAACAATTTACATATTAACCTTCATTTGCACACATTCATAATTAGTATTAGGAAAGGGAAGGGGTACCAGAAATGGATCAAAATTGTGGGGAACTGGGAATTTGTACACGTTGGTCGTGAGGGGAGGAAGGGATTGAGGTATCATCATAACTTCTTTGATCACATGGATTTTGAGGGGATGGCGGGCTATGAACGGGTACACGTGCAGGTCGGGCAGTGGTATTTTATTTTGTGCATAATATGTCCTTGTACGTAATATTTGAAGGCGGCAGAATTGCATACCAATCCTTCCATTTTGACTTCCAGGCTGTCCAGTTTGCTATTTAAAGAGTTTCTTTCCTTTCCTGTGTCTGTATGTTTGTTGTTGTGGAAGGGGTGCTGCTTGTGCTGCTTTGCTTTCCTTTCAAATATGTTCTCTTAAAGAGAACATATCTGTTAGGTGCACATGAAGCAATAGACATTAAATATTTCACATTTCAGACTGCGGTGCATACCAATGGGGTTACTATCGTAAGTGATTTCGTCTTGAGGGAAATTCATTTCCTGCCACTCTAAGCTGCTTGCCATTGTTGCGTACAAAAAGAAACATCTACCATTGTATACTGCACCACCTGTGCAATTATCAGACAAACTTTAGTGTGTTTACTATGTTGTAGTGAGTTCCTGGCCTTTGTATTTTCCAGTCCTTACTGTGGCCGTTTGTTCTTTGTTCCTATGTAAAGCAGCAGTGTGGTAAGATTGTCGAAGGCAGACGCCACTTCTCTTACTGCTACATTACGTTATGGTGCACTCCCGATGGCTTTGTTCTGTTTCTTCATAAGTACACAGTTTCCAGACCTACTCTATTTTCCCATGCAGTTCATGTACATGTTTGTATATGTTCCTTGTGTTTGCTGAATGGTACCACTATGTATGGCAACCTGTGCCTTTCTAAGCAGGTTGGATGCCACCCGATGTCCGTGACCAGACACATACTCCACGACTGCTGTGTGCATTAACATGGTGCCAGCGGGTTCAGTATGTTGTACGGTACATGTTTACAAACTAAGGGTATCCTGGTAAAAACCTATGAAATTCAGTGAAAAAACATTGTTAAAGGGACGGTACGGTTAAATTGCACTACTAAAGACATATCAAATTCAGTGAAAAAACGTTGTTTAAGGGACGTTATGGTTTAGTTGCCCTACTAAAAAGCTATCAAATATAAACGTTGTTAAGGGACTCTATGGTTCAGTTGTACTAAAAAAAACGATCAAATTCCTTGTAAAAAGGTTTTTACAGGCACATTGCAGTTAATCTGTAGTAACACCAACCTATCCATATTATGGTTACACGTAAAACCGAAAACCCCAGAAATTTGCTAGTTATAGTAAGCTAAGCAACCATAACTCGCGCCACCACTGTGCACTGCTAAGACTAATACCCATGACATGAAAGATGACATCACAAATGTCATTGATGATATCACTGAGGACATCACCTATCTGGATCCCTCTTTTTTTTGTTCACTGACATAACTAGGCCAGGTGGTTTTCTTCAATGACAGTCAGCAAGTAAACAGTCAAAAGGTACTATATTTGTAGAGCTTACCCTTCTCATATGGTTTCACACTAGTTTCTTTTCAGTTTACTTACATCATTTGATCCATTATAAGAAGGCTGAGGAGCATATATGTGCGCCCAGAGCACCCAGGGGAAGGGCGCACACACACGTTTTATTTTTTCCTGTTTGGCCAGAGGGGCAGTGACTCCCAAAACTAAAGGTGAGAGCACCTATCACTTCAATCACACGTTTGTCTGCATTTAGAATAGTGATTTCAACTATTGAGATGAATCACTTATGTATGGTGATGTCACACGTTGTTTACGATAGTGTCAAATAAGCACCAGCACTATACAGGACCCCAATATAAGGGGAACAACTACACTGTTACCGGAAGGTAGCAGTGAACTGAGAGAGAAGGATATTAACTATGGCTTTGGCAGGGGTTCCGGGCTCACCTGTGTGTATGGCTAGTCCTGGCCCTGTGAAATAAAGTGGGCTGCTTGAAACAAAGGCTTCTTACATTATGTAAAGGCGGCTTGTGGGAACAATATCTCTGCTGAGCATAAGGTATCTCTCTTGATGCATTGTCTTGGATATGAAGGCCAGAGAATTTACAAAATGTTTCCATACATTCTAGACCTGGATAAGTGGCCTCATTGAATTTGACAATGCACTGGTGAAACTTGACCGTCATTTTGATGTCAAGACTAGTAACGTATTAGAGAGATATAACTTTGGAGTAAGGGAGCAGCGAGAGGGAGAGAACATTGAAGAGTACATTACAGCATTTCACCATCTTGCGTTGAATTGCAAATTTGGAGAGAAGATAGACAAGCACATACGTGATCAGTTCATGATCCACTTTTGAAATGACAAAATAAGAGAAGAAATATGGTAAAAAGACGAACCAGACCTGGAGGAGGTGGTGGTGAAACATGTCGGAAATGTTAGCAATGATTGGTAGTGCAAAGTTCTTTACCAAATTGGACATGGGGGGCGATGTTGCGCACGTAGCTGAATGCTGCCTCGTGTGTGAGCTGCGATGGTGTGCCCAGGTCTGGGGCATGATACCCGCTGAAAATGGACCAGTTGGTGATCAAATTATAAAGAAGGAACATGTAGGTCCGGTGCATGCTGTCTCCAAAAATGATATGATTGAGCCGATAGATCTGACGATATGACCAGATTTCTGCGTGCTATGAGGCGGCCTACAGAGAGGAAGCATTGCGATTCCGCTGAGCCCTCTTGCTGGCGTGCTGCGTAAAACATTTGAACGGTGTTCAAGAGATCCGTCCAGGGTCTTCCACCCAGCACTCGGAAAACCAAGCCCCCGGTCGAGGCACGGTGAACGCCTTTGGTGGCTGGGACCATGCAGATAAAGCAAGAAGTTGTCACAAGCTATTGCATAGGAGAGGACAACCGCTGACTGTAACCGAAGGAAGGCTGAACATGAAGGCCTGCCAGACCACTTAATAGCTTGAGCTGGGCGGAGCACGATGGGGACGATCCACACTAGGGTTCATAGACCCCGGAAACACAGAGCAGCAGGAGCCTGGTGAGGCTCACTGTCCCCTCTCCAGGAGGAGACAGCTAATGGTGTGGACGAATGCTACAGTACGGTAAACTGAGATGGAGGGGAGAGGAGGACTGCACTCGCAGACAGAACCGCAAGCAAAATACCACCTATCCATCCCCTGGTGGGCTGAGCAGACACAACCACCCCCCAACCCCGTTCCTGGGAAGAGACTTTGGGTCTGCTATTACTGAAGCAGGGGCATCAACGGCACATCGCACATTCGGCGTGCAGCATAGCAGGGAACTAGTACATAACACCCTGCGCGCTGGCCTGAGGTATAAAGTGCAGCCTCCTGGGCACAACGAATAACGCCGCCATCCCCTGCCACTGCCCCAGGAATAAATTCACAGGGCACAACTGCTAGCTCCCTTTTATGGAAGCAGAGTAAGACCTTCAGCGAAGGGGACCCCCTACGATAAAGACAGGGGACCAGCTTTTAAGCAGGGGGAGAGGAGCAAGCACATATAGAAAGAGACACTGTGCCTTAACAAACCTGCACACCACGAAGAAGCATATAAGTTTCGTTCTAAGGGCATGCCACACGAGGAAACACAGCACTGTATCTACATAACACTGCTGCCGAACAGGCTGGAAAGCACCCGGTGTGAACATTCGGCTGCCCGGCTCACAAAGAACCCAAAGCTGAAGCAGGATCTCTCAACACATAAGGGTGCACGGTAAGCAAAAGAACATACGGTGGGTACCGGGTCCAAACGTCGCTCACACAGTGGAAGCACATGGTGGCCAATGCAGACGTGCCCCCCTTTAACACATGAGTCCATGACAGCGTGCACAGGGTAGCACTGGATGCACCGCAGATTGCACGCCAGGCAGAAATACACTGCAACTTTCCTCTGACACAATCGAAATTACGGTCCTTCTTCTCTGCCCCTCCAGAAGCATTCTTCGCGACCGCAAACAACAGATCTTCCCTATGGAAGCACCATAAGATCTTCAATGCGGAAGACGCTCCATGGTGAACATAAGTGGCAAGTACTCTAACCCTGCAACGAAGTGGGCGCATAGGGAAAGACACATATGCACCTCCACAAGACTACGCCACAGGAAACAGCATTTTAGTTATGTTTTAAAGGCAAGCCATAAGGGGAAAAGCAGTGCTATGGACTCACTCAACATAACATGGCCAACATAATACAGCTAGCAGGTCAAGCTGGGAAACGGTAGGGGGAAATAGCTGGCTGCCCTGCTGCAAAGAATGATAGAGGACTACAAGGTCTCCCAATACAGGACTGCACCCAGTACACAAGAGACCACGCAGACTACACTTACCCTGATTACAGATCACGCAGAATAAGGAAACCAGCAAAACGTACCTCAGAAGGGATCAAGAATCTGCGAGATAATAGCTACATGTGGAACACCTCCAGAGCCCTGTACAATGCCTAAATGGTCTCCCTCCAAAAAGATTGCGGATGTTCGCCGATGCTTGTGGTCGAGCGTGCACAGAGATCATTGGCTGCACGCCCTAAACTGGGCGCTTATCCGAGGCCGATAATAGCAAGGCTCATGAACTACAGGGACAGAGACTTGGTATTAATAGCCACAAGGGACAAACAAGAGTTGAAGAAAGGGTCCAATGTGATCCGTTTATTCCTAGGATACACCATGGCAGTTCAGCAGGAAAGACAAACATTTACAGTAGTTAAAAGGATGATGAGAGAATGAAAGGTGCCCTACGCAATGCTTTTCCTGGCAAGATTGCGAATGCAATACTACAATAAGATGTACTTTTTACATTCCAGGAAGAAGCAGTGTTTTTTGTTGAAACAAACATACCCGACAAGCAATCTCCAGGCACTGACGAGAGTAACGTATGATACCACCTGTGTTAGTAGGCAAACAAGACCGCATTAAGCAGAACTGGAGACATGTCCCAGACCAGTGAAGCATGAGACAGCCTTCAGACACTGCCGCTAACAAGACTGTGATTTCAAGTCGGACTGCTAGAATTTCAGATCGATGGAATTCATCATGTGTACTGGTAACGTTAATGTATAATCAGAAAGTAATAAGCTACCGTGCTGGCCCACGGACCATGGCCACCACAAAAGCAGCTACCACACGTGCAAGTGCATAGTTTAGTGAAATGGGTGAGGGCGGGGGGCAGAAAGGGAAGCCACATACTTGGCTCCACTCTTGCCAGATGTCTGACAAGTGTGACAGCTCCTACAAAAAATATCTACATCAGACCCCAATTTAGGCCATTAGAAATACAGAGAAAGCATTTCCTTAGTCTTCTTGAAACTCAAGTGACCAGCCAAAGGAATCTCATGGGCTAACTGGAGGAAATGGTGTCTGCACTCCAGAGGCACTACAAGTCTTCTGTAGTCCCCTGGGATAGACTCAGTTGGTTCACTGTAGAAGAGGCCCTCTTCCCAGTACAACCTATGCTTCCCTGGCTCTTGCCCTTCCAGCTGGAAAGCTACCTGTTGGCGAAGACGTTCAAGAGAAGGACACTCTCTTTGACCTCTACTGAATTCTGCCCTACAGGGTCCACCTTCTGCCAGTAAAGACTGCAGCTCAGGATGGTCTGCAGGATCCAGATCTCCAACAGGGGCAATGCTTTCTTCCAGCTCTTATACCTCGGCAGCTGATTCAACCACTCCTGGTTGTTCCTCACACTCAGCCTCAGCAGGCGGAGGAGTCACAGGTGTGACTTTAGACAGTCCTTTCAGTGATATCCTTGTAGGTAGCACAGTAGTGTTTGCGGGCTTTTCTTGGAGTTTTTAGGTTTCCCCTTTTCCTCCATTTTATTTGAAATAGCAGTCAGTAAGTCCTGTGGACGGGGGTTATAGTTTCCTCTATAATCTCCCCAAGAGAGCCTCTTAAGGTACTCTCTCTGGCCTTTCTTGTCTGCTTGTGTTTCATTTTGCATGGAAGGAATGGGAGTGCTTGATACAACTACAAGAGTTTTTAAGTCATTCCCCAGCAGGACTCTCCCAGGTACTTCAGTCTGCACACTAACAGGTACCTTGACAGTCATGTCATTGCACTGGATGAGAGCTGGTAACTGTGTAAGCATTTGGCAGGGCCTCCAGCAAGCTTAGTGAGGTATTTGTGTGCCTTAGCAATATCCTCTACCTTGAAAAAAGATTCATCACTGCTGGCCCCAGTGTCTCTGATGGCAGGGGTCCCCTGACCATTAACAAGAACGCTGTCTTTGTAACACTCTTCATTATTGTCTGGGATGGAATTATAGACATCTAAGTTCTGTTGTTCCCACAGCCCCAGGGACACTAAAGAAACACTGGCTGAGACTTTCATGGGTTCCTTCGCCAGTAGGTGGAAGTTTCCACTTGCCATTTGTACTTCTTCCTCTGGGGAGAAGGGTAAGGAGATCCTGTGGATCCCTGAAGGTTTACCCTTGCATCTGGGATCCCCTTTCACATGGCCAGTTGACCCACAAGCAAAACATTTTCCAAATGTCTTGATGAATGGGGGTTTGGTCTGACCTCCCTCTGGTTTAGCACCAGAGGTTTCACTAGCCTGATTCGGTTTCCCAGGGGGCTTACCTTTCTTATGTTTGTGGCCCTCTTTGTTATCTTTCTTGTGCTGCTTCCCCTCATCCTTCTTCTGATTTAACCTGAGAATCCTTATGAGTAGCCCTGTTGGCAACCCACAAGTCAGCAGCCTTTGCTAACTTCTATGGATCAATTTCCTTAGAGTCAGCCAAGTGCTGGCTCAGCTCAGGAGAGCAGGCATCATAGATAGATTATAACATGAACAGATTTCTCATACCTTCATAAGTGTTAACTCTCTAACTCTTAACCCAACCAGATAATACATTTAAGAAACACCTCACTATCTGCGCTACCAACGGTGTTTGGTTGATACTGGTTAAAACAGTTTTAAGCACATATGTAAAGTTGACAAAATTCCAGTCTAGAAAGTACTTAAAATTAACAATTATGTGCTTTGCATCAATAGTTATTTATTGTTTCATAAAAAACGCAAAGCCGACATGTGTTTCAACCCTGGAAAATTGGTTATCTCAAAATATTAAACCCAGTGGTTTTTACAAAAGTGGGACATGTAATTTTTGCAAGTTTACCACTTCACCAACCAAAATATTCACTTGCCATTAATTGTCGCTCTAAGTACATTATATATGCCATTATATGTGTATGTAAGAAAGTACATGTTGGCAGTACCATCCGGGAACTAAGAATAAGGATTACAGAACACCTTGCAAATTTAAATAGTCAAGATGCCAAATTACCGCTTGCACAGCATTGGCAAAAGGAACATCAGATGGCAGATCGATGCGACATCAAATTTGTGGGTCTTAAGCATATTACGCCACACATAAGAGGCGGAGACAGACAATTGAGAATTTGCCAAGAAGAAGCATGAATGATCTGTAAATTGCCATGTGTTCAGCTTGGATTAAACCAGGAACATGAATTAAATGTATTCTTATAATTTGGTTCTTTTTAGCTTTTGGAATTTGTAGAATTGGTAGATGCCTTCACATCCCAATCAGGATATACCCATCCAGTTCCTTAGGGACTGATCCCTTACTTCACCTTAACCCCATGTGCATGCATACTCGAATTTGAATCACCAGCATTCTTGACACAAGCATGTTTAAAAAAAATCTAGTACAAGGATATCGGGAACTTATTGTATATCTATAATCACTATCCCAAACTTAAGTATCATGACATTAGACTAACCTTCCTATCCATACCATCTTTTCTGTTCTTAATTGTCAATCTGTCTGGACTTTCACATTGTTAAAACCATTACCAAGTAAAATATTGAGCATCAGATGCACCGTTATACCAGACTTATTGAGAATGTGACTCTTTTACTTTTTAGAACTGATTAGTGTGCATAAGCGAAAGCACTATATCCTAATTGATACCTTTATCTCACTTGATTTTTCCCCAATACACCTCATGAATCAGCCACATTAATATTGGATTACAAAGTCCTGAATTATATTACGTATTATACTCGTAGTGCGTTTAAGAAATACCTTATTACCATTATTGCCTAGCCCGTGACTAATGTAGGCTTAGTTTACTGGTCTGTACGATTTTATTTATTAAAAATAAAGAAATAAGATGCTGCTATGTATACTCCCTTTGCAGTACCTACTAACCCAATTACAGGCTTAATTAGTACGCTTGCCTAATGTGGCAACCATAAACGGTGTAGTTTTTTTGATATACATATATAGTATCCCACATGACCCTATGACCATGTTCCAATAATAATAGCTGAGACACCAAACTAGCATTATTATTATGTTTAATTAAGTGAAAAACCACGTCTTATCACAACACAGCACGGCATTTTCGCTAAAAGGCTTCTTGTACAAAGCCGACCTGAGTTGCCAGGCAACCTTCAAGCAACAGAGTCACGTGATCATAGGTTACTTTAACCTCTAGGCCAGTGATAGGCCAATCGGGACAACACCCACATTCCTAAAGCCTCCGAGCTGTCATTCGGTGGAGACGGCAGCAACTCTCAGCGTTGCATGCATTGAAGCGTAAAATAGGGTAAGCCGGCATTATCTCAGCGTGTATACGAGCACAAGCTAATGTTTATGGAAATCGCGTTCGTGGTCCTGCTACATAAGTGCATTGAAATTGAAGCAGACAACAAGTCGTCAAAACGGAATTTTTTATTCTGAATACCATTGCCGTTTGGAAAATAAACCCTTCCATTTGAAACCCATTTTGAATGGCGGGTAAGATCCAGATTCTTTCCAAACTTAATTGGCTTTTCAAAATATTGATTCTGGTCCAATGATAAAATAGCAGACGTATTTTCTATTTCAGACTAATCTAGCTTCCATGATATTATATTACCATCTACCTGTTTAAACCACATCAAACTCTGCAGCTACATGAACACTGCCCTAAACCTGCTTGGTGAAATACCAGGTACCTTAAATTAATAAACCTTTTTGGGATGTGAAAATGCTCAACCTGTGTTATGATATGTAAGAATCTATATAAACACGTGAGCACTCAACTCATTATAATTTTCCTTTTTTGTTCTCTCCCCCCTTTTTGTCCTTTTTCTCTCTCTTCATCTTCATTTGTTTTTCTGTATCTTAAATTGAAATGGTGTTAAAATATATCTGATGGAAATAAATTAAATTGATGTATGTACCCTCCATTACTGGTTCTATTATTGGTTCCATTATTGTTTTCTGTTATCAGTTTGATATGTTTACGCCCTGAAGACGGCCCAGACAGGGTTGAAACACGTGTTGGCTTGGCGTTTATTATGGAACAATAAATAACTATTGATGCAAAGCTCATAATTGTTAAAGGATAGTTCCGGGACTTTTTTTTTATTGTCCCTACGGTTCGGCCATGTGTTTTTAAGCATAAATCGGTAGATCGTAGAAAACTTTCCTGTGGACCTTACCCGACTTTTCGTCCATTAACGCACTCGAAATCAGCCGCCATTTTCTGATAATCCTATAATTTCCCCCCATCGACCTGGCTCACCTGCTTTTGCGGCACTAAATCAAATCCCCCGCCCCTGAGCCTGACATCAGCAGACGCGTACCGCCCATTTCCCAACGCCAAAGCACGTTTCGTGTCAACAATCGCTGCGCCTCAGCTAATGAAGTGTCGCCATGGAAATGGCAGGACGCCTCTTTCCTAAATAAGTATAAACACACCGTTTCACAACACACAGCAGCAGATTTTCGATTCCATTACTCTCTCTGTGTTACTTTGAGTATTCTGTGACTCGTTTCTGTGCTCTGGTCAGCTACCTTCGCCGCTTCTAGGCCTTGTGAACACCTGTACCATCTCTGTAAATTATTTTACTTTCTTTACCACACAATGGCTACAATAATGCCGTATATGTACGAGCCCGAGTACACCGAGGAAGAACTACTGGAAAGGCAAGCACGCGAAAACGATGGGGATTCGGACGGCAGTTGGGAGGACCAGTCAACGGATGAAGAGCCTGGACCATGTCGCATGGACGGCGTCTCCACCTGGTGCACGTGCAATCGGTGCGAGCTAATGCCAACTGAGGAGGAGAACTGCTGCTGCCGTGAAAATTCCGGGTGCTTGGCCTACATTTCGGAAGGCGAGCCAAGTCCGCAATGTAACGAGTAAGTATACTCTGGTTGTGATGTCAGTGATGACACTACTATTTCATGGTCGTCTCCCACATATAAAATTACATCTACATATCATTCGAATGCATGTAAGTTCCATATTGTGCATTTTCTAGATAGAATTTTTTTCAAAGCAGAATGACATTTTTACCTGAATCGACAGTGATAAGAAAGTTTTGTCATTTTAATACAGTTTGCATCTTTCATTTTCACAGGTGGTACAGGCTGGTGGCCTATCGATGCTTCACTTGGTGGCTTCACGGGAGGCTCGGACACCGCGTTCGGAGAGTAATACCTGCCTGTGCGGTACTTGCCATTAGACAACATTTCCCCAGCGACAGTGGACAATACCACGGATTTTCCCTGGATGTGCTGCAACCGGAACTTTACAATATGTAATGTTTATTATTTATGTTCAATTGAAATTAAGATCTAAAATAAAACCCAACATATATTTTAACAATGGTTGTTTTGATTTTTTAAATGAATCTAGTGTGTCTCCATTGAATAGTCTTCCTGTGCCTTGTCTTGTCACACCACATGTCTCCGGCCAGCATCCTCCCTCACGCTGGCCGCCCACCTTCAATCCACATAACCGTTGAACCCATATGCAGCAGACATACATATGTTATTTTGCGGGTTGGCATCAAACCTCCCGGCCTTGCCTCCTCCCCCAAAAATACTTACCACACCACTTTGTTCAAGCGTTGGCAATAAAAGGCTGTTGGATTTTATTGATACAAAACATGGTTATAGGTAAATAATCAATATGGTTGATCATAATAAATCATCCTTTTGGGCACCGGGTACAGAGATGACCCCCTCTGGCCCGTGCCGCCTTGCCACCACAGGCCAGCCTGCTGCTGACTAACTGCCTAGGCATCCAGGGTCTCCAGGGTGAACTGCACCCATATATTCTCCTGGGAGGGTGAGGTATTTATAAACTCACCCCCCTGCCTTCCATGTACTAGATCCTGCAGCCTGCCTCTTACATGCAGTTAGATGGCCTCTCCTTGGTGAGGCCCTGCGGCAAACGAGTCTTGTCTGCACGACCACCGCCCCAATCCACCCCCCCGCCCTATCAAAGGCAGTTCGCACCGGGGTACTTGCGCTGGCAAGTGGAGCTGTCAGGGAGCGATAAAGGCCAAGAGGTGCCAAAGACCATGTACACTTCAAAGTGGTCTATAGAGCATGGGTTGTTGTTCCCATGTCTACCTCCAGACCCCGTGTCTCCTGCCAAGCATCCCCCCTCACGTTGAACGCTCCCCTGCAATCCACATAAGTGTGTCTCCATTCACGAGTCTTCCTGTGTCTTGTCTGCACGACCACCGCCCCAATCCACCCCCGCCCTATCAAAGGCAGTTCGCACCGGGGTACTTGTGCTGGCAAGTGGAGCTGTCAGGGAGCGATAAAGGCCAAGAGGTGCCAAAGACCATGTACACTTCAAAGTGGTCTATAGAGCATGGGTTGTTGTTCCCATGTCTACCTCCAGACCCCGTGTCTCCTGCCAAGCATCCCCCCTCACGCTGGACGCCCCCCTGCAATCCACATAAGTGTGTCTCCATTCACGAGTCTTCCTGTGTCTTGTCTGCACGACCACCGCCCCAATCCACCCCCCGCCCTATCAAAGGCAGTTCGCACCGGGGTACTTGTGCTGGCAAGTGGAGCTGTCAGGGAGCGATAAAGGCCAAGAGGTGCCAAAGACCATGTACACTTCAAAGTGGTCTATAGAGCATGGGTTGTTGTTCCCATGTCTACCTCCAGACCCCGTGTCTCCTGCCAAGCATCCCCCCTCACGCTGGACAGCCCCCTGCAAACCGCATAATGCCACGACATATACACGTCATTCATTCACAAACACACCCCTGTTTCGAATTCTTTATAACCCACTTCATATTTCTAATGAGAACTTCTTTGCGCTTTGCTAGTCAACCCGTGAAGGTGCTGGTTATCTGCTCTTCGTCTCTGTGAACTTCCGTGACCACTTCGAGGAAACTCGTCAGTTTGCAACCTGTGAACTGCTCCCTGTTCTACGACAAGAAACTACTCTGATCCCTGCATCTAACTGTTTGTTCGTCAAGGTAAGGCCATGTACCATAATCATTTTGCGTCCAATTTCTTTTCGTTCAAGACAGTACATGCAAGGAACTAGTCACATGTTCTGAGTTTAGTCAAATTATTTTTCTATTTTTTTAAAGTTATTCAAATACTTATCCGCATGTGAATAACGTGTATAGTTCCAAGAACCAAAACGAACCTTGCATTGAACCTTTTATGTGTCATTTAATTTTTTAACACATTGGTATTCATAGAGAATTGTTGATCTTTACTTTTCAGAACTTTCCACAATGCCTGCCTGTTCCATTGGCGGTTGCCCTTCGAAGACCCATAATAAATCTGAAGGTACTATAATGCATGTTTTCCCTAAGACAATAGATCAGATAAGAGAATGGGTCCGATATTGCGGATATCCACCGTCTGAGCTTGAAAGTAGAGTCCTAGAAGTCTTTGCGGACAAGAGGGGTGATCGATACCGCATCTGCAGCAGGCACTTTAGCTCAGACATGTACTCCACATCATTGCTAATAAAGAAGAACACACCGCGAGCGAAGCGAAAATTGCTCTCAACCGCTATTCCCACTCTATTCGTCCACATCCCTCCACTGGTGAGTCAAGTTTACGTATTTATCTCTCGGCCTTGCAGTAGTGTGTAGCATTAGCTAACAATAATTTCCCCATTTATGTATCCACTCAATATGAAGGCGGAAGATTCTCCATCCGTGTCGTTATTGCAGTCATCAGCCACTTCAAGCGCCTATCGGGTAATCTTACTTGGCTATTCTGCCACTGACTTGTTTTAGGCATGTAAATCAATAGTTTTAATTTATCGTGTAATTATTTTACCTAATGGTACACCCTTGTACTCGTCCTCTAGTCTTTGTTTTCAGTTATAATTATTGTTATCCAAAATAATGCAAGTACTGTCTTTCAGGGAGATGCTGAGGAGTCCAACGTATTAACGACAACCGTTGATGTCACTCAGATGCTCGAGGTACGTTTCCGGACAGTTCCATCGATGGAGATCATCAGATCTTGCATTCTTGTAGCGTGATTGTTACACACAATGTTTCTTTCGTTTTTAGCCATTGATATGTCCTTCTGTCGTCGCCCTCCTATGGGTCTTCTTTTTTCAATATTGTGTTCATTACTAATGAAAGTCCTATGTTTCAGGGAGTCGATGGAGCATTAGTCCAAGAAGAAGGGGGAGCATGCAGTTACGGGTCGGCGCAACAGCTTGCAGAAGTGTGCACCGCAGTTACATCGTCCCTTGATGTTCTTATGCATTTCGAGGTATGGATACTGACAGTTCGATCAAGCGAAATCATATGACGTGATTACATCCGCTATACTTCCTTCTTTATTAACGCAAGTACTATGTTTCAGGGAGATGACGGAGCTTCTTCTACAAGAACATCACCCCTAGTAGTTGATGCAGAACTCTGGGTGGTGACACTTCCAACGATCGAGCAAATGGAATCATATTTACATATCCATTATTTATTTTAGACAACTGATCATTTGTGCAGGTCTATTTAGATGAGCCGATGAAGCCTGCACAAAGTTTATGTTCTTTTTAACAAAATAGAAAACCATACTAATGCAATTACTGTGTTTCAGGGAGTTACTGAAGCATCATCTTCAATAATATCATCAATGGAAGTCTATGAGGAGCCCGAGGTATGGATCTTGACAGTTCCATCTAACTAGATCAACAATGCGTGAATAATTGTCGTTTGAATGTTCTACACAAAGCGTTCATTCGTGTTTTGCTATTGAGATGTACGTGGGTATTGGTCCCCAAGTACATTTTGTGTTTTCAATATTATTATACATACTAATGAAAGTTCTATGTTTCAGGGAGTCGATGGAGCGTCAGTGCGTGATGGATGTGCTTATCATGAAAATATAGTCGTTGCAGCGCAAGAGGAAGTGGAGACATGCACACACGAGTCGGAGCAACAGCGTCCTGATGTTGAAGTTCGAGGCAAGAAAGTTTCAAAGAAAAGAAAGCAAAAGAAGGTTAGTGTCCTGGTCACTATATTATGTTGTTTTTCACTGTTAATAGTTCAATACTGTAAGTTGTGTTTAAACTGAACATCCCTTTTCCAATCTGTCCTCTAGTTGCGAGTGGGTGTACGAACTAGATCTACACAGACAGTGAAGCGAACGAGAGATGTTGCTTGTCAAACCGTTTGGCAGGGACTTGAGACTGGAGATGCATCGTGCCAATGGGAAGAATATGAAGTGATTGACAACGGAGCTATACCACCACCAGCCATTGATAGTGAATGTCCTCCTGGTAGTTCGGATGCAGTCGGAGATCAATTCACAGAATCCACACCCGCAAAAACTAAGACCGCGAGAAAGTTGAAGAAATTGTTTTATTCACCCATCGCCGGAGAAGGAACAGATGTTGCAATGGAAGAGAATGAAGTGGACGACAATGAAACACCATCAATATCACTGAACATAGCGGAAGACGATATCAGAGATTCTACCTTTCATGTGAGTGACATGTCCTCAACGTTACAGGCCGAACCAGCTGGGATGCAGAGTGACAGTATAAGGAAAGAGGCCAAATTCATTGTATTCGATAGTTGTTTGATTGATATTATTATTCGGATGAAATGTGGGCATTCGGTTGGTGGGGAAGTATGTGGGGAGCCATTGATTAATGTGACTCGTGCAATTCGAGGCACTAACCTTAAAATACATGCCACCTGTACAAAATATCATCCTTTCTCATGGTCTGCACAACCCATGCTGGGGAAACTGCCAGCAGGCAATCTACTTTGTGCAGCGGCTGCACTTTTTAGTGGTTCAAGTTTTAAAAAGTTAGAGTCTTTCTTTCAGTTTGTGGGAATCCATTTCATTGCGAAAACTCAGTTCTACAAATACCAAACCGATTATCTATTTCCAGCCATTAGCGAAGCTTTGAGAATGGAAAAAATGTCTATTGATAGTACATTCGCGGTCAAACGGTTCAGGCTAGCCGGTGATGGACAGTGCGACAGCCCAGGATTTTCAGCCAAGTACTGCACCTACCACTTTCAGGACATGGAAAGTAAGAAAATTGTGAGTTCGGTGGTCGTGCAGGTGTCACAAAGTACATCCTCAGTGGCCATGGAGAAAGTTGGCTTTGTAGCATCATTGCAAGAACTACAATCGCGGGGAATGGTGATCGACCTGATAGCCACGGACAGACACGTTTCAATTGCCAAGACAATGAGAGAAGAGTACAAAAATATAAATCACCAATTTGACGTTTGGCATCTTGCAAAAACAATCAATAAAAAAATGTCGGCTGCAGGTAAAAAAAAAGATATGCAAGGTATTTCACAGTGGTCCAAGTCAATCAGCAACCATCTTTGGTGGAGCTCAAAACATGTGGAGGGTCGTTGGAAATTCTACTGGAAAAATGGCGGTCAGTAATGCTACACTGTAGCAACGTTCACCGCTGGACCACAAACCAACATTTCCACAATTGTGAACATGGCCATTTGTCCACAGAGGAGGCACGGAAGAAGAAGTGGTTGATTCCTTCATCACCCACTCACAAAGCCATTGAAAAGATTGTATTTGATAAAACTATAACAAGAGATTTGAGGGGACTCACGGAATTCTGCCACACAGGAGATTTGGAGGTGTTCCACAATATGTGCCTAAAGTACAGGCCAAAACGATTGCATTTTGGCATGGAGGGCATGATAAATCAGACTCTTCTAGCGGTCTTGGCACATAACCATAATGTTGGCCGTCAACAAAGTAGGACGACCGGAACTTTAGGGACGCTTCGCTACAATAAGGCCTTCACTAAAAGAAGTAAACAATGGGTGATCAAACCAGTGTTTGAGGATATGCAATATGAGTTTATTGAGAGACTTATTGTTGATGTCCTAGATAGGCACATACATGGAGTTGTGAACGAACCTGTGCAGGGGACAACTGCATTGCCACCCAACATTGCCTCTGTTCCATGTCCACCTAAAGCAGAGCTCATTGAGAAATACACATCACGGTTTAAATGATTGTAATTTGATTGTCTGTTCTCTCGAGTCTCCTCATGTCGCAGGCCCATTGAATATGTGTAGCTATGTATTGTGTAAATAAAAGTGATTGCTCAGTGTACATGCAATGTGTCTCTCCACCCTTGTTCATTTGCGCATTAAATTAAACCAAACAGTAATATAAATCATTTTTCAAAAAATATAGAATGTCTCCGTATTTATGGTTCGCTGGGGCTGCAAATGCACGCAGACAAAATGCAAAGATGGAGTGTAAATTTCAAGTCCTGTGAGATGGCCTTACACTGAATGTAGCTAACTAGGAATGTGTGCTCGTTCAAAGTGAAGGTCAGCTGCTTTGATTTTTTGCTCGGGTGCCGGAATGGCCCACGACTCAGTATAAGGTTCTATTGTTATTTGACCTTGACAGGCCGGGACCATCCCGAAAGACTTCTTTTTGGGGGTGTGGGGCAATAACGTAAGAAACGATAATGAATATAATTTCAGAAACGAAAGCCATTTAATGTTCGTTCATTAGAAGAAATAACGTCGGCATAGAAGGAGTGGTATTTCGGGGCTGCCCTACGCACAGACACAATGGAAAATTCAAATATAATGTAAGTAACTCTTTAGATGAGTTTATACCGCAATTTAATTACTATACAGTAGCTTTAAAGACGGGTTAAGTTGTACTTGTTCGTTCTATGTGGCATATTGTTTTGTACCGCGCACTTGAGGAGAACCATCTCCTTTTACGGAAGCACCTCAAAACCTTCCTCTTTGCTTCTGCTTTCTCTCTCCCTCTCCCCTGCTACAACTGGTCCACTGTCTGCGACCTTGGTCCTGGGCCCTTCCACTCTCCACCTGCACTGCCTCCCTGTCAACCCCTGCACTGGGGGACTGTCTCAGTATCCTACAGCCCCCCCTTGACGTCTAATACCCAGTTGCACTGTCCTAGCTATGAAATAATTTCCCGACCTAATATATAAAATTAATAATTTTAATAAAGATCTGATGGTGAGACTAATTTCATTTTTTATGTTTTTAAAACAGGTACATCCTTCATTATTGTATGTGTCACGAGTACCACACACCGGCGGATGGCTTTTACAACCGCCAGTTGCTTCTCCGCGTGAACAACGTTACCACCCTGACCATTTTATGGGACGATCGCCAAGTACAAGTATGCCCTTACGCGGTACTAACGGCTAGATGCAACATACAGACCGTTGTGGTGGCCTAGTGCCTCGTTGTTGGAACAGCCATGCGATTATCAGTGCGACCGAAGAGCTTATTTTATCGTAAACCAACACCCTGTGTACTGCACACGAACATCGCTTGCCTCAAGACGAACTATTTTGGATCGAGAGCAAAGAAAAATGCAAATCGCTGAATATTCTCTAAACATTTGATGTCCAATAAATGTACTTTGCCAAATGTACAATCTTGCCGTTTGCTTTTAAACCACAGTTTCATACTCCGAATTGTGGCGCTGTATTGTGAGATGATCTAAGACCCTGTGTACAGCAAAGGAACATCGCGTGCCTCCAAACGAACTTTTTGGAACGTGAGCAAATAAAAATGAAAATCGCTGAATATTCTCTAAACATTTGATGTCAAATAAATGTACTTTACCAAATTTACAATCTTGCGGTTTGATTTAAAAGTACAGTTTCATATTCTGAATTGTGGCGCGCTGTGTTGTGAGCTGATCTGTGTTGGTTTCCGGGTTCTGTATGGAGTTGCGTAGAAGACACCTGGGCGCGTTTGCCTACTCAGCACAGTCACGTCACGGATAGAGGCGGGGAATATGAATGTTTTGATAAAGTCTGTTTCAGGGGCGGGGGATTTGATTTAGTGCCGCAAAAGTAGGTGAGCCAGGTCGATGGGGGGAAATGATAGGATTATCAGAAAATGGCGGCTGATTTCGAGTGCGTTAATGGACGAAAAGTCGGGTAAGGTCCATAGGAAAGTTTTCTATGATCTACCGATTTATGCTTAAAAACACATGGCCGAACCGTAGGGACAATAAAAAAAAAGTCCCGGAACTATCCTTTAATCTAAAGTACTTTGCAGACTGGAATTTTGTCAACTTTACATATGTGCTTAAAACTGTTTTAACCAGTATCAACCAAACACTGGTTGGTAGCGCAGATAGTGAGGAGTTTCTTAAATGTATTACCTAGTTTGTTTAAAGGGTTTTTGAGAAATTACCCCTGAATCCCCACTACTGATGCATAACCACCTCTATACCAATAATTTGTGATATTATTGTTTTTGTGCGCACCTCCAAGCATAGGATTAATTTCTCAAATTTGGTTTTTGCTATCTTAACCCAACCATCAAACATTCACACACCCAGGTAGTCCAGGGGGTACCATCATGGTTTTTGAGGGTTCTAAACCTCTTAAGATACTGGGAAAGGGGTTTTCCCAAACCTAGCAATCCCACAAGGGGAATCGTCATTGTGACCAATATATAATCCTAACAGTCAGTATAACTGCACTTTAATAATACTATTAACCCAGACATATTCTCCAAGTAAACATGGAATGATGACTTTGTGTTCAGCTCGTAAATCAGTATTTGGTAAGAACAAAAACGTACAATCCAATACCATCATTCTAATCGATAGTGCCCCCTCATGGCGTTACTACAATACATAATATGACTGCGAACCACATTATCGTTTCAGGTTCCAGTCTATAAAGCACTGCAGTATTGCCTGCGTCTTTATGATACTTTAACTGGTGAATACCGTCTTCAGCACGTACGATACTTACAAGCACGTCTCCAACCCGGACCCTGTTGCACGTTCATTGAGAGGTATGCCCAATGCATTAACTTATGTAACTTTACTTGCCACTATATTCGCATTGTCATAATTAAAATAACTGAAATATGTTACTCATCAGATATTCACCATCTGCAATCTTACTGATAGACTCTGTTTTAGCAAGACTCAATACTTGCATTAAGCACATATATGTTTTGTTCACATTTAGGTTGCCGACCTGGCAACAGGGAGGCTGTTCACCTTGTTGAAACTTGTTGAAACTTGAGGACCTACATTATCATAACACGCCCGACACACTGTCACATATCTGTTTTCACAAGTACCATAAAGGTATGTAGGTTTCCACCTCTACTCAATATGCCGCGTTTGGAAAAATATCTGTTTAAAATAAAAACCAGTCATACTTGCAGAATATGTCCGGGTTACTAGTATTATTAAAGAGCAGTTATACTGACTGTTAGGATTATATATTGGTCACAATGACGATTCCCCTTGTGGGATTGATGCGTGTTGGATTAACGGAGCCTTAGTTAAAGAATATGAACCATCTGTTCACTTGTAACCACATCTGGTCGTATTGCCTGTTCTTCAATTCATGCTTGACGAGCACTTAATTTATGACCATTTACTAGTCAGAAATTTCATACGCTTTTTTACTTTACTGTTTTACAGTTTACACCTTGTTTGGCTCAAGAAGAAAGGATTTGGATCCCGAAACGCGTCAGCTATTCCACTTGAATTGTAACTGTACATGCTGTACACTCATCAAAAACTTTGTTTATTACTTGACATTTGATTTTGGTCCCAGCATCATAGGATTTATTGTCAAAGAATGAGCTTTAGTAATTAAATTATTTGTTTTTTACTAAATGACTGCTATAAACATTGTTTGATTGAATATTTACTTTGCCAAAGACTCCACATTTATATGCTTTATGAAGATTTATACTTAACCGTCGTTCCACGGTATACTAATAGTGTGCAGGGGACGGGAGGGCTCCTACTTTTGGATCCTCTTTTCTCTCTTTATGTATAGGTATTTGTGGTCCTGTGCCAGGGTCACGTTTCCTCCCCCACACCTTAAAAGAATATTTATTTTATTTACATATGTTATCAACACTATAACATAATAGGCGAGTGCCTCTACAACCCTTCCCACAGTTTTCCCAAACCTAGCTATCAAAGCCAGTTTCACATTTTCAAACTCCATCCTATCTATTTCCCCCTCCTCCATTACAGCATCAGTTGCAACCTGGGGTAGCCTAGGCAAAAGCCAAGGAATCAGCTGATTCCTTGTAATTTCCTGAATCCCATAGTTATACTCAAAAGCAGCCAACCAATCCAAAATATCAAGCTTAACCTCATACATACTTACTGCATCTTTGAGCATGCAAGGCCTGCAAGGCAGTGTGTGATGGGTCCAGCAATTTAAATAGACTAGCAAAGTCAATTTAACTTTACATTCACTGGGAGACAGCAGTCAATCCCAGAGAAGGTATTTAAACCTTGGGAAGTCTAAAAGACATCCCTGTGCCACAGCACTGATGGTGCTGTGTGACACACAAGAAAAGATGATGCCTATGGAGTTGTCTAAAACTCCATATCCAAAGAACACAAAAGTAAAACACACATCAAAATACATGAAAGAGTGGGAAAAAAGGCTCACGCTCTTTCAAGGTAAAAATTAAAGTCATAGAAATCCAGCAAAGTTGCTGGGGGTATCAAAATGTAAGGGAAATTAGCACATTTATGAGAATTCTCCCTAACAGGTCTAAGGTGCAGTAAGGGTTTGTGGTGGTCAAGTGTAGAATATGGCCAGGGTGGCAAGGTTGAAATCAATGCCACAGTGAAGGCGTGAAGAGAGTCAAGTCAACTAGCCACCTCCGGCAGCTTTATATTCCACCTGTTTCACATGTTAGTTTCCTTGCTAATGCTTATTATGACATTGCATCTTATGTATATAGTTGGGTGTGTGTTTGTGGGTAGTAAAGGGGGAGGTATGTTGTGATGTATGTGCTTGAGAGGGTATGGAACTCTAGGGTAGAACATGGAGTGCTCAGCTCCTGATGTAGAATGCTTTTCTTTGGCTATTGTCAGTTGGCTTGCTGTTCTGCTGGGTACAGGTTGGGGGTCTTTATTGTTTATGCATCTTCTGAATAAACTACTTTAACATCAACCAAGAAATGTGTGGATGCCATCCTTACAAGTACATTATTTTTGAAAAAAGAAATAATAATATCAAACAATTAAATCACTATATACACAAAGAAAGGTTTAATTTCTATAAAACCATTGTTTCATGTTAAATGATATGACATTTGCAGACTAGTTTATGCAACCTTAACCAGGAAAGCCAGACATCTAACCTAACTATATCTTCAGTTTTACAAATAAAAGTATGCAGACATGCCAACATTGTAGCATTATTTTGAGTGTTTTACACGGCTTGCGGTAGCGGGCGTGTAATTATGGTTAAGTTGCTAAACCCATAGGAAGAGCTCTTTATGGGCGGCTTATAACTTCGCTACCCCATGGATGAATCCTCACACAACATTGAAAAAAAAAGTATATGGTTTGCTCTGAATCTTTTTGAAAAGTTTGGTGAGGTTTCGTCAAGGGGGGGCAAAGTTATAAAGGGGTCCCAAAAAATATTTTTTTCCATAGACTGAAATGAAAAACCTTTGCTCACGCCTACAGCCCAAACCGCTGGACAGATTTTCACCATATTTGCGGCAGGAGCAGCGGATTGCTATCGAAAGTGTGCTTTTGGAAATTTGGTGAGGATCCGTCCAGTAGTTTCTTTTAAAACAGGCAAAACGTAGATCAAAAAAATTAGTGATGTATGGCTCCCCCCCTGCGGACCCACTTCCCTGTTGGGTCCGTGGACAGGCATCCGATTGGCCTAGAGGGTGATGTGATGTCCGCAGATATCAGATGCACCCCCTGATTGGATGGTGAAAAGCGTGAGGTGCATCAGATTTTTGGAAATGCCCACCATGTTGGACTCGCGGATATCCGCTGGTGTCCGCGGACATCGGGGTAAAAACATATACAAAAACACAACATTGCACTTGTCATACTTATCAAACAATCTCTGGGGAGGTGAAGGGTGATGAGGATGGGATGGGATGAGGATGGGATGGGATATGGCCATAAGAAGCCACAAAATGTTTTTTTTCACCCTGCAAGTCCACAAACAGTCTGGATGTTTGAGGGCAGTCCTGTGAAGTTTGCAAACACTTCAGATGTTCGGGGACATCTGTGCCTATTTCTGCATTATAGGGTTGGTGAAAAGCAGTAATTGCATGGCTTATAACTTTGGTGCCACTGAACGAAGCTGCATGAAACATTGGAATGTTATCTAGACTTGATTCTGAATGGTTTTGGAATGTGTGGAGATGTTTTGTCAAAAGGGAACAAATTTAGAGAGGGGGGTCACAAAATATTTTAAAGGCTTATACATGTGGTGCCTATTGACGAATCTACACTAAAGTTTGCAAAAAGATTTTAGATCTAGATATAAATGTTCTTTTAAAGTTTGGTGGGATTTTGTCTGGGGGGCTAAATTAGATGGCTCATAACTTTGTTGCTGTTTGACGAATGTGGACTAAGGTTTTCGGAAAGATTATAGACCTAACCTTCCATGTTTGTGTAAAGTCTGAATGGATTTTGTCAAGTGGGGGCTAAGTTATATGACTATTCTATGTACATACATTTTGACACTTTTGAACAAATAAAACATGGGCTGATTTCAAGGAAACCCATGTAAGGAGCATTGGTAAGGACCTTAAAGCACAGTTTTGCAAATGTACCCATGTTTTATTTTTTGAAAGTGTCATAATGTAGGTACAAAAATAGTTATATACCTTTGGTGACTGAGGTATAGCCTGTGGCCATGGGTGGTGGCCAGATTGTCCGAGTCATGGTATAAGGCCAAATGGGGTTAAAGTGGCCATGTCCACCTTGGACCGGCTATGTGGTAAGTTATTCGCAAGTGGGATACTTTTCAAAGGGGAAAAAAATGTGCTTGTGGTAATATGGTCATAGCGTTCTGTCTTCATCTTCTGCAGGCTGCCATGGAAACGGAAGAGGGGCTCTATACGGATCCCCGCCTTCCCTTTCCATTGTTGCCATCTTGGAAAACGATTTTCCTCCCTACAGCGGGACGCCGGCGTCCCGCTGTTGGAAGAAACATTTATTTTTTAGCAACTCGGGTTCCCGCTTTGGGAACCAGGGGTGCTAATGGCTTTTACCCCCCATTGCAGGGGCTTCAATGGAGGATATGTATTTATTTATTTATTTATAATGCGCTGAATTCTTCAGCCAGCAGGTCGCACACAGACACACTTCACTTGGGCTGATAACTGGGGCTGCCAAGCCTCTATCCCTTCATTCTGGTCCCTGGAACGGGGGATGAACGTCATATTATTCATATTAGCATAACACAAAATGCTAATGGTAATGTTGGAAAAACATATTGAGTCTATGTCCTTTACTGAGAAATGTAAAGTAGAGGAGTTTGCAAGATGTTTTTCAGTTCTATTTTTTAACTGCGAAAGGTGGTTGCTAAAGGAACCTTTCTTTTGTTGTTTAAAAAAATAAATGTTTGCAGGAGAGGTTAGAACGTAAGGTGAGGATGGATATGAGGGAAGAGGCACCAAGCACTAATATGGCGGGGCAGGTGAACAGGGGAAGATGTTGTACGTGTGTTACTTCTAAGGTAGAGGGCATTGTTTGTCATGCTCCTTCATTACAGCATCACACGCACATAAAAATTGATTCCCCGCTGCAGAGTTGTGGTGTTGAAGTATGTACAGAGGACTGTTGTCTTCCAAGATATGGATCAAAATCCTCTTTTATTGCTTGCAAGATAGCTGGTGGGATTGTGTGTCCCACAGAAGTAGGTTGTATGGTTACTGTATTGTTTGTGGAAGATGATGTGGAGGAAGGCAGCCTACCACTTGCTAAGAAAGGAACAATCTTTCTGAGAGCATTGTGGTAGTTGGATTTGGTGTGGTGGCGCATGGAGGTGGTCCCGTAGGAGTAATGTCCAGATAGTCCGCGACTGAATACAAAATTGCACTCAGTGCATTTCACTTTTGTAGCTTTAGCTTTTGGTACATTCCCAACAGTGGTAAAGAACTGCCACTCCCTAGATTCTCTCTGGCTGCTAGAGGTAGGCTGTTCCTCTACCTCATCTTCTTGGTACTCTTCATTGTCTTTGGAAATACTGTGCTTTTTTGTTGTGTGGGTCCTCCAGTTGGTGGTGGTGATGGCTCTTGGGGAGGAGGGATGGCAATAGCAGATGTGATTTTAAAGATAAATAGCAGTTTTGATACTGTTCTTACATGTATGTGCTTTATACTAGATTGTTAATGGATAATGAGTAGGAATAGGTGTAGGAGCTGTGCAAGGGTACAGTTTGAACTTGAAAGTTGCTAGATCACTAGAAAATGCAGTACCGAACTGTCCGCGAAGTGCATACGCGTTCATGGACACGGCATCATGTCGCTCATGGTCACGTGGCACTGTCTGGAAGATCCACAAAGACGTCAGACGTTCACGGATGGCGACGGAAGCAAAAACAGTGGAAAAAGTATAGAAGTGTTAAAAATGATGCTAGAATGTGGAAAATGCAGAGTTTTAAGGCGAAACGTATATTGGACAAAAATATTGCTATATTGTGGTACGTATGATATTAGTAAGTTGTAGGAAAATAGCATGCACTGGTAAAAGCCCATGGGATTCTCTGAAAAAAACTTAAAGAGACGTCATGGTTAAGTTGCATCAATAAAAACCTATGAAATTCAATGAAAACATATGAAATTGTGAAATTAGTTAGGTAATTATGAAGTTTTATATTCCGACTATATTGGTTTTTGAAGAAATGGAGAAAAATCATAGCGTGCCCCTGTAATAAGGTGCCTAAATGAAAATAACTTCTACTTATCCGTCATGAGGAGGGGAATAATAATATCTAGATATCATGACATTTATCAGTATTATGAAAATTTGCCATGTAGGGACTGTCTGGGAAAAAAATGAAATGTTAAAAAATGCAAATGATAGAAGGTGTGTACCTGTCCACTTCACTTCCATCACAGAACTCCCCTAGCAGGGAGGGATGGCCTCTTGGGAGAAGGAGAAAGGATAATCCTCCAATGAAAAGTTAGCACCAATAAAATAGGCACCTCCTAATTGTAAAAATCAAAGGAGTGGCTTAGACATTAAAAAGCACTTGCTCTATGCCAGAGTGGAGGACAGAAGAACTAAAGAAAGGACAGAAAGAGAGTAAGGAGGACTGCTAAACATCTTGGAGGACTTGCCCTTATTTTACTTAGGGGTATCCTGAGACAGCTGCCTAAAACCATCTTGGCTGGAGAGGCCTTAACAATGAGAGAGACCATAAACTTTGCCAGGGAAAGAGGGGAACTGGGGAACCAACAGCTGATGAGGCCTTGATTCTTAAGGAGAAGCCAGATGAGGGATGAAAGCTAGTGACGATCTCAGACTGAAATGGCCAGACCTTGTGCTGTCCAAAGAGGAGTCTGGCTGTTCTCCCCAAGCGCCTCAAAACAGAGACCCCATATTCTTAGAATTTAACCGTTTGAGACCAAGTGTGTGGGAGAATCTGCTTGCCTTAATATTCTTCCCTTAATAGTGGGTGTGGGTCACATTTTGTAGAGCCTTAGTACATTTCACTGTATATTAATTTAATTAACTCCCAAATAGATTGATGCAGGGGAGAACTTGGAAAATTTGAAACTTCCATCCTCTCTCCTCTCCTAGGGGGAATAATGTTATAGCCACCTAAGGTAACTGGGATGTCTTGGCCACAAAAACGAAATTTGGAATTGTCAGCATTCCCAAATCTTGCAATTAAAATAAAAATGTCCTTGTCCCTAAAACAAAATTCCTGACTGATACCACTTCCCAAAACCCTGCCTTTCAATGAAAGGTTCCCTTGCCACAAAAAACAATATTGATAATTGTCACCATTCCCAAACCTTGCTTTTAAATAAAAGGTATACTCATCCTAAAACAAAAGTTCCAATTGTCACCACTCTTTAAACATTTTATTAAACAAAATGGGAGAAAAATATGCACTTTCTCCAGAGAAAATGTAAGTGGACCTGCTAGCAGAGCATTTTTAGTTGGTTGTTGGGAGAAAAGGAACCAAGATGTGATTTGCCACATGCAATTGTCAAAGTTTGTGTCCCCAAATCTTCAAGCATTTTAAAGTGTGCAGGAAATTAACCAAAGAACAACATGTTATATGTGTAAAGTTTGTTCATGTCAAAACTGTGTTTTGTGTTTAATTTAAACTTCAGCAAGTACTATTTACCGGTTTTGTAATTGAAGCATTGTTGTTTGCCACAGAGAAGGTGTCATGTGTGATCAAATAAAATGATTATTCATTGAGTTTCTAATTTAAATAAATATATTTTCTTTCTATACCCCGGCCTGGTTCTTGGCTCACTGTTGGCACGGGGGGGACTTTATGTTGCTCTATATGAGACATCAATAGTGCCAGTGCTAAGAAAACCTAAGTGACTCATCGTGGGGCTTTTGGATCCAGGCAAAGGAACTCCTCAGGCTAAGGATAGTCTATCAATATATTGCTTCAAATTGGGAGCTCATGTGCCGGGATCTGGCCTGTTATTTTTGACTCATGGCAAGAGCATTGGTGACAGGATGTTCATTTTGGTGTAAATACATTGAGGTAGATAGAAGGTCGCTGTGGCTTGTTAAAGTACCACTAGGTCTAGAACACTGGCTTCCACGGAGGTGTGTAGGTGTAGACAAATATGAATATGTAGAGTACCAAAGAAAAAATTTGATAGATTAGAATTGATTTTTGATTAGGAATTGTGTGAGGAAATCAAGCAGGAACAGGGGGAGTTTTCCCCTCAGCAAAGAAATTGTTACGAAGTTGCAAAAATCCACTCACAGCACATTTATATTTTCATGTGCATTTGCTTGAAGAGAGATTGCTAAATAAAGAGGCTAATGTGATTAATCAGATTGACATTGACCTCATAGAGCAGCTTCGGAATGAGCTGAAAACACAGCAAGCTAGTGCAGTGCGAAAGAGAGTTTGCTGCACTGCTCAATACGTGCAAAGAGAATGCAGCAACTGTTAGTCACCTTCAAGGCCAATTGAATGATGAGACTGTTCACAATAGTGCATTGTTGGATGACATTATGGATTTCAAAAAGACCATAAAGAAATTGGAATGGGAAAACAGTCACTTCATCATAAAACAAGTGGTTTCCCAACAGGAGTTTGATGACATTTGTCAAACTGTAAATATTATCAAACAACAGAATTTACAGATGGTCAAAGGACCTGATGCAGAAAAGGAACTGGCAGGCTCTCAGTAACTAACCAGAAGTAGACAGGAAAATATGTGGCCTGTGGAGCGTGTGAAGCAAGCAGAAGCTAACCTGTTACAGGCATTTAACTGTAGAGGCACGTTAGAAAAAGAGATTTGTTTCTTGAAAGACAAGCACCAAGAATATGAACACATCATATAGGGCTCCAGCAAAGAAAATTAAGCATTTCAGGAGGAATTACAGCAAATGAAGGGTTGATTGGTAGTCTGGAGTAGGGTGCTAGAGACTAGTCAGTCTGCGGTGTCAGAATTAAAAAGCCAGCTCTCTGAATACCACCGGGAAATAAGGACAGAGTTTGAGAGTCTCAAGAAGGGAATTGAGAATTATAAACAGGCTCTGAGGCACCCTGACCAATCAGGATACGGGATAAGACCTACTGATCAAGGTTACACACCCCTACCATCAGGGATCTCAATCCAGTCATCTACAACCTCCCAGGCACAAATGTGAACTGACCTCATGCATGCCACTGATAAAGAACAGTGGAACATGAGGCAGTTTGATTTACCCAGGCTTTACCAAACTAATCCAGAAGGCCAATGCGTGTCTGATATTGATGAGAATGAATTCCTACCATACACAATGGTAGGGTGCCAGACAAGCATATCTTGGGAGACTCAAAAGAATACTGTGAGTACTTCAGACCATGACAACTCCTATGATGAGAACGTCAGAAAGTTAGATCAGCTGAAGATGAGACTGCAAAGAGATTACCTTGCCCACTTTGCTAGAGAAGAAAAGCCAGAGCTTCAGCTTAGGAAGGGCAAACTGAAAACATCCTTAGAATCAGGGGAAGGGGTGATTTCCCCCAGACTCCCTGGAAGGAGGGATGGTGAAACTGTGTTCTATCCTGGTCCTAAAGGTAACTGCAGGGAAAGTTACCCTGGGAGTTCACTGCGGTCCAGGCAAGAGGAGTCCAGATCCTATGAGTAAGGGAGATATTCCCAATGTTACAGAGCTAGGGAGCACCTAGAGGGCAGGGAATAGAGTATAATTAGCAGCTCTGAGTCAGAAAATGAATGAACTCAGGTGCATAGGAAGAAAAAGACAACGAAACAGAGCAAGGGTTTTGTTAAAGACCCAATAAGACAAATCAAAGCCATAAATAGCTCCTGACCCCACACCACAAGAATGCCAAGTATTATGGTATGAGAGCACCCGGAAATTTATCAGTAGATGATGGCATCATTCCAGATCAGAGATCATGTGAATTGCATAGCATTTGCTAAATTGACTATTTTCATCTGAGTACTCCGGTTTCTTTGCAGGACTGGAGGATGTGAAGAATCCTACGGATCCCTTACTGAAACCATGCCTAAAGGGCAGGGGACAGAGACTGGGGTTGGGGGGGGGGAGATTCCACAGGATGAGACACAGTATTTTCCTCTGACAGGAAGATTCTTACCACTGTACCTAAAGACGGTATGGCTTTTTGCCATTTTAATGTCTCTCAACCTCATATTAGATCTAAGGTTTTGAACCCCAAGGTTATAATATTAAAACAAACTATACCGAAATAAAGATCCATTTTAGTAAGCAACACTAAATATCTTCCTCAATCCCAAGAGTACAATCTGAAAGATTATGGAAATGTTGTCTTCACTAAACCAGCTTCCTCTGTGATAGCTAATTCTCATAGCCCCTTTGTTAAAAGCCTTAATGGAATTAAATTGATGCTTACAAATAATTCAGAAGATGAAAAACCTGACTTTTTTGGATGAAACTACAAGTCCCTATAGGTACTGAGATTAGAAAGTGGGCTGAAGAGGCCTGTGGATGTAGTAGTCAGACAATTAAGCCTATTAGCCATTACAGTAGTCAGGCAATTAAGGCTAATAGCCCACACTTGAAGACAATCCTTGAACTTGTGAGGCATAAAGGTGTCCTAGGAGTGGGAACCCAGCCTAATCTACATACTGAATCTGTTGCATGTCTCCATGACCACCAGTCTGGCTTCAGAGCTGCCAGAAGCATGAAAACCGTTCTCCTGAACACCTGTGACGACTTGCTCTCCAATCTTGACTCTAATCTCCCTTCTGTACTCATTCTCCTCAATCTATCCCCTGCATTTGACAAGGTCAGCCATGCCATCTGCTCAACTGCCTCTGCAACAACTTTGGTATTACCGATCAGGCCCTGGCCTGTTTGCCCACCTTCATGTGAGGGTAAGAACCTTGGTGTCATCTTCGACTCCGCCCTCTCCTTCTCTCCTCACATCTCTAACATATCTAAGAAATCAAACTATCAGCTGCACCTCCTTGGAGGTATTCTTCCTTTTCTCACTTTCCCCCAGAAGCTCACTGTCTCCAGATCTCTGGTCCTTTATAGGCTGGACTATTGCAACATCCTCTTTCTAAATGTTTCTGTCTCTACTCCTCGACCTTTACAACATATCCAGGACAGGATTGTGAGACTTGTCCTTGGCTCGCGCCTTGAAACACTTTTGTTTAGGTGCGTTATAAATGCCATATCATATCATATCTCTCCAGCTCTGAAATCTCTTCACTGGCTCCCTGTGACTGCAAGGATCAAGTTAAACACCCTCTGCATGGTCCACAAGGCTTTCTGGGGCCTGGGACCACTCTACCTCAACATTTCTCTTCAAAAACATCTTCCTTCTTAAGCTCTCTGCTAATCCACCTTCATGAGGGTCAGACGCTTCTCCAAGCAGATAATTGGGGGCAGATCTATCTCCTTGGATGGGGCTTCCCTCTGGAACAGTCTCCCTGCCTCTTTCAAACTTGAGCAGAACCAATGCCAGTCCCGGAAGCAACTCAAGAACTTCCTTTTCGCTTCTGCTTTCTCTCTTCCTCTCCCCTGCTGATGCACTGTCTGCTCTGCCAACTGTTGCCTGTTAGGCAGAATCGTATGCAGTACCCTTTGGGAACACCACACACAATTAAGACTACAAGTGTAAGTACAAATTCACCTTTGCTACAAGCTTGTACTACACAGTAAAGTGATAGCGATGGCTGAGCAGCCAGATCTATCTCAAGAGTAAAGTGAGCAGTATCAGAAGTTACACCAAGGACAACAATTACTATAATGCAAGCAAACACTGATTCAAGGTTTCTGAGTAAAGGAATATACATTTATTTACACCATCAGTTATAAAACAACTCACTATCATAAATAAGCAGAAAATCACAATCTTAATATATTACTGTAACGCTCACCTGATTCCCGTAGAGGCGCCGGTCTTGACTGGGCGTATACCGTATCTTCAAAGGTGATGTGTAACACACGGCTGGCTCTTTGGGCTGGACCTCTGTGCACTGTATGTCTGGCTCGAAGGGTAAGATGTCTGCAGATAGAAAATGTGGGATTAATGAACTGGGTTATTGAATGTCTCTGTCTTCTTCCCTTTCTCTTCTCCTGTAGAACCCCAAAGGTTAACGCTCTCACCTTAGGTAAGTGAACGCCGTGCTCTCCATCTGCCTCGAGGCAGGGTGCTGTAACCAGTTTCTTCACTGGATAAGGGGAGCAGGCCTCTTGACTTCAGAGGACTGCTGTCCGTCGTTTACTGCACGAACGGTAAGTTTCGAGTAATTCTAATGTCTTTAAAGTCTTTAGTAATGATGTCTCTTGTTTTGCAGGGTTCCGGCGATGGCGGATGGCGGGCTGAAGTGAGTTGAAGATGGAGCCTGTGTGATGAATAGAAGCGCCTGGAAGCACGTAAGTAAGCGCTTGTTGCCTGCTTCACGATGCGCTCTAACTGTCTTTTTATTTTGCAGGTACAAGTTCGGGGCGGCTGCAGGGTGCCGGAATACCCACTGGGTTAGATGTGGAAAGGAGTAATGGCACGTGAGTATTAAAGTTCCCCAATGTCTTTAAACGCACCTTGTTTTGTCTTTCAGATGCGGGATGCAGCGCCGAAGGCCTCCGGAGCGTGCGAAGAGTTGGTAAGCTTTTGTCTTTCAGATGCCGGAATGCAGTGTGAAGACCTCCGGAGCGCACGAAGAGTAGGTAAGCCTTTGTCTTTCAGATGCCGGAATGCAGCGCGAGGCGTTGGTGACAGCCGATGGACCAGGTAAGTGAAGAGCTGTCACTGAAGACCGTAATGCTAACCTGTTCTTTCTTGTCTTTATAGGTGTTGCTGAAGACTGGATTCAGAATGGTAAGCCTTTTTCCTTAGGCCCAGGATAAGATGCAGAAGACACGATGAGCGTTCTGCTGCTGAGGATGCAGAATAACGCAAAGCAAGATTCATCCATCGGGTGTGGTTTAAATAGCCTCCTGTAGTGCTTAGGTGTCTCCTTCCACAGCCACGCCTAGGTAAGAAAAGAGTTCCTGCTTTCCAGAAGAGTTCCAGTGTTCTGAATCTAGGGAGTGGCTCCTGCCCCACCCAACAGGAAAAGTAGTTCCAAACAGAAGAGGATCAGAGACTCAACTGGCAGGCAAGTAAGCAGCATGGTCTGCTGCAGGTAAGTCCACCCAAGCATTATGAGCCCGGCGCTTCCAGCGCTGGCACTGGGCATATTTATGAGCCTGGTGCCACTGGCGCCAGGACTGGGTCCAAAAGGTCCCAATTGGGACTGGTTGGCACTCGGAACCTGGGTTATGGATCTGCTTCCAAGGGAGTTGGGAAAACCCTGACCTTTTGGAAGCAGAGATCATGACAGTACCCCCCCCTCAAGGCCCCTCCCAAACCGGGCTTCTCCGGGGGTTTTGGCTTGTCAGGAAATGTTCGGTGAAATCTTTTGATTAGGCGAGGAGCGTGGACATATTCAGCAGGTTCCCAGGATCTCTCTTGGGGGCCGTAGCCTTTCCAGTCAATTAGGTAGAATAGTTTAGATTTGGAGATCTTGGAGTCCAGAATGCTTTTGACTTCAAACTCGAGTTCTCCATCAACTAGGATAGGTTTTGGAGATTTGGTTAGTCGGGTTTGAGGTTGCACGGGTTTTAATAGAGAGACGTGGAAGACCGGATGTATCTTCATGTGCGGGGGCAAGTCCAACTTGACCGCTACTGGGTTTACTATGGTAGTGATGGAATAGGAACCAAGGTATCTTGGGTTGAATGTGCGTGGCCCTTTTAGAGGTAGATATTTGGTGGATAACCAGACTTGATCCCCTACTTGATATTGAGGGGCTTCCTTCCGATGTTGATCTGCTCCTTTCTTGTATTGTTCTTTAGCCCTTTGAAGGTGAGAAACAGCTTCCTTAAAGGCTTGGGTGATTGTAGAATGCAGGTAGTCTACTGCTGGTGTTTCAAGATCTTGGAGGGGATCCAACTCCGAGGTTCGAGGGTGACTGCCGTACAAAAGAAAAAACGGGGTTTTCCCAGTTCCCGAATGGACAGAGTTATTGTAGGCATATTCGGCTATCCAAAAGATGTCTTTCCAAGTTTTTTCAGTTTGTTGCAGCATGCAGCGTAAATACTGTTCCAGAGTTTGATTGGTCCTCTCGGTTTGTCCGTCGGTCTGAGGGTGGTGACTGGTCGATAGTCTCACATCAATTTGAGCCGACCGACAGCAACTTCGCCAAAAATGAGAAATAAATTGACTACCTCGATCCGAAATTAGAACCGAAGGAAAACCGTGCAGTCGGACGATGTTTTCGAGAAATTCTCGGGCCAGAGTTGCTGCTGTTGGCAAGCCTTTGAGCGGAATGAAATGCGCCATCTTGGAGAATAAGTCCACGATTACTAAAATCGTATATTGTATCCGGAGCATGGAGGTAGATCGGTGATGAAGTCCATAGAAAGCGTATGCCAAGGGCGAGGTGGGATGTCAATAGGGCGTAAGAGGCCTGCTGGTCTTTCCTTTTGACTCTTGTTTTGGGCGCATACTCCACAGGACATTATAAAGTCTCTGATATATTTTTTCCAAGACGGCCACCAGAAGTAGCGCTTGATCTTTTCTGAGGTCTTGGCCATACCGGGATGTCCTTCCATTAAAGAATCGTGATAACAAGAGATTACTTTTTTCTGTAAATCTGTGCTGGGTAGGTATAATCGTTCTTGGAAATACAATAAGTTGTCCTTTACTGCAAAGTCCTTTCCCTGCAGATGCCAATTCTGTATGTCTGCTGGAGTTACAAGTTGCCTGGCTTTATCCTTAACTTCCTCTATGGATTCTGTGGCGATTACACCCAGAATTCTTTGTTCGGGAATGATTGGTACAGGTTTAGGGTTCATCAAGTGTTCTTCCACTCCCATCCGAGAAAGGGCATCAGCTTTACCGTTTTTTGTACCAGGTCGATAGGTAATTATGAAGTCAAACTCGGCAAAGAATAATGCCCAACGGAGTTGTCTAGAGGATTGGGCTTTTGCGGTTTTCAAATATTGCAGGTTTCGGTGATCCGTAATCACAGTAACGGTGTGTCGGGCCCCCAGCAGATAATGCCGCCAAGCCTTAAAGGCAGACTTGATAGCCAGAAGTTCCTTGTCAGTAATCGTGTAATTGATTTCAGGAGGCGAGAATTTGCGGGACCAAAATGCCACGGGATGCAACTGATTGGTTACCGGGTCCTTTTGTGATAGAACTGCCCCCATGGCAAGGCTTGAAGCATCAGTTTCCACGATGTAGGGGAGTTCGGGGCGAGGGTGTTTTAAGATTGGTACAGAGATAAATTTAGTCTTCAAATCCTGGAAAGCTTGCTCCGCCTCGGTAGACCATTCAAAACGTTTGTTTTTCTTTAACAAGGCAGTGATGGGCTGGACTATTCGAGAGAATTCGGGGATAAACCTGCGGTAAAAGTTAGCGAAGCCTAACATGCTTTGCACACCTTTTACGGAGGATGGTGATGGCCATTTGAGAACTGCATCGACCTTCTTTGAATCCATACGCACTCCGCCAGGTGATAATATGAATCCCAAGAATTCAACTTCAGTCACGTTGAAAACACATTTTTCCAACTTAGCGAAAAGTTTGTGTTGACGCAATCTTTCGAGGACCATTTTCACGTGTTTCCGATGTTCAGATTCCGATGAAGAATAAACGAGGATGTCGTCAATGTAAACAACAACACACACATCTATGAGCTCTCTGAGGACATCGTTCATAAAATATTGAAAGGCGGCCGGGGCATTACAAAGTCCGAAGGGCATGACCTGATATTCAAATAGCCCATACTTGGTGCGGAAGGCCGTCTTCCATTCATCGCCCTCTTTTACTCGTACCAAGTGGTAAGCTCCTCTAAGATCCAGCTTTGTATATATGCATGCTTTTCTGACTTGGTCCAGGAGTTCAGGGATCAAAGGTAACGGATATCTATTCTTAACGGTGATCTGGTTCAGGGAGCGATAATCTATACAAGTTCTAAGGTCTCCTTCCTTTTTTGGAACAAAGAACAAAGCTGAAGAAGCAGGGGACTTGGAAGGACGAATAAACCCATTTGCCAGGTATTGATCCAGGTATTGTCGAAGGTGAAGGTTCTCAGGCTCGGTGAGGGCATAAATTCTACTACAAGGAGGAGTAGATCCAGGTATTAGGTCGATCTGGCAGTCATAAGACCTATGAGGAGGTAGAGAGTTAGCCTGATCCTTCCGGAAAACATCTTGGTATTCTAGGTATTCGGGAGGTAACTGGGGAGTCTCTGAAGAAATTGCTGCCAGTGCAACACCAGGTGGAGGGTGACAAGTAGAGACACATTCTGGAAACTGGACCGTTCTTGCTCGCCAATCGATCAGAGGATTGTGTTTCTCTAACCAAGGTATTCCTAGAATAATCTGAAACTGAGGGGCCTTGATCACATCGAACACGATCTTCTCATGGTGTCCATCTTGACTTACTAGCGTCACTTCTTGAGTGGTATGCGTTACTGGCCCGGAGGCTATCTCCGTACCATCCACCGTAGTAATGACGTCCTTTACAGCCTTGGGACAAAGAGTTAGATTCATCCTCAAAACCATTTCATGATCCACATAATTGCCGATGGCACCGCTGTCGACGTAAGCTTCAATTGCATGTAATCGATCCGGATTATCAGGGCTAATGAGGACCATAGGTATCACGAAATGCGAGGTCACGGAACTGGTTTTCACGCTCGGCAAGAGGACCTCTATTCTTGTCGGGCGAGGTCGTTTCCCTGCTCAGAGTTTGTAACTTTGGTAACTGCAGCTCCTACTGCCTTCTTGGCAGGTTTCACCGGACAGTCTCGAAGAAAGTGCCCTGAGTTTCCGCAATAGAGGCATAATTGCAACTGTTTTCTCCTTTCCCGCTCCTTTTGTGTTAGAGGACCTTTCAGACCCCCTATTTGCATGGGTTCCCCGGAGTCTACTCCTTTGGAAGGAGTTGGCGGTTTGGAAAATACTCGAGCATCAAACTTGGAACGATCGGCCTTCCTGTTCTGCAGTCTGTGATCTATTTGAACGACTAAGTCTATATAGTCCGAACAATCTTGTGGGGGATTCACTACTTGGGCTAACACATCTTTGAGCTCTCCGCGTAGACCTCTATAAAACAGCGTAATCCTTTTGTCCTCAGGCCAGTGAGTTTCCACTACCAGTCTGTTGAAAGACACAATATAAGCCAAAAGGTCTTGATTACCTTGTCGCAACGAAAGAAGCTCATTGTCCAAGGCCTGCCCCTGTGAATGTCTTGCGAACAGTTTTTCCATACTGAGCTGAAAAGCTTGAAAATCATGGAGGACCGGATCATCTTGATTTACTAGAGGGATCGACCAGTCTGCCGCATTGCCACTAAGGTACGAAAGCACGAAAGCTACTTTAGCTTGATCAGTTGGAAAGGCTGCTGGCCGGCATAAGAAATGCAACCGGCACTGATTGATAAATACTGCAAACCTCTTTGGGTCACCAGAAAATCGTTCGGGCGGAGCCAGAGGTACATTCCCAGGTAGGTTGATCTGCACTGGATTAATAGAGGATGTAGAAGGAAGATTTCCCCCAGATGCGGGTAACGGGGTCTGTCCGGCTTGTGACTGTAGCAATTGTCTAGCGAGATCATCTGTTCGCTCCTTGGAAATAATCAGTTCCCTTCTTAGAGCGTTCGTTTCCTGACGGGCTGCATGCACTTCTGCCCTTAGTTCCCCAAGTAACTGGGCTAGCTGGTCGGTATCCGAGGTTTCCATAGCGCCTGGACGGGAGATTTGTGGTAGGCTTTGCGTTCTGTAACGCTCACCTGATTCCCGTAGAGGCGCCGGTCTTGACTGGGCGTATACCGTATCTTCAAAGGTGATGTGTAACACACGGCTGGCTCTTTGGGCTGGACCTCTGTGCACTGTATGTCTGGCTCGAAGGGTAAGATGTCTGCAGATAGAAAATGTGGGATTAATGAACTGGGTTATTGAATGTCTCTGTCTTCTTCCCTTTCTCTTCTCCTGTAGAACCCCAAAGGTTAACGCTCTCACCTTAGGTAAGTGAACGCCGTGCTCTCCATCTGCCTCGAGGCAGGGTGCTGTAACCAGTTTCTTCACTGGATAAGGGGAGCAGGCCTCTTGACTTCAGAGGACTGCTGTCCGTCGTTTACTGCACGAACGGTAAGTTTCGAGTAATTCTAATGTCTTTAAAGTCTTTAGTAATGATGTCTCTTGTTTTGCAAGGTTCCGGCGATGGCGGATGGCGGGCTGAAGTGAGTTGAAGATGGAGCCTGTGTGATGAATAGAAGCGCCTGGAAGCACGTAAGTAAGCGCTTGTTGCCTGCTTCACGATGCGCTCTAACTGTCTTTTTATTTTGCAGGTACAAGTTCGGGGCGGCTGCAGGGTGCCGGAATACCCACTGGGTTAGATGTGGAAAGGAGTAATGGCACGTGAGTATTAAAGTTCCCCAATGTCTTTAAACGCACCTTGTTTTGTCTTTCAGATGCGGGATGCAGCGCCGAAGGCCTCCGGAGCGTGCGAAGAGTTGGTAAGCTTTTGTCTTTCAGATGCCGGAATGCAGTGTGAAGACCTCCGGAGCGCACGAAGAGTAGGTAAGCCTTTGTCTTTCAGATGCCGGAATGCAGCGCGAGGCGTTGGTGACAGCCGATGGACCAGGTAAGTGAAGAGCTGTCACTGAAGACCGTAATGCTAACCTGTTCTTTCTTGTCTTTATAGGTGTTGCTGAAGACTGGATTCAGAATGGTAAGCCTTTTTCCTTAGGCCCAGGATAAGATGCAGAAGACACGATGAGCGTTCTGCTGCTGAGGATGCAGAATAACGCAAAGCAAGATTCATCCATCGGGTGTGGTTTAAATAGCCTCCTGTAGTGCTTAGGTGTCTCCTTCCACAGCCACGCCTAGGTAAGAAAAGAGTTCCTGCTTTCCAGAAGAGTTCCAGTGTTCTGAATCTAGGGAGTGGCTCCTGCCCCACCCAACAGGAAAAGTAGTTCCAAACAGAAGAGGATCAGAGACTCAACTGGCAGGCAAGTAAGCAGCATGGTCTGCTGCAGGTAAGTCCACCCAAGCATTATGAGCCCGGCGCTTCCAGCGCTGGGACTGGGCATATTTATGAGCCTGGTGCCACTGGCGCCAGGACTGGGTCCAAAAGGTCCCAATTGGGACTGGTTGGCACTCGGAACCTGGGTTATGGATCTGCTTCCAAGGGAGTTGGGAAAACCCTGACCTTTTGGAAGCAGAGATCATGACAATTACACAACACCCAATCAATTCTGGACAAGTTAAGCTCAAAATGAAGTGTGAACAAAATGGCACTCCAGCAATTAAAAAAGGGAAGAAAAGACAAGGTTACTCAAAATCAACAACGCCAACAAGTGATAGGCAGGGCCATCTAGAAAATGCTTACTACACCTAGGATTCAAGTCAAGAGGCCTAGGCTAACGTTAATGGTTCAGAGTCTTTGCAGAGGATCACACCGTTCGCAGTTAAGTCTTTGCCAAGAGTTCAAAACAAAGTTGGTCGGCGGAAAATGTATTCAAAGGAGAAGAGAAGGACAAGCCTTTGGGGAGGCAAAAGATTTCAAACACTTTCACCGCGGTCAGATGAAACGAACGACCGGATTTGCACAGTACCTTAAATGAAGAAAAATGCTGCAGCTGCGGTGGTTGTTACTGGCAGTTCCTGCAGGTTCATGGTTCCTGAAGTGATTATCGAGGTGACAAGGAGGAAGACTGGAGGGCCCTGCACTGCCCAGGAAAGAAGCCAGCAGCAGAGCAGAGCGTCAAACAAAAGGTGCGCTCCTTAAAACACAAACAGGTTCCGTTCCTCCTGGCTATCCGGTTCACTGCAGCGAGGCACAGCAAATTCAACCATGAGCGAGAGGCCGGCATTTGGCGTTTGCCGAGCTGGTTGGTCCCACCAAGCTCAAAGGAAGAGGGTTCCTTGCAGATCTTTTCTGTCGTCGAAGTTTCGGGCGATTTGGACATGCTGCAGGGCTTCACCAGGATGTCCAGTAGTTGCAGCAGTCATCTTCCTTCAGCTTCTCTTCGGTTCTCTCGATCCAGTGGTGACTCTGCCTTCCAATCCCAGAGACTGGCTTTTTATGCAACAAATCCCCCATTCACACAGCCTGGCTGTCAATCATACAGCAGGGTGGCTGTCCTGGCAGGACAGCCACCTAGCCAATCAAACTAGAGTGTGACTTGGGTCTCGAAGGAGAACCTGTGTAGGGGGCCTCAAACCTCTCCCTCACATCCTGTCCACCCAGACACTCAGGTGCCTAAAGAGGGCTTCTGTGCAGAAGCCCGTCAAAGGACGGTGAACAAAGGAACCAAACCTGGTTTGGCAAGCAGAGTAAAACACGAGAAATACCTTTACAAAAAGAAATGGTGAATAAACCCAACCAGAACCAAATTAAAATAAAAGGGGTCCAGCGGGTTAGAGTTTGAGGCTACCATCATAGCCTTTAATGTTACTGAGGCTATTTTCATAGCTCGCGGGAGAATAGAAAATGGTAGATACCACTTCCACCAGAGAAAGAAGAACATAAAAATGTTCCACGAGAATCAGACAAAAGGAGATAACTATTAACCCGTCCAGTACTCTATTGGAAGCTGTACTGAGTCTGTAAATTTAAAAAGACTAGTAAAGTCAATGGCAACTTTACATGTTCTGGGAGTCAGTAGTCAGTCCCAGAAAAATGGAGTTTAAAATGGGAAGTCTGAAAAGACAACCCTGTGTCACTGCACTGAAGGTGCTGTGTGACACACAGTAAAATGATGATGCCTCTGGAGCGGGTGAGACTCTATCGCCCATGAGCAAAAAGGTACAACACACAGCAAAAATACACGCACCTCATGAGTGAGAAAAAAAGGTTCATACTCTTACCAGGTAAAAAGATTATACCCCAGGAATCCAGTAAAGCTGCTGAGGGACTCAACAGGTAAGGGAAATTAGCCATTCTGGAGAATTCTCCCTAACAGTGACCTAGTCATCCTCTGAATCCGGGCCCAGGCTCCTGCATGTGCAGTTTCCCTCGCACTGTTCCCGTCCTCCCCAGTCTGTATCTGCAACCCTACAGTCCCTTATCTCTGCACCTATGAGCCACCTGCTGGCTGCACTTGTGAGTGTACTGCACTTCCCCCTTCCTGTTCCCCCTGGCACTTCTCCCCTTTCTTCTTCCCTGCACTTGCATGATCTGATTGACACAAGGCCTAGTAAGATTGTTATTTTGTCCACCCTTTGTTTCCCCCTCCTTGTCTTGTCATGCCTAGAAACCCTTGTGTGCAGTCACGTTACAAATGCCACATCATATCATCATAATAAGAGCTGGAAGGCAAGGATGTAGCAGTAGCAGCAGAGTAGAAGCACACGGCTGGTAAGTCACAAGAAAGTGGAAGAAGAGAAAGGGCATCAGAACGTGGAGACAGCAGATTTCACCTGCAAGCTCAGAGAGAGTCCTGGTTTTCCAAAATCTTAAGTGCAGCAGCTGTGTAGCAGAAGACATGCAGGAGAAAAAGTTTTCCACATGTGAGCCTTATTGCGTGATGCAGAGCATTGGAAGTGCAGGAGACTAAGGCCAAAACTAGAAGGCCCGCTGAGGGTCTCAGGAAGAAAAGGAACCCCCAAATCAAGTGGCTGGACCAAGGGCACCCCTGCTGGAGAAGCAGTATAAGTGGTAGAGGAAGTCAGGGAAGCAGTGCAATCTGCAAAACCAGTGTCTTTGAAGCCAGTCAGTGAAGCATGCTGTTAAAATACACTGTGCAAGACTTGCCCGTAACTCTAGCTATCTCCTATAAGTAACTTGCATATTGATATGAGTAAAAGCTGTTTGTTATATCTGAAGTTCATTATATCTGAAGTTGTATTAATAATGCAATTGCAGCACTCGCATATAACATTAAAGATCGTGTGAGAAGCTAAAATCATTGAAAACCATTGTTACACTATTTACAGACTTTCATGCCTAACGGAGCAGTTGCGTGTCCCTAATTAACAAGAGGGAATGCTCCCTAAACCATTACCAAATACCGAATATTATCTATATATGAGTTACAAGTTCCAAACAGAGAAAATGACAGAAATGGCATTAAAAAGAGGTTGTGTGCACCTAATTGTGTCTTCACCTGCAAGACTGAACTGTATACTGTAATCAGAAGTGTCATTCTTTTCATTTCAAAGAGGTAAAGAGTCTAAAGTGTTGAAAAGAAGAACACACATTACCCAAGCCAAGATGCGCCCCCTTTTAACAGTGAAGCCATTATTGGCAAGAGTTAAAGATACAACCAACTACACTGTGAAGTTCTTTACAATTAAGTGGCCCAAGAAACAAGTATATCCTTGTTATCTGAAGTTGAGAGAGTGGCATCAAGGCTTCTTGGTAATTACTTGGGCTAATAACTGGCAGAAAGGTGTGAGAACAGCTGAGGAAGGGGAGCTAATTGCTTGTGAAGGATATTCAGAAGTAAAACACAACCTGTGGTGCTAAAGACTGCTGAAGCTAGAAAGAAGTGAGTTTTATGGGCATAAGCAGGTTGTTCTTGTGACAGCCAGACAGAAGAGGTAAAGAGACTGTACCTTTTGAAAAAGTCAATAAAAGGAAGAGTGATTTGACTTCCTGAAGAGTGTCTTGTCAAAGAACAACTAACAATATAAGTACTGAGCAGTAGTAGTAATACTTACATTGTGGTGGTATATTAAGTTGTCAGTAGATGTCACATTGAAGTGGTTTGAAGCAGTAACGTACTGTGGAACAACAGTGGCTGTTCTCATAGTACCAACAGTAGAAGTGTGGTTGTTGAAAATAGAAGCAGCAGCCCAGAGAAAGCATCCCAACAAATATACCAAATGTAAAGTTGTAACTGAAGAGGTCCTAAAGAATTGTGTATTATTAGCATTGGGAAATATTACACCTTCCTTATCTGAAGGAAGAGTCAATCTATCATAACCAGGATTACCATTGGTGCTATTTCTTTTTCCGGAAGTTGGAAGGGGATCTTTTCATCCAAGAAGAGTTGTTACCAGTGGATTTTTGTTTCATTACCTTTTTCTTTGATTTATTTTACTTTCAAGAGCTTGTAGAAACCTTTCTTTTATTTAGCTGAACATTCTGTAGTTAATTTTGAATTCCGGGGAAGGAATCTTACCTAGGATAGGATAAGGCCATGTAGACATTGTGTTCATATCTTTTAATATATTGTGTTGCTATATCATTTCCTTTGTAAATTTGTTGTTTAGTGTGAGGGCCAGTTTTCCTATGCTAACGCGCGCTCTCTTATCCTTTAGATTAGGTGAGGAGATCCTCTGTAAAGTATAGCAAGCAAGGAATTTTCTTTATATCATTTCTTTTAAAAAATTGCATATTTTGAGAAATTTACAAGCAGTTGTCTGCCCCGCATTACTGACCCCACACCAGGACCAGAATCAATATAAATGGTTCACCTAGAAGATGGCGAATTTGAAACATTTCTCTACCCAGAGAAACCCACAGAGGCTGCATATAATTTTCAATGTGGGGAGGATCAGGTGCCCTGGGAGTTTGTGCAGGAGTTAAAGTGTGCATTTGCACAGACTTCCCGGCAGGTGAACACCCATAGTAGGGAGTTTGTGACCATTTATTTTCATGCGGTCACCAAATTCATTATAACTCAGTTGGTGTGGGATTTTCATGAGTACAGGACACTGGATGGGTAATTGCTCCCCAGGTCTTCGATTCAACCCCAGAAATGTGAACCAGACAAGGTAGAAAAAGAGGTGTCCTGCCCCAAACAGGTTCTGCAAGTCAGGGGAGAAAGAGTATTCCCCAAATCCACCCATTGTTAGTTGCAACATTTTTCTTACACAATCCCGATCTCAATCCCATTCTCCGACACAAAGAAAATCATCCAAGATCACACGGTGTCGCAGTTAACTAATAATAAAATGACTGCTGGGCTAGAAAATAACTCACACTTTCTTTGCACTGATGAGGAGAAGGCAGATTTTATGCACCAGTCAAGTTGCAGGGTCAGTGTGAATTATCAGTTCTACTGGACACTGGATCCCAATCCACCCTCCAGTCCAAAAAGGCCTTTGACCAACTAAAGTCAAGCCGGGGGAAGGTCACCACATTCCACTCATACCAATTCCTGGAGAGCTCTAAAATGTATGAAATTTCTGTCAAAGGAACTGCAGATCTGGAAATAAAAATTGGGCGACATTGATTAAAACATCCAGTGATAGTTGTGACTCCAGAGGGTACACCTTATTTACTGGGGAATGATCTCCTGAGGAGGTTATCACCTCTGATCGACTGTGTAAACAATGTCCTCTGGACTCAGACTAACCTGCCCATAACATTTTAAATGAGTACTAATTATTCAAGCATGAATGGTACCTGCCTTTTTATTGATCAACACTCTGAGAAAGTAGAATTCCATTTCAAGTATAACCAGCCCCCATACATCACCATCATCTGTGTAGGGTAACAAACAGGTGATTGGAACCCTTCTCCATTCTTGAAAATCAACCTTCCTCACAGTTTTAAGTGGCATCACACACTGGAAGGGAACACTCTGAAATTTGACACCAGTCCAAAGTCAGAAGAAACTCTGAGTCCCATGAAAAAAGACGATGAAGAACCAGCTCAAAGTCTGATGGACATTCTGAAAAAAGGGTGAGCAGTAGTTTTTCCCTATTCAGATAAATGAGCAGGAGGAGCCTGTGCTCACCAGAGTATGCCAGAATAATTGAAGAATCTTCATCAGCAAAGGATTATTCAGGAAACTCCCAAAATATCAGACCATTCCCACTTTTAAATCAATTGATAAATGGGAAGTAAGTTTGGAAACCCCACATTCCAAACATCTTCTGCTGTATGCTAAAAAGCTCCATTGGGAACAAAAGCGTAAACATAATTGTTGGGTCATGAGAAATGTCCCTTCCGCCTTTTATTTAGGTAGTGACATTCTCAACAGATTCGCAATAATTTGGATCTAATTAATAATAACGCCTGGTCACGTTTGTGGGACCCCATAGTCTTTGACAACACTGAAAAAGCATTTCAGTCAGTTCAATTGCTGCCTTATGCAGCTGAAGCAAGTGCGAGAAGAGGTTACCATTCCAGGACACGTGCGACAATTCACTATTCCCCTCGAAATTAAGCAAGGACAAAACCTCAAACATAAGGAACCCTATATAAATTTGAACTCCCACCTAGAACATCAAGGTTTGTCTTTAAATCCAACACTGCTAGTAGACCTAGATCATGATACCATTTTAATATTGGTGGATAACAGCGACCCTCAAAGTATCACTTTGGGTGCACACAACTTTATTAGAATGGTAGTTGGTACCCAACATATTCTATTGATTTAGGTAATGAAATCATTGGGCCAATCCCAAATGACTCTTTCAACATCAGCAACGGTATTTCACCAGAAAATTTGTTTAACAGGCAGGGAATTTCTTGGTGCACTCTTCCTGCTACATGGAGGATACCACTAAAATTGCCAAGCCCAAGGTTTTCTAGGTTTCATGCAGATTGTTGAAGAACAGATCAACCTTGCTGATGCCTGTGAGGCCGAGGAGCAAAGACAAAAGCTGAAACAGGTCTTCCTGCAATTCCAAAATATCTTTTCAGTGGACTCATTCAACTATGGACGCACATCCATTCATTAATTCATTCATTCATTCAACCACCATACCCACAGACCCCAGATGGCTCCAGTATTTGTGAAACAGTACCGGTTACCTCTCACATCCATGGAGTCACTCACAGAGATTATTAAGAATGCAGAATCCCATGGGATATTTCACCTGATCCACAGTACCTTTAAGGTACTGGGGATACTAAAACCAAACGGCTAATGGAGATAGACTATGTGCAGAACTGAGATAGTTGAACAAACGGCTCCACATGTCAAGATGGCCACCAACATCAATCAAGGGCTGGGACAGACTAAGGATTATACCACCATTGATTCAACCAACAGCTACTAGACAGTACCCGTGAGTAGGGAAGACCAGTACGTTTACCTTCGGGATGACAATACACGTGGACCCGATCCCCCTTTGGATACATACATTTTGCCAATGTATTTATTTATTTTAATTGGTTATTTATAACACAGTTAATACCCTGAGGTTTCTAAGCTCCGACCCTGGGATCGAACCTGTGTTGCTCTGCATCATCTTGCTTCCAAGATGTGTTGCCCTGAGCTATCCTCCTGAGACAATCTTTCTGCATAAGGCCATACCCGATTTGTCCAAAAAGGTGAACCTGGACTATGTAGATGATTTTCTGATCAAGAGCTCAAATGTGGAGGAACATATAGCAGAAATGTGCTATGTTCTGACCCAGTTGCAGAAAGGCAGAACAAAACTGTCCTTTCAGAAGGCACAGTGGTTTAAGACCCGAGTGAACTTCTTAGGGCATGAGATCACCCCTCAAGGTCTTAATCCCAGGGCAAAGAAGAAGGAAGTATTATTGAAAGTAAAATACTCTACTACTCTGCGCGATGTGAGAAGTCTTCTTGTATTCACTAATTATCGTCAAAAGTTCATTGAAGACTACACAGAGGTTATTGACCTTTGGCCCTTTTATTAAAGGTTGGAGTCAAGTGGGAGTGCGGTCCACAACAATCTGAAGCAGCTAAACAACTGAAAACAAGCCTTTCCCAGGCTCCTTGTCTGGATTACCCCTTTAAGAACAAGGAGTTTTTCTTGGATACACTGTTCTCAGATACTTTCCTAACAATGGTGTTGTATCAAAGCACGACAAGGTCCACAAAGTTCTCATATGCAGGAAAAGGTCTGTCCTCTGTCAGGAAAAAATCAATAACTGTGACAAGGCACTCCTGGCAATGGTATCGGCATTGAAGAATGACAGCCTATTCATCCGTGGAGCACATCATCATCGAGACTCCTCATCAACCTTTGCAATATTTACAAAGTGACAGAATCCAAGTGGGGAACATCTTTAATTCCAGAATTACTTCCTTGATGCTGTCCATGGAAGGCATTCCTGTGGATGTCAGATATGGCCAAAATTAGAAGAGTCCCTTAGCACAAGGGTTGGTGGACTTGCCTGATTGTGCTCAAGAAAACTGTCTCGAGGATGAAAGTCTAATGACAACAACAATATGAAGGCATACCTAACTTCCCTGCACAAGGTCTATGAAGAAGACACATGCCAGGGATACACACAGTTTATGTAGATTGGTGCTCATACCATGTGGCCAACAACTGGGAAAAAGAACAAGTGGATGGCTAAGGGAATGCCTGGGTGAATGATACCCCTGAGCTGGTTACAACCTAGGACCCCACAGTAGTAAGGTGGCAGAGTTGCTAGCCATTCATCAAGTCATCCTCACTGGAGAGCACCACCAACTCAAATAATTGGTCATAATCACGGACTCTAATTATGTCAGGAAGCATTTGTAGAGCACCTGTTTAAGTCAAAGAATTGAGGCATGCTTTGTGACACCAGCAAACCATTCTAGAATGACAAATTGATCCAGTCAATTGATATTATGAGTTGACCATTTATTGGAAGGAAATAAGGTCATTCCAAAATAGAGGGGCCAGATAAGACTAGGAATGACCTGGCTGACCAGCTGGCTAAAACGGGAGGTCTGCAGGGGGATTTCAAAGAAACAGAATCCCTGCTGGGTGAAATCAAAGTCACTGATGACACCATCTAAGCACGTTTCACCTGTGAGCTCTCTACTGCCCAGTAGCATAAAGACACCCCAGATGCAGATTTCATCAATGCACAACAAGTGGACCCGATTATCGAAAAATTCTGTCAGCACATTGATGACCCTATGAGTTTCCCTCTCACAGAAACGGATTATGCCGGAAAAGTGGATCTGCAGGTGTTGATGAAGTTTTCCTCAATGTTCCTGATCCAAGACCTTTTTTTTGGTCCAGAAAGCCCTATCTGGATGTGACCTGTGGGTGGTACATAACTCATTCTGAAGCCTGATGTTGAACCACACCCATGACATGGCTACTGCTGCTCATAGTAGGTTTCATATGACATTAAACATCATGCACAAGGTTGCTTACTGGCCACACATGGGCCAGGGCCTTGATATTCTTCTAAAGGGGGTCTTGTGTGTGCTCAATTCCAACCCAGTTCACTCACACACAGAGCTCCGCTACAAAAAAGGGGAATTACACTGCATTGGTCAGATTTTCAAGTCAATTTCATTGGGCCAGTGATATGCTCCCCTAGAGGAAACAAGTACATGTTGACTGTAATATGTTTGTTCACAAAGTGGGTAGACTGTCTTCCATCCCCGAATTGTAAGGCGGAAACAGGTGCCGCATTATTGATCAATAACATCTTCTCTCATTTCAGCCTCCCGCAAAGGATTGAGTCGGATTGAGGATATCATTTTACAAGTGAGGCTATGGTGAAGATGTGGGTATTCCTTGGGGTAAAAAGAAGACTCCACACTGCCTTCTGACCAATTTAGAGCGGGGGTGGTGAGTAGAGAGATACAACAAGAAAAATATCATCCGCTTAAAGATGTTTGTGGCAAACTTTGGACCCAGTTGGGACATCTGATTACCACTGGTCCTGATGGCCATTAGGTCTACACCATCTTCTGCTGCAAACATGTCTCCATTTGAGTTTATGATCAGATGAAAAATGGTTTTACCTCAGCATCAACTCTACAGAACTCAGGAGCAGACACCGAGCAATGTGTCCAACACTCATGGGTAAAATCAAAATTTGAGGAAGCACATCCAGCACGCTTTTGCTTATGCTCAACACAATATAGAAAAGAGGGCTGAAGGGATGAAACCATATTGTGATCTAAAGACCACAAAGAAGAAGTACGAGGTAGGTGACAAGGTTTACCTGTACAATTTTCAGTCGAATCAGACCAAGGAGCAGAAATTCCTTATGTCTTGGTGTGGTACCTTTCAAATTGTAGATAAAATATTACCTGTTGCTTACAAGATCTGCATGAAAAGAGCAGAACAGATGGACAAAAAATGGGTCCACATCAATAAGTTGAAAAGTTGTCATCCCAGACAAGCTTAACGACTGAACACCTGTGAAGACCTCAGATTTGCAATGGGACCCCTGCTCCCGCTTTCCCACTTTCACCCTGGCCGGCCTCCTTTGGCCTAGCACCCGCACCCACGAGGCAATAAACCTTGAGGTCATTTTTGACTCCACTATCTCCTTCTCCTCTAACATTTCTGACATCTCCAAAAAGTCTATTTATCAGCTACACCTCCTCAGAGGTACTCTATCTTCTCTCACTTTCCCCCAGTGGCTCACTGTCTCCAGAGCCCTGGCTCTCTCTAGATTGGACTATTGCAACAGGCTCTTCCTCAACCTCCCTTCCTCTGCCCTGCGCCCTCTGCAACTCATCCAGAACAGAACCGCAAAACATATCCTTGGCCTTAAGCCCAGGGACTGCATCTCTCTGGAGCTGATATCCCATCACTGGCTCCCCGTGGCTGCAAGGATCAAGTTCAAGACTCTCTGCATTGTTCACAAGACTTTCTGGGACCTGGGACTTACCTGTCTGCAACACTGCCTACCTAAATACTGTCGCTCACAAGCCCTCCGCTCATCTACCTCCAACCTTTTGCAAGTGAGGTGGTTTTCCAAGCAGTGATTTGGAGGGAAATCCTTATCCTCAGCAGGTGCCTTCCTCTGGAATAGCCTCCCTGCCACTCTCGGCATTGAGCCTGATCTTCTTAAATTCCAGAAACTCCTCAAGTCCTCCCTCTTCTCCTCTTCCTTCGCTCTCCCTCTAGCCTGCAAACCTAGTTCATCCGCTCTATCCCTCTCTCCCTCCTCTTCTTACAGCTTGGTACCTGGCCACCTGGTGCACCTCAGAGTCTCACAGGTCCCTGGCACCCCTGCCAGTCCTCTTTTTGCACTTGCCTCAGGGCCCTACACCACACCCACACTCGCTGCACTAGAGAAATAACCCAGGAGAGGGTCTTTCTCTGCACTTACCCCAATCTCCACCGGCTAGGTGCACTTGGACCTCCCCCTCCCTGTGACTGTCTGGGCACTTGCACGATCCGTACACACCATGCCTGAAGATCGTCTGTCTGTTCTCCATTGTCTTCAACCCTTAGTTGCACTGATAAAACTGCACAATCGCCGCCAGGCCTATTTGCTGTATCTCAATCGGTTAAATATATTTTATGCACATACTCTTCCTGTGCAGACTATTATCATCTCAGAATGTCAAGGGCCCGGTGCAACTGTTGTTTTTTTCCACATGTTCCACCCCTCCTTGTGTGCTTTGAAACACTTGCCCGTGTATAGGCACTATATAAATAAACAATACCATATCATTGAGGAGCCCAATGAAAGTCAAACTGTGTAACCCTCTGAGGAATTAGGGGTGAGGAGGAAAACCCTGGATGGAGACCAAAAGATATTTAAAAGGCAGTAATTTAATTAATACCCTTGAAAAAGAAAATGTTGGAGTTTAAAAACTGTCATTGAAACTGCTATCCATATATGTTTTGTCCTTCTCTGAAATGTTGTTCTATGTGTTTCTCGAATTTTGTATCTTGAATGCTATGCCCTATTTTCCAGGGAAATATGTTGTGTAAAAAGTACTGAACCTCTCTTTTCTTCCTATTTCTAGGTAACTAATTTCCTTCACTTCCAGCCTGGAGGCAGGAGGGGAGTCAGGGCAGGACCTCAGGCACCCTGGGAAGAAGAAGGAAAGGGTTCCATTGCACAACCTCCAACCACAAAGATAGAAATAGAGGCCGCAGCGCCCACTCCCTAGGGGAAAGAAAATTAGGCGGATTAGCTACAACAAAGGAAAAGGACTTTTGAGAAAAACCCCACTCTTCCCTACTCTTTCCCATGACTAACCAGGGAAAAGAACCAGGGGGATGTGTGGAGTTTAATGGTAGCCCCAGCACACAATAAGAAAGGCCAAGTTAGGCCTCCTATGCGAAATGCATGCACCTGAAAGAAGGGCACACTGGCAGAGTGAACATCTAACCTTAAAACTACAATCCTTTTAAAGATGCCCAGCAAATCCAGAGATATGTACTTCTGCAGATGACATAAGAAAGATTTGAAAATCAAAAGAACAGTGTTGGCTGAGAGATAAACTCAGCAATTTCATTGAAACTGTCAAACATCTAACTTTAAAACTACAATCCTTTTAAAGAGACCGAGCAAATCCAGAGATTTAAACTTCTGCAGATGACATAAGAAAGATTTGAAAATCAAAAGAACAGTGTTGGCTGAGAGATAAATGCAGAAATTTAATTGAAAATGTCAAACATCGAAATGCTGTGCAATCTAAGTTTAAATAAGTAGGCTTTGCAGGTGAAATTCAAAGCCATGTGAACATCTTTGCTTTCAGTTGCCTAAACCCCACTTTTTAGCACAAAAACCTGTCAGCAGATAAATACAAATATATTTGTCAGTTATCAAATTGAACAGCCGGCCTTCACTTAAAGTTGCCACATTAATAAAGATTGTTTTTACAAAGTAAAAGAAAGACTGTGGATTAGCCAAAATGACATTTCTAAAGTTCAGTGGGGCTTACTACAACACAGATATTATTTATTTATTCACATTTGTTGAGCGTGCAGCAGCCCAGGGGCATCGTGCCACTAGTTACAGACATTTTATTTCTTAGTTACAGAGATTGTTCATGGTTAACAGTTCAAGTAGTTCTTATCACTGGTTACAGAGAATTTATATAGTTACATATAATACTTCTTAGTTACAGTTCGATTGAACTTTTGCATGTGCTGGATTGCATGTGCTGGAATGAGATTAACTGAAAAGGGTGTTTTTTAGTTTTTTTACGGAAGGCGAGGAGGGAGTTTTCAGCTCTGATGTCAGCAGGTAGAGAGTTCCAGGACTTGGAAGCAATGTAAGGGAAACTTTTAACCCTCCAGCTCTCGCTTTGTGTATGTGGGGGATGTCGATTTGGTTGGTATAGCGAGTCCTGACTGGTCGCAAGGATGTGGATTTGGTAATGGTGTCCGATAGATATGAGGGTGCAGTGCGGGTGAGGCATTTGTGGGTGAGAGTGAGGATTTTGAAAGTGATGCATTCGTTTACTGGGAGCCAATGTGCTTTTTCTCTGGCGTGGGTAATGTGGTCTCTTTTAGGGATACTGAGTGCTGCCCTTAGCCATTGTTCTGGGTGATTTGGTGTCGGTTTATGTTTTTTGCAGATGTACCAGCTAGGAGGGTGTTACAATAGTCGAGTTTGGCACCAATGGTTGCTCTTGCTATAGTTAGGCAGTTGGGTTTGGAAAGCTATGGCTTAATTGCATTTATAAGTTTAGTGGTGTGTGCTGAGGCGGAAGAGATGGCGCTGACCTGCTTTGTCATGGATAGTGTAGAGTGTATGTGTACTCCTAGGGTTTTAACAGAGGTAGACAAAGGGATGACGGTATTATCAATGATGAAATTAGAGTATGGTTTGTCTAATTTAGCTAGGGTGGTTTTTAGACCTAGTATGATAATTTCAGTTTTATCTCCATTGAGGCAACGACCGGTGGTGCCATCCAGGCCTGGATGGTGGAGTAGATTTTGTGGATTGCTTCAGCATCTTTGAGGTATACTCCAGAGAGTGGTAGGAGTACCTAGGTATCGTCCGCGTAGTTGGTGTATGTGATAGCCAAGGCGTCAAGCTTATCTAAGAGGGGCTTGGTAAACAGATTGTAAAAGCATCAGTGCAGTGCATGAGCCTTGTGGGACTCCACAGTGAATAGTGGTGGGGGCTGTGTTGGCAATGTAGGAGAAGACTTTCATGGCTCTACCCTCCAAGAAGGATGTGACCCAGAGTGCTGCTTCTTTAGTGAAGATGGCTGATTGGGTGAGGTTTGAAGTGAGAGTCTTGTGGTTCATAGGATCAAACGCAGCCGAGAGATCTAGGAGTAGTAGGAGGGCTGGTTTTCCTGTGTCCATGATTTGTGTGATCTGATTTTTTAGATCTACTAAGGCAGTTTCAGTACTGTGTCCTCTGCGAAAGCCAAATTGTCTCATTCCGAGGATGGAGTTATCTTCAAGGAATTGTTGGATTTGGCAATGGGCAGCTTTGTCCAGAATCTTGAGGAGGAAATGTACAGTGGTTTTTGGTCAGTAGTTATTAGGTTGGGTGGGGTCAAGTGTGGGTTTTTTGAGGAGTGGGTGAACCCAAGCCTCTTTGAGGCTCGCAGGGATGATGTCAGTTCCGAAAGAGGCATTGATGAAGGCTGTTAGTAGAGGGGCAAGGCTGTGGGCGCAATCCTTGATGAGCTTCGGAGGGCATGTATCTCCTTTGAACTTTGAAGGTTTTAGATTTTTGAGGATTTTGATGACTTCAGGCTCGGAGATGTCCCTGAAGGAGAAGAGCGGTTTGTTGGGAGAAGGAGTGGATTGGGGCTGATTGATACCCGATAGAGTGGGTAGAGCATTGTGGTGGTCCTTAATTTCTTTTTGCAGAAGATTTATTTTATTCAGCATGGCATCCTGGATACTAGCACACCATGCTTCCTCTTCGATGCTCTTGTCTGGTGTGATGGGGGGGAGCGGAGTTCCTTAGATATCGCAAAGATTTCTTTGGATTGTGAGTTTGCATTAGTGATACAGGTGTTGAAGGCGTTGGCTTTCGCTTCAGTGATGGCCTCTTTGTATTGTTTGTAGATGAGGTTGAATCAGTTCTTGGTGTTGTCGCAGGGGTTGATTTGCTGTTTTTTTAAAGCCTCTCTTTTACAAGAGTGCATGGATTATAGTTCCTCTGTGAACCAGGAGTTTGAGTGGAGAGTCTTTTTTCCTTTTTTCTTTTCCAGTGGCGCAATGGCGTTGATGGCATTGGATAGAGTGTCTTTGTAGATGTTAGGTAAGGTGTTGGGATCATCTGAGAAAGGGTGGGCAAGTGCTGGGATGTTTAGATATGGGTGTAGATTGTCTGAGGAGAGTTCTTTAGAGCTTCTAGCTGGTGTGGGAGGTACAGGTGCAGGATTTTTAGAACTAGGTGTGGTGGGTAAGATGAATTCAATTAGTTTGTGGTTGGTCCACATTAGGGCAGTGTTAGAGGTGATGAGACAGTTATGGTCAGCGACCCAGTCTAGGGTGCAGCCTTTATTATGTGTGGGGGTGGAGATTTTATGTGTGAACCCTAGGTTATTCAGTTCTTTGGCAAGTGTGGCAGAAGCCTTGTCTTTGGGGTCGTTGAGTCCTAGGTTCAAGTCTCCGAGGAGGAGGGTCCTTGTGGATCCTTTGATGTTATTGCTGAGTAAGTGAGTGAGGTATCCCTGAATGTCTGATGGGAGTCCCGGGAGGCGGTATAGTGTGTGTATATTGATGGTGCAATTGGGTACAGTGAGAGCTTGACAGAGAGCATATCAGAGTTGCTCTGCCGTGGGTGGCTAATGGATCTGAGTGAGAGAGTTTCTCTAAATATGAGGGCTACTCCTCCTCCTAGGCTTGCTGGTCTGTCTGATATTCAAAACAAACGTCCCCCACTCCTGGCTTTGCTCAGGCCTTCCCAGTAGATAAACAATTGCTTTGAACTCTTGAATCCCAAGCAGAAGGATGTGGCCAGAGCATTACTGGAATTTATTGGTGGCCTGTATAATCAGAGGATGCAATCCAGTGAAGCAGAACTTTGAAAAATACCCTGAATTGAAGACATTTTGTGGATTAAAATCCTGACTTCACTGGGGAATAACATGCCATAAAGAAAGATATAATCACTGCTGTCTCCCTTAGCACAGCATGTGGGCTCCAGCAGAGAGATGGATCATTTTAGGCATAAACCAACAGCCTAATCCACAGGCCTAGACCACATTGTTTCAGGGAATGAGACCAAGAACCAAACATAAAAACTGTTGTTTATATGCATACATAAATGGTGATTGAAAATGTCTTTTCATTCAATAACTTTGATATCATAATAGTAACTTGTGGCTGGTGTCATTTTAAAGGTAATTTCAAGGCTATTATGTTGCCCAAAATGTCATTCATATTCGATTTTTGGAATTTAAGTTACAGGTGAAAAGCTGTTGCTAGCTGCCCCAAAACTTGTACAAATCTGAAAGTTGGGAAACTACTGACTTGTGAAATTAGTTAGGTAAATATGATGTTTCATATTCTTGACTCTGTTAGTTTTTGAAGAAATTGTGAAAAACCATAGCATCCCCATGCGATAAGGTGCCGAAATAAAAATAACTTCTACTGATCCATTATGAGAAGAGGAATATTAATATGTAGATATCATGGCATTTATCAGTAAACCTCTATATATATTTGTGAAAGTGCGTTTGTATGTTCAGGGGTGGCTCCAGCCCCATAACAGTTGGTGGGCTGTAATTTTGGCCCACGGTCGACATGCCAGTCTGGGGTGTACTGGCAATAGTGAAATTTGAGCAACCCCTCGGATTCGCTCTGCACGGGGGCGGGGTCCAGAACTATACTATCAGTATAGGCAATTTCAGATGATTTCCAGTTTTGTGATTGTTGGCTTCAGCCCCACAACAGTTGGTGCGCTGAAGTGTTTGCCTGAGGTTGGCAGGCCAGTCTGGGGTGTACCAGCAACATTTGATCAGTCCCACCCATTCACCCTGCACAGTGGTGGAGAGGGGTCTGGCACTGTGCTATGAATATAGACAATTCTGGGAGATTATAAAATTTGCTATTTTTAAAAAATAGGCAGTTAGGACACAGTATGCCATACACAAGGCTCTAGCAGACCTCCATGTGCATGTCAGATACATATCCAGGCAATATCGGGGGGGTGTCTAATTAGAAATATTTGCTATGTAGGGACTTTCTGGGCAAAAAGCTGTCATGTTAAAACATGCAAATGATAGAAGGCATGTACCTCTCCATTCAACTTCAATCATAGAACTCCCCTAGACAATCCGCAGGGAGAGGTGGGCTCTTGGGACTAGGAAGAGAGGATACTCCTCCAATGAATAGTTAGAACCAATAAACTAGGCACCTCCTTATTGTAATAATCAAAAGAGTGGCTTAGACATTAAACAGCACTTGCTCTATACAGGAGAGGAGGATAGCAGAACTAAAGAAAGGACAAAAGGAGAAAAGGGAGTTCTGGAGGACTTGCCTTTTTTTCACCTGGGGGGATCCTGAGACAGCTGCCTAAAACCATCTTGGGTGGAGAGGCCTTAACCTTGCCTGGGAAAGAGAGGAACAGGGGGAGCCAACAGCTGACCAGGCCTTGATCCTTAAGGAGAAGCCAGGTGAGGGTTCAAATCTGGTGATGATCTCTGACTGAAGCGACCAGACCTTGTGCTGTCCAAAGAGGAGCTTGGCTGTTCTCCCTGAGTGCCCCAAAATAGAGGTCCCATGTAAGTAGAGTTTATCCTTTGAAAGAAAGTGTATTTGGGAATCTGCTTGCCTTAATATTCTTCCTTTAATGGTGTGGGGGGAAATTGTGTAGACCCTTAACATATTTGATTGTATATTAATTTAATAACTCCCAAATAGATTGACACAGGGGGGAGCTTGGAGGAATTTGGAACTTCCACCCTCTTTCCTAGCGCAAATAATTGTGTACCAACGGCAGGTAATTGGGGTGTGCTGGCCACAAAAACGAAATGTGTAATTGTCACCATTCCCAAACCTTTCCTTTAAAACAAAAAGGACCTTGTCCCTGAAAGGAAATTCCCAACTGATAACACTTACCAAATCCCTGCCTTTCAATGAAAGGTGTCCTTGCCAAAAAAACCAAAATTGAATATTGTCGCCATTCCCAAACCTTGCTTTTAAATAAAAGGTTTACTTATCCTAAAACAAAATTCCCAATTGTCACCACTCCTTAAACATTGTATTAAACAAAATGGGTGAACAATATGCACTCTCTCCGGAGAGCATGTAAGTGACCCTGCTAGCAGAGAGATTTAAGTTAGTTGTTGGGTTAAAAGGAGCCTGGGTGCGATTTTCCACATGAATTTGTCAAAATCTGTGTTTTTAAAACTGCAAGCATTTTAAAGTGTGCAGGAACGTAAACAAATGACCTCATGTTCCATTTGTAAAGGGGTTTGATGTCAAAACTGTGCTTTGTGTTTACTTTAAACTTCAGCAAGTACTATTTGCCTGTTTTGTAATTGAATCTGTGTTGTCTGCCACAGAGTAGGTGGCATGTTTAAGTGACATTATTGCTCATTGAGCTTATAATTTAAATAAATATATATGTGTGCTATAGGCCGACCTGGTTCTTGGCTTACTGTTGGCACAAGGTGGCGGGGGGAGATTTACATGACTCTTTATGAGTCGGTAATAGGGCCAGCGCTAAAAAAAACATAAGCAACTCATCGTGGGGCTCGTTGATCGGGGAGGAACTCCTATGGCTAAGGGTGGTCTCTTTATATTGCTACAACACATAAGAAGTTAATAACAATTTTCTGTAAACTACTGTATAAAAAATAATTAAAAAATAAATACACAATGTAATGACAGAGCATATTCCAGGACTTTTGTGAAAACCTCTACATTTCAAATAGAAGTACTTTACAGAATGAACCAACTAATGCTTAATGTAGGCTGTTTTCCTTTTGAATTGGATTGCAATACCTTTTGAAAACTTTGTGTGCATCCATATTCTGACCACCTAAACACATAAGAAGAAACAATATATCTAAATCCTCCCATAACAGTCTTATTAGTAGTAAGATTTCCTTTCTTTTAGAAATACTGTACTTTTGTGCATTTACATCCTTCTGTTTACTTGTTTCAGATGCAAACAGTAATGAACGTCTACACTCCATAACACTCAAAATAATGTACATGGAACCACTTATGTATCATAGCACCAGTAGGGCACACTTGTATATATTAAAATATACAGTGTTTTACACAATAAAACATAAGTAGTAGATCGCAGAATGCTGTTTGTTTCTAATGTATTTAATCTTGAGAATCTTATGTATGCATTTATTTCAAAGTTATTTTACATTGTGTCCTAGTAACTATGTAACCTATAGTTTATTTAAAACACGTGTTGACCTATTCTCCCATTTCAATCATCAATTTTGCATGTTTATATTGACAAAGAATATAAAACATATATTTTTTTTAATTGTTCTAGCAACATTAAACCCTTTGCAAATCTAGCTTGGTGTTATGATATGATATGATCATTTATTTATATAGCGCCTATACACAATGTGTTTCAAAGTGCTTCAAGGCAAGGGAGGGAACAAGGGAAAATACAACCACATTCTTACACGCCATGAATAGTAAGGATGTAAAATTAACTATCATACTCGGCCTGACGACATTTCAGATAGTGCAAGAGCTAAGACATAGATAAGGAAGGGAGGGGGAGAGTGGGAAGGAAATGGAAACAGAGAGGCGACTACATTACTAGGCCTGACAACATTTCTGGTAGAGGCAGAGAAAAACAAAAGGTGAGGGAGAGGGGTGCAGAAAGGGTGGGGAGGAACAAAACAAGTGACTTTCATTTCATACTAGGCCTGACGACATTTCAGATAGTGCTGGAGGGGTGGTAGGGAGGAAAAAACAGTAATAGGAGGGTGGAGGAAACAGACGAGGCTGCTATCATATTAGGTCCAGGGACAATTCTGATAGGGTAAGTGAATAGAAGAAAGTAAGGGGAGGAGATAGGAAAAGGGAGAAGGGAAAGGAGGAGAGAAAAGAGAGTAAGCAGTCAAAAAGAGTGGAGAAGCAAGAGTGGAGAGCGAATATAATTGCAGAAGTCAGTAGTAACACATAATGTTGCAAGCCAGGATACAAGATGAAGATGGGAACAGCATGATTCAGGGCCACCATGAGTACAAGATGCAAAGGAAGTCCAGCATGAGAGTTGAGAAAGAGCGATGCACCGTGAATTAATGAAGTCCATAAAAGTCAAATCCAGCATTGGCCACAAGACAGTGATGGTAAAGGAAGGCACCAGGTGGGCGGGGCTTGCTAAGTGGTGAAAAAGAGCAGCAGGCAGGAAGGTACCAGGTGGGCGGGGCTTAGGCCAGGTGACCTAGATCCACTTGCACCTGCTCCCCATCTGCAAAGGAAAAGAAGCTGGAGGGCTCCTTAAGTAGGGAAACAGAGCGGCATGCAGGAAGGCACCAGGTGGGCGTGGCTTGCTAAGTGGTGAAAAAGAGCGGGAAGCAGGAAGGCACCAGGTGGGCAGGGCTTGCTAAGTGGTGAAAAAGAGCGGCAAGCAGGAAGGCACCAGTTGGGGGGGGGCTTGTGTGGCTGTAGAGTCATTGCAGACAAGCCAATCTACTTCTGTATGCACCCATACTGTGAAATGTCCACAGTGAATGTATGCTCCCTCATGTAAAATAATTGCACATGTTTTGAAAGTTTTCCATGTTTTGAAAGTTTTCTTACTAATAGAAACTAGACTATTTACAAAATTCAATATCAACGTGTTAATTTCCCTACCATCTATACTATACCTTTGAAACATAATTAAGAGGTACTTATAATATAAGTAGATTTTGCCGTGTAGACTACAGTCACTATATTGCAAGTCATGAAAAGCTTTTATTACGAGATCAGAAAAATTCTGACTTTCCTGATCCAGGTTAGGAACATATAAAACATATAAAACATTTTGGTATTATACTGAGTAGTATGATCATTGTTACTTTGTGGACATGCATGTTTCCACCCGCAAATAGTCATTAAACATTCTTTACAATCTTTGTGTGAATTTTGGGAAAAATATTCTCTTCCACTTGCATCATCTACTATATTTTGGATTGACATTGCTGAGTGTGTATTGTGTGGTCTTTCATCGACATATACTTTAAGAATAAAAGGTTCCACACATAGCTGCTTGTCTTCTGTTAAAACTATTTCTTGCATCAGTGGTGTAATTTTAAACAAACCTGCACAACACTGCATTTGAATAGCATTCAGCTCCTATTTGATTACAGTGAGAGTATGTTATATTTGTATATATTTGCCAACATTGGAAGAATCTCTAGTTACCACTTATTTCAATGTAGCTTTACCGGTTTTCAAACTTGTCCTTGCTAAGTGCTTAGCAGGTAGAGGTATATGGTCAAGGTGAGGAGCACACAGTATACATTATCTATTATATTCTACAATGCAAGAAATGTCAGCTGTCACTTTTGTTTCATCAAAGTTTATTAAAAATAAACGTTCAATATGTCTTACACGTGACAAGGCTACATATGACATTCCTTCTTTTAACACTGTATGACCAGTGTCAATTAGTGCTGCTTCTAAAGTCAACCCTTGTGATTTATGAATAGTAATTGCATATGCAGAGCACAATGGAAATTGTGCTCTTTTTCAAAAAGGTATCCTTAGAAAGTATGAAGTGTGCAGAGTACAGAGGAATCAAACACGCTTCCTCTACACAATCCAACTTTACTTGAACATGATCAATATTTGTACTGTGACTCTTCTCATTGCTGCGTTGACTAGATCAATTTCTACACTCAAGTTCCTCTTTAACATTACTCACGTATTGATGCACTTTTAAAACCGATTCTAGACCTGCTGTTTTAGAAATTGAACTGTCTAATTGAATTAATTGAGCATTTGCTCTTTGATCTAACTCTAAAAGCATAATATGGACATATAAAACATTGCACAATTTTATCTCCAAAATATTTTGCATCTCAGAGAGCAGCATTGTAGAGTTGTACGTGTTACACTCTCTACGTGTACGCATCAAAGCACCACAAGAAATGTTCTTTTCTTGAAGAGTCAACATGACATCAGTCGAAGTGCAACCTGCATGAAATATGTTTGAAATCATTCTTCCTTTTAAGACTGCTTTCATATTCTCCTCAAGGATACTTATACAAATCTAATTAAGCATGTCTGCATACTCTACATCTGCCAATTGCCTCATATTAATGGTAAGTTCCTGGAATTCAAAACCATTACAAAGGTTAAAATTACCAATGCTACCTATAGTTTTTTGACTATCCTTACATTGCAGCATCTTGAAAATTGGTTGACATTTCACAGGAGTGAATTGTAACAAATTTCCAAAAACAAGGACATGTTTACCACCAAACAAAATGTCATAATAAGTCTTCAATACCTCTCGCATTCGCAAGTGAATGAAAGCCAACATCAAGTTGGACGCCATGCTTACTTCATCTACAATCAACATATTTAAATTTCTTGGATATTTTCCTACTTCTTGTGCTGCACTTGAAACATGTTTTCAACACTCTAGTTTATTTTCATGCACCACTGGTTACATAAAAAAACAATGCAAAGTAACACCTCCTATTTTGAATCCTGCTAAACCTGTTGGAGCAGTTAAAATACATGACAGAGAGCAATCGGTTAAATGTTGTATCATTGCTCTCAATGCATGACTTAAAAAAGATTTCCATGTTCCTGCTTGTCCACTAACATACATCAATAGAGGTTTACATTGGATACAAGAACATTCATGATTCTCATGTTGTAAATGTGTAAAAACAATAAACTGCCTTCTGCTCTACATTGAGCTTACTTACTAGTGTATCATAATTTGCATCTGAAGCTTCATTTTGTTGCATTTCACTTTCTACTTCTTCTATGGTGAGCTCAACATCTGTTTGAATAATGTTTTGACTAAGACATTTTGACTTCCTACTGCAGAATCTCGAATATCTTCAGGAGTCTCTTTTGCCAATTCAGCTGCTAAAAGTTCTTAATGACGTAGTTAATTTTCCAGTAACTCTAAGTACTGCCCAAATTTTGGTTATCTAATTTTCTTTCAGCAAAAAATGATTGTTCAAAAGTTTGAAAACATCCAAGAAAATCACTCTGCACATCATGGGAAGAACAACTGCAAAAGGCAGAAATAAAATAATTGCTTATTCTCTGCAGTTTGGCAAGACAGTTTCATGTGGTTGATGAGACTTGATTTTTCATTTCTAACTAGACAACCAGTACATCCATGTACCTTAAACTGTCCTCTGTGATTGTTTGCTTAAATATTTCAATATTAGTAGTCTTCTGTTATTTCAGATACTCCAAATCTACAGCCCTACTTGGATAGTACTTATCAATCAGGTTAGTTTTCAAAATCTCTATAATCTATAATACTATTGGGTACTCTTTTAGCTAACTGCTGAATTTCGCACAAAGGCTTCAGTACTCAATTTCTAGTAGTAGCTGGACCAAGACTTAACCATAGTACATTAATTCTACGTCCATACAGAGGCAAACAAGTTAGCTGGTCTGCAGCTTTGTTGCTTCCACACTCTCTATGTGAGGGCATCTACAAATCAAAGCTTACAGGTTTCTGGCTAACATGTTTGTCTGCTGATAAGTCTGCCCATACTTCTTCAGTTGTATTACTATTTTCAGCTTTTGTCATGCATGGTGTAACAAAATGAGCAACAGCGTTGGTATAATGAGCAATGTACTGTACATCAGTAGTTCCATTCCAAAGCTGAGCAATGACAGGATTGTAATCATTAATGAATTGGCATCCCTTATGTCTCTTTGAATGATACATATTCCTCAGTGACTTACCAGTAAATTGTTGTAGCGTGGAACAGATGAAATTAGACTATTTGCTTGATCAACTGCTGTCCCAGGTCTAGGACAGCCACATCTGTACTGAGTGTATTGCTTGCCTTTACTTTTATAATTTCTCTCAGAGTACTTGATATATTAGTGCCCTTGAAATCTTTCCACCTTGTTTGGTAGATCAGCATTCACATGCTGAGCAGGAATGGAATAAGCAACATATTTTTCAATAAGCTCCATCTCACAGTCACCACTTTAATTATCAAACTGAGGATCATCTTTAATCCACAACAGCATATGTATTTCTTAAATTCACAATCCAAGTTGGATGGCCCACATTTCTGATCATGCATCTAACCTCTGAGTGTTAGTTCCTCTCATTGTGGCAAATATATTGGTAATGTTTCCTTCGAAAATGTCTTTTTCTTCTATTACCTGTTGCAGCATCTCACATGCAGAACAATTAGTTCCTGTCTGAAGTTTATGAGCAACAGCATAACATAATGTTGAAAATTAACATATATTCAGAATTGGTGCAGAATCGTGAATCTTCCAAATATATTTGTGTACAAGGATGTTCTGAAGAAGAAAGTGGAACCTTCTGATCATCCATTCAACCTTCTACTCCAGTAGGAAAACACATGGGGAAACAACACGTGTTTAAAGATTTTTTCCCAGAAACTGATTGGTGCACCTTTTTGTTGCTTTCATTTGGTATAATTCTAAACTGTTGCCCAAGACTTCACATGAGTTTAGAGGATGCAGAGTGTAATGTTCATACACACTACTCCCTTCTGCAACAGTTAGACATTGGTACTGATCTTCACTGACTTTGCTTGTAGGCTCAACATCAAGCATAGACAAGTCTGGTACAGTCAGACTACTTTGTATAAATAATTGTGCGCCAGTAGAAATGCAAAAGCAACTTTGATCTTTCCGATATCGATCAGCTGTTGCCAAATCCGCATTGTCATGCTTCACTCCTAGAGTGTTGACATTCACTTGTAAATTGAGAGATAAATACACAACTTTAGCCAGTTTAGACATCTGTGTTTGCAATCTAACAGTAACTTGGAAAGGATAAACGGTATGCAATGAAATCACTTCAAACATTTTCAATATTTGAAGCACAACAGGGATATCAGGAACTACCATGTCATTCAAAACACTTCGAGGAGGAATGCATTTTCTGTTATAAAACCACATTCAGTGTCTTCAAACATATATTAGTCACGGGTGAGAGTGGGAAAAGCTGGATGAGTGTGGTTTTGATAGTTGCAGTTGTGGTTGTCAGATGTATAAGCGTGGGGTACATACCCTATAGAGAATGCCTCAGCACGGGGCATTACGAATAGTGGCAAAACTGTAGACCTTGGTTAGAAAAGCCACTGGTGACAGCTGCACACCCTTGGCCTAACATAATCGTTAGCATAACCTTTGCTTAAAGTGTAGTTGAGACTCTCATGGAATGTTTGCAATACATCATAAAAACTCTAAACAATGGTTGAGGCAGAGAACAACTCTGTAGTTGAATAAAACCAGTGTCGCCACTTTATAACGGCTTGTGCAAATGCGCTAAAAATGCCAAGCCTTTTGGGCATATTGTCCTTCGTCAGGGCAATTAGCTGTAAGGCAAACCATGTTGACCCCCAAAAGGTGCATGTTATGTGAAGCAACAGAATGGGAATCAAGCCAATATCACACAGTCATAAATGGTGTGGAAGCAACAGAATTCCAGTGTGGGCAAAACATCAGAGTAGGCAGAAAAACAGTTTGAGCAAAAATAACAAACAGATTTCCACACCCAAGCTCCATATATTTACAAGCTCTTCACATCAAGGCAATCTATTATGAAAATTGGACCAACATCCCCATAGTGCAGTGATAAAAAAAACAGTGTGGACCAGAAAGCACAGTGTGAGCAACAAAACACATTAACACATCCACGCGCCATCTTTTTTACATTTGTTCACATCAGGGTGAGTCAATATGTAAATTGGACCCACAGCACAATGGTACCGTATATAATAATGCATATCAGTGGATGTGCATGAGGAGATGAAAAGGAAAGGGAAGAAGAAAAGTAATGAGTTAGACCAATATGTCACGACAGAACAATTACATCTGTGACATGATAAGATATGGCATTTATACCAGACCTATACACAAGTGTTTCAAGGGGCAATGAGTCAAGGGAGGGGGAATGGAGGGAAGACAGACAACGATCCTACTAGGCCAGGTGTCATTCAGATCACGCAAGTGCATGGGAAGGCGGAAGGAGGAAAGTGCAGGAGGGGCAGAGGGAGGGGACAGTGCAGTACATGGGATAATAGAATAATAAACAATAAGTAAAAGTAATGGCCAGCAGGTGGCAAGTACAAGGGTAAGTGCAGACATCAGGTGTCAAGTGCTGGTAGTGGGACTGAAGGGATACAGAAAATAGTCCCCAAGTGCAGGGGTTGCCAGGAAGGTAGTGCAGGTGTTCGACTGGCGGGGGAGAAGACCTGGGCCCAAGATTAGAGGGTGGCCAGGTAACCAGTGCAGTATCAGCCAGGAAGTCAGCAGGGGAGAGGAGGAGAAAAAGCAGAAGCAAAGAGAAAGGTTTTGAGGTGCTTCCGGAACCGGAGATGATTCTCCTCAAGTTTCAGGAAAGCAAGGAGGCTTTTCAAGAGGGAGGCCCCAGCCGAAGAAAGAGATCTACCACCGACTCGTTGCTTGGAAAAGCAACTGACCCTGAGGGAGTTGGAGGTGGATGAGCAAAGAGCTTGAGAAGGACGAAATTTAGAAAGAGAGAGTTGAAGATATTGAGGCCCCAGAAGGTCTTGTGGACAATGCAGAGGGTTTTGAAATTAATCCTCACAGCCACTGGGACAGGAAAGGAGGGAGCGGGTGTGCCGATGAGGAGAATCTCAGTCTTACTGGCATTAAGGCAAAGTACATTGTCGGCGCACCACTCCAGGATGGCGGACAGACAGTCAGAGATGAAAGTGGGAGAACAGGTGGCTGAGGGTAGACTGAAAATGAGCTGAGTGTCATCTGCGTAGCATTGGAAGTTGGGCAGAGTGCGGCAATATGGTGGGCAAGAAGTGTCAATTATAGGTTGAACAGCCAGGGAGAGAGGTTAGTCCCCTGGGGGACACCACAGGTAGAGATAGAGATAGAGGAGAGGAAGGACCCAAGTTGAACCTGGGAGGGTCGATCAGAGAGGAAAGAAGTCAGCCACGCCAGGGCCTGACCAGTGATCACCAGGTTATCACAGAGATGGTTGAGCAGGATTGCATGGTTGACCGTGTCAAAGACAGAAGAGAGATCAAGTAAGATGAGGACACAAGGGGTGTTGGAATCATGGCTGGAGAGCAGGTCTTCACAAATGTTCAGGAGAGCAGTTTCCATGCTTCTGGCAGCTCTGAAGCCGGTCTGATGATCATGGAGGCAACCAACAGATTCAGTGTGAAGATTGAGCTAGGAGACGGTGAGCTTTTCCAGGAGTTTGCCCAGGAAGGGAGTGATGGAGATTGGGTGGTAGTTAGCCGGGCAGGACGGGTCGGCAGAAGGTTTCTTAAGAAGAGGGTGCACAAGGGAGTGCTTCAGGGGGGAAGGGAAGACTCCAGTGGCAAAGGAGTGGTTGCAGAAGTCGGCCAGGGCAGGAGCCGCGGAGTCAATGTGATCCTTGATGGTTTTGGAGGAACAGGGATGAACCTGTTTTGATGAAACATTCATAGATTGTGTGTGAAGGACTGAGTGTGTGAAGGACTGAGACTGTACAGTATTCTCTCAACAGGCTGGGTTAGTGCAATTGGTGTTCGTGTGCCTCTAAGTTTAGACCATTATGTCTGACTTCATTAAGACGCTCTCCCATGATGAAAGCATACATCAAATGGAATGCTAATTCTGCCTGTGAAAAGTGTTGCAAGATCGCAGAGCTCACAGCGCTTCAAAACAATGGTATATGATATGATGCAGCATTTATAATGCACCTGTACACAAGTGTTTCTAGGAGCAACAAGACAAGGAGGGGAAAACAAGGGAGGCCAAAATGATCTTACTAGGCCTTCTGTCATTCTGACCGTGCAGGTGCGGGGAAGAGGGAAGGGAAGTAGTGCCAGGAGGAGAGGAGGGGAACAGGGAAGTGCAGTTAACTTTCAAGTGCAGCCAGCAGGTGTCTCATAAGTGCAGGGATAATAGGCTGTAGGGTTGCATACACAGACCCTTAAGTGCTGGGGAGCCTGGAGGCAGTGTAAGGGCAACTGGACATGCAGGAGCCTTGGGAAGAGTTCAGAGGGTGACCAGGTGACCAGAGCGCAGGGCAGCCCCATGCATCAGCAGGGGAGAGGAAGAGAGAAAGCGAAAGCAAAAAGGAAGATCTTGAGTTGCTTCCGGAACCGGAGGTGGTTGTGCTCAAGTTTGAGAGTGGCAAGGAGGCTGTTCCAGAGGGAGGCCCCTGCCGAGGAGATAGATCTGCCCCCAACTCTCTGCTTGGAGAAGCGTCTGAGCCTCAGAGAGTTGGAGGTGGATGAGCGGATAGCTCGAGAAGGAAGATGTTTTGGAAGAGAAAGTTGGAGGTAGAGCGGTCCCAAGCCCCAGAAAGCCTTGTGAACAATGCAGAGGGTCTTTAAGTTGATCCTTGTAGCCAAGGGGAGTCAGTGAAAAGATTTGAGAGCTGGAGAGCTACGATGCCGAGGTTTGATGCCAAGGACAAGTCTTGCAGTCCTGTTCTGGATAAGTTTTAAAGGTCAAAGAGTAGAGGCAGGAATATTTAGAAAGCGGCTGTTGCAATAGTCCAGCCTAGAGAGGACCAGAGCTCTGGAGACAGTGAGCTTCTGGGGGAAAGTGAGAAAAGAAAGAATACCTCTGAGGAGGTGCAACTGATAGTTTGACTTCAGAGCTGTGAGGAAAGAAGGAGGGGGTGGAGTCAAAGATAAGATCAAGGTTATTAGCCTCACATGAAGGACAAGTAAGAGATGCCAGAGTGGGTGGCCAGAGAGAGAGTGGAAAGGAGGGAGCGGGTGTCCCAATGAAGAGGATCTCAGTCTTGCTGGCATTAAGGCAGAGATCATTGGCGGAACACCATTCCTGAATTTCAGCCAGACAGTCTGGTATGAGAGAAGAAGCAGAGGTGGTTAAGGGGAGCCACAAAGAGAGCAAAGTGTCATCCACATAACATTGAAAATTGGAGCAGAAAGTAGCGATGCAGTGGGCAAGAGGTGCCAGTCAGTGGTTGAAGAGCCAGGGAGAGAGGTTAGACCCCTGGGGAACATCACAATTAGAGAGAGAGATAGAAGAGAGGAAAGACCACAGTTGGACCTGAGTGGTTTGGTCGGTGAGAAAGGAGGTCAACCAGGCCAGGGCCTGATCAGTTAAACCGAGGTTGTCCCAAAGATGATTGAGCAGGATGGCATGGTTGACCGTGTTAAAAGCAGAGGATAGATCAAGGAGAATGAGGACAGAAGGGAGATTAGAGTCAAGATTAGAGAGCAATTCTTCACGGGTGTTCAGAAGAGCAGTTTACGTGCCTCTGGCAGCTCTGAAGGCAGACTGGTGGTCATGGAGGCAACCAACAGATTCAGTATGTAGATTAAGCTGGGAGATGGCCAGCTTTTCCAAGAGTTTGCTCAGGAAAGGAGTGATGGAGTTCGGGCGATAGCCGCAGGGAAAGGATCGGCCGAGGGCTTCTTTAGAAGGGGGTGCACAAGAGAGTGCTTGAGGGGGAAGGAAAGTTCCACTGGCAAAGGATTGATTGCAGAAATCAGCCAAGGCTGGAGCAAGGGTGTAAATGTAGTCCTTGATTTTTCTGTATGAGCAGGGGAGAAACTACTTTGATGAGACTTTCATAAATCAGGCTTGTCTAGAAACATTGTGAGGGGTGAACAGGGGAAAAGAGGAGGAGAGATGTCCTCAGAAGGGCCAGGAGTGGTAGAGGAGGAAGAAGAGGAGGTAGAAGAAGAGAGGGTGGACAGGATGACTTGAGTTTTGGTAGTGAAAGGAGAGACCAAGGCCATGCAGGAGGCCTGGGATGGACCAGGAGAGGTGGAGACTGCAGCAAGATTGGCCAGCTCCTTGCAGATTTTGAAAAGTTTGGCTGAGTTGTTAGATGCTGCAGAGATACGTGCTTGGATGTCGTCTCTATTCTTAGAGAGGACCCAAAGCCTGACCTACTTTGGAGAAGGTGGCAGGCCAATTTGTCAGGGGGTCACCCAAGACCCTCCATATCCTCTCTGCCACCCTACACTTACTTTTAAGGGCAGCAAGGTCAGAATCGTACCAAGAGTTGCACTTGGGTTTGGGCTTCAAGCAGATCCTCATGACAGGGGCAAGGACATCCAGAGTGCTCGAGGGATGAAGGTTAGAGAAGGCTGTGTCATGGTGTGAGTCAGACAAAGTTGCAGGAGGAGGAGAGAAAGTAGCAGCAAAAGTCTCTACTGACACACGCTTAATGGGTCTGATGACCGAGAAGGTAGGTGGGAGTGCTGGAGTCAGCTTGACCTGCGGGGAAGAGAGAGAGAGAGAGGTGGGAAGAAAGGAGAAAGTGATCACTCCAATAGAGAGGAGTGGTGTGAGGGTTAGAGAAAGGGAGGTCTGAGGAGATCAGAATATTCAGGGTGTGCCCTCTAGAGTGAGTCAGGCCAGAGGAAAGGAGAGAGAGAGAGAGAGAGAGAGAGGCAGAGAGAGAAAGAGAGAGAGCATGAGAGAGAATCTCAGAGGTTGTGAAAGATTCCTGAAGAAGGGCTGGTAGCATCCAGGTGGATGTTCAAGTTTCTGAGGAGGAGAAGTTGGGAGGTAGAGGCAAGGAGACAGGAGGAGAGGTCAACCCACTCAGAGGGGAAGAGGGCAACATGGCCAGGTGGTCTGCAGATAGTACTCACAGTGACAGAGAGGCCAGGAGTGATGAAGAGCCTACAGAACAGGCATTCAAAGGAAGAGTAGTGCTGCATTGCAATGAGCAGGGATCCACTCTGGGAAAATCTAGGCTACACCCCACCGGGACGGTTGGTTCAGGGTTTGGAAACAATCTTGTAGAAATCGGGACAGAGAGTGTCAAAACTCGTGACAGAGCTGGCTGTAAACCAAGTCTCAGTGAGACAGAGTACATCCAAATCAAGTTCTTCCAGGAGACAGCAGATGTCAGAGGAGTGTTTGACAACCGAACAATAATTGAGAGTAGTGATGTGGAGCAGATTGCCACATTTGAAAGACTTCCAGGGAGGGGTACAGGCCAGAGGTGTACCCTGCAGAAGTGTTGGAGGTACCAGAGGCCAGAGAAGCATCAGAGGGTGCCGAAGAGGTGGCAGATGAAGGAGGTGGCAGAGGAGCCAGAGAGGGGTGAGAAGGCATAGCAGGAAAGATAAGTAGGTTGATAAGGCACAGGAAGCATCAATCAAAGAGGAAGAGACTGGCCTCAAGGCCCTGGACCAAGATGGTGCCATTTAAGTAGACATTATTGATGGAACAGAGACCATATGGCGGGTCCATAAGCCTGGTGAGGGAACGACAAAGAGTGCTGGTAAGTGTCTGTCTGGAGGAAACACTGGTATAACTATCAGCGATAGGGAGGCCTAGGTTGGAGACCAGGATGTCCCTTTTGAACTTCTTCCTGCCAGACTTAGTGAGAGGGAAGGAATAGTAAATAGAAAAGCAGTTAGAAAAGATAGTAACAAAAATATGCAAAAGCATCCAAAAAGATCCAGAAAATGGCGCCTTTTAGAGTTTGAAAAAGATACATTTTATTATCCTCTATAGTCATAAATTTGCCCTTATAATAACACGTGTTTCGGCCTCAGCCAGCCTTTTTCAAATCAGGGCTGGTGTAATCAAACTAGCAAGAAGGTACATTAAAATATAAATGGTGCACAGAAAGATTTCATATTTTTCCCCTCCTTCCTCTCCTCCTTGTGGTAAAATTGGTGTGTTCACCATCGGAGGTAATTGAAAACGGACCGTTTTTAGAATCTGTGAACATCTGGCCAAAATTGGGAGCCAAGATCCCAACCTACCCCTTGCAGTAGATTGGCAAAAGAATCACCAGTTGGATGATCAGGCTAACATACAATTTATTGGTTTACAATAAGTTACTATAAATAAGAGGGGTGGAGACAGAGTTCAAGCATTACGACAAGCAGAAGCTATAATAATTTGTCTCTTTAATACCACTTTGCTGTGTTTAAATCTAGACACTGAAATGGCATCATTCTTATAATAACAAAGATGCATTGATTCTCATTAATGTGATCTTAATAATCTTATATGTACGCATGTGACGCTGTATTATTAACAGATAATTATTTTTTCAGTCTTGTATCTACAGCTTATTACTCGTGATTTTTTCCAGGAATGTCTGTGCAGAATAATGTGCTTATTTCCTCATTACACTCCTTAATGTTCTTGACATGACTGCCTGCAACTAATATACAACAGTCGGGTAATGTCCTCATTGTACAGATGATAACAATGTGCTTGTTTCATTACAACACTTATTAGTATTCTTTATATGACTGCCTATAAATAGTATGTAACAGTCAGGTAGTGCCCGCCTATTACAGATGAGACACGACTAATGTTAATTTTTCTAACCCAATTAGTGGGTCTATGCCTTTTACGGTATTCATTAATATAGACTAAGATGACAAACTTTAAGTGATCCTATTCAAATACTTTATGGCATAATACACACCAGTTCGAGTAATGAGTACTTTTAACTCTGTTCTGTGATCCTGCATTGGGAGAACCGGGATTTCGAAACGACAAACACTTTATTTAAAAAAAGCAATCCGCGCTGCGTGTTAGTTGATTGACAACTGGGCTAAGAGGCGGACTAAGTGTCGCGTCACCATGGGAACAAATAAAATAGTCCCAAGATGGCTCCCGCTTTCATTTCCGAAGCCAACGCAAGTGACTTCAGTTCTTGGCAAGTAAGTGGCGCTTCTAGCTCTCGCATACTGGGGATATATGGAACTTTGGTTCCAGTTTAATATACATCAATAGGTTTTAACACATAGCATGATTAATGTACGTCTGAATCAGAATGAGAGTGAGTAGGGACGCTATGTAAAGGAGAGAGTCATGCTGCGCTTGCACATCCGTGCATTACTTAATTACGGCAATTGGACTTGTACGATTATTCTTCTATTACTTATGAGATTTTAATGAAGTGAAGTCTGGAGCATAGCGTCTTACAAGTAAAGACTTGGGACTCTAAACTTTGCATTTAAGTATGAGGTAAACCGTGGGTAACTTACTATCCGGTTCTTGTCTCTTGTTTGTCTGTATGTCCCTCTCATCCTCTCCTTTTCTCTCCCAATCCCCTACCCCCGTTTCCTTTATTTTACATGATTCATAAATGTACTCTTTGCTGATGCCAAAATAATGTTCATGTTTGCATATTATGTTTTCTGTTTTCATTATGATGTTCTTTGCTTTCCTATGGGGAATGTTTTTCTTTTTGAAATGTATGGCGCAATACATAACGTTATACAATTGTTTTGTTGGATTGATATTTTTGAAATATGAAATCTTTCTGTGCACCATTTATATATTAATGTACCTTCTTACTAGTTTGATTACACCAGCCCTGATTTGAAAAAGGCCGGCTGAGGCCGAAACGCGTGTTATTATAAGGGCACATTTATGATTATAGAGGATAATAAAACATATCTTTTTTGAACTCTAAAATGCGCAATGTTCTGGATCTTTTTGGATGCTTTTGCATATTTTTGTTAATATTTATGACGGATTCCCTCCGGCTTACCGTCGATCCAGTGACCTGCGACGATACCCGATACATTTGTGCAAATAAGAGGGTATTCCTGTCCCCATTTTTTGGATTTGGCTTAAGTTATTTTTGCCTGTAACCAATGCTGAATGAGTTGCCCAATAGACCAGCTGTACCACTAAGCCTTACATTTCTTTTCTAAACAGTTAGAAAAGATAGGTGTGACAGAGAACACCATAGGGGCTGTTGGGAGGAAAGAGGGGGTATGGGGAGGGGGGCCTGGGCAGTGGGATAGCACAGGGGGGGCAGACAGGAGGGAGGCACTGGGGGGTCTGAAAGGGAGGGGGCACAACAAAGGTTGCATGGTGTGTATGACGGTACAGAGAATGGAAGTACAATAGGTGGGGATACAAAGAATGTAAGACAAGTGGATAGTGGAAGAAAGATTGTGTGTTGAATGAGTGGGTGGTGATAAACAGGGTGGATATAGGTATGGTGAGTAGGGATTGTGAAGGAAAGCGTAGGATGTGAGTACATCAGATGATAAGCAAAGAATGTAAGTAGCATGAGTACACATATACAGAATGCAGGTACAAATAGTGACTGTTAGGTGAATCAAAGTGAGAATAAAACACAGGAATAAGATGGGTTACAGAGAATATATAGTGAGGGGATATATTAGGTGGCTGCAGATCCAAAATATAATGGTAGGCTGGTGCATGCATGGTACATGGAAATAAGATAGGTGTGTCAGAATAAAGACAATAGGAATAAGTTCAGTGAGTGAAGATACACACAAAAATAAATAGGATGAGTGAAAGGATATACAGAATGTACTGTACTCACAATGTCAACCCAAAACCATTAACCTGTGGAAATATATATCAAAGGTCACAATGAGATCATGAGTGAACAGGTAACATCAAGCAGTAACCACCCAGTAGCTAATTGATCAGACAAAAATAGACATGAATAGAAGTAAAAAACTGTTTTAATCTGTAAATATTAAAAACACAGTTTTAACCATGAATACACACAACACATAGTACAATCCATATGAATAACAACACAAATGTGCACTTATTAATCACAGAAAAACAATACATTTGTAGAGAAGGAGCCAAGTACCCCCACCTCAACCACTTCACCCATATTGCCTATATGTTGGGAACCAGAGTGTGAGACACATGCAGCACCATTGAAACTACAGATACCAAGGAGAATCCTGGAACAAAGGTTCCCATTGAGAAAGCCATACCTGCATACAAGACAGTATAATGGGCATTTGAATGAAATTCCTAAAGAAACAGACCAGATGACCAGATGAATGAAAGAGCAGAATGGTTATGTCATACACCAAGCAAGGCTGACGTACATAGAAGAGATGCAGAAAAGAGAATGCAGATATTCTAAGGCATCAAGAAAGTATCAAAGATAAGTGACATCTTGGGCTCAAGATGAAGAAACTTATGCTACAGAAACAATGAAGATATTTAGTCATTTTACACTTGTAAATATGTAAAGAAATGCAAGCAGACAGAGTATTCATGAGGCTAGCTATATAGTGAATAGAATGCATCATGCCCCAATGTATACATTTATAGGAATGAGTAAAGAATGGATGTTTCCGGAGGCGCGGCCAGCATGTGAGCGGGAAGACCGTGAGTTCTTGGAGCTCCTGTTGCTGCCGGCATAATCCTGAAAAATGTATCCTGTTTGGTGAGATGCAAATAGTAGTAAACGTATCCACAGAGGGGCGGACGTACGCTGCACAGTCGTGAGTGGTTTGTTCTGTGAAATTGACAGCCTGTCAGTGCTGTTCGACAACGACTGCCAGACGCGAAAAGTGCGCCACCTAAATGGCCGACGCAGGCTTCGCAAGCTGATGTGAGGGCCTGATATACTGGAATATTGACTGTGGCTGCAGCTGTGACCTGCATCCGATGACCGGAACAGAGAGAATAGGAACGGTTTGCAGGCAAACGAGTAGCTGAGATGATCATCGCAGCGGACCGATCGACGCGGGCGAGCACTGCTTGTGGTGGAAAGACCGTAGCATATGAAGAGTAGGGTGACAGCATTGCCGAGATGGGTGAATGTTTCTGGAGGCAGGGCCCCCCGGAAGATCATGAGAGCGGTGCAGAGATACGGACACCAACACACGCCGGTGAGTGCTACTGAAACGGTGCGCTGCTGCGCAAAGCTGCCCATTGCCTGTCCAGGACCTCCTGGTGCCTCCCTCTCCAGCTCCGAACTTCCCCTGTGGCGCCACTTACGGGAGGGGGTATACCATCATGCCAGGCTGCACCTGCGGTTGAATCCGGGCCGCCTCAGAAGAGGAGCGTGTGCAGGTGTCTGCAATGAGGGGCTATCACGAGCAATAGAACACCGGGGAGACCTGTGGTAAGGGCTCTCTGTGCAGAGACGGCATGCCCTGTTAAAACAATCCAGCTCCCTGTGTTGCATGAAAGGACGGCGCTGAACCATCTGCCTACCCCCTCGTAGCAGTGGCATTCGACAGGGACCCCCCTGATGCTGGCCAGGCAAGGTGGTGTCTGTAGGTGGGATGGAGAGAGGGCCCTCGAGAACCGGGGTCATGATACGTCTGACACACCGTGAAGGCACCTGGTCCCCCCCCACCATACCCACGGTGCCCGAAGCAGCCGCGGTGGAACATGACCCAGTTGCCACTCTATTAACACTCAGAGATGTGTGAGGCATTTTGGCAGGACTTGAAAGAAGGGCTGAAATACAAGACCTGGCCCGTCTCGGGACAACAGAGATCCAGATGTGTGTCTAGTATGCTCTGGATCAAGCAACAGAGGCACGCAGGGCTATTTTACCTGACTCTGGGCTGATAACACTAGATCTGTTCGGTAGACATTGGGGCATTGGGACAACCCAACGGTGCAAATGACACAGAGCACCGCAACATCAGTACCTGCAATAAAGTGCTACATCCAGACCAACAAACATGATTGATCACACGTTGGAACCCAACGAAACAGTGGCACTCCACATTTGAGGAGAGGTGTGTACTTGCCAAAGGGATACCACTGAAACAACAAAGCTTCGGATAAACGTCGGAAACACCTATGACCACATAAAGGAAGAATACAGACCCACGCAACCTAACTCTTAGGCGATGTAAGCAGAACTGTCCGGTGGATATTGGGGCCACGCATGACCACAGGTGGCACTGAGCATCATGACTGTAGTAACAGCGGGAAAAACATCCTGCACTTATCAGACCTACCCTGTCTGCTGCCTTAAACCTAGCACTTGTAAATTGCTGGCTGCACTACCACTGTTTGTTGCCGTTATTATTTATTGATTGTTATTTATCTGTTTCTCCTCTGCTTCGCACTTTCCACTTCTCCCCCCTTCTATGCACTTTTCCCCTCCCCCTTTCCCATGCACTTACGCGTTCTCAATGTCACTGGGCCTAGTAAGATCGCTGTTTTGTTCTCCCCTGTTCCTCTCCCTTGCCTTGTCGCGCTCTGAAACACTTGTGTACGAGCGCGATAGAAATAAAATATCAATATCAATATCAATATCAAAGAGCTGCACTCAGGTGAGACAACACAACTGGTTACCTATTGGACACAAACAAAGCAGAGTGCTCCCAACATCTGATGTGGGTTGTGTCTTGCCTAAAGGGATGCTACTGAAACCTGTGGCGGGAAGACATCTGTTGGGTGACGACTATTAAAGGCAGAACAAATATAATACAGGGCTATAAGGGCCGGCTACAAATATAGCTTAGAGCCTTCGCTGTAGAGCACCACAAGAGGCACGATTGACACTCCTGGACGAAATATACAATTCCCCCCACAAAAGAAGAAAGAACCACCACCCCGCTGGAACGGTCACAGACTCGTAACCCCGGCCTCGCAAAGAAGAGGGGCAACCCACTGGTGTCCTGAAGTGGTGGCCTCTTACACGAGGAAACTGCTGCAAATGGCCTGTTTCGGTGCATTGAACCCGCTGACAGTGCAGAACCCTTGCATAACCTCTGCCTCTAGAGGCGCTGGTCTGGGAAATGTGTAAAGATAAAGCTAAGAAGGCGACCACACAAGGCACCATGGTTCAGTTTGCAACCACTACCTCTGTTACTATGACGAACGCTGAACCGCAGATAGTCTCCCCTCGACATCTGAAACATTAACGCTAAAGGATGTGATGGCTGCCATTGCCAACTCTCGCTCCTCCATGGAGAAGAAAATGGACGGCATCTCGGCCGAGGTCTCGTTTCTCCGGCATAACTTCATGAAATTAACCCCACGTACTGGTGAGGTGGAACAATGTGTCTCTGGAGTGGAAGATGACCTGGGAGGAGTACACCAACAACTTTCACAGACAATGGCATGCCTAAAAACAGTGGAGGCGCGAGTGGAAGAATGAGATGGCAGGTCACGCCGCAATAACATCCGCATCATTAGCCTTCCGGAGAATACGGAAGGACTTAGTATGGAGCTCTTTCTGGAACAATGGTTATCGGACCTGTTTGCTCCGAAATCCTTTTCTAACTTCTTCTCAATTGAGAGAGCCCATCGGATGCCAACGGGGAAGCCGATCCCAGGTGCCCCTCCCAGAACAGTGATCACTAAACTTTTGAACTACCGAGATAGAGACGCCATCTTACAAATTGCACGCAAAAAAGGGGCAATCATGCATAAGACTCCAGAACTGCTTTCTTTCCGTACTGTACCCGGAGGTGCAAAAGGGTAGACAATCCTCCGAATACCTGAAAAGGAAACTCCACTCTATGAATATAAAATACGGACTGCTCTTTCCAGCCCAGCTCAAGATTCAACACAACAACACCACGATGCACTTTACGAACCCAAGAGAAGCCTGGACGGGGGCAGAGACTCACATAGAAGGGAACTGGGAATCAAATGGTTGGGACCCCTGGGATAGACCCTGTGCCCGGCCACACCGGGACCGCCCTCCCCGGTGTCCCCTACAAATGGAACAGAATGATCTGGAACATGGAGCAGATCCTTGAGAACAATGCCCTGCAGGATAAGCAAAAAAAGAATGATTACGCAGGGCCAACCAAGAACATACGCATCTATATGGGTGCTCACTGAAGTCGCCCACAAAATATTGACACCAAAAACGACCACAGCTGGGGCGGCTAATAGCCCCCCTGTGACTCCCAGTGGGTGTTGTAAGTTATTTGGTTAAAGTCAGGAGTAGGTTTTAGTTGTCTCCAGGCTAATATCAGGGTGACAGATATTTTGAGTTGGGGTGGAGTATGGGGTGGAGTATGGGGTGGGGGGAGGGGCTAAAAGAAATGTTTGTTATGTTTTTTGTTTAGAGGTGTTACATGAAGGTTGGAATGGAGAATGGGATTTGTTTAGTCAGGCATGGATTCATGGGCCACCACACAGATAGCTATCTAACAATGCAACACAACAGAGTACTGCCATCATATTACCCACCCACGAAGCATGACACAGCGCACTGCAGCACTTACTCCTCATAGACTGAGCTAGCCTGACAATAAAGATTTTACCCTTATACTCCTGACCTGGGATGTCAACAGGATAGGTAGTGACCTTAAGAGGAGATTAGTCATTCAAATGCTGAACAAATATGCACCGGATATAGCATTCCTTACTGAAACCCACCTTCCGGGTACAACCTGTAATTTATTTAAACACCCCAACTACCGCACTGCGATACACGCTGATTTCACCATTGGCTCACGGGGTGTACTCATACTAATGCACAAAAGGCTTCCTTTCACCCTCTCTAGCATGACACAGGACACAGGGGGTAGATTTATATATGCCATGGGAGCATTGTGGAATCACACAATTGCCTTCTTGGCAGACTATTCACCCCCCGCATTGATGACTGCATTGGTAAATGATATTACACCGGTAATTGCCAACAACTTGTCAGATATGTCAATCCTGGTGGGCGACTTCAATGAAGTGATGAACGTGGAGCTAGATCGTACAAACTTACGAGGGAGAAACCCTAAAATTCATACCAAACTCGCCACCTTCACTGACCATTCACTTGTACTGCCCATGTTGATGTGCACTATTTGTACAAACTTGCTGTACTGTTTCCAATTATGTACCTAATATATTTGAGTAAATATTGCTCTAACGAAGCCTTTTGTGACCTATGCTATTAATGAAGCTCATCTTACCCTCTTATGTGTTTGTGTGTGTGAAGAACTGAGAAGTGTAGTTCTGCATATGCATAGCTTACATTATTGTGCTACATCCTTTGTCTGGTTGTAGAAGTTAATGAACATTTTAAAACTGCTACTCACAATATCCCTGTTCAGTGTATGATAAAGAATCTTGCTCTGCCACCCTCCAAAGTCACAAGATACCAGCCTATGATTAAATCTATTCTACACGACAAATGCTTCAATTTTGTATAGCTTATGCTAAAAAAGTCTATATTAAGAGAAAGTTTCCTTAAACCACTGCACCTCACAAAACTCTTTTCTGTTTTAGGCACTATTTCAAAGCACAGTGCCTTTTCTACGTGAGGAGAGCAGGCAAAATCAAGCTCATATGTCAACTGTTCAGTGAGGGCTGGGATTGCACTGCTGAGGCCCATTTGTGCTTCTTTTTCATGGAACAATTCATATTTGTGAAACCACTCTAACTCGTTTACATAAAGGGAGATTCCACTACTGAGGCAATTCTTATGTTCTTTATGTGTGCAGGTTTAACTGCTAGAGTGATGTTACATGTGTTGTATATGAGGGAAGTGTGCATGGCTGAGGTGCATGCTGTAACCATTCTATTTGACAAAAATCTTACACCTGTTCAGCCCACAGATATGTTTGCTACTTGATGGAGGGCCTTGAAGCAGTGCTTGCTACCAAAGAAAAAGTTGACCCCGGCACATATTTCTTTTACAAATTAAGAATTGGGTTTACCAAAAAACAACATAAAAAAAGACTATATTCTAAATACTCTCATAGACAATCATAGAGTAACATCCACTGCAGGATAAAGACTCTTTTGCCAAATTACCAAACAAAACTCTTTTCCAAACACTAAAAGTGGTTATAAAAACATTCTAAAAAGAATCACATGTCTAATGCTCGAAGATCATTTTTTTATTTTCATGGCAACAAGTATACTTAGTGATTTGTGACCATGCACCTCAATGTACAGCCTACGGTGACATAACCGAAATCCATTGTCTTTCCTATTGAAGAACTTCCAAAAATTATGAACACACATTTTTTAGATATACAGTTGTACCACTTTATTTTTTAACAAATACAGAAAGATAAAAAAAATAACTTCTCAAAGCCCCATTCTGAGCAAAGTATCAAATACAACCTTTAGCAAAACAGTGAGAAAGAACTTTTAAATGCCAGCAATTTTCGGTCACAAATAACAATAGCATAACATGGACTGCTGCTTCATCGCTCTCCTTAAAACACTGAAGTAAAACACTGAAGTAAATGGGAAACACCTGGCTTTCAAAATAATAGTTATAACCTTTTATAAACCACAGTTCATATAAAGCATCAAACATATATAAAAATAGACTATCACTCACCTTCAACTATTCCAATCAATGCACAGATCTCCACAAGTGCCACAGAGTCAACATCTCCAGAGTGTGGATTCTGCAATGTTCATGATAAACATGTAAACATTGCTGGCTATCATACTTTTATGAATTCAATACACAGAAAATAGGACTGTAGAAAGCAGACTACTAAAAAGGCTGACACATTTTTACTGCTACCCATCACAACCAAGCACTCTCTTCCATCATCAACACCAACCAATTGCAAAAACCAAAACACTCACATCATATATGACCCGCTCCTACTATTACTGAAGACTCTGTTGAGTGTAAAACTGTGTGGCTGATCGCAGATAGTTGGCTTTTTTGGATACTAACCTTTTTTGAAAAAGTAACTATTAACATGGACCTAGATCTGAATGATTTTAGAATAAAATGGTTTGGATTGCGGGGAATGCAGTGGTACCATGTTTTTCCTAAGTTGTTCTGTCTGATAAATATAGGGCAACCAGACGTCATACTGATTCATTGTGAAGGCAATGATTTGGGTAATGTTCAAGTAATGTCTCCTGCTTTAAAGATGAAACAAGGCTTGCAAAAACGAATTCAACTTTTTCCTTATACCATCTTTATCTTTTTCAATCTGACTCAGTGGCAAAACTTGGGCGTGGACCACCAGATGTAATTCTAAAATTGAAAAATCACAGACAAATTTTAATAAGGTAGTTTCAGCTTTCATGAGAGACCGCAAACAATTATGGATATCAAACAACAACATAGAGTTCTACATGACAAATGTGTATAGACATTACAGAGTACACTTAACTGATGAAGGAAATGCAGTGTTTCTTGATAACATAAAAACAGTACTCCAAATGTGCTCAAATTCTACACCCAGTCTACCCCAAAACAGTCCTTTTAAGGACTACTTATTTAATATACATGCAGAAATATAATAAAATAACATCTAAAAAAGGCTTTTGTTATAAATCATTTTTCATTGCCACATCTATCGTACCCCCGGCTATAAACAGGCCCATTATATACTTCTCCATGTCCCTTTCTTTATTGCTCCTTGGTTTCTTAAGTTCCTCTCTCTAGCCACTTGGGTACCTACATCCTCTTTTACTTGGTTCTTCTCAATAATGGTTGACAATCTTTCTACTTCTGATATTAACTCTGCTAGTTGTACATTGTTTTCTTTTATTACTTATTATAGTCTTCTGACTATTTGTTTCCTCACTGGGTTTGTTTTGACGTAGCTAGTGACCACTCTCCCTCTACTTTGTATCTGGCTCTTCGCTGAGTTGAGTAGGCTGAATACCAAAAAGATTCTCATACGTCTTAATATTTGCTCCTTCACTGGGATAAGCCAGATGAGCCCATGAAGGCTTTTCACTTTTCTCAAAATTGTACCTTTCACTGAGACAAGTAGGATGAACCCATGAAGGTTTCTCACTCTAATTAGTATTGGACCCTTCACTGGGAAGAGTATTGAGCCCATGAATGATCTTCACTCTTCTTGGTATTTGGCCATTCACTGGGATGATTATTACTCTGTATTTCTGTAGTTTTACTTGTCTCAGTATCAGGTATGTGTTTGTCATCTGGTGACACATCACATAGTAAATATAAGGGGTTTCTTTTGGTTTTCTGCCAACAGGTTTAATCTTATCATACTTCTGAGAGAGAGAGGAAGGGAGTTCCTTTTCGGACCAGGAGTCCTTGTTCCCAGGAGGGGAGTCTCTCCCTGTGAGGTCCTGCTTGCGGCCAACTGTAGGGGGAATACTGCATAGGAAGGCTCCCCCTTGGGAGAAGTGACTGAATCCCATGATTCGTCACAGTCGCCATGTGTCCTGCCCATATATTTAATGAGTTTCCATGCTCCCTCAACTGATAGTCAATGAAGTGCTGTACTCCTTTAACTCATGTTACTTGAAAATGAGCTGTCAATCAAAATGAATCCACCTGGCCAAAATATATGCAATTGTGTAGCTTTTGTAACACACTTCAAAAGTATGCCATTTGACAATCATCATAGAAATAGTGCCACATTTTGTAAACTGGTATGCATTAAGGCAAACATTCAGTCTAGACACAACCTAATTCCAGAAAAGCAGACCTATAGCACTCTTTTTGTAGTGCAAATAGCTTCCATCTCTGAGACGGTTTCTTACTGACTCCAATTGTGGGAACAGTTCAAAGTTTGTGCAGATGATATGCCCTCAGAGCCCCTTCCTATCTCCTGATGGACAGCCCCCTACAATTTACTAAATACTGCATTCCTGCTTGAGAAGGCATGCCTTTGTTTTTTAACCATAGTACCTTAAACCTAGGGAAACTACATCCAATTCCATGGGATATGTTGAAGACCCTAATTCCATCATTTCTGCCACAATCTGATACCCAATGTAGGCAGCTTGGGCATTCCTTTCCTTTGTGGTAGCAAATCTCATTCTCATTTGTGATGGTGCCGTCTGATATAGCTTCCTGTGTCATGGGACATTAGCACCATTGGGAGAAGGCGCTAGCCAATAAGGTGGCAAGAAACGTGGGCTGAATATGAATATTGAAGCCAACTGCCTATCCCTTTGCTGTTGCCTTCCTTCCGAGGACCAGCTGCTCTCTGATGTTACAGTGCCCTTCCCACCCTCTCCAGCCCAAACACCTGAATCTTACCCCATATGCCCACCCACATTTACCTTAGTTTCTCCACTGGCATCACCTACCGCTAGTCATAGAGATAGGAAAATATGCTCCACATGTGTGTTATTGATCTTAGCACCTTGTACCTCAGCCCCTGGGATGTCAATAGCAATAAAACTTGCAGCTGTGGGCTGGATCAGTATGTAATAGCACCAGGGTCCTATAGCTTGGGCCCTGGGCCATTACTAGCCACAGGTGTTATTGGTATATTATATAGCTCTTGTGCAGAACTTTCTAATAATTCTGAAATTTGATATTTCAGTGCTGTGGGCTTGTGGACCTACCCCTGACCCCACACATCCTTGGTGTAGACTGTCAGCATTCTTTCTTCTCCTTCCTTCAGCTGTGGTATGCCTTTAGGTGAAGAGGTGATGCAACAGGCTTTGCAGGGCAATTAGAATGAATACTCCACTATTATCTTTCCTGTCCCTCAACTCATTTACCTCTCTATATAGACCACGCTGCAGGTTTCAGCATCATTCTAAAACTGAAGTTATGGAGATGCCACAACACAAGTTGATGAGGAGGTTGGGGTCGGAGGGGATTCATCTTTGCCGCATGTGCACTGTGCGAGAGAGGTTTAAGGCCTTTTGGAGACATCAGAATAAACGTTTGGTAGGCATAATTAGGGATTTGTGCTTCTGTCCCAACACTGCATAAAACAATGGTTTACACATGTTTCAGAATGTGTAAACTATTGCAAAACCCTAGACTTACAACAGTTTACAGCAATGTTGCAAACAATGTGCAATCCTTATGTTTATTCGGTGTTTACACAACATGTTGAGGAGCGTATATTCTGTTTGTAAGGATGTAAATCATGAGTAAACCATGAGCAAACTTTACATTTACATTGTGTTGCATATTCGTAAAACCATAATAAACATGGGTTGTATAAGTTTTACAACATTTGCAAACTTGATGTGTAGTTGGCAATTACACAACATGTTGATGAATGTACATGAAGTTTGCAAAGTTCTTCTGTTTTGTAAATGAGGTAAACCTAAAGTTTACAAAATTCAAGAACTTGATGTCCAAATGGACTTTCAGAACTACATGGTTTGCACATGTGTAAACCAACATGTAAACCAAAGTTTTAAAAATAGTTTGTGAAGCATGTAACCCGGGGCAGACATTTTGTTTGCCCTGGTTTACATGCATTTAACAAAATTATTAAACTCTCAAGTTCATACAGTGCAATGATCTAACTAATGATATTCATTGCCCAACAATGCCCTGAGGGGGAACAGTCCGGACAGGATTCAATGTTGACATTGCTGGAAACATGTTTGTGTGTTGATTGAGAGAAATCGCAACCAACTTGATTAAGGAAGTTGATGTGAGCACCTCAGGTTTTTGTATCTCAAGCTGATTTTCCCCTCAACCGAAATGTGTGTGCTTCCCAGAACCCTTATGATGATGATATGTTATTTCTAACACGCTCGTACACAAGTGTTTCGGAGCTCAACCAGGCAAGGGAGGGAAAACAGAGGAGAACAAGAACAACAATCTTACTAGGCCCAGTGACATTGAGAACGCGCATGTGCATGGGTGAGGGGGAGTGGAAAAGTGCATGGGAGGGGTAAATGGAAAGTGCACAGCAAAGGAGAAACAGATAAATAGTAATACATAAACAAATAATGAAGGCAACAAACAGTGGTAGTGCAGCCACAAGTGGCAAGTGCTGGTTTTAAGGCAACAGATAGGGTAGGTCTGATAAGTGCAGAAAGAAAAAGGGGGGGAACTAAAGGGGAAGCTTTGGTGGGGGTCCTCCGTGATTCGACTGTTCCCGGACTTCAGCCCTGCGGTACAGGATGAGCATAAAACATTTCAATCAGTGAAGATGACCCTCCGAAAAAAAGGAATTAAGTATGCGATGTTGTACCCAGTCAAACTCTGTGTCCAACACAACGGGTCCACCTTATTCTTCACTTCTCGCCTCGGGTATTCCGGATCCTGGAGGTTCCCCGAGGCACTCTCCCCCACTCTCCTGAGGGGTGGTTGAAATGTATCAGTCTCCATCTGTATCGAACAGGAAAGGTGCCTTGACATTTGTCAATATCTTTGGGATGGGTCCTAGAAGCATTCCTTGATGATAGAGGCCTTGGAGCTTATGGGCCACCCGCAGCGCACCAATACCAGCAGGCACTGCGGCTGAGTTCTTAGTCTGATGTGTTATTGTTGGGGTTGGGGTGGGATGGGTTTCCGGTAGGTTATGGTTTCTGGCGTGGGTGGGAGTTGAGGGAGGGGGGATAGTACCCTGGTTTGATAGTTCTGTTGTTCGTCATCTAAGCTCTCGATGGGACCTCTATGGTTCACACATACACCTCTCGCCACTCCACACTTCTGATGTGATTCCGTCACTGTATATGTTGACCTCTCGAGTCAGGTCTTCCATCATTGCTACGCCCTGCCCGATATGGCAGTTCACATAGCGGGCGGGGGTAAGTCGAATACTGTCTCAATCCTGTCTTGGAATATCAAGGGCTTCACTAACCATAAGAAGACTCGATTAATTGCGAACTACTGTAGAAATCATAGTGTCAATGTTCTTTGCCTCCAAGAAACACATCTTGCAAAGGGGGCCCTCTTGCCCAAACTCTCGGGGTGGGGCATTCATAGGTATGAATCGTCTTACTCATCTCACTCTAGAGGGGTGGCCATTTATATCCATGGATCCTTACAATACAGACTGCATGAACTAATTAAAGATGATGGAGGTAGATTTTTAATCCTGGCCGGGGAGCTGCGGGTTGTCAAGCTTCTTCTTTTAAATGTGTATGCCCCGAATACAGACTCTCCTGAGTTTCTTTTACCAATGTGCTGCACATATTCATAAATTTCCCGGCTATGGGATTGTGTGGGCCGGGGATTTTAACATGGTTCTCACGCTAGACATGGATAGATGAGGGACCTGTCAAATTTCCCTTCCTATGGCGGTCAGGGCCTGGACTGCCATTTCCCGATACCATGAGATGTCTGACGCTTGTCGTTCTCAACACCCAGCTACCAGGGAATATACATTCTTTTCGGGTGTACAGGGCAGCTCCTCTAGAATCGACTATGTAATGGTCACTCCCCATCTCCTTAGAAATATAGCAGAGGCTTCCATCCTCCCTCGAACCTTGTCGGATCACTCGCCTGTACTAGTCCGAATTGCTGCCATCGCGGAACCACTGGGTAATCTGCGGTGGAGATTCAGGGCTCAAGCCCTTGTGGATGTGGCATTTAGGTCCGAAATAGAGCAGGATGTCCAAACTTTTTTCCAGTTTAATGCAAACTCAGTCCCAGATCAGTGTACAATATGGGAGGCCTTTAAGGCCTATGTGCAAGGTTGTTGTCTGTCGAGGAAGGGTGGAGTACTCTAATCTGTCAGACGATCCAATGCGGCTTTTAGAAGATAAGATCAGAGAGAAGGAGAACGCACAGGGTGAAGGTGAATCCCCTGAGCTCTGCTGCAAGCTTAAATCCCTTAGGGATGAGCATTTGCAGCTAGCAGCTAGACAGGAGAGATTTCTGGGCGATCCCATCCTAGCAATGAGGTATGGGGAAGGGGACCGTCCGAGCAGGACATTAGCCTGGGCCATCCGGAAGGAACGCCAATCCACCAGGATTTCGAAGTTGTGGGTCGGGATGGGCACTTGATCAAAGACTTGCAAGGGATTAATACTGAGTTTTGCAAATGTTATAACCATTTATATACCTCCCGCCCGCTCTTGGGGCATGATGCCCTGACCCGGTACCTTGATGAGATTGCGTTGGGTTGGCTGGATCAGGAACAGGGCAGCTCTTTCAACGCTCCTATTACTGAGGAGGAAATTCATAAAGCTATAATGTCCCTCCCAAGCGGCAAGGCCCCGGGGCCGGATGGATAACGGCCGAATTTTATAAGGCATATGCAGACCTCATATTGCCTCACCTCCTGAATATGTTCGATTATGCATTCTCCAGGGGCTCCCTTCCAGAATCCACCAGATCAGCTCTGGTAACTATCCTTTTAAAGCCAGGCTGGATTTAGAGCACAAGCAATTCTCAGTCGCACTGCGCCCAAGAGTCAGGCTACTTTGTAAATAAATCCATCAGTCTTATAACCACATCTCTCTTCAATTACTTGCAACACATGCCTATATTGCATTCTTGGGCACAGTGTGACTGAGAATTGCCCGTGCTCTAATTGTTTCCACAACTGTGGGTTGTACTTGGCAGTACTCCCACACATCTCAGGCACCTGCAGCCTATGAGCACTCTTAATGTTTATTCATACAAGCGCTGTGGTTTTGTGACTTTTTATGCCAAACCAGGCTGGATTTATCCCAGGCCACTGTACCCAATACAAACTAAGGCACCTGTTTACTCTTATGCACAACGTGAATCCAGAGGTCCCCATCGCCATCGCAGCACTCAATGCAGAGAAGGCCTTCGACTCGGTCGAGTGGCCCTTCCTCTTCGAGGTGCTGCGGCGAACTGGGCTCAGGTTTACATACATTCAGTGGGTTAAAATATTGTACACCGCCCCAAGAGCTGCAATATACACCAATGGCATAACCTCTGAGTGTATCTACCCCACCCGTGGTACTCGCCAGGGATGCCCGTTCTCGCCGGTTCTATTTGCTCTTGCAATGGAACCGTTGGCATGTCATATTCGGGAGCTGCACGCTTTTAGAGGGGTACAGGTGGGTTCGCCTCACGCATTGATATCTCTATACACAGATGATATCCTGTTGTATGTGAAGCACCCGCAGCAGAACCTGCAACCGCTAACTCAAGAAGTATCCAGGTTCGGTGAATTTTCCGGTCTCCGAATAAACTGGTCCAAGTCAGAGGTCCTCCCCTTTACCCCCACTGTGCAGCAAGCAGATGTGGGAGACGGGTTTCGTTGGTGCCTGCAGGGAATCCGCTACTTGGGCGTTCTGGTATCCACCACACCAGATGCTTTGTACAGGGACAACTATGTAAAAATCCTAGAATTAATTAAACAGAAGGTGGAAGCGTGGATATTATAGCCCATATCCCAGGTGGCCCGCATCGCGCTGGCTAAGATGGTCATCCTTTCTTAACTTTTGTATATCTTCACCAACGTCCCACTGTGGCCCCCTCTGAGATTCTGGACCCATGTTAGGAGATTGATGACCTGATTGGTCTGGGCTGGAAAACCACCTAGGATAGCGTACAAAACACTGGCTGCCCCATACGAACAAGGTGGTTTAGAATATCCTGATATGTTTTTATACTATCAGGCTGCCCAGGTACAATACATTGCCGGATGGGACTCCACCAGCCCCGTCGGACCTCATACTCATCTGGCAGCGACGGTTATCGCTCCCAATGCACTGATGGGATTGTTATGGGGCGGTAAGGAACCCGTCCCGAAAGGCGAGGTCCAACCACTGGCTGTGACCTGTAAGGCGTGGAATAAGATTTGTCAGCTTCTTGTTTCCGCCTCCCGGTACCTACCTTTCCTACCAATATATGATGTAGCCGGGATTCCACTTACCCACGAAAAGTCCTATAAAGTCCTCTTTTGTCAACTGGGTGTACAGACGTTGGGGGACGTGGTGCATAATGGCCGAATCGTGATGTGGGACAAGCTTAAAACTAGGGTTCACATAATGCTGTGACTCTATTCCATTACTATAGGCTTAGAGGTGTGCTTAAGGATGCCTGGCCGGAGTTCCCTCGGGCCCCTTCACCGCACCGGTACCATACTCTATTGCCCGGCCGGCATCTTTACAGAAACTGGTTTACACTATTTACAAGCTGGTCAGGGGTGGGAGGAAGGCGGTGGACCAAAGGCATAAGAGAGCATGGGGATCCACTTTTAATGAACCGCTGAGCGAGAACCAATGGAAGGTCATCAGTATGAAAACCCAATACATATCCTTAAATTGTCGATATAGGCTGATTCAGTTTAAATTCATTCACCAGGCTTATTATTCTCCTGCTGTTCTCAATATGTTTTTTTCCCGAGAGGCCTCCCAAATGTAAAAGGTGTGGAATGTCAGATGTTGATTTTTTTCATGTCGCTTGGCTCCTACTGCGCATCAGGCCCTTTTGGTCCAGTATTGAAGTGGCAATGATTGCTATGCTGCCTTCACCCCGGATTTACTCCCTTGAACTTTGGTTACTGGCACTGATCAAAGGGGGTACCCGTACAGAAAAGAAACTTTTAAGTATGGCCTCGGTACTGGCTAGGTACCTGGTGGGCAAAAAATGGGGAAGGTCCAAACCACCCACCTTCTCAGCTTGGCTGGAACTCATGAACATGACTGAGCAGAGAGAGACTAGATATGCCTCTACTATTCCAGTTGCATCCCGCCCCTTTGACTATTGGTCCCCTCTGAGACAATACATGGCTGATGTGTCTGCTTCGACGCTGTCCCCTCCCATTTGCCTGGTTGGGGAATGAGCGCATGGGGTCGGTGGCTGCCTGGGCTCCATATGCAAATATCTTTTTGGAACTAGGCTTTACTCAAAGGGTCAACATACCAACACACTTCATAGGAAGAACCTTAGATTGGGTTGCTGATTTAAACTTTGAGATTATTATAACGTCTAATGAACTGTGTGCCTGGACTGATCACCATCTAATATCTCTCACTATTCAAGACAGCTTACAACCTAACCAGTTGAACCTCATGGCGCCACCTCTACTCACCAGAAACAAATGTAACATAACAGTGGAAAATGTGCTTCCGCTACTCAATCCCATTACTAATCGTATTACTGTTAATTCAGACCCTGCAATCCTAGTAGACCTATTTAACTCCACGCTTAATTTACCTATTGATAAAATCGCACTGCTAAAAATGTGCAAAGGTAAGCCTCAAGCTCACCTTAATTCTTGGTTCACCTGGCACCTTAAAGCTTTACGGTTCGAAAAAGGGAACACTGAATCCCTCTGGGAAAACAACCCTACAGTCTCTAACAATGATAATCTCACTAAAATTGCATCCAAATAAAAATATGAGATCCTACAAACTAAACGTGACACATACAATGATAGAATTAACAAAGCCAGTTCTAGTACAAGAGAACTCTTTGGGGGTCATTATGAGTTTGGAGGCAGCCATGGCGCTATTAGCGGTAAATCCCCATTCTGAAAACCATTCCCCATACCCATTCGAGCCCCCATAGGGGGGCTAAGGGACCTCTGTATGATGCGGTAGGGGGTTAACGGCACCGGCATCCTTACCGGTGCCGTTAATCCCTGACCGCCGCACTCATAATGAGGCCCTTTGTCATCTTAAGAGAACTTAAATCACCCACTCCCCCAACTGAGACGTGCATCAAGGACAAGACTTGGGTGCTATTAGCGCCATGGCTGCCTCCAAACTCGTGTCCGGGTCCAGGTAGTCGGAATGGGGACTTACCGTGTGATTCCAACCTTGGAGGACCCGGTAAATCCCCATTCTGAAAACCATTCCCCATTCTCATTCGAGCCCCCATAGGGCTCAATGGGAATAGGGAAGGAGCTAATAACAGGCCCGCAAATAGCAGGCCCGTTATTAGCTCCCTGGTCCCTTAGCGGCTCCCGCTAAGGGCGGCTGGTAAAACCGGCCGGCCTTAGTGGGACTCGCTAAGGAACCTTGGAATACGGCGGTAGGGGGTTAACGGCACTGGCATCCTTATCGGTGCTGTTAACCTCTTACTGCCGCACTCATAATGAGGCCCTTGGTCTACAAATATTCAAACTAAACTGCGTTATCCAACAAAATATCTCTACTACAAGAAAAAATAGAAGCTAAAAAACTAAACTTGTCAAATATCCCACCTTTGCAGGGATCTCAGCAAGATTATTCAAAACCACTTAATCAGTTCAAATTTGCTCCAGTTTCTATCCAGGAAATGGAGAATATAATAACTTCTCTCAAACCTTACAGATGTCAGGGAGACACTTGTCCGGGAACAATAATCAAAGAAGCAGATAGGGACCTAGCCACCTTCATCACTAAACTAATCAATTCCTCATTTGACTCCTGCACTGTCACTACTAACCTAAAGGATGCCTGGGTCCTCCTTCTTTTAAAGAAACCTACTCTCGATCCAAACATCCCAACTATTACAGACCTATAACAACAGTCCCATTTCTCTTAAAAATACTTGACAAAGCGGCCTACCTCCAAATACAATCTTACCTTGAAGCTAACAATCTTCTGGGGCTCCATCAGTCAGGTTTCAGACCTAAACACGGACCGGAAACTGCCCTTATCCATCTAAACAATCAAATGGATAAGTTAAAGTACAAAGGGAAATGTGCTCTCCTCCTCCTATTAGACCTCTCTGCCGCTTTTGATTTAGTGGACCATAAAGTGCTCTGCAAGCACTTATCTACAGCTGCCTCCTTCTCCCCTGAAGCCACAGCATGGATTCAATCCTTTCTTGATAATCGTTCCATGAGAGTGTTCTCAACCACTGCACTGAGTCTGTACCCATAACTTGTGGAGTACCACAAGGCGTGTACGTCTCGCCCACGATGTATAATATTTTCACAAAGTCTTTATTTGACGACTTAGGTAATTTGGGTGATACCTACACCAACTATGCAGATGACACCCAGATTCTCATACCAATGTCTGGCGACTATGACATTGACTCCACTATGGTGAATAAAATGTACCTTACTATTCAAACGTGGATGGCCACCCACGGCCTCCGCCTCAACGACGAAAAGACAGAGCTCCTGCTCGTTGGAGCACCAGCAAGAGTAAACAAACTAAACACTCAATTTCAAACATTCAACATCGATGGTATCAATATTAAAGTTGCTAAGGTGGTAAAAACTTTGGGTTTCTATATGGACTCAGCTCTTAATTTGAACAGACAAATCAATGCTACTGCTTCGGCTACAACATACTCTTGTGAATGTATCTATGCCTTTAAACCGTTCCTCTACGCAGCCAGCTGCATTACCTTAACAAGAGCCTTACTTCAGTCGAAACTAGACTATTGTAATGCACTTTACCTCGGGTCAAGTAAACATAATGTCAATAAACTACAAATACTATAAAATAATGCTCTAAGAACTGTGCTAAGTATTCCTAGAATGCAACACATTTCAGAGGCCAGACGTAACACCAAATGGCTCTCAGACAAGGACAGAATCCAGCTCAAATCATTAACCCTCACCCATAAATGTTTATCCAATTCGGCCACTAAATACTTAATAGACAAATGTGCTATAAACATATCAAAACGTCCTACCAGAACCTTGCAGTCACATTGCCTCATGGTCTGTATTTAGAAGCTTAAGAAGTTATGGGGTAGTAGCTTTCCTGTTATGGCAGCGCAACTGTGGAATTACCTGCCTACAGCCTTAAGACCAGACCCCTCTTTCTACAATTTCAGAAAACGAAAAACAAGTTGGCTTTTTCTCATGATGCATAACCTGTTTCAGACTATTACTCATATTCACTGCTATATTACGACTCTGCTTGTTTGTATATCTTTGTAAATAAGTTGCACATTTCAGAATTTTAAAATACTATGTATATAATGTCATGTAATTGCTTTTTCATGTATCTGATTCTAAATAATATTGTAACATGTAAACTAAAAGTAATGCGCCTAGATACCTTCGGGTTAGGAGCGCTATATAAATAAACAAACAAGAACACCAGCCCATTCCAGACCGCCTTTGGACTTTTCACAATTGCCAAGCCAGAAATACATTACAATGAGGAATTGGTTCGATCACACTGGATGGATCATGTCCAATCCCTATCGAGGTCTTCCCTGATTGCTCTCTGCATTTGACATCCTCAGGCGACAATAGACATAGAAACTAAGTTACACATAACTTGACAATTGAAATCACCTCTATATAAACATCAAAGAATAGAATGTCACCCCACTCCAAGCAATGTATACATCACAGTCCCAACCAACACATAGGGCCTCATTACACGGACGGCGGTAACCATGGCGCTACTAGCGCCATGGTTGCCGCCGGTATTTTACTGATTCCGCCTTGGTAAATGGGGGAATTACCACCCCATTCCAAGCTTGGCGGGGTGGTAATTCCCCATTCACCAAGGCCCTTCCCCATTCCCATTTGAGCCCCCATAGGGCTCAATGGAAATGGGGAAGGAGCAAATAAGGGTACCGCTATTAGCGGTACCGTTATTTGCCCTGAAATCCCTCAGCGGGTCCCGTCCCTAACGTGTGGTCTGACCACATATTAAGGACGGGACCCGCTGAGGGACCTCATAGTATGGCGCTAAGGGATTACCGCCACCGGTGCCCTTACCGGTGCCGGTAATCCCTTAGCGCCATCTGTGTAATGAGGCCCATAGTCATGTTTCAGGCACATGCAAGGCATTATGAATATAGGTACCATAAATACTCATAATACAGAAAACCAAGAAACGTCTGCACACAAAGCTCAGGCTACTTACAGTCTGCTTGCATCAACACAGCTCTCTAGCCTAACCTACACCGCCCTCTAGCAGATCCACCTAGAGACAAGGCAAATGGCAATGGAGAGCATGATAAGTGCCAGTAACATAGCATCACATAACACAACATAACATAGCATAGCATAACAATACAAAACATAGCAGAACATAGCATAACATAACAGTATGATTTCATAGATGTTCAGAAGAAGTGGTTAACGTTCTCTCTGACTTCTTCATATCTCATCACACTAACTTACACATTACCATGGTGACATGTTAACCGTGGAGAAGAGCAGTTATTGTATTTCTGGCATCTGCACAGATATGCACACTGTACTATATACTTGTCAGAAGAACAGAAAATCGTAACAGTAGATACTGTCTGAAGAAAATGTTATCATGCATTATAGGCAGGAACACGTGACAGACATTTCATTCAACTCGAAAACGATTTCTGGGCTATCAATGGGAAGTTAATAATAGCTGTACTGCTCCAATTAATGCGACACACACACACAAGAATTGTATGGAAAATATAATGTCTAGCCCGTGTCTGCACAACTCTCTGCGGGCCAGACTCACATCAGTAGTATTCAACATATCTGAACAAACTGCTTAAGCAACTTGGAAAAGTGGAGCAGTCAGAACTTCGATCCATCCTCAAACGTAATTAATTTCTGCAAATGACACTGCAGCTTTCCTGGGGGCCAGATTGACATCACTCCTGAGGCCGCGTGAAGCACTTTTGTAAGTGCATCGCTGATTCAGCAAGGATGCACCCTCATCGTCAAGCCCACTCCCATCTGAGCCTGGTCACATGCGTCACAGGCTAGTCAAAAGAGATGAGTGCCGCAGATGTAGGACCTCTTATACTGTGACCCGACCTGAAAATCAAGGCTCCCGAGTTTAGTTTGACAGTAAGACTGGCTTGCACTGTCCTGTAAGGTAATACAGCAATGGCTGAAATTCAGGCCCAACATGCTCGTGTGGGCCTGTCAAAGTCGGTCGGTCTGTCTGATGAGTTACTTCACTGAGCAGCTTGCAGTTTTGATGAGTTTTACTTTAAAAATATTCTTTGAAAAAATGCAATTTGCAACACATTTTACCCAAAGGTATTGCTCAGACAGCCTGCAGGGTCGGACTGGGACAAGAAATAGGCCCGGACACCCAAAAAAAAGTGGCCCACTACTCGCCTCAAAAAAGTGGCCCACCCCTCGCCTCAAAAAAGTGGCCCACCCCTCGCCTCAAAAAAGTGGCCCACCCCGCGCCTGAAAAATAGTGCCCCTAAAACCATCATCCGTAAATCGCTTCAGTTCATGACTTCACAGGAAATGCTACTTACGGAGGGTTGATGTGTCTGTTACATTACGACACAACTCATAAAATAACATAACTTTACATACAGTTCTGTGACAGGGTCCAGTGTCCACAGCTCTGAGGCGCAGGAGTGGCATGAACCAACCACCCCCACTGCGATTTTGAGACCTGCTGCAAGTCGATGCTTAACAATAGATGATTTGTGACGTGTTGATGTATTCCTTGTTTCATTTAGAGGATGCAAATTGCTAAACAATTTCCAGAGAGCACCGTGCTAATGCAGGGAAATGGGGTGGCAGTAAACAGGTAAAGGTCATTTGAATATAAGCTTTCAAATAGACAGCAACTGCAATGGCTTGTAAAGAACAATGTGTGTGTGTGTGTGAGTGAGACTTGATACAGAGTGAACACTGACTGAGGAATCTGTTCCCAGCAAAGCGCAACACTATACAAAGGAATGCAATGCCTACCAAGCTTCTCACTGCGCAAACACAGATGTTTCTACAGAATCAGTGCCATTAATGAAACACGACCTTTCACCGCTTGACAAAACAGGAAGTGGCATCAAATAGCATTGTTACACTATGAAAAACAAGGTTATGATTTCACTAATGTGATATACATTTCATACAACAATGGATCACCGTATGCATCATTAATATCTGTGTGTATAGATCCATATTGTCAAATTACTTTGAATGCACCAGACGTCCAAGGCCAAATGATAACATTTTATTGTATAGCACTTACGCTTAAGCTCTTTTTTATAGAACAAATATGCATACAATATCACCCAACCTGTGTTGGTACTCATTTATTAACCTCCGAAGGATGAAACGCTGAGATGGCCTTGCTGGGATTCGAACCTGCGGATCACACGCACATCGCAGCAGCGCTCAACCCACGGAGCTATCATATCGGATCTAGTAAAATTACCAATTATTCTGTAGTGGATTATACCATTAAACAGGTAACTGAGATTTAAGAGCAAACCAGTTAAGTTCATCTGCAGGTCTGGTGCAAAGGTAGCTGCATGTCAGGCCTGCATGCATCTACTTTTCAGGCTAGGTTATTGTCCCATCTTCAAACAAATGTTTTCCATTGCATGATCCAAAGGAGAGCTCCAGGCAGAGAGCAAAAACTGTTGTTCCCATTCGCCATTGCTGATAGAATTCCAATCAAGCTGTGAACTGAAAAACCAAAGCAGGGCAGACTCCCCCGATCCCATTTGTAAGCATGTAACGTGTGCTCCCGGAAGGGAGACTGGAGTGGGCAGAGTTCTGAAAAAAGGGCAGGTAAGGGTTCAACTCTAATTACACCCTGAAGATGCCTAGCTCAGCTGTCTGATGATACAATGCTTCTGTTTACACCATAGGCAGTCATGAGTTTAAAATCAGCATCGTCGTAAAGATGTTATTTTAGGTTGAAGGGGGACACCAGACAGCAAATGCCGACCAAGGCGGTAGCGTTCCAAAGGAGATGCCTCTCGGCTCCCGGCGCGTCAACTGACACCCGCACATAGGTGGCACAGCTGTTTCCATGCATTCCCCATTTAGTTCATGAGCTTATCCAAAACGTGATTTATCTGCGTGTTCACTAATCCCGCTAAAGGTGACGAGTGGCACTCCTCTGATAATAAAATCCAAACTGCGCTCGGGTGATTGCGCCCCTCAAACAGCGCTATTGAGCGCACTGTTCCATGCTCGGGGACGCATATCAAGCCTCATATTTCATGTTGTCTTGTCATGGAAGCAATGCGTGTGAGGATACTGTAGGTACGCACATAGCTCGTGTGTGTGTAGGGGATTGTTGTGGGAATGGGGGTTGATAAAGCATAGCAGGGTGTATCAATATTCATTAGGACTTCGACTTGTAAGTCAATGCCAGGCTGGCCCTCCTAATCCTATGTACCCCCAGCCCCAGTGCAAGCTCTCATGTGTGCATTAAATGCAGTTGCTGTAGAAAAGGCCCTGCTCGTGTCTGTTTGTCTGCCCACTGCGTGCCTGCATGGGACGGAGCCTGCTCTGCTGGAGGCAAAGTTGGGTATATGCACCCTAAAGGCACCTTGGAGTTGCCCCCCCTGTCCCCACCCCCTCTCTATCGTTCTCCTCCCTCTGTCATTAACCATATGTTCGTCCAGGTGACATGTAACCCAGAAAGGAAGCACTTGAATACTAGTGGAGTACGGCAGACATCTTTTGACATCGTTTTCCGATTTCTCATTACATATTGATCTGTAATCAAAGGAGATACAACATGGCAGCACTTGAAACTGCCAGTGTCCCAAATAAAATGATATATCGTGTTTCTCCTTCCGTTTGCCCTTTGAAAGCCTCGGACTACTCCACACACAGGCATCTTGCTTCCTGGCATATCGGGGCAGGGATTCCCAGCCGAAAGTCAGAGGGCATCCTTACTGCTGGTGCTTTCCTATTTGCTACAAAAAGCCTATCTCAAAGACTGGACTCTTGCTGTGCAAATGCATGCGACCCTCGCCGGTGTATCTCTAGTTTGGCCGCTCTGATTCTGTGGACTGGACAGCTGCCACCATGTAGAAGAAAAACCCTGAGGCAAAGTGACCTACCTTTGACTCCTGTTCTGGCTCATGCTGGAGGAGGCTGGGGAAGGCGGCTGCTCTGCGCATCCAGTCTCGCTGGCCTGTCCTGCTCCATCCTGTCTTTCATCACGCTGTATTATCAGCACAGGCAGCATGCATGGATTCAAATACTCGCTCTGCACACCCACTGCTGCAACTTGGCCGAGAGCAGCCAGATTCTGTAATACAAAACACTGGGAGGGAGCAGGCCAGGCTGAGCCAGCCCCGCCCAGCCCTGCCGCTCCCTCCCAGTGTTTTGTAACACTGACTGCTGCTGGCGCCAGGGTGTCGCGGACCGCGGCAGTTGGCCGCTGGCCCGCCGGTTTTATCAAAGAAAGGTAACACTTCAGTGTTACCTTTCTTTGCATCTGCGGCGGGCCGGAGGTGGCGGGCGCGGGGCTCTAATTGCAAAGGATCTGTAAGTTACTTACTTACAGATCCTTTGCAATTTGCGTCTGTTCCACGAGGCGGAGGCCCTGGGGGCCGGTTCCTGAAGTGTGAAGCCCACGCCTGGGCCCGAGACCAGCCCACGTGGGCTTCAGGAAGCGGCCCCCAGGTCTCTCGCCATGATTTTCATCGGCCAAGGGCCGATTGGCCGATGACCCAATCCGACCCTGACAGCCTGTCACAAAAGGAATGAATTGTCATTTGTGACTGTGGGCTTTTTCATTGGTGCACTCGACAATTGTATGCCCCTGCCTGACCCCTGCATGAAGTAAGATCCTCTTGGGCATGGTCTTCCAGGTGCAAGGGACCAATTGCAGAGCATACAATTGAATTGGTTACATCTTTATCAGTAAAGATCCGTTGAGCTCTTGCCTGCGTACCATGGCTAGAAGATTACAATTTATATTTGCTTCTTTCAACGCAATTCTCTCTGTCACTCTGTGTATCTCTCTCCTATTCACTCTTCCCCTCTCTTTCTACCGGGCCCTGTCTCTGTCGCTCTCTCTTTGTGGTCAGGGTCACACATTCAAGTGTGTTTGCTAGGGCCACCCTTGCCATTGCTGGGTACATAGAAACCAGAGAAGAAACAGAGATATGTTGAAGTACATAGATTAGGTGGTGCTTTGTCTGTCAGGCATGGATTTTCATGGTATGTGCCTTGCAGGAATGTTGTCCACAGGGCACATGTAATATAGACGGTTACCAGACATTTGGTCGAAAAAAAAAGGTCGACAGGACAAATGGTCGACACCATTTGGTCGAAAACCAAATGGTCGAATTTTTTTTTTTTGTATTTTCAAAAAACCCCTTTTTTCCCTAAACGAAAACCTAAAAAATATATATATGAATAAAAATAAAAAAACGAAAATTTGGCTTTCGACCAAATGGTGTCGACCATTTGTCCTGTCAACCTTTTTTTTTCGACCAAATGTCCGGACACCAATATAGACATGATGCCAAGTCGTACTGGCCAGCCCAACAATGCCATTCTGGGCCAATTTTTGTGGTTAAAGTGGGCCAGTTGTTTGAGCTACTGCACTGTGCAACTGATTTACCGAGGTTACTGACCAAATATGCTTCAAAATTCTCTATTTGCAACATTTGTTTACCCGAAACTCCCCTTTATGTAGTACTAAATTATGAAAAGAAATACATTTTTCTTTTGTGATTTTGGGTCATGCCTTACAATGGAGCCTGGGACAATGTCTGCTCACAGGTTTACTATTGTGTTTGCCATTCTATGTTTTTTGTTGACTTTCAGTATGTGTGCAACATGAAACAAATGTGCGGGTTCAGCAATACTTTGACACATCATTGGACATTATCTTAGTGCTCATAGAGGAAAGAGATATGTGGTTTTAATAAGAGCATGAGCCTTTCAAAGAGGGAATGTCATTTTGCCAGACAAAAGAGTGTGTCTTATCGAGAAAAGTAAGTATATGTTTTTATAGGCAGAATATTCCATTTGAGCCAGGTCTCACATGCCACAATGTCACCTAGTAACTTTCACTGGAAGTTAACTCCAGTACAGAACCACATTGGCAAGGCATTGTGGGTATGCAAATTAACCAAAATGCAAACCTTTTGCCCCAGAACATTGCCTTTGTCTTACAGGAGAGTGCTACTTTAAGCATAGCGTAATCAACCCAAGACAGACATTTGTCATGACTGCAGACAACTACATACCTAGATTGACCCTTATTAGGGAACATCAGTGTATTATAGTTTGACAGTCATGTGGTTGGAGTATTGGAGCATGTTTTGGAAACACGAGCAAACGTATTGTGGGTTTAAACAGGCTGGAAGAAAACCCTTTCATGTGAAATATGAAAGTGAAATAATCCATTTGAGCTAAATCACACATGACACAATGCCACCTAGTAACCATCGCTGGAAGTTCACCTCCAGTTCAGAGCCACATTAGCATAACTGTATGCAACATGTATTTGAGAACATTTCTATTTGAGTTAGGGAGATTTCTCACACAAGTGCTAAATTCCCTCTACCTTAGAGCGCTCCAGCTCTTTTGCTATATTTTTTGGGTTTTGAATTTCAATGTGTTTCACTTTATGCGCATGGGCTATGGAGTCTCACCCACCCCATAGGCATCATCTTTTTATTGTGTGTCACACAGCACCTTTAGTGCAGTGACATAGGGTTGTCTTTTCAGACTTCCCACTTAAAACTCCATTTTATGGGACTGACTACTGTCTCCCAGAACATGTAAAGTTGCCATTGACTTTTCTAGTCTATTTAAATGTACAGACCCAGTACAACCTATCTTCCAAAAGAGTACTGGAGGGGTTAATAGTCATCCCCTTTTGTCTGATTCTCATGGAACATTAGTATGTTCCCCTTTCTCTAAGATTTTGGCTGGCGGTAGTGGTATCTACCATTTTTATTCTACCGTGAGCTATGAAAATAGCCTTGGTACCGTTAGAGGCTATGGTGGTAGCCTCAAACTCTAACCTGCTGGACCCCTTTTATTTTTATTTGGTTCCGGTTGGGTTTATTTGCCATTTCTTTTTGTAAAGGTCTTTCTCGTGTTTTACTCTGCGTGTCAAACCAGGTTTGGTTCCTTTGTTCAACGTCCTTTGGTGGGCTTCTGCACATAAGCCTTCCTTAGGCACCTGAGGGTCTGGGTGGACAGGATGTGAGGGAGGGGTTTGAGGCCCCCTGCACAGGGTCTCCATGGAGACCCAAGTCACACTCTAGTTTGATTGGGACAGCCATCCTGCTGTGTGATTGACAGCCAGGCTGTGTGAATGGGGGATTTTGTGCATAAAAACCAGTCTCTGGGACTGGAAGGCAGAGTCACCATTGGATTGAGAGAACCAATGTAAGCTGAAGGAAGACGACTGCTGCAACTACTGGACATCCTGGTGAAGCCCTGCTGCAGGTCTGAATCGCCCGAAACTTCGACGACAGAGAAGATCTGCAAGGGATATTCTTCCCATGAGCTTGGTGGGACCAACCAGCTCACCAAACACCAAACGCTGGCCTCCCTCTCCTGGTCAAATTTGCTGTGCATCGCTGCAGTGAACCAGATAGCCAGGAGGAACAGAACCCATTTGGGTTTTACGGAGCGCACCTTTTATTCGATGTTTTGCTCCGCTGCTGGCTTCTTCCCTGGGCGGTACAGGACCCTCCAGATGTCCTCCTTCTTGTCACCACGACTGAAGCTTCAGGAACTGTGAACCTGCAGGAACTGCCAGGAACAACTGCCTCAGCTACAGCATTCTTCTTCATTTAAGGTACTGTTCAAATCCGGTTGTTCGTTACGTCTGACCGCAGTGAAAGTGCTTGAAATCTTTCGCCTCTCTGAAGGCTAGTCTTTCTCTTCTCCTTTGAATAACTTTTCCTCCAAGCAACTTCGTTGGGAACTCTTGGCAAAGACTTAACAGCAAACTTCTCTGAACTGTGTGATCCTCTGCAAAGACTCTGAACCATTAACATTGGCCCGGGCCTATTGACTTAAATCCTAGTTGTAGTAGCCTTTTCTAGATTGCCCTGCCTATAACTTCTTGGTGTTGTTGATTTTGCATGACCTTGTCTTTTCTCCCTTTTACATTGCTGTAGTGGCATTTTGTTCACACTTCAATTTTTAGCCTAACTTGTCCAGAATTGATTGGGGGCAGTTGTAGTATATTAAGATTGTGATTTTTGCTGCTTTATTATAGTGAACTGTTTTATAACTGATGGTGTAAATAAATGTATATTCTTTTACTCAGAAACCTTGAATGAGTGTTTGATTTAACCATAGTAATTGTTGTCCTTTGTGTAACCTCATGTACTGCTCACTTTACTCTTGTGATAAGTCTGGCTGCTCAGCCATCGCTACCACTTTACTGTGTAGTACAGGCTTGTACCAAAGGTGACATTGTACTTACACTTGTAGTCTTAATTGTGTGTGGTGTTCCCAAAGATTACTGCGTATGATTCTGCCTAACAGTTGTTGGAATGCACCCCAATACCCTAAACGTCAGAGGAAGTACAAATTAAGAAAATCTGTATAGATTGGACAGGGGCTCTGTTAACATGCTTTTGGTCCCAGTTACAGGTGTAACCTCCCTGCTTTATGTGAGTAGCGAGGGTGAGAGATCCATTTCTGAGAGCACTCTGTGAAGAAATGTAGGGCAGCAACATATACCAGAAACACACATTGAGAGTACAGCACATGTGTCATTATGTAATAAGCAAATGTTGAGCAGTAGTGCATCAGGTGTGACACACATCTATAAGCAGAAAAAGATGCAAAGGACACCACGAGCAGTGGAAAAGCTTCCATTTAGTAATGTCCCAGGTAGTAGCTACAAAGCTTTGCTCCGGCCCACCGAGGATCAGGCTGGTGGGCCGTCACCACCTCTGCATGCCCCTGTCATCCAGTGGGTGTAGACATCATTCAGTCCTTTCTGGGACACCATCTCATTGTTGAGGAATGTGTGCTGGCTCAGACACATGTACAATGGGCCTCATTACAAGTCACCCGATTTAGAAATAACAGTGGTGTTAAACCCGCCGCCACCGTTGTTTCCATACCGGGTGATCTCGAGTCCTGCAGGCGGAGGTGTCATTCCCGTCAGGTCTGACCTGGCGGGTTTAACACCGCCCGCCTGCAGGCGGACGTGGAAACACCGGCACCATCACGAGATGGTGCCGGTGTTTCCATGGTCCCCATTCCCATTGAGTCCAATGGGACTCAATGGGATGGGGATTTACCGAATTCCACCTTTGGAATTCCCGGGTCACCAGGGTTGTAATGCCCCGGTAATTCCAGGAATCACAGAGGGGGAATGGTAATACGAGTCTGGCGGTAACCGAGCCGGAAAAACCGGCAGGTTACCGCCGGAATCATAATGAGGCCCAATGACTTCACACGAAAAAACATCTCCCAAACAGATCTCCTTACCTAATCCACTTCTGCAACTATGACAGGCTGATCTGTTCTGTCAAAGTACATACTGTTGCTCCAGAATCCTTTAATGGCTACATTGCAGATGAAAATGAATGTGCTCTCACCCCTTCTTCTCCCTACTCATCTCCACCCCCTCTTCTTTCAGTTGAGAGCTAGCATGCCAATGACGCCTCCAACATGATAGTCAAGTCGCTGTCTTTTTCCATAACAGTAGCCTCACCCACCTTTCGCTATCCCACTTACTTTCCAACACCCCATCCTGCCTCCCAATGCCACATTCCCCACAACCAGCAACACACTCACACGTATGGAAAGGGATGGGAATGGGATACAGGATGGCTGGAGGAGGGAATAGTGCGAGCTGCATGTTCGGAACAGTGGACTCTATTTGCCACAAGTGCTGAATACATTGATGTATACCTTGACGTATCGAATACATGATACATGTGTAGTTATTGTGCTAAATGAAACCACCCATGGCTTGAAACAAAAAGTACTTTTCAATTGCAGGCAAATCCACTGTGTTCCTTCTTCATAAAAAGGAAGGTCTATTTGGTAGCACACGTGTTCATCTATTAAATCAACTCTCTCGTCTTGTAGGTCCGGTAAACATTGTTTTAAATATTCAAGCCCAGAATGTGCCAAATTGAAAATAAAAACTTTTAACATTATGTAAGGATTCTGCAAGGTAGAGAAGTCCCCAGGGCTCAAGGTGCATTTTTCAATAGATGATTCATCTCTTTGACCATAGAGACAATTGGGAAGCTGCAGTGTGCATTTGTGTTATGCTTCAGGGTAGTAATTTGCCAAAATTAACATTGTTTTGCTTTGTGTAGATAGTGACCACTTTTTAATTGTTCAGCTATTTTCTACCCACAAAGCAAAACATGGATATTCCAGCAATGTCTCTGCAGAAGCGCCTTACTTGCTGTGGCCATGGGCAATAGAGGAAGGGAACACTAAATGAATCAAATCTTTGTACAATACTTGTGATCAATCACTGTTTCTGAATTTTGAATACTCTGGCATGCGAATTGAAAAACAAGAAATACAAGTGACCTTTTCAGGAATGGCGGCTGGGAGCTGCATTACAAAGGTATTCATACTAGCTGGAGTTACTATCCCTCCTCGCTTGTCCGGTGGGAAAGCCACAGAAAGTGGGATGAGACATAACTCTGAATTGTGTGAATTCGCCATACGCGAGAAACAATATGTTAAGAAAGATACACATGCACCTCTGCAGTTTTTTTTTTGCTGTGACAGTCATACGGAACTTCTGTTTTTTTCTGAAGGTATGATCATCTAAGAAGCCCTCCTGGGAAATCAAGTTCTCTTGTTTTCGGTTCTCAGAAAGGAACAGTTTTTGATTGGAGAGTGAAATTGCAGTATTTAATGCAAATTGAGATAAATCCAGAGTGCATGATTGTGCCAGGAAAATATAACTTGACAGTACTTGCACTAGGTCAAAATATATTCATTTCAGTTCTGAGTTATTTCTATTTCTACAACAGACACAAATTTATTGTAAAAAAAAAAAAAACAGTTCGAATTGACATGAAAACAAAACGTGAAGCATCTTTTGGAGGATCTGCATCCTGCAAAACAAAGCCATTGAAAATCTGCCCTTTTACCATGTAGGCCTTGATAACCATTAGCTGAACCCTAACATGATGGCCCCTATGCATACATCTATACTAACTAGAGAATTGCAAGACAGTTCTTTATTTGAAGATATGTCAAAGAGTTTCAGAAGCCCACTTTTTGGACCTAGGCTAGCTTGCTCACTATTTTTTAAATGTAGGGCTGGTATCTTGCCATTCGCCTCATTCACATTCAATTGGGGGACATATGGGACAGATCTGTGTCCTCATTGTCATAACATGAGAGAAACTGTAATACACTTTTTATTATTCTGTATTAGATATTAACATTAAAGGAAATATTATCTGAAACCTTTTCTATAGAGGCCAACCATGTAGCCACATTGCAGCCTTTATGTATTGTACACAAACTGAGTATACCGCATTTAACCTTGTGGTGCTCGCATATTACATGAATCCTCACCAAACTTTGTAAAAAAGTATACGGCCCGCTCTCAATGATTTTGTGAAGGTTGGTGCGGTTTCATCCGGGGAGGTGGCATGTTATATGGGGGTTCCAAAATGTGTGGAAATCCTCATAGACACAATGGAAAAAAAAATGTCTTGTGCTTTCAGCCCAAACTGCTGGACAAACGTTCACCAAATTTGCACCAGGAGCACCAACTTGGTCCAGAAAGCATGCTTCTGTAAATTTGGTGTAAATCCGTCCAGTAGTTTTTTTTAAAAAAATGGCCAAAATGTAGGTCAAGAAAAATTATTGATATCTGTATCCGGTCCGAAGACTCACTTCCTGATTCAGGGTCCATGGATGGCTCGAGACCAATCAGGTCTCAGCAATGGGCCTGGCACTGAGCAAGGACAAATGTGTACTCAGATTTGCTTATTGGGTATGCGCCTTGGCCGAACACCTAGGTTTGAATGGGAAACATTATTCTGCTTGCGGCTACAGCCTGAAGTTCTGGACTGGATTACAACAAAACTGCATGAGGAGCTTCAGCTAGGACCTGAAAAATCTGTCTTGTGTTTTATTTTTCCAAAGTGTGAAAATTTAAGTACACAAAATTGTGATATAATTTTGGTGAATTGGCAGTGGGCCTGGCCCTCAGCAAGGACAAAGTCCAACTCTGATTTACGTATTGGGGCATGCAGCATGGCCAAATCCCTGAGTTTAAATCGAAAAAGAAATTCGGCTTACAGCTGCAGTCCGAAGTGCTGGACGGGATTGCAGCAACCTTGCATGAACAGCATGATCAAGGACCTGAAAGCATGCTTTTGCAAATCTGTCCTGTATTTGACTTTTTTTAAAGTGTCAAAATGTCAGTACAAAAAATTGTGATATAACTTTGCTGCCTGGGCAGTGGGCCTGGCCCTCAGCCAGGAGAAATGTCTACTCTGATTTGCCTATTGAGGAATGTTGCATGACCGAAGCCCATGCCCCATGGATTGTGGAGACAGGCCATGGCTGAACGCCTTGAGCACTGGCCATTGGTCACATTATGAGGGTATAGTGGACACTGAACTAGGATGCAGGGTAGGTGCAGTGGATAACGGGAGTGGTTTGGTTGGGCTGGGGTCTTGGTCGAGCCTCATGTCCTAGGCAATTCAACCTTGACTTGCATCCCCTGCTCCTGATAACAAAACACATCAGTATGCGTTGCAAAAATGTTTTCTTAAAGGAGGTTTACAGTTCTGTGATAAAAGAGGAATTATTAATAACTCATATACAATGATGTAACATCATGAAACATTTTCATTCATAAAAACCTATGAAATTCACAGAAAAATCTTTGTTAAAGGGACGTTATGGTTAAGTTGCACTAATAAAAAAACCTATCAAATTCAGTAAAAAAATGTTGTTAAAGGCACATTATGGTTACAAGTAAAACGGAAAACCCCCAGAAATGTGCAAGTTATAGTAAGCTAAGCCACCATAACTCGCGCCACTGCTGTGCACTGCTAAGACTTACACCCAGGACATCAAAGATGACATCACAAATGACATTGATAACATCACTGATGACATCACATATGCAATTAATTTTGATGAAACGTCCCTACAAGGGTTTGGGTTTATAATGTTGGTAACAAGATGTCACAGGTGATCGGGAGACCTATTATGAACTACTTAATGTAATAAAGAATGCACTCATTTAAACAAAACATTAAAGTGCACAAAATTAAACCTTAAATTAAGGGATCCTGTTTTAGTATGTGCACAGATATAGGTCCATTGCTCCTCTGATAATGAAACTTGAATGTCTTTTTAAATTTTTTACAAGACGAGTGTGCGGACAACACTGTCTCCTTAATCACCTATTGGTACAACAAAGACATATTATTTCCCTTTCCCTGTAGATGAATTACTTCATATAGTAAAGTAAAAGAGACCGGGCAAGATGGAAATTAGGTAAATAAATTGCAATATATAGATCACCATTTGAAACATATAAACAATTGACGCGTTGAGTAAACTCCTATTTTTTAAATATGATCCGCATGATTGAAGGCCTCATTTCTGCAGAGTTTATACTCTCATCAAGGGAACGAGTGGAAGTGAAGGAGAGTATAAACTGTCAACCTTGATCAATCTGGCCAACCTAACATTCGACTATGTTAATATCTTTTGGTCATCAATTTAGTTTCTCAAAAATTACAGATTTTAGCAAGGCGGGGGCTGCTATCACCCTTTCGATCTGCATATGAGATGGCTATGAATCAAACCCTACCAGTATGTTAAGAATTGCGGCTACAAAGTAATAATACTCGAAATCTGTCATGGCTATTCCGACTCATCCCATTGGTAGAAAAAGCTTAGTCCATACCACTCTAGCAGATTTCCATGTAGAACACTGCTAAATATTACATTCTGACTCTAACATCCACAGAAAAGAAGGGTTATGCAAAGATTATGCTGGTGGGATTAATTTGGTGCCTAAAATGTCCTAACTAACTGTCCTAACCTCCTAGTCATAATGGGAACATACCCAATTAAAATGTATCTCGGTATCAGGGGTGGCAGGGTGAACAGCTTAAAAATTATGTATAATTTGCAAGCACATCTGGGAGACATCCCAGGGGAAAACTAGTGGATGTTGAAAAAAGATAAACACATTTCGCCTGGAACACCTAGAGATCAAAAGTCATAGATCAGTTCCCCTAAAGCAAGGTCCAAAGACAGGATGTAGGGGACAGGGGATAGTATGTTTCAGCATATTCAAATACTTCCTGTCTGCACACATTAGGCTATTATTTAATTTGATGCAAAGGGAGACAGAGAGCCAATGGATCCACATGGAACAGGTTGTGGCTTCTTCACACATTTGGTCACAACTTTAGCTGATGCCAGGTATTAGTGTCATAACCTAACCCCCACGTTCACACTCAAATTTTAAATTATAATTTGAGTGCAAACCTGGGGATCAGTAAATTATAATTTAAAGTATGTATACGGATTCGGCTGACTTCACTCCTCAGCTCCTCCAAACAATTTTACCCCCAGTCATGAGACAGGTTCCCTTTTAAAGGGAGATGCATTAAAAAAATAGCATCTTATTTATTGGGTGGAGTAAATAGTCTGAGTTTTGCAAAACCCATGATTTTTTTCAGGAAAATGATTGCTAAGTGCAAGGGTTGCAGGGGTATCAGAATCCAAAGGAGAAATCATTCATTTGGCCATTGACCGCTAAAGGTAGTGTCTCAATAATCTATTGGATGCAGAAAGACAGTAATGTGGTCAGAAAGAGAACTACACTCAGAGGTGAGAGAACAAAACTGGGAAGAAAGTCGGATCATTAAGAATGGAATTTTTATGGCAAAGATATTGACAACCCCATACTAGGCTATACGTGGCTGAGCTTCAATACAAACTACTGTATGGTTGGAATGACACACCAGAAAAAACTATAAGCCATATATCCAAATAGAATGGACACATTTCGGATTGCTTGACCTTGGAAAGGATCATTTCAGAGCATAAAGTGGGGTTGCAACAGTTAGGAAACAGAAGGAAATAAGGTCTACTATTGCTTGATAACTGGCCCCAGGTGCCTGATGATTCAGTGTTTATTTCATTATGGGATTATGCTTTTTCTGGGCGATGGGGGCCTCAATACTAGAAATGAACAATGAAAATATTTCTAAGGTGCATTATTATTCAATTAAACTAACAGGAAAGGACATTCAAATGTATATGGTTATACAGGATATAAAACCTATCATCTGCATTTGTATTTTCGGACAACAGGTGATGAAGATGAAGTCTTGTCCTTTATGCAAAACCAATGATCACATTGAGAAACCTTTGTTGGATTCGTTTTCTTCCCAGCACTGATATGCCTAAAGAGAAAGTTGCTGTAACTTTCAATTCTCTCATTGAGTGACACTCATCTGAAAGCGCGCTGAGCAGTGCAGCTTGACGTCAGTAAGTTATTTCCTGTAGCCTCAGATTGATGGCTCTACAGAGGGTAACTGGCAGGTCCCTGGTAAATGATGACTGGTGGGATATCCACACTGGCTCAGCAATGTGAGGCCGCGGTTGATACTTTTAGTGAGAGGCCCTCCATTGCTCGGAGCCTTGTGTCTCCAGAGACCCCATGTTAGAAGCTGGTGACGTGAGCCAAAGTGGGAGGTGCAGTGGCTCCTTCGTTCATCTATGCTGAGCGGAGCCCTTTGTCATGCTACTCCCTGGGCAGACTCCTGAACTCACCATCAAATGCCTTAATGATGAATGCATTTGATTCCTTTTGATTCCCCCTAGGGGTTGTGTGTCTGCTTTCTTGTACCGCTTACAACATTTATACTGAAATCCAGAGCCTATGCTTGGCTCTATGCGGACGCGGAGTCGAGGGCACCGTCACTGTGTCACTGTTCCACCTTTCATTGCAGTGGAATATTTTGTTTCCCTGTTTTGCCTACTTGAGCATTCAACTATCACTTTTCAGACTATTGCTCCAGTCGGCCTCCACAAGTTTTCCATCTGCTGATTTATCAACTGTTAGTGGCACTTTAAGCATCCGTACTAAATTCTTAAGTTCATGTAAGACGACTCTTTAGAGGTCACTGTTGACCATGGTTGTGACCTTTGAACCTCCAAAGAGTCTCTTGACTGTATAGTTTAGTAGTGGCACAGTAGAGATGCAGCTGTTCTTGGCTGGCTTGCGTCATTCAGACTTTGTACTGGGACCTTGTTTGGGAGATCCAGGTACACTCCGTTGTATGCCCTCTTAGTCGTGGGACCCAGGAGTAGAACTAATGCCAATGCCAAGCTGATTGGTGGTTTGGACCTAGTATGGGAATCTAAAACTTTGGGAAGGTAGACAATGAGTACATCCACGCCTGTCTTGCTCATCTGTCACACTGTTTTGGCCTATTAAATAAAAGTTCATAGCAAGACTAATTCAGAATCTCTTGGTACTTTTGTTGTGCAAATCACGTGATGCTGCTTTGATTGCGATGTTTGCAAAGGCCCACAGATAGATTGACGTTAGCTTCATTTCCTACTTATAAAATGGCAACATAAAAGCTGATACTTTGCCGCCAGCCAAAGGGGAGCTAAAGATAACCAAGAAATTAGGTACATGTGAAGTATGCCTTAGTAGGTGGTAAGCTAGAGTTCTACATCTCGGCTTTGGAGTTAGAACTCTGATGGGATAAAGGGTAATCGCTATTAGGGGAGCCAGAACACGTGGCACTGAAGAGAGGAGCAACACTAACCAGCTGGCTCTGCTAATATAAAAAGCCAGTAAAAGTGTTTCTACTGGCAAAGCAGCAATTGTGACCTTGGATTCTGCTAACCTCCTCATGACCCACGCTCTGCTATTACAGGCTGGTCTTCATTTCCTGGTGCAATGGAACCAAAGGATACAACTAATTAGCCTCATAGATCCGTTAAACAGCAGATGCCAAAGGAATTTCCAAACTCCAAATCCTTCAGCGTGGCCCTAGTGTGCTAATTTGGGTGGCATAAAGTCCAATCCAAACAAACTAGAGGCAAGTCCTCTATCTGTTCTGCTTGCAGCGCTATTGCTTCCAAGCAAATGTTAAAGCAAACGTTCAAGCCAGAGGGTGACAATACCAAGAAAACATAAAATCATGGAAAGCTTAACAGGAACCTACCCAATGGCTTGAAAAATATTCTGGAAAAAAAAACAGCGTCCACTAGGACATCATCTTTTTGCAGCTTCATTATGATAGAACTTATGAGAAACAGAGGCAGTTGTGGTCATATCACTCAACATACTTACTTCAATGGTAATGGCAATTACAGAACGTTTCCTTGCAAATGACAAAGCACTGAAACTCCTAAATGGAGCTAAAGGCACGCTTCAGGACCCTGCTACATCAGATCTGCCCAAATATAACAGTAAAGGTGAAACCATCATAAATAGTGCCCTGCAATGTGGGGGATTTTGTTCCCATTGAAGATTAGCCCCTCCAATATTATGGACAATAATTCACCAATGTCAGGGTAAAAACAAGCAAACACAAAAACAGGACATAGCAGAGAGATGGGTTAACTCACATTCAGCTGCAATGAGATCGTATAATTGCTCATTGGATTTGAATAGTTGAACCAACAAAAATTATGCAGGGAAGTTCTGTTTTTACAAACTGCGTCCTAAACAAAGGTTCCACGTATGGTTGCATCTATTGATTTACCCATGAAGTGTCCATATCCTTAATCAATACAGTCATGCAACAGATCAACTCACCATCAAAAGCTCTGCCATCATTCCTCAGTCTGTTTTGATAGCGAGATAAGCCAACTGGATTGGTAAGACAAAGAATGTATTTAAAAGGAACTGTCTAATAGCAACCCGCAGGAACCCTGGGTCGGCCAGGTACTTGCTCAATTCTAATTTGTCAATGAATGCCTCTTCATGCCAACCATTAATTATGCCTCTGACCATTTTTTTTAGACCATTTTGTATCTGACTAGTCTCCCATGTCCAAAGGTTAGTGACACTACATCTGTTTTTGGCCGATCATTTTTGCACACTTCCATTGATTTGATTTAAAGAATAGACTGGAGGATGGCGATTGATTTCTTAACAGTCTTCAAAGCACAGAGGTGCCTGCAACCACTGCCCATGACTCTGTTTTACCAGTCAACCTCTCCTTCTAGTAACATCTTGTTTGCACCTTTGCCAAGCATGTGGAAGATAAACATGTACACCGCTCCGCAGTGTGCCCGTAATCTCTTAAGACTAATGTCATGGAATATTGCTGCCATGACTTTTTCTAACTGATTCTTTCAAAGAACTTCGTCAATGTCTCCATAAGCAATGGTTTTTATTTTGTGTCAAGAGTGGCAAGGTAGAACAAAAATGGTACAAATAGAGAGGCTATGTGGTTTACTACCTGTGTCAATCAATCAAACTTTACTTCAAAATGTTCATTTAACAACACTTGTGTCTTACTTGTGGACCAATTTACCACTGCAGAGGCCAGTGGTAGGCAGTTAACTCTAAAATTAAATAAAATGCCCCTCTTATGTGGTTAGAAAACCAGCTGGTATAGTTATCCCAACTAAGCTGTGGACTATGCTCCAGGAAATAACTAAGCATGGGCTTTTCAAGCTCATGGCTTCACCGAGTTAGATCATTTCCTGAAAAAAACCAACTTTAAATTTGTGAATAGCATCTGCTCTTTCTTCGATGGGCCTAATGAGTGTATTGTAAAATCACATCAAGGACAAAACCTGTTTTATGTAACGCAGCCATGGACCATGCCCACCTACCCCTGATATCAGTAGATCCTTTATGATTCGATGTGTAAGATGATATTCACATTCCCTAGTGTGCCACAATCTTGCCCATAATGTCAGTGGTTTCAGATTTAAGGAATTAAAAATAAATCCACATCCGGCTTCCAAGTGCAGCGAGTATGTAAGAGCACCAGTCGATAATCCAACCAAACAAAGCAGGAAATAATTTTCTTGTCGATGGATTGGGGGTATAAGAGAGTGCTCCAACACTTCAGCCCCATAGTAAGCAGTTGGCGCAGCATTAGAATTATAAATGGGCGAATAGTCTCCAAAGAGCAATTACCCAAGTTCTTACGGAATTGCAAAACAGCAGCATTCGCATGAGGATATTGTGTGCCGCAATTAGACACCTCAGAACCCTAATCCATGTTGTTCTTAATAATGATCCCCAAACAGGAGAATTCCCTCACCCATCCAGACTCGCAATAATTGTAAAAGTCTTTGGTAGTTTGCCCTTGTGACGGCCCACACACATCACCTTCATTTGATTTAGCAGTATTAAAGCTGAAATCATAGAGTACCATAAAATCCAAAAAAAACAAAAAACCATAAGTTGCAATGCTGTTGGTGTGCAGGCAAGTAATATAACGTTGTCTGCTTAACCCAAGGCAGAAATATATCTGCATGCACACCTTGGCATACCTGATATTATGGTATGTAAATCACTAAAGAATGTATTAATATGAAGTTTGAACAACAGAGGTACCAGGACACAACCCTGCCTGACACCTCATGTAGATTGGAAGGCCGGCGACATCTCAAAAAAGTAGAACTAATTTAAAAAGGCTCTCTGTCATACTCATTGGTGGACTTTTATACGGTGCTATGGGAAGGGGTATAAAGAACATTGAGCTATAAACTTGGTTGCGACTCTCCCAGGGGCCATCCACCCAAGAAAAAGTCAGTAGGGTGTGTTTGTGCTGGTAGAGAGTTTCCCAGACCCCCCCCCCTGTTTTGCATACCAAGTAACTTTGTGTCTCACCCTAAGTTACCAGGGTACTCCAGACTTGGACCCCTTGCTCACTGCTCATAGAGAGACACAGCTTCACCTCACTGACGATACCCAACTAGGCTGAAACACGTGTATGGAGTTGCTGTGGTACTCTTGTTCAGAGGAGAATTGCCTAGCATTTCGGTGCTTGACTGCCCCTGGGCAGTACAAAGACTGTTATGTGGGGATATATCTTCTCTGTGAAAAGAACAGTGAGCTAAAGACTTGGTTGAGACTCTCCCAGGGGCCATCCACCCAAGGACAAGTCAATGGACTGTGCTCGTGCTGGTAGAGTGTTTCCCAGACCCACCCCCCCAGTTTGCATACCATGTAAGTTTGGGTCTCAATCTAAGTTACCAGGGGACTCTAGACGTGGACCCCTTGCTCACTGTTCTCAGTGAGGCACAGCTTCACCTCACTGATGATGCCCAACAAGGCTGAAACACGTGTATGGGGTTGCTGTTGGTACTCTTGTTCAGAGGAGAATTGCCTAGTAGGGAAATGTATTCTCTGTGAAAGGGACAGTGAGTTAAAGACTTGGTAGAGTTTCTCCCAGGGGTTATTCACCCAAGAACAGGTCATTGGGCTGTGTTCGTGCTGGTAGAGAGATTCCCAGACCACTCCTTGTTTTGCATAAGTTTTCATTTATTTTGGTGTTCAACATGCATTTTTTTTGTGTCAAAGGTACATTCTCATTTAATTCTGCATTCAAAATACATTTATTTGAGTCAAAGGGCCTCATTAGGACCCAGGCGGTAAGGGGTTTACGGCGGCGTAAACAGCGCCAACCCTTACCGCCTGATTCCGAGGTCCCTTAGCGCCATGGAGGTTCTAACACCTGCAGGTGTTAAAATCCATGGCGCTAAGGGACCTTGTTGTTAATTACGCCACCGTTATTTACGGTGGCGTAATTAACGGCTTCCCCACTCCCATTATGCCTTATGGGGCAAAAATGGGAATGGGGAAGGGTAAATGGGTTAATGGGGACTTACCGCCCCACTCACCTCGGAATGGGGCGGTAAGTCCGCCAACCACCATGGCGTAAACGTAGTTTACGCCATGGTGGTAAAGGTACGACCCAGGCGGTAACTTACTGCCTGGGTTGTAATGAGGCCCAAAAGGTTAGTTTTCATTTAGTTTGGTATTCAATACATGGACTGCTATTCAATTGCAGTCTTTGATGAGTGCCCCGGTGCTTAAACACCCTCCTGACACTCACCAGCCTTTCACAAGTCCTCCTGACGGTTCCCACAAATTTCTCTGGCTTCCTGAAGTCAGAAAACCAGCTCGCCTGTTGTGTGTTTCCCTGCTCTGCTGGTTAATCAGAGGGCCTTTGTCATGCCCAAGCAAACATTGATCGATCCCAGAATGGACAGAGTGGATTTTTCTATGCACAGGTTTATATGGGAAAATGATGAACAGCAAAGCACTCTCTTACAAAATGTAATGCTTCTTAATAATTGATGACTTTATCATCAAGTGTCATATTGGTCCCTTATATGTGGCTTTGAGGTCACTGTGAGGACCAGTAGTGATCACTCATTGTTGCACCTATTAATTACTACTCTGTAGTACCCAAATGAGAAAGGACATATCGAATAAGAAAGCCGGAATAGTTTGCTGCTGCTGCTGCCATGATTATTTAGCGAAATATAACACAAGTAGGATAGGATTTGATTTTGCCACACTGTAATAATAATTATAGTTTCTAATCGTTCTTTTTATAATTATGATTGTTCTTTTATAATGCGCTTAATACCAGCAAGCATCGTTTAAAGGAATGGTTCAGTCAGAAATATTATTGTCCCTATGGTGCGGCAATGTGCTTTTAACCATAATTCGATCGATCGTACAAACATTTCATATGCACCTTACCTGAGTTTTCGTCTCATGAACACAAGCAAAATCAGGCAGCAGGGCGGCCATCTTGTGATAATCTTATCACTTGCCGCATCGCCCTGGGTGACCTGCGTTTGCGGCACCAAATCATATCCCCCGCCCCTGAGCCTGACATCACCAAATCATTTATATTCTCTGCCTCTCTCTGTGAGGTTGCTGGGCAGTGTGGCCAAACACGCCCAGTCATCACCTACGCAACTAGATGCGGAGCCCGGAAAACAACACACATCATCTCACAGCGTGGCGCGTCACAATTAGGAATATGAAACTGTACTTTAAAAGGAAACAACAAGACTGTACAATTGGTAAAGTACATTTATTTCACATTAAATGTTTCAATAACATTTGGTGTGTGACCAAATCAATTAAAATGGAACTTTTTTTCTTTGCTCTCGTTTCATAAATCCGCAAATGTTTAGTGTGAGTCATGCGCTGTTCCTTTTGGGTACACAGGGTGTTCGTTTTGGGTAAACAAAGCACTTCAGTCGCACGGTGAATTGCAAGGTTGTTATGTTGCTTCTAATCGCTGGTACCGCGTACCAACAGATTGGACCTTGTCTGTCGTCCCAAAATACGGTCAAGTAGATCCAGTGATTGACATGTAGCTGCAGCTGGCGGTTGAAGAAGCCATCGGTCGGGGTCTGGAATAGATGACAATCGCAGAACGGCACGATGTACCTGTTTGCAAAAGATAAAAATCGAAAAAAGTGTCTCAGTAGCCAATCTATATTACAATTAATCATTTCCTTTATTAGCGCAGAGGTGACACAATGTAAACCGAGAGAATACAACGTGGAATATCAAAGTACTCTGCTATTTTCTTCTCAGGATAGTGCGAATGAGAATGTTGAGCTCTAAACGTAATGCGTAAACTGGGGTAAGATTTCGAGGTGCAAAAACAATGTAATGATTTATTAGCATCGAGCCAGAGTGAAAAGAGTGGTGGTCTACATGCGTCTCGATGCTGGCCTGCCCATGTGCCCGGTAGATAGCCCTGCACACAAAGGTTGTACTAGAACTTCATTGCAATATGCCAAACAGAACAAACAAGTACAGTGTCACCTAGCAATAATGGTCAGCTATTCGTATTTCGATTAGTTCTGGTATGAAATCATCTAAAGAGAAACTTATATTATATTCGGCATTTCCATTCTCTAAGCGTAATGCAGACCGTAATGCAGACTCCTCCATTCGTGTCAACGTTTTCTCATAAACTGAACATATATGTAACTAGGTGCAGTTTTGGAATGGGCAACCTTATCATATCATACGTTATTACACCCCCCTTTAATTCAATCCCTTCCGGAATGGTCCCTGCCTCTCAAGGTAAAAAAACAATAGAACCTTATACTGTGCGCAGGACGCGTGGGCCTCCCAGCTCGCAAGCAAAAATTCAAAGCTGGTGGCCTTCACTCAAAATGAACATACATTCTTACTTTGCAACATCCCGTGTCAACGCTTCCATGAGAACATGAATTTTGAAGAACGGTACAGAAAATTGGGGGCTATTACTGCTCGTTGTTCGTGGCGCTGCTCAGCTGTAGGTGAAATTTGCCAATGACAGAATGCCCCCTATTCCCAAATTATAGTCGGTGTAACACAAAAACTGAGTCAAAATGTGTCTAATAATAGGGCCACCTCTGCTTACTCATGGCCTCTGACCCCATGGCATATTTTCACAGTCAGTACTTCTTGCGTGCCTAGAATGTTTTGTGGCCTAGGTCTAATCCCTTTTGTAGGTCCAGCAGTTATTCAGCTTTTTGCGGAACCTTATTGCAAGTCAACTGCCAAAACCCAAATATTCTTACACACTGCTACCCATTGGTCAATAACACGAAAAATGAAGGTCCCACAGTATCTCAACTAAACTGTGAAATGTGAAAGCAATCGTAATAATTGTAATATATTTATATTTTTAAGAAAAGGACTGAGAGGATAGATTTCAAAAGACAAAATACATACTTTATTTGTACAGTTTATAGAAACATTTTTTGCAAAAATAAAAACAGACGGTAATCATTTCAACCGGGATTTGAACAATTTAACAAGCTCTGCTTTGGGTGGACATGGCACGCTGGCAATGTTTTGTGGCAATGTATGTGTGCTCTGAACAGATTTGTGCGCGATTCCATGAGTATGCATCTCGACGACATTAACAATAAGATCTTTCACAAAATCAAATTCCATTTTCTCATATACTGGTTTGACAACCCATTTTTTGCTTCTTTTCGTAAAGACCATAGTGTAGTGAAGCATACCTAAGTTTCCTGCAGTCCTAGATTGTTCCCGGCCCACATTGTCGTTATGAGCTAATACCGCAAGTAAAGTCTGAAATTTCATCCCCTGGATGCCAAAATGCAATCTCTTTAGCCAGTACTTTAGGCACATATTGTGGAACACCTCCAAATCTCCTGTGTGACAGAATTCTGTGAGTCCCTTAAGATCGCTTGATAGAGTTTTATCAAACACAATCTTCTCAAGGGCTTCGTGTGGAGATGAAGATGGGATCAACCATTTCTTCTTCCGTGCCTGCTCTGGGGACAAAGGGCCATGTTCATATTGGTGGAAATGTTGGTTTTCTGTCCAGTGGTGAACATTGGAACAGTGGTGCATTAGTGACCACCATTTTTCCAGTAGAATTTCCACAGACCCATCACATGTTTTCGAGCTCCACCAAAGATGGTTGCTGAAAGACTGGGTCCATTGCAAAATACCTTCCAAACCTTTTTTGTTCCCTGCAGCCGAGATTTTTTTATTGCATACATCAAATTGATGTTTTATATTTGGATACTACTCTCTCATTGTCTTGGCTATGTTTGTCTGTGGCTATGATGTTGATTTGCATTCCCCTCGATTGTAGATCTTCCAGTGATTTTATAAAACCAAGTTTCTCCATGGCCACCGAGGATTTACATTGGGACACCTGCACGACCACCAAACGCACAATATTCTTACTTTCCATGTCCTGAAGATGGTAGGTGCAGTACTTAGCAGAAAATCTGGGGCTGTCACACTGTCCATCGCCGGCTAGCCTGAACCGTTTGTCGGGGAATGTACTTTGAATAGCCAATTGTTGAATTCTCCAAGCATCACTAATGGCAGGGAATAGATAATCACGGTGGTATTTGTAGTTTTGCGTTTTAGAAATTAAATGGAGTCCCACAAACTGAAAGAAACTGGATAACTTAATGAAACTGGAGCCACTGAAAAGTAAAGCTGCTGCACACAGTAGATTGCCAGCTAGCAGTTTCCCCAGCATCGGTTGAGTGGACATGAAAATGCTTTATGTGACTTTTCACAGGTGGCATGTATTCTGAGGTTACTGCCTTGTGTTAGACGAATCATGCTCACCAATGGCTTTCCACATACTTCCGCTCTCACTGAATGCACACATTTCAGCATCTGTATAATCTCCATCAAGCTGCTGTTGAATACTATGTATTTGGCCTCTTTTATTATACTGTCATCTGGCAACACTGTGGTTTCTGAGTGAACCGTTGTGGACATATCAGCCAAACCGGACATACTATAGTCGATATCTTTGTCTGTTTCGTCGGTCAATAGTGTTGATGCCATTTGAACATCTGTTACTTGACGATGGATAGGAGAAAAGATCAATGTGGACTGTTTTTTGGGGGGCATTTTTTTAGCGGGTGTAGATTGTGTCAAGTGCTCATCTAATAATGTTAAACTATCATCTATAAATTCAATTTCAACTTCCTCTGGCAGAGCGGGTGCATTGTAACAATGGTCCAAGAACACTTTGCTGGAATCGCCGGTTTTATTAAATTCATTTTCTGGCCATTGGACATAAGCATCTCGAGTGTGAGCACAACGCGCCCCAATGAATAGTTCCTCCATGGTGAAAACAGTTTGGCAAACAGCATCTGTCATTTGTATCATTGTTTGTGTCTGCATAGTCCGTACTCCATCAAGCAACTACAGGACAGATAGGAAAAGGGATGTTCAGTGTAAATCCAACATACAATGTTGTACAATTGACATTAAAAAAAAGCATATAATGAACTCCTTAGCACAAAACTATTGCCAACAATAGAAAGCGTTTATAACTAACCTTATTTTTTTTTCTTTTCTTTGAAACCTTCTTTACTCTAACATCAGCAAACTGGCGCACTGACTCAGATACACATTCCTTCGGTTCAATATACGGATCTTGTATACATCCCTACAAAAAATAGTATCAATTTAAAATAAGTCATTGGCATTACACATCTAATTAGACCGACTTTCTTTCATTCGATGGTACTGTCAGTGCGCATACCTCTGGGTCCAGATCAACTGTAAGATCTGGTTCCGGAACAACCACAATGGATAATTTAATTTTAGAGGATGCTGCAGCATCTCCCTGAAACACAGAACTTGCATTAGTAAGGACAAAAGATTGGAAACGGGACACACAATTTGGAAAGACGACAAAGGTACATATCAATAGTAAATTAGGAATGAAACATTGTGTAAAACAATTACACAATATGAAAATATGATCAGATTATCTGGTCCTATTGAGCTATGAAGACCCATTCCTCTGACACCGGATCTACTACGAGGGGTGTTCGGATTGTAGTGGACGCTTCAGCATCTCCCTCAAACACAGTACTTGCATTAGTAAGGTCGAAAAGATTGGAAACGGGTCACACAATTTGGAAAGACGACAAAGGTACATATCAACAGTAAAGTAGTAAATAAACATCGTGTAATGCAATGATACCTTGCGAAATATGATCACATTATCTAGAATTCCGTGCATAAAACCAGTCTGGAACAGAATAGCTAGGTAACATTACTTGATACGCGCTCGAAGTGGTTGATGATTCCAGGCAAGACATGGATGTTGAATGTTGTTCCTTCATATTCGGTGGATAGTCAAAGAGTGGTAAAGGGAAGGTATTATTCGATTTGGAAATTCCAACATTAAAAAATGGCATTTAAGGAGACTGAATACGAGAAAATTACACTTATTGAAATGCATAATATAGCATAGTTATCTGTCCCCATAAATCATTTTTCTATGTGGGTTCTACAAAACAAGGACTGATGTTTAGCAAAAAAGTAATTATTTCAACAGCTATTCAATCACATAAAAATGGAAAGTACTATAAGTTGCATTTACACCGAAAATACAGGCGTAAAGCTAAATCTGGAAGAGTGACTCACATGTGGCGGCATTTTCACGAGTAAAGTCGGAATAGCATTTGGGAGCAATTTCCGAGTTGTTCTCAGTTGATTCCTCTTTGTGTACAAGGATGTGTCGTACGGGGAGAAGTGCAGGCTGCAGATGCGGTATTGATAACCCCTCTTGTCCTCCAAGACTTGTTTGACTCTACTTTCAAGGTCTTCTGGTGGATATCTGGTGGATATCTACAACGTCTGACCCATTCTCTTATTCGATCAACAGTCTTAGGGAATACATGCATTGTAATGCCTTCAGATTTGTCATGGGTCTTCGAAGGGCAACCGAAAATAGAACATGCAGGCATTGTTGTAAATTCTGAAAAATAAATGTCAACATTATTAAAACAATATTTTGCATAAGCATGTGAGAAATAATTAATTGGACCATACATTGTTCATTGCATGCTTTCTTTTGGGCACCACAGCAAAACCAGTGCAGCGTGTGCGGCTGTATTATAGGATTCTTTGATGTGTTGAAAATCAGAACATGTTACTCGTCCCTTGAATGTTCTACCATGCACGAACAGGAAACATGCTTATACTATAGACACTGTCCGTGAAGGATGCAATACGATGCCAATTGACACTGATAAAAATTGATATATCAATAACATAACAAAAGAAACTCAAGTCAATAGCAATGTTACAAATTAACATAGCAGTACGGAGTTAGATACTTCGGAATAGATATAAATTTACAAATGAAGGAGATATGATTAGGATACATGCCCTTACCTTGACCAACAAACAGTTGGATTCAGCAATCAGAGTAATTAGTGGCAGGACAACAGGGAGATGTTCAGAGGTAGCATACTGACGAGTTCACTCAAAGCTGTCACAGAGTAGCACGTTCACGAGTTGACTTGCTGTGCTCAAAGATGTTCTCATGGTAAATATCCAGTGGTTTATAAAGAATAACAAAAAGGGGTGTGCTTGTGAATGAATGACATGTATATGTTGTGTATTATGTGGATTGCAGGGGCACAATCTGCTTCAGGGGAGGCCTGTCTGGAGACACAGGGTCTGGGGAGGCCATGTGAACAATGGCCCCTTGGTGTAGGATACCTTTTGAAGTGTACATGTTGTTTGGCACCTTGGCCGTTCGCGCCCCTGACAGCACCTCATGACAGCGCACATCCACTGTTGCAAACTGCCTTTGATAGTGGGGGTGGGATGGATGGGCCAGGAGGCATGCAGACAAGGCACCATAACACTGCTGAATGGAGACACACTTATGTGGATTGCAGGGGCACGGTCTGCTTCAGGGGAGGCCTGCCTGGAGACACGGGGTCTGGGGAGGCCATGTGAACAATGGCACCTGGGCGTAGGATATCTTTTGAAGTGTACATGTTGTTTGGCACCTGGCACCTTGGCCGTTCGCGCCCCTGACAGCACCCCATGGCAGCGCACATCCACTGTTGCAAACTGCCTTTGATAGTGGGGGGTGGGATGGATGGGCCAGGAGGCGTACAGACAAGGCACCGGAACACTGCTGAATGGAGACACACTTATGTGGATTGCAGGGGAATGGTCTGCTTCAGGGGAGGCCTGCCTGGAAACACAGGCTCTGGGGAGGCCATGTGAACAATGGCCCTTGGGCGTAGGATACCTTTTGAAGTGTACATGTTGTTTGGCACCTTGGCCATTCACGCCCCTGACAGCACCCCATGGCAGGGCACATCCACTGGTGCAAACTGCCTTTGATAGTGGGGGGTGGGATGGATGGGCCGGGAGGTGTGCAGACACGGCCCGGAACACTGCTAAATGGAGACACACTTATGTGGATTGCATGGGCACGGTCTACTTCAGGGGAGGCCGGCCTAGAGACACAGGGTCTGAGGAGGCCATGTGAGCAATGGTCCCTGGGTGTAGGATACCTTTTGAACTGTACATGTTGTTTGGCACCTTGGCCGTTCGCGCCCCTGCCAGCACCCCATGGCAGCGTACATCTACTGGAGCGAACTGCCTTTGATAGTGGGGGGTGGGATGGATGGGCCGGGAGGTGTGCAGACAAGGCACCGGAACACTGCTAAATGGAGACACACTTATGTTGATTGCATGGGCACTGTCTGCTTCAGGGGAGGCCGTCCTGGAGACACAGGGTTTGAGGAGGCCATGTGAGCAATGGCCCCTGGGCGTAGGATACCTTTTGAAGTGTGCATGTTGTTTGGCACCTTGGCCATTCGCGCCCCTGACAGCACCCCATGGCAGCGCACATCCACTGGTGCGAACTGCCTTTGATAGTGGGGGGTGGGATGGATGGGCCGGGAGGCGTGCAGACAAGGCACCGGAACACTGCTGAATGGAGACACACTTGATTCACTTAAAAACTGAAACAACCATTGATAAAAAATATGTTGCATTTGATTTGGTTTCTTATTTTGATGGCACAATAATACTAGACATGGTAAAGGTCTGGTTGCAGCTCAGCCTGGGAAAATCCCCTGTACTGACCACTGTCACTGGGGAAAGTTTGTCTAATGGCGCCAACGACACAGGCGGTTATTACTCGTCGAACCCTGTGTCCAAGCCTCCCATAAAGCCACCATGTGTACGAATGATAGGCCACCAGCCGGTACCACCTATGAAAGAGAAAGATACAATCTGTTTTTAAATGACCAAGATAAGTATATTAAACCTTAGTTCTCAATGACAATTCTTGTATGCAATGGCATTTTTGCCATGAAAAAAGCTAACTAGACACTGCACAATATTGAACGACTTTTATGCGACTATTACTAGAGAATTGCAAGACTAAATGGATATGACAATGATATCTTGAAGTTACGAGAATATAGGGGACAACCAAGAAATAGTAGTGGCCTAACTGACATCACAACCAGACTACACTTACTCGTTACTTGGATTACGAGGGCGAACTGTTGCACGAAGTTCGTGCATAAGCACCATCAAATTCCTCAACACGGACCGTGTGAGACAGACTGCCGTGAAGTCTGGCAGCTCGGTAATGCATTGCGGCTGTGGATCGCCTTGCAATATGTAAGACAAGCATCCAGAGTTTTCTCGGCAGCAGCAGTTCTCCACCTCGGTTGGCATTAGCGCACACTGATTGCAGGTACACCGGTGGAAACACCGTCCATGTGACTAGGCCCAGGCTTTTCATCTGTTGAAACGTCCGCCCAACTGCTGTCAAAATCCCCATCGTCTACAGAGCTTGCTCTTTCCAGTAATTCCTCCTTGGAATACTCAGGCTCGTACAGGTAGGGCATAATTGTTGCCATTGTGTGGTAAAGAAATGAAAATAATTTATAGCGGTTGTACTGGTATCTGTTCACACGGGCTACAAGCAACGAAAGTAGCTGACCAGAGCACAGAAACGAGTCACAGAATGGTCAAAGAAATACAGCGAGATGAATGGAAAAGAAAATCTGCTGTGGTGTGTTGTGAAACGCTCTGTTTATACTTGTCGAGGAAAGAGGCTTCCTGCTGTTTCCATGGCGACACGTCATTAGCTGAGGTGCAGAGAATGTTGACACAAGACGTGCTTTGGCTTTGTGAAATGGGCGGTACATGTCTAGTGATGTCAGGCTCAGGGGCGGGGGATATGATTTAGTGCCGCAAACGCAGGTCACCCAGGGCGATGCGGCAAGTGGTAGGATTATCACAAAATGGCCGCACCCTGCTGCCTGATTTTGCTTGTGTTCAAGAGACGAAAACTCGGGTAAGGTGCATAGGAAATGTTTGTACGATCGATCGAATCATGATTAAAAGCACATGGCCGACCCATAGAGGACAATAATATTTTTGACCGAACCATTCCTTTAAGCGCAGGATCAGGATTCAAACCTGTGTTGAACTGTGTTGTCTTGCTTCTAAGACAAATGAGTTGCCCCTGAGCTATCCTTACTCCCCTGTAGGTGTAGGAAATGTCCATTACACTGTAGGCAATGTTAGGTTGCTGAATACACAGTGAGCATTCAATGGCAGCATAGCTAGGTAGGGTACCTACAAGAAAACATATTGAGCGTGACAAGAGAACTAACATTTTGAGTGAGCAAGGCCCTGCAGGATTCATTGTTAAAATACACAGCACTGGAGGTTAAATTGCTGAATAGAGATTTTGTCGGTCAACAATGATGTTTGTAAGGCTGAAGTTGCCAAGGCTGAGAAAAGAGGGAGGACACGATAGTGAGCTGAAACTGCATGAATTGACCATCCCGGGGTTTCAGCCTTTATATGCAACAATTAGTTCATTTCTATTGATGGCAGAGTAAAACACACAAAGCTGCGATCGCCAGGTGCACACAGTAACAATGCCAACAATATTATAGCAAGATGAACACACTGTGCCCATCATGGTAGAAGAAGTTCAGTATGCAAACAAAAGACACCGTAGCAAGGTGAATAAATGGAAGAAGTAAATTGGCCCTGCACCATGATAAAGTAACAATTTTGATTCTATTGTATCAAGCACCTTTAAGCAACAATGTGTGCTGCAAGGGAGGACATGACGTACTGTCCAAGGTTATCAAGTTGTCAGGGAAGATAGGGCCCATCGTCGGAAAGCGAGATGGGAGTATGTTTGTTATTTTCCCCCATGGCAGCATTTTGATCTCACCCTGCACATGAAAATATAATTGGGTTGGTGTGCATAAATGCAACATCCAAGGCCGTATGAGTAACCACTTACCAATGCGCACCCGTTTTTTAATAGTGTCAGCACATTGTGGTGCCAGCCGATCAGAGTTGTCCCTACGATGTTCATGAAGTGACATTTCAATTAGAGGGAAGGACCATGTGTTTATCCAGAGATTAGGGACTGACCAATGAGCATTAATATGTAGAATAATATAGTTATGTACTTGCTAACATCCAATTACCAAGCTGCAGAATTTATTTTTAGAATTATGACAATGTTGTGTGTTTGGTTTATAACCCTTGACGTAACAGATGTTTTTTGAGAATATCTTGTACCTTCTACTGGCCGAAGTGATTCAGGCTGGCTCTTCGTTCACTTTGGTCCACTCCATTATTTTTGGATAGATGAGTTTTTGGGAGCATGAATTGAATACAGACAAAAGGTGGACACTTATTTTACTCCCATCCAAGATGGTGATTTAACAGCAATCATTGTAAGATATAAAGGAAGAGAGCAACCGGCATACATAAGATGGAATAAATATCTCATGACAGAAAACATGTAACATATTGAGTCCTGCTTAGCTAAAATGACTACTTATGAGGACATCTTGACTAATTACCATTGTCACTCAATAAATACAATACCACTATTACTACTCATAATAATAATAACAATAATAATATTACTAAACATCATCATACTCAGTTGGATTTCCTCATGAAGCTGCATGATGAAACCTTTTCCTCAACTAATCCCCTCCGCAAAATAGAGCCCGGGTTGTGTGGCTGGTTACACACAGATTGCAAGGATAGGAGAAGGATTTGCAAATGGCCATAAAATAACATAACTGCGGACCTCATATCATTCCGTTGAAGAAGGCCTCACCAAAGAATCACCTGTGCTAATGTAAATTGTCTGGGAGGACCTGATCGAGGCCGCAGCAGACACTAATTACAGAGGTTTATAGTGAAAAGACCGAAAAAATCTCAAAAAAATAAAATCGCATTTTTATTTCAATACTTTTTTTTTCGAAATGGGGGGGTTCACCCCCAAACCCCCTTTTTTAATTTTTTTTATTTTACCCCCTTTTTTTACTTACAAAAATACATATAAATAAATAAATAAAAAATTCTTGAGCCTTTTGACTGACCACCAATTACAGAGTATTCTGGGAAATGGTTTCACTTTGCCCCAATTTCTTTAGTAAACGTTGTGTGCAAGTGACGGGCCGTTTGGGCCCCCCTCGTACATTCTGCACGATATGGTCCACTTGCTCACGTATTAGCGGGGGACGCCTCCATTGCCCTTATGGTAATATTAGCATAAATGAGACTATTGCAGGATACACTTGGCTTACATTTTGTGTGCCCTCGACTCCATCTTTGGACTAGGCCTCACTCCGATAATACGAAAAGGCTTCTCTCCCCTCTGCAGTGCTGCGCACAGTGCACTCATAGCCCCCACCTTTTTCTACACTGTCTGAAAGCCTCACAAATCCCTTTCTCATGGATGTGTAGAGGATAATTGAAACAAATAGTACAATGTATCATTTCACTCTTACTCTGTGATCACTGTCCTGTGTGTGAACCGGCTCGAACCGTGCCTTGTGGCTCATCCATCTCCACAAACCTGCTCCTACTCCCTTGCCCCCATTGTTGGAAAATTATTTCCAGTATAACCCTGTGCCCTCCTAAGGTATTATCGTGATGTACCAGAAGTGTGACCTTGCTGTGCAGCCCATCCCAGAGTGCCCCCACTAAATCCTGACCTCTGTCGCAGTATATTGTGTCCTAAAACTAACATATGTCATTATACCCCCCACTCGCCTTGATGTGCTAAGAACCACCTAGTCACCCAGGTTATCACCAAGGACAAGCCCCCTAAGCCCTGTATCACATAAAAGTCTCAATGAAAGAAGATGTAATCATGAGAATGCAATTTATATGTTTGCAGAGATTTACTCAAAGGTAAATGAATGACCATCATTTATTATATGTATAGTGGTAGTGTCTCATGCCAGCTTAGTAAGTGTCAACTCTATCTCGCCGTGACCTAACCCTCACCCCTCCCAGACACCGGCAGCTGGACCTCGTGACACTCACCCTCCCGCCAACTGGGCAGCCTATCTGGAAGAAGCAGCACCTACACGACTATATGCAACTTTGCTCCCCAACAAATCCTGTACTAATGTAATACCCTATGTTAATGACGTCATTGATGATGTTGTTTTGCTTTATACTTTCATGTATGTGTATTGTTTGCCAGAGCACTCTTGAGGCAGCAGAGTTCTCTGGATGCTAATTTTATATAAAGACTTATTAATCTTGCAACCTGTTCTCCTAGTCTCATTCCCTCCTGGGATGTGTTGTATTTTATAGGTTCGCATTGGTAAGTCGGGGAGTGAGCCTTTACATTTGGTGACCCCTGCAATGTGATCGAGAAGGGTGTGCCGAGAGAGGCCCCCGTGCTGTGCGGCGAGATCCGGGATGCCCCCAGCAAAACCATTGCCTTTGCGGTCGACCAGTGTGCGCAAAAACAGAAAGGTTCCAACTGTCCCTGTCATCTTTGCATATACAGGACTGCTCGCCGAGGCGGGTCACTGGCTTGGTTGAGGTGCAGCCCTGATTGTGGATAGACCATGAACGGAGGCTCTCGGACCACCCCGGACACGTGAGTACTGGTTGCGAGATTCTCAAATAAGGGGCAAAATTTTGAAATAGGTGGTGTAAAGAGAAGGACAAGAGAATAGGGGAAATTGAAATGCAGGCGTTAGGGACTGTGTGATTAAAATGTTTAGGCTTTTCTTATCTCTCCTTTATATGGCCATTAGGTTGTTGTGGACAAAGAGATAAAAAGGAATACAAGATCATAGCTCCAAAGGGGGTAGAAGGTGGCACCGCATAGCATTGTCTTGACCAGTGCAGGATATAAGCAGAGATAAAAAAATTTAAAAAACGTAGGAGTCTCATATATTTAGTAGACTCGGAGTAGTAATTTAGAATATTCTTTTTCCCTGTGAGCAGAATTCATAAAGGAGGTAGCGTAAAGGGTCTCAGAGGTGGGGAGTGAATGAGAAAATGAGAATAAGGAATAACAGGTTATAAAAAAATAAAGGGACGATTCACATTAGAAGATAGTACATGTTACATGTTCAATCTATTGAAGTATATTATGTTCATCTGTCGACAAAGTATTTGTGTGTCTATGTTAATCTATAAAATAAGCATTGATGAAAAGTGTTTTATAGTTCCTGAAATAAGGTTCTTGACATTTAACTTGGTGCGGGTGAAAAGGTATTGAAGAGAGTACTGGAAAAGGTTTTTTGTTGGTTACATTGTGTTAGATACCCAGTATAAGAGTAAAAAACATAAAAAAGAATTGGGATAAGACAGCATGGGTGGGAATACACCGTTAGCACATATTTGTCAACACCTCCCTTTGTACAGTGAAAAAAATACAGAAGTACCATAAACAATGGCTCACCGAAATAAAAGGAGAGGGCTCGTCCCAAATATGACCAGAAGGAGGGTCCTTTGAGAAGAGTGTTAGATCTTGTAGCAACCCATTTGTTAGCAAAACATCAAGGTAAGCAACTGCAAAACAGACATGAAGTACTAGATTTATGGAGGATGTTTGAAGAAACAGCCATGAGCAGTGACGCAAACAAGGAAGTGTTCTCGGAAGGGCCTACAGGCCCGACAGAGGAAGAGTGAGTAACCGCGGAGGAGTGTACAGTAAAAACAGGAGAAAATTATCTCACTAGGCTTTACCCATTATTAACGAGGCCCGCAGCAGGATACAGTGATCCCTTGTATGTGCCTGTGCCGAGTGCCCAACAACCCCAGCTGCCACAGCACCACCACCTTATGACCCAAGAGGGCTATACGGGCCCACTAGTGCCCCTCCGGTGGACATAGCGCAGCTTACTGGAGATTTAGAAAAACAACTTGCTAATACTCAAATGGAAATAACACGGCTAAGAGCACTGTGTGATGGGGACAGATGTTGCCCGGGGGAGGGGAGGTACCACCTAGTGTAACCAGTGACTTGACGCCTCCACCCAACATCTCGGGGGGGTCTACACCATCTCTGCCGCCACAGGGGTATCTGCCTAAAGGACCCGAACATGAGTGGCAATCAGGAGAGTTTTTCTTTCATTTAAATGACAAGCCAATAAGAATAGTGCGAGCAGAAGCCGCAGACGACAAAGGAGGAGAGGGACAAGGAGAGAGAGAGTCAGATGAGGAGACAGTATGGAGTGATCTGGATGCGTACGAAGAGTGGGTAGCAGCATCAGGATATTTGCTTCCCTTACAGAAGGACCCAGAAGATAGGTGAGGGCTCCCAAGATGGCAGGGAAGACTGAGGCAAAGAGAAGGGAACATGTAGTTAAGTAAAGCAAAGAAGGTAAGGAAGTAAGGCCAAACTACAGATGCCTTTGATACATAAAGGAGCAGGGAGGCCCCACTACATACCATGGGCAAAGATGGACAAAAATAACTTGTTCAAACTACTCCCTCCACTTACGGGTGGGGCAGGGAAGTGGATACACACATTCAAAAAGCACACAGCAGGTGTGCCCTTGGCCATAGGGGATGTAAAAAGTTTATTTGTGTCTGCAGTTGGAAATCAAGCAGACGGGGTGTGGGTGAAGGCTGGTTTCCCGGGAGTAACAATCAACTGTGATTGCCATGATGGGTCGTCAGTCAACAATGTAAGGGCACAAGTACGGGACGCATTGAGGAGAACCTTCCCAGACACCCCTGACTTACATTTAGTAATGCAATGCACTATGGGAGAGGAGGAAGAGGCTGCGCAATTCATCCTTCGAGTGCAGGACATGTGGAGATCAGAAACGGGCACGGCGTGGGACCAATCCACCACCCTTTTCTACTTTATAATTAAGCAAGGCCTCCCAAAGGAGGTACAGAAGGCCTTGGATACAATAGCTGGGATAGAAGCCAAAGGATGGCCGGAGATTCAGAACATAATAGTACATCTCAGTAGGAGGATCAAAGAGAGAGAGAAGGAAATAGCACAGAGAAGTTTGGCAGACGAAGCAAAGTTAGTTCAGAATAAATTAGTGAAGGTCGCGGCAATCAATTCAGCGCTACACACTGCAAGGCAGGGAGAAGGGGAGGAGGGATCAGGAAATTCACCAGCAAGGATGGCAGCAACTTGGTCTGCAAACGGACTATAGCAATGGGCATGTGCGGAGCAATACAAAGGGCCCCAATGGCAGGACAGACCCGCAAGAGGACAAGGTGAGTACGGGGACAGAGAGGAGGATTTGGGAGGATGGAAAATTGAGGATTTGGAGGGCAAGGAATGAGGGGAGGACAACAAGGATTGTATTGGAATTGTGGGAGGTGGGGACAATTTTTTAGAGAATGTTGGATGCGACCAACGGGATATTACCAAGGACTGCCTCCGATGGGAAACAAACAGCAATTTGGCCACCCACATCCAGGGAGTCCTTATGGGTTACCAATGGGTAGGGGTGGGCAACACAAACAGTGCTATAAAGAGTATCCACAGAGAACACAAAATATGCAGCCCAGACAGCAACCTCAGCAGCAGGCTATGCAACAACAGATAGCATGCCAGAATATGATGGAAAACGCAAACACTAACATTTATGCAACAACTGCAAATGGCACACCGGCACCTTTTTGCAGTGATGCTGTTGTGAGGGGCAATGTCTTCTCCGTCCCCGGAACAGAAACATATCAAGACTAGGACAGCCCACAGAAATCACTTGCGTGTCCAGTCCTATCAACTACCCTACGTGCAGAAGAGGAACCACTGGTGGGTGTGGAAATAGGTAAAAAGCAGTTCATCTTTATGGTGGATTCGGGAGCGGAATCATCGTGCCTCATGGAAGGACAGTTCTCTGGAAACATTTTGGAAATGCAGGGGTTTTCTGGTGCTATTTTGAAAGTTCCTTACACAAAGGATTTAGACATAATGGTGGGGGGAAAACGATGCAAGCACCCCTACTATATCATGAAGACTTGCCAATAAATTTGTTGGGACGGGACTTCCTGATAAAGTTTAATATGACCATCTCCTTCACAGAATGAGGGATAGTGTGCTCCACTCCAGGGGTATGCCCAGTAAGAGCTATGTTGATGATAAACACTATGACAAACAAAATTGCAGTAAGGGGAGTGCCCATAGTTATAGACATGTTCATTTATGGAATACAAGTACTTGCTAGAGTGGTGCCCGAGATAACACGCAAAGAATGAAGAGTGCCATCTGAATTTGTTTTCCGCCCTATTGTGAACTCGGATATTATGCCAGGTACAATAATGTCTATTGATTTGGAAGGGGTACAAGTTTCAAGAAAACGTATTGCAGTAATAGGACTGGACACACATGGATGTGAATGGAGAACAGTGCTGTGCATACATCCAATTGTAGCTTTGCGTCATTTGACTGATGAGGAATTGTTCACTGACAATGATACTGTTGGGGAAATTATAATGGAAATAATTGTACCTTGTGACATAATGATCCAGCACAGAGAAATACACAACCCTCTCATGGCTAGCATTAGTGTACCACCCACTATCTTTGATGAGGATATGGAAAAGGTGCGGCCAGAATTATGGACAACAGGCCCACACAATGTAGGGCTGTTGCAAGAGGTCATTAAAACCAGGTGGAATTCCGCCTAGAGTGAAGCAATACCCATTATCAAGAGAAGCAGATGAGGAATAAAATAAACTATAAATGCTTTATTACAACAAGGTATAATAGCGCCATCAAATTTACCCTGTAATACAGCGATTTCCCCAATCAAAAAGCAAGGGGTGGGGCTTGGAGGATGATACAGGACCTCCGCTCACTTAATGACTTCATACAGAAAGAATTCTCTCTAGTACCTAATCCTGCATCAATTTTGTGTAGTATCCCAAAAGAGGCGTCATGTTTCACAGTTGTACATTTCAAAAAAGAGTTTTTCTCAGTACCACTTGACCACAGGTGTCAGTATCTCACAGCATTCACATTTGGGGCAACAGATACGAACATTGTAGATTGCCACAAGGGTAATGTGAGAGCCCCAGCATCTTCAATAGGATTTTGCATGAAGATCTTGGTAATGTGGATGTATAGAGCACGATAATCCAGTACGTGGATGATCTCGTCATCTGCAGTAAGAGTGAAGAACAGAGCAGAGCTGATTCGATTTCATTGCTAAATTTACTGGCCACGAGAGGATACAAGGTGGACAAAGGTAAACTGCAATACTGACTAACGAAAGTGTTATACTTAGGACAGTTGATTTCAAAAGATGGTAAAAGAATAATACCATACCGAGCAGCAGCAATATGTCACGCAGTAATCGCCAAGACAGTAAAGGACATGCAGACATTTCTTGGCACATGGAATTATTGCTGTGCATGGATCCTGGATTATGCGGCCTACACACACCCGCTGTTGCAAGAGTTAAAATAAGCACAAAAGAACAGCGTCCCATTAAAATGGACAAAGGACATGATGACACAATACTTTAAATTAAAAGACCTCATCACACATGCCCCAGTTTTAGCAAAACACGATTCTGATCGGGAGTTTTACCTCTTTTCATACTGCAATGGAATACTGATGACAGCAGTTCGAACACAGAAGACATGACTAGGCCACAATCCATTGGCCTACTACAGCGGCACATTAGATTCAGTGATGCAGGGCCACTTCACGTGTGAAACAAGCTCTCACAGCAGCAGCCTTCGTGTTAGAGAAAAGCACAACCATTGTAATGGGATGCTCAGTAACACTGTATGCAGAGAATTCACTATTTGCCATTCTGGAGAGATCAAAAGCGACACTCACAACACAAAGAGCAAAAGCTTATGAGATCATAATATCCAGCCCAAATGTCCATGTAGTTAGATTTAAAAGTGTGAACCCTGCTACATTCATTACAGAGCCCTGTGCTATAGAAGACATGCAAGAACACGGTTGTGCCACATATGAGGGATGGAGATGACATTCCAAAAGCAAGCAAAAACACCCTTGAAGAGGGGGAAATATACTTCGTGGATGGGTCAGCATCAATTGACAGTGAGACAGGAGAAAAACATGTAGGTGCAGCAGTAGTAAGAATAGAAGCGGAGGAGTACGAGGTTATAATGCAGAAACACCTTCCATCACATTACTCAGCACAAGCAGCAGAATTAATTGCGCTAATTGAAGCATTACACACAGCTAAAGGATGTGCCGTGACTATATATTCTGACTCGGCATACATGATAACGACAGTACATTCCGGGTTGTCACAATAGCGAACAAGAGGGTTTAGGAGGGCAGATGGCTTGCCTGTACAACATGCAGCACTATTGAATGATTTGATTGAGGCACTAGCGGAACCGTCAGTGGTAGCGTTAGTAAAGTGCCAGGCACACACCAACAACAAGGACGCAATCTCGCTCAAAAACGCGGCAGCGGATGCCGCCGCAAAAGAAGCAGCCTACTTTGATCTCCCCCAACCACTAGAATGCATTGTTAAAACACCCAATTCAGAAATGCAGGAAGAAGGATACAACTGCACACCCACTCTGCAAGTGATAGAATTACAAAGACATGCACCCCTAGAAGAACATGAATTATGGGGAAAAAGAGGATGCAAGCAGTCACCCACAGACTTAATATGGTGACAGGAAATGACAGGAAAAGTAGTGATGCCCATAGAATTGTTAGAAATAGCATTCCAACAACTACATTCTCCAACACATGTAACAAAACAACATATCGCCGCAGACATTTAAGAAGAATGGTTTGTCCCCAATTTACAGGAGCACTTATCAAAATTAACAATAGAATGCACAACATGCCAAACATACATTTCAGGTATGACACTCAGGACATTATGAGGAACAATACCACGCCCTGTAGGGCCTTTCATGGAGCTTCATATTGAATATGCAGATATGGGAGAAATATGTAACGGGCAAGATATCTCATTGTAATAGTCTGTCCCTTCTCACGGTAGGTGGAAGCTGGTCCATGTGCCCACCCCGACGCAAAATGCACCACAAAACTTTTAGTACGTGAAGTGTTCTCCAGGTGGGGCATATGCGATGTGATCAGGTCAGATAACGGCACCCATTTTGTGAATGTCATCTTCAAGGAGGTGACAACGTTGGTAGGAGTAAAACACAAATTGTGTTCGATTTATCACCTGCAAGCTAACGGGATGGAAGAAAAAATCAACGGACTGCTTAAAAGTAAACTATCCAAGCTATGCAACACACTTAAAAAGAACTGGCTGTATTGCTTGCCCGTAGCACAGTTCCAACTCAGAACACAACCAAGCAAGGATCATCATTTGCGCCTGCAAGAAATAGTGACGGAACGGTGCATACATACGCCACTATCGCCAGTAAGGAGAGCATCAGACGCTCACAGAGCTGCCACAGTGATAGGGGATGAATTTAAGGAATACCCCACCCAACTGACATGTTGAGTGCAAAGAATAGCAAAGCAAATAGCATTCCCCTATTTACACAGGATAATGAAACAGATACAACAATGCCAGCACAAGACAGCCCCACAGGATAGATAAGCCAGGAGAAAATGTGTATGTGCGCAGTTTCATGCGGAGATGGAACTCCTCATGATTTCACGGCCCTTACGAGGTAATATATTGCATGCCCACTGCCGTAAATGTGAAGGGGTCAAAGTACTGGGTGCATCTCTCAGATGTGAGAAGGGCACACGAGAGTACAACACCCCAAAGTGAACAACAACAGAGCCAAGATGTTGCAAGTGGCTAAAATAGAGGAAAGAAACATAAAATATAAAAATGAGAAAGTGGAAAAAAGGGAAAATGAAAGGATTGAAAAGAGCATGCAAAAAAGAAGATGTACAAAAATGAACAGTGTATATAAAAAGATGTTAAAGAAGTGTACAGTACACATCTCTCTTGCTATTGCTTACTATTTCTTCATGTCTTTCTCTTGGCTTAACTTTTCTGATATTATTTCTGCACACTAATATGAGTTAAAGGTATAAAAGTAGAAAAGTGCATGTCAAAAAAATAAGGTCATTACTAACTAAAATGTTTTTTTGATTAGTTGAGTAACTTAAAGAGTATCAGTAGAAATATGAAAGTAATAATGTTCAATTTAATGGAAAAGAAAATATATATAAATATTAAGTATTTTTGGTGTACTTAACCCTTTTATATCGCCCCTTCAGGTGGAAATATGACGGAGAGGAGGGCCCTCACTAACAACTACTCCAATTTAGATGGTGATAGGGTAGATAATAGAGTAAATAGATATTATAACTACGATTGCAGTTTATATTTTATAGCGATAGTGTTTTCTGTCATGTTAATTTGTCTTGGCATGTACTGGAGCCTGACTTCCATAATTGGGGATATGACAGAGGGGCCGAGTGGGGTTCACCTTGTGTAAACAAAATCAAAATATCAATGCTGAGTACCCCAAAAGGAAATACACCGAACACAGGTTACAAAGGAACATACAAAGTACTTTATTTTATACTGAATCCAGTTACAGAAACAGAGCAAAATCAGATAGCTATCGGCCCTCAGTACAACACAACGAACTCCAGAATGGTTCAGTGTGTTCAGTGAGAGACGCTGTACATTTTTTTTTTTTTTTTTTTTTTTTTAATTTTTATTTTTATTTTTGTTTGGCTGAAAAAGTTCAACCTTTCAAAATATTATTCATTACAACATATATAATTAAATACTTTTTACATAGTTTGCAACAGATGATAATCTTTCTCATTAAAAATGTAGAAATGTACCTATAGATAGACATAGCAAGTTTAGCCAATATTAAAAGTAAGTTGTTCTCGGTTTTCACAAAAATGATTAAACAAATGTTAGCGAAACATAGATTAAAAAAAAAAAGAAAAAAAGAAGAACAACCTATATCTTAAGAGAATTCGTAAAATTGTTAATTAAACATAAGAAAAGAATTTCAAGGCAAGACTGTTTTTATGAATTGCGTAAGAGCGATATGAATGGCAGTTCGATTGCTCGTCATTAGTAAGCTCCATATTTGATTTGAGGAGTGATTGCAGTTTAATTGCAATAAATTGTGAAAGTAGTGTTTGCGTAAGCCATTCAAAGCCGGGCAATCAACCACTATATGTGCTAATGACTCTAGTTGTTTATAGTCTTTACAGAAGCGACAGAAATTTTCATTTTTTGAAATTAGACCACGTCTTGCCAAAATTTGATTTGTTGGATGAAGATTCAGGCGCATTCTTAGCATTTCTGCACGTACGTAATGTGATGGAGACTTTACAAGATAATTGGCCATTTGTTTGAGCTTCTTATGTGGAAAGAGATTTAAATCAAAATCCACATAATTTGAACAAAGTTCTTGTGTTACAATCCAGTCGTGCCAGTATAATCTTTTTTTTGCTTGATTAGGGTTTGTAAGTAGCAGGTCAATGGAGATGTCAGCATTTACTAATACTTTCAAAATGTCTTTTACCCATTTTTTCGGAAACACATCGTTGGAAGAGCAGATATACATTGCAATTGTGCCTATTAAATTCTTTGTGTTAATTTCTAACAGACATTTGCGATAAAAGTTACAAAATTTCCAAAGGACTAGTGCAGATAGAGAGATGAGGCCCAATTCATACCTCAGCATACACATAGGAGTACACGTAGGTAGACAAAAAACTGCTTTCCAAAAATTCCCTTCATGTCTGTCCCAATAAAATCTTGATTGTGGAAGCAATGTTTCAGCTCCATAGATTAAAATAGGGACAACTTTTTGATTAAAAAAAGTGACAACATGAGCTGAGGTAAATTTACCATACTTATGTAGGATAATTTTTGCTTGAGATATAAGAGTCATGGATTTTGCTTTCAGGGTATCATTATAAATTTGATTTTTCACAGTGCCAGAAAATGGTAACCCTAGATATTTATAGAAGGGTACAATCTTTAAAGGGGCTTTCTGCAAATACCACTGGAAATTCACCAATTTTCTGTGCCTCTTTTTTTGACAAACTACTATCTGTGTCTTGTCCACATTAATTATCAAGTTGTTAATGCAGGTATAAGTGTCTAGTTTGTGCAGTAATTCTTGTAGTCCTTTTGGAGTTTGAGAAATAAGGACAAGATCATCGGCATAAAGAAGCCATGTGATCTTTTGAGATCCTAGTTTTGGTGAATCAGATATTACTTGTTCAAAGAAGACACCTATGTCAAGAATGAATAAATTAAACAAAGTGGACGCCAGAATGCACCCTTGTTTCAAGCCTCTCAAAGTCTCAATGTGCGCAGATAGTAATCCATCAACTGATAGTCTTACTTGAATAGATGTTTTTGTATGTAGTTTTTTAATTATAGTTAATAGTGAAGGAGGGCAACCATACTTCTGTAGTTTCTGGAAAAGCAATGTTCTGTCGACCGAATCAAATGCTTGGCGAAAATCTATAAAGGCCATATATAACGGTTGATTGACCTCTGCATATTTAGACTTTAACATGTTCAGGGTGATCAAATTCACTGATGTTCCTAAGCCAGCAACAAAGCCGGTTTGAAACGGGTCTCTTTTGAGCTCGTTTATGGTCCATTTGTTCAATTCTTGTAGAATGATACGGCTATAAAGTTTCCCAGGAGCATCTAGTAAGGCGATGGGTCTATAGTTCTCTGGGAGACTCCGATCACCTTTTTTTATAGATTGGAACAATCAGCTAATGTTTCCAAGATGCAGGAATCTCTTGAGTTTCATTGATATGTTCATAAATTTGGTATAGTATTGATGACCATATTACTGGATGTTGTTTAAAAATTTTATTGGACAGTCCGTCAGGACCCGGAGCTCTGGACTGACTTATTTTATTGATGAAGTACAATATGTCAGATTTAGAGATGATGATATGAAACCGTTTATGAGGAAAGGTGCTAAGAGTTGGTTCAGAATTGGGTGGACTAGCGTAAACATTAGAGAAGTGATTAATCCAACTTGCTTCCGGCACACTCTGTAGTTGCGACATAGATTGCACAGGGGATATGGCATTAGTTAAAGCTTTCCAAATTTGTGCCGTGTTATGGTCGCGGATGGTTTGCAGCATTAGTTCTCCATCTCGTTGGAATAGTCTACTGCGATGGTGTCTTCGCCAATTTCTGTATGAGGTTTTAACTTGAGTGAGAGTAGTCAACCTAATGCTTAGTGGGAGTTTCAAGGCCTCTCTTTTTTGGAATCGAAATTCAGTTTTTTTGATTTTCGCTTCTATATCGAAATTATGTAAGCCTCTAAAGGACTGTTTTTTACGCACCCTATTATCTGCAAAATGTTGTATAAGATCGTAATAGGGTACAACAGTGGAGGATGTTTTTTCACGTGAGTGACGGAAGGCAACATGCAACGAATTATTTAAATCATTAGTTTGTTCTCATTCCAGATTATTCGATTTAACTGATTAGAAACAGTTATTTGACCCAGATGTGCCACTGTGTTGCATTTTGTAGAAGGTACATTGGTCAACCACTTAATAGTGAGCAGACGATGATCACTATTTGGGTTGGTTTCTAGATTAAAGGAATGGATTTTCGAGTACAACTTGTCATTCACATAGATGTAATCAATTGTGGCTTTTGCAGCACCTTGTTGCCACGTATGAGCTGAGACACTGATGTCAAATTTACTTCCATTCATCATACAAAAGCCTCTGGAAAGCATAAGTTGTTCCCACAATGTGCGTCTCGACTCTCCTAAAACATAATTGGCAGAAAAACAGTGCAGATTGAGGTCACCGGCAACAATTGTGTACTGTATTTTAGGGGTAAATACAATGAAGTCCAGCATCGTTGAAACATCATTCAGAAACCTCCGATTTTCAATGCTCTTGGGATTCCAATATAAGTTGACTAAAGCGTACAAGGTTGACTCTATTGAGGTAACAGTTAGTTGGGCAAAAGGATTTGGGGAGTAGGAGTAAATTATACTGGCATTAGTACTTAATTTCGTGGCCGTCAAAAGACCAGCCATTGGTCGCCCCTTTTCGCCTTGTAGTGCTGGTGAAAAGTGTATGGCATGATTGTCCCAAGAGGGAAAGCTTGTAAGCCACGTTTCTTGTAATAGAGTCACATCGTAATTATTTAGAGTGTTTAGTGTGTTGTTTATCAGATGACTAAAACCTCGGGTGTTCCATGAGGCGAGGAAAATAATACGTTCATTCTTAACCTTGTACGATAGTTAACTTCTGGAGTCACAATTACAGCAGCATTTGGAGGTCACGTTATCCTTTAGGTATCCTTCTGTACAGTCTGAGTCCTTGTTGAGTTCGCTTAGGGCTGAACTAATCCATGTTTCCGCCCTGAGTGATCCGTCAGAGGAGCTGGTTGGACCCAATAGAAGTATGAAACCCAAAGCTAGGAGTTGATTCTTTGCTTCCCATATAAGATTCCTAACAACTCTGGACTTCAACCAAAGACACGCCGTACTTACTGAATTATCATTAACGAACTCTACCTGCGCTATATCTGAAGTTCCGATGTCCTGCAACAATGGAATATCGGAAAAAATCTGTAGGATACTATGAGGGTTTAGCACATATTGTGGATATGGTGCTGGTCGACAACCGAGTACTAAGGCAATATTTTTTTCCTTACCTACTTTTGTCTTCAAGATTGATTTAACAGGTGGATTACTGAGGGAAGTTGCTGTTGTAGAGCAAGGTAGATTGCTGGCAGGAGGGCGTAAAGATTTCAGCAGAGAGGCAATTTCAGCATCATGATCAGACAAGGGAGTGGACGCTACTACTAGTTTCTTGGTGTTGTCACACTTGAATGAGACCGAAGGTTTAGATCCAGGTCGCTGAGTGGATAGAGTATCGGGGCTGAGTGGTGCAGGTAAGGGCCCTTTTAGTATCGGTAACGAAGCAAATCTGCTCATATACGTATCAACCTCCTTTCTAATTTCTGAACGACAATTCGCCAACATCTCTTGTTCGTGTTCAGTCGATGTGCAAGGTTGAGAAACTTTTGGTTCTTTTAATGTGGAGCGTTCGGCAGTTAAAATCGCAGTTTTTTGCACTCGGGTTTGTTTGTCGCTGGGTTCAACAGCCAGTGAGGGAGGATGCACTTCCAGACTCACTTGTTGTTTTTCATAATTTTGAACTGCGCGGACCAGATTGTCCAACGGTGCACATGAAACCGGGGGTGCAAAATTTTCAGTTATGGAGTTAAGTTTTAGTTTGCGAATTTGACTTAGTTGCGTATACTTTTTTGTAATAGCGCAGGCCGTTTGCTGACTGTGCTTGTTAGGGAGAGTAAGTTTGTTGAAAAATTGCTTCGAACTTGTTGGTGCACCAACTTCAGTTTTCTTTACATTTTTAGATTTTTTTTTTACCACCTCTGAATTTTTCTTTTTTAGTTGGAAATTTTTCTCAGAGGATAGAGCTTTAGGGGGTAATTGAGATTTAGTTTTAGAAAAAATGGTATACGGTTCAAGAATTCGGTCACTCATGGACTCCCCACCTGCACCTTTTTCAGGAACAGGCGCAATCTCTCTGATGACCTGACCAATATACGGTAGAGAGCACAATATACCTGAATTATCTATGGTGATGGGAGACAATTGCGTTTCTGTTTGGGAATGCAGATTGGACATTTCTAGTGCATTCAATGGTACTTTTACAAGAGGACTATTATGAGCCAAGGTAGAAGTCATGGTGGCAACAGACGCAAGTTTAAGTGGCTGCACGATTGGCTCATTAGTCATTGGTCGTTGATGCGCCCAAAGTGTTTCTTGCTTCGCCTGCCAAGCTAAGATAGATAACAAATGCGCACTCTGTACATCCATTTTAGTATTCAGTATGTTAAACAATGTGATGATAGTTTGTAGAGTTAAGTTCATTGCTCCCAAAGTTAGTTCAACTACTTTAGACACATTTTGTAATGGTTGGGGCTTTTCATCTGAAGGGCATTTACGAGGAGTGGGAAATAGAAAAGAGGAAGTTACATTAGATTTCGTATAACCTCCATTTGAAAACATTTTAGGTGAGAAGGAAAAATTACCAAGTGTTTCTTGTACCGTGAAATCAGAATCAGGGGAAGGTAGGTCAATCACAGCTACATCCCCTAGCGATTTTACTGAAGTGGGACTGAGTTTAGTATCCGAGATTTGAGCTATAGATTCCCCTCTTAAAACTGTGCTGTCAGACAAGGAAACATGTAGAGTGGTGCTGCACCCCGCTTGATTATGACTAATTATATTTGGGGGAGGCTGTGAGGTGGCTTTAGAATTTTTCAAGGCGGAGCTTTGAGTTGCACAGTTCGGATAAAAGGAGCGTATATCTTGGGTGCTTGGAGTTTGTTTCAGTGAGCTAGTTACAGGAAGAACAGTACACTTGTTTACAATGGGAAGCTTTGGAGGTTCTACTCTGTCTAGACGGGGTGTCGAGACACATGGAACAGTTTTGGCTTGTATTTTGCTAGAATTGAACAAAGCACTTTGTAAGGGAGGCATCCCAGTGCGAAGTGTATGAAGATTTCGTTTCATTTAGGTTAAAAATTAGGTTAAAGATTAGGCAAGAACCCATAATCAGAATGTTCCTAAAAACTAGATTCTATAAACGTTTAACACTCACAGTTTGGGGGCTCTCACAAGCTCTCTTTGTGGATGGAAACGAGAGCAATATTGGTAAGGAATTGACCGCTAGCCCGCTAGTCTGCGACGCTCGGGCGAAGCGGCAAAGCGGGACTTCACGGGGCTTCCACGGGTGCGCGCGTGCGGTGCGCGCGCGTCCTGTTCTTATAGGCCCGCCTTCCAATCAAGAGTAAAGGCTATACAACAAAAAAAATTAAACAAATATAAGTGTCAGTGCACTTTTAAATTATCTTAAAATTATCTCGAAAGTCAATGTGGTGAGTTAATTCACCTCCTGGTTGTTGTAGTCCAATGTAATCCAATAGCAGAAAATCAGCTTGCAAGTGAGTAAGCAGCAGAAAAGCGACTCCGGACAAAGCGGGACTTCACGGGGCTTCCACGGGTGCACGCTGTACATTAGAATGCATTGGCTTTTTATACACTTTGAGAGCACGATGTCCAGCCCCACTTCGGGTTAATATTCCACTTAATACATCATCGATCTAGGGTTCATGCCAAGTCTTGAACAACCGCATATAACTGGTTTGCTTTTAATACATGTAATACATGTATCAACAAGCCTATACAGCAACTGTGTAATCTGGAATTTTCCATGTTAGTCTTCTTAAACATTAATACAATGTGGTTAAACAAGTGTTCTATGTTCAGTATTTGAATACATTGTTTTTATAGTATACTTGTGGATTAGTTTCTTTACACGAGTAATCCCTTACACACAAGTCAACAAAGGACAAGGTATCAGTTCATGACCTCAACAAGTGGCCTGCAGGCAAGTTACATATTAGCTATGTACAGAGGTCAAGATGGCCATGTTGTATTTTGGAATTACATCGTCCACCATTTTAACTCCCAGGGTGACTTTTACAAAGCGAATCCTAAAATGGCGGATTGGCCTAAAATGGCGGCTTACATTGATTTAAGGTCAGGACCTTGCAACACGGATTCTTTCGCAAGCGACTTTCGAGCAGCTTGGCGTAGGCCAATATACATATATTTATTGCAATAGGAGGCACAATATAATTTCTCTTTTGACAAACCTTCCTTTTGGCCTATGCCAAGTGCTAAAATTACTTTGGATCTCCTTGCAAATAACTACATGCATCATCGTCCATGCACCCTGAATCACTGTCGGAAATATCTATTGCCATTAGGTCATTTGCTAAAATTTCTTTCAACACATATTCTGTGGAAGTTTTATCTGGGGCATACACTTCATGTCCTATCGAACCTATCGCTTGTGCGCAACATCCCTCTAGCATCGAACACATACCAGGTAGACACTGAATACAGCAACAAAGAAACAACAGGATTCCCAAAATAATTAGCAAGACCGAAAGTAACTTCCAACCCCAAGATCGCAAGAAGTCCCAGAACCAAGCGCTTAGATCCCAGTTTCCCTCGGGAACATGCACTTCGGAACTAAGGACATGCAGATTCTGTATTGCCTTGAAGATAGTTGGGGAGGAATCTGGTCCGAAATCACAGCAAGCGGACCCCACTAATTTACACACTCCACCACGCTCAGCCAGAATGACATCTAATGCCATTCAGTTTTGAAGTGCTACTAGTCTTATCGCCTTCTGTTCTAACATCATATTATAGAGTATGTCTGTGGTCCGGTTGATGGTTCTCTCCAGTACTCTCGCTAGTTTTCTGATATCTTCTGAATTCGCTATCTGCCCGCAAAATGGCGCAACTGATTTAGCTACATCTCCCAAGATTTGTGCTGGGGTGTCACCATTCTCGTCCCGCTGTGGACGAGCCTTTGAAACTTCTCTTGTACTAGCTATAAACATCCCAGGTAACAGGATCCCTAAATAACAGGTTCCCTGCCAATCCCTGGGCAACCAGGGGAATGCTACATTACCGCAGACAAAGTAGACAGGTTCGCCTACATACAAAGGTCTGTTTTCCCCAGTCAAATTTGCAACGTTGACACAACCTAGAAAATTTCCCATTGACTGAGATCCATTCCTCTGTATGCAAAAAGAAACTGAATCAGGGCTATGATTAACAGTGTAAGAAGGAGGCATGGCATCCTTATTGCCTATTGGAGCCATCTTAAAGGAAATCAAAGATTGGAAGGGACGATACAGTCTGTCAGAAGGCCTAATAGAAGCAACGTTAGGTTTACTCCTGTTTGCAAAAAGTGAGCATCCCAGGGGAGTCAAAACACGTTTCTCAAAACTATTCAAATTGGTGCCATCAAAGTTCCCCGAGATGCTTTCATTCCATCGGCCAAAGAACAGTGCTCTAAGAGAAGCATAGCAAGCAGTTGTCTAAGGTAAAGGATGAATATACCAACCTAGCCCCTTATCCCCGTCTTGTGGTAAATGTAAGCAGACCCAACAGGTAGATAAGCAGTAGAGTGTTATTGTGGTACCTTTGTCTATGCTGAGAGTCCCTAGGGGATAGAGTATGCAAATGTACAAAGGGAGTAGGAATAACAGGTATTCTTTCATTAGGTAACAAAAGTTCTAAAGAATGAGTTTCCTCAAGGTACCACAATCCTAAGGCAGCGACTATTAAAAACCCAAATATCATTATAAAAATACAGCAATACATTTTTTGTCCATTGTCCCGGTAGGTCACCCATTTATTTAAAAGTCCCATACGAGCGGTAGCGGTAGCAGGCATTGTAGTCTTCAAACGCATACCCCAATGTTCGTTGCTGGCAACCTCCCGGTCGAGCGACTTCTTAGTCCTCCCACAACCCTAGCCAACAGAATCCCCTTTCTCAAATTTGGGCAAAAACAATCCCTCGATGATCCTTTTCTTCTTCAAATGCACAGCCAAACCGTTCTGTAAGTCTATCAGATGCACAGCAAAACCGTGCCGTAAGTCTATTTTCTTGGACGCAGATTGTACCTTACTTTCCCCGGTACTGATTGATCCAGAAACAATATGTCATCACTTCCTGCTGGATGCAACGTTTCGGAAACAAGTGAAGATGCCAAATTTGAAATAGCAGTTTCCGGATGCAAAACTTTTGGAGAGTGTGGAGACAAAATGGCAGCTTCCCCAAGCCTCACGGGCTCAGAGAGATTCTCCGACACACTCTCAGTGCTACTTACTGCTTTGGGATCGTTGGTTGCAGTATCAGCGAGGGGTTCTGTTTCTTCTGCAACGTGTGCCACAGGGTGAGGAAGTTTCTTGATGTGAGACGCGTGGATCCAGTTCTTTCTCCTAGAGACCCACACCGCTGTCTGTGTGACCAACAGGACTTGGAACAGCCCACGCCAGCAAGGCGCAAGGCAGGAAGAGCGCTCAAATGCTTTGACGAGCACCCAGCTTCCAGGCCGTATGCTGTGGCCGGGGCGCTTGTATCGCACAGGTACAGCTTCTTGTACCTGGTGATGAATAAAATACAGGTTTTTAGTCAACTGGCTGCAATAATCTGAAAGTAATACGTTTTCAACATTTCTCAATGAATTGCATTTAGGAAGGTTCCAAATATTGGCAGGTCTCCCCATTACCACCTCAAATGGAGAGAGCCCAGTCTTAGTTTGAAGAGTTGTACGCATGGATAACAACACGATCGGGAAGGCGTCGGGCCATTTTAGTCTGGTGCCGGCACACGTCTTAGCGAGCTTATTCTTAATGATACCGTTGTGTCTTTCTACTAGTCCAGCGCTCTGAGCATGTCTGGCCGAATGGAACTGTTTGTCAATTCTTAATGCCGTACATATCTGCAGAATTACAGCAGCGACAAAATGTGGACCATTGTCCGACCAGATAACTCTTGGTAGCCCGAACCGCGGAAAGTATTCCCTTAACATGATTTTTGCAGTAGTCATGGCTGTAGCATCTTTAACAGGGAAAGCCTCAACCCATTTACTAAAAGCGCAGATAACGACCGGCACATATTTTTTATTCTCACATCGTTCCATTTCAATAAAGTAAAAGTGGATCACTTCGAACGGGACAGAGGGTGGCCCAAAACTTCCCCTTGGAGTTACTGTCCCCTTTCCCACATTGTGTTGTAGGCAAATCATGCAATCCTGGACGTAGCGCTACGACATTTTTGAAATGTTGTCATTTACCCAAACCTTCTCTAACATTTTTGTCATCTCCTAGGCACATAAATGCGTAGGACCCATGGCCATGATGACCATCATCATTATATACGCGTCAGGGAGTAGCCATTTCCCTTCCGCCATATCCACCTAACCCCCGTCATCATCAAGTTTCCCCAAACCTTCAGCCCATCCTTTGGATTCTTCTAACTTGGCATCAGCATGGATATCCCGTACAGACCCAACACCCTCATCCATTGCATAAGCATTTACAGTCTCCCTTGAAACATACATCTCCGTAAGGAGATCGGTAGCAGTTTGTTTAGCTATCTGATCAGCGAAAGCATTCCCTTTCCCTATATCATCTGTAACCTTTCGATGTGCTGCACATTTCATAACTGCTAACTGAGTGGGGAGCGCAAGCGCTGAGAGTGGTTGTACTATTAGGGAGCCATGTTGGATTTTGGTGCCATGTGAAGTTAGGAACCCTCTCTCTGACCAAAGTCTCCCGAAGTTGTGAACCACCCCAAAGGCATACTGACTATCAGTATATATATTTACTGCAAGCCCTTCAGAAAGTTCACAAGCCCGGGTCAATGCTATAATCTCTGCGGCCTGCGCAGAATTATGCGTGATTCTCTTAGTTTCTACAACCGTGCTTAATGTAGTGATTGCATAAGTAGCTGTGGATGTACCATCCGGAAGTTTGAAGCAGGAGCCATCACAAAATAGTTCTCCTTGCGGATTATCCAAAGGAGTGTCTTTCAAATCAATTCTACCCTTTGTCTCTTGTTCGGTAGTATACAGACAATCATGTGGCTCTTCATCGCCGCAAGTAGTATCTTGCGGCAAAGGTAGGAGTTCAGCCGGATTAGGAACACAACACCTCTTAATTTGAATGTGAGGATCACACAAGATCAATTCAAACTTGTCAACCGTGCAGAAGTGAGGTGTTGCATTTCAGTTCGGTCCAGTAGAACATCTACAGAGTGAGGCACCATCAGGGTTAGATCATGTCCTAGGACCATTCCCTCACTCTGTTTTACAGACACAGCAGCAGCAGCGACAGCCTGCAAATATCTTGGCAAAGCGCATGCTACAGGATCAAGGGCAGAAGAAAAGTAACCGCATGGCCTATTTTTCCCTCCATGTTCCTGCGTTAATACAGCCTAAGCACATCCATCACATTCATGCATAAACAACACAAAGGCCTTTTCATAGTTTGGTGTGCCCAAAACTGGTGCAGGGCATCATGCAGTCTTAAGCAAGTCAAACGATTGCTGGTGTTCCGCGTTCCATGACAATGGCGAAGAAATGCCCTTCTTCGTCAAAGCCAACATCGGTTTGATCACTAGTGAAACATTTGGGATCCACAACCTACAGTAAGAAGCCATACCTATCAAGGCTCTAACTTCCTTCTGTGTATTTGGGACAGACATGCCAGAAATGAGTTTTATTCTTTCAGGTGTCAATCTTCTTCCCTCCTTTGACAGGAGATAGCCTAAATAGGCAACCTCCTGGCAACAATATTGAAATTGTTTAAGCAAAGCTTTGTGACCATGCTTAGCTAGATGGATAAGCAATAACACAGTGCCCTCCTTACAGGCGCTCTCAGAGTCAGCAGCTAAATGCAAGTCATCAATGTACTGAAGCAATGTACAGGTAGAGGGCAATTCAAGGGTATCAAGTTGTTCTTTCAAAGCCCTACTATAAATGCAAGGACTTTCTGTGTACCCTTTAGGTGCACGAGTAAATGTGAACGAGCATCCCCCTTAAGTGAACTTGAACAAGTATCTACTATTCTTGTGTATAGGAATACTAAAGAAAGCATTCTTTAGATCCACCACACTAAAGTAAGTAGCTGTAGCTGGAATCATGGTTAGGATTGTTGTTACATCAGGCACAATTGGAAATTGTGGAGCCACGACTTTATTAATGGCACGTAAATCAATTATGAAACGGAATGGAATTGCATTGTTGCCTTTCTTGTACACGGGTACAATCGGACTATTACACAAACTTCCTGAAATTACTTCAATCACCCTGCGATGCACAAAATCGGAAACAATGCATTTCAAAGCTCGCTCACCCTCAACTGAAATCTTATACTGGGGAATGCGTGGCAGCTCAATTCCATGTTTGAAAACTATCTTGACAGGTTCAATCTGTAAAACACCGACATCATTGTCGTCAACAGCCCACAAGCTCTCTGGTACATTCATGAATTCTGGCAGCAAAGGTCTAGTCAAGAATTGCGAGACAGAAAATTACTGTGGTGAAATCGTCAAATGCACTCCATCAGAAGAACAATAAATCACTGCATTCAATTCTTTTAACAGAGTCAACCCCAGCAAGTTCTCTCCACAATTCGAAGTCAACAGAAATGGACAGTGGTCCGTAATGGGACCCAAAGAAATAGGTACCGGCAAAGAAACCGGACAAACAACGGTGTGGCAGAAAACCCTACAGAAACATTGGTTTGCCCTGACAGTGGAATGTTTGGAACCCGTGAATGATCAATGGAACACTTCTGTGCTCCAGTGTCTATCAAAAACTGATGTTTCCTATTTTCCACCATCATTTCAATGTAGGGACCTTTCTGATTGATGGCAATAGGTATAGGTTCCAAAGCCTGCTTTGGGCAATCCTAACGAAACAGAATGTCATCAAAAGGAAGCTCTTCAGATAAATATGCAGCAGAAGGATGATCAAATATGTTCCTGGTGTCCACACTCAAAATCTGATTATCCTGCGAGAAAGGTTGCTGAGGATCCTGTGTAAACTAACCTCTTCCAGGGCCCCCTACACCCAGGCGACCTCTGGATCATCTACCCATATTTCCGAATGTATTATTTGACCTTTGTTGAAGGACGGGGCATTGTGCTCGCCAATGACCCTCTTGACGACAATAAGCACACTGGTTAATGTTCACAGGACCCAAGGGCACATTCCCTTGCGGGACATACTGACCACTAATCTGAGAACTACCCCCTCTGGGGCCTCTAACAATTTGCTGCAATAGCACTTTAGTTTTCAAATCGCCTTTTCGTTTTTTCAACCCTATCTTTTTCATTATTGACACGGTTCTCGTAGTACTGAGCCATATGCAGCACTTCTGATTGGGACTTCGCCTGCCAAATGCTCTCAGAAGACATAATTTGTGACTGGATGTCAGGCAGCAATCCACGCACAAATTTGTCCACAAACAACCTTTTCCCAGACTCTGTGCCTAGGTCTTGTCCACTGAAATCCGAGAATACCTGTTCGAACCAATTAAAGAACTCGGTAGCACCCTCAGACTTTCCTTGGACACAGGCTGTAAGCTTGTCCCAAATAATTCTTTTCTGTGGAATTATGGTTTTCAATTTAGCAATGATTCTATCAGGCAAAGTTATTATCACCTGAGGCGGTCTTTCACCAGCTGGCCTTTCTCCATCGAGTCTAGTTATATTTACCCATGTATCTCCCAACCCTGGCACATCATCTATAGTTCTAACTTGCTTTCACAAATCTACGGGCAGGAGTACAGGGAATAACAAATCGATATCGCCTAAGGTGAACACTGAGGATTGCAAGACAGACTCTATTTCTTTATAGAATCCTGTCGGATTTTTCCTAATATCAGGAATAGATTGCCTAATAGTATTCACTTCCTGTCTTGAGAACGGGACGTGAACGAACTGTGATACATAATGTGCACGAATGTTCACAGCGACTATACCCTGTGCTTCATCGGCCGCAATCTCAACCTTCGGGACAAATGTCGGAGGAACCTCTCTCATAGGCGAGAACTCAGAACGCTTACTAAGCAACAGAGCTAAATCGAGTGCTAAAGCAGTCGAAGAAGTGTCAAGTGAAAAAGCTCTCTTGTAAATACTCAATAACTCTGTGGGACAACTAATCTTTCTTTTTACACAATCATCCTGTAGGTACTCTATCATTACCTGTATCACTTTCCTCTGCATTTCTGGCGTATACTGACTATATGTGTCATATACTTCAACTGGAGTTATTGACATATCCGAAATCCATCTAAGCGCGTCCTTCGTACACATTCGTGCTTCCTCAGATATCGATTTACGACAAGGAAGGAACCGTTTCTGTACATACATACGTTCCTCCTCGTCATCCTCATTCTGCAACTTTTCTAACTCCTTTCTATACCCAAATGACCTCTGGACATGCTCATTTACTTTCTCCACAGTGTCTCTAGACACTAAAGTATTTAGATCGCTTAACCCTTGTGGGAGATCTGTATTATTTAATTTTCCCCACATTACACATAACTGAATCCCTAAACCTTCAATAAAAACATTTTTCTCAGGAAAATTATCCATATTACAAAGTGTGGCAAAAACATTAGCTTGACCATCCCTCTCCATACAATGCTTAGCCCATGCAATTAACTCGTTTCTTCTCCAGTGGTACAGTATTGCCAGTGACAACCTTTGACCCTGCAGCTCGATCAATTACAAGCGGCTCAGGACCACTTGGAAGAGAGGGAGCAGGCAAATTCAATGGATGTACTGTAACTGGTGCGATAAGAAGAGGTGGAGGAGCTGGAGGAAGGGGAAAATTAGTAGGAGCAGGAACAACGGGAACAACAGCAGGTAGAGCAGGAATAACAAGAGGAAGAGGCAAAGCTGCAGGAAGAGGAACATACAGAGGTGGCGCAGAGGCACCAGGCCTTCGTTCATTTAACAATTTATCTATAAATTCATCGGAAGCATGGAGGTCTTTGGACGGATATATTTTTTGAATTCCAAGTGAGAAAGCCCTATCCATATTCCTAGTCGATTCAGAATGTTTCTCTTGGTCATACAATAATGCCTTTCGGCGTTCGTCTTATGACGGCGCGCATACTTTTCTCTACTTTTAAGTTGTTGCAACGCTTCTTTTTTCCAATTCTGCAAAACATCAAATGCTGCAGGTCAAGCCTTTTTCATTAATAGAATTGACTCTAAATACTCAATACGAGGGATTTCAAAACTACCATTGATTGGCCACTGAAGTTCGGAGGCATGTCTGGTTTGTCTGTGCCAAATGTCATTAAATACTATACTTCCAATGCCATGCTTACAGTACATAGTACATGCCGGCGACCCCACCTGTGGTGTCGGACGGCTAAATTCCAAAGATTGTCTATCGCTGCGGAACAACACCCTGAAGCAGGTAGACAATTTCCCAGGCATACCAAATTATTGGTGTTACCTGGTCAATAATTGTGTCTGCAGATACAATACCCCAAATTCAAATTTTCAGGGTTGAATTAAGAGTCGGGTCATGACTCACCTGAACAAGCCTAAGGAGATCCGATCGTCCAGGGATCGGGACGTGCAGCGCTGCTGAGGTGTCGCGTCTCAGTCAGTGTGGCCCCTTTTTGTCACACTGTCCGATCCCGGTCCGATAGCGTGTGTCAACCTTCAACAATCCGGCATCAATCTTGAGGGTCCCTATTCGGGCCACAACTGTGAAAACAAAATCAAAATATCGAGGCTGAGTACCCCAAAAGGAAATACACTGAACACAGGTTACAAAGGAACATACAAAGTACTTTATTTTATACTGAATCCAGTTACAGAAACAGAGCAAAATCAGATAGTAATCGGCCCTCAGTACAACACAACGAACTCCAGCGTGGTTCAGTGTGTTCAGTGAGAGATGCTGTACATTAGAATGCATTGGCTTTTTATACATTTTGTGAGCATTATGTCCAGCCCCACTTCGGGTTAATATTCCACTTAATACATCACCGATCTAGGGTTCATGCCAAGTCTCGAACAACCGCATATAACTGGTTTGCTTTTAATACATGTATCAACAAGCCTATACAGCAACTGTGTAATCTGGGATTTTCCATGTTAGTCTTCTTAAACATTGATACAGTGTGGTTAAACAGGTGTTCTATGTTCAGTATTTGAATACATTGTTTTTATAGTATACTCGTGGATTAGTTTCTTTACACAAGTAATCCCTTACACACAAGTCAAGAAGGACAAGGTCTCAGTTCACGACCTCCACAAGTGGCCTGCAGGCAAGTTACATATTAGCTATGTACAGAGGTCAAGACGGCCATGTTGTATTTTGGAATGACATTGTCCACCATTTTAAATCAAAGGGTGACTTTTACTAAGCGAATCCTAAAATGGCGGATTGGCCTAAAATGGCAACTTACATTGATTTAAGGTCAGGACCTTGCAACACGGATTCTTTCGCAAGCGACTTTCGAGCAGCTTGGCGTAGGCCAATATACATATATTTATTGCAATAGGAGGCACGATATAATTTCTCTTTTGACAACCTAATACAAGAAGGATCAAGCCTTGTATGGGCTGGAGTGAAGAGAATTTGGTCACATAATGCCTCCCTAAATGATAATCTTACAACGTTGTATATAAACCGAACTGTCAAAACCCCTGTTCTTACATGTTCTTACATATGCTGCTACGGGTTTCGATAATGATGATGAAATCAATGAATATGATGGTGATTATTCCCTGTTCAGTACACTTGATCTGACATATACAAACGAACATGCAACCTCAGAACCTACCTCATATGGCACTGATATACACTTTAGCCCCAATGCCCCAACCACCCAAGATCCTTCAGTACTACAGTCTTGGCAAAATAATGGGCAAGGGGGAGGAGGAGACGAAAAAGGGTGCGGAAGTGAAGAGTTATGGTGCATACCATGGCCTGGGATTAGATGAGATTGATGACCCCCGCTACCCAGACCAATCTAACAAATGGTACTCATTTGGCGGTTGCCAGGGGTCGCAGCCACACAAATGGTACTCAGACATGAGCCCAACAGCCAAACAAGCAGCGAATGAGAGCTGCTATGTTTGCTCTCTCATTCCTCATGCCTCGGGCGCACCCAAAGTTCTTATACCTCAAGAAGTGCCCTTGTCAGATGCCCAATGTTTAGTTCATCTAGTATTGTGTAGGATTCAAAGCACCTTCCAATCACACACAGTTACAATAGTAATGCTGCAGAATGAGTACACCTGCACGAGTAAGCCACAAGGAGTGATTTGCATCAAGGAACCATTTTTTGTTATCAAAGGGACACGGTTCACTGAAAATAAGTGGCATGATGAGACAATCATGTGCAAGGCAGAGGCATTGCGAGGTCTAACGGAAGAGAACTTTCAATGGGTCAAAGAGACATGCACTCTGGTCTGGTCACAGCACATCGCAAAACTCATGTGAGTTACAGCTCTGCAGAAACCCATCAAAACACAGAAAGAAATTGCACATGAACTTTGCTTCCATGGTGAAGGGAAGGTACAGATGGGGTTTGACAGACATGCAACAGAACTATCATCATCCCGGATATGAAAAACAGTACAGCAGCACTTATGGACATTTATTGGGTATGTGGCGAGCAAGCATACCTGCATCTCTCACCATCATGGAGGGGTACTTGTGCCATGGCCACACTGCATTCGGCATTAATGGTGATTCCAGAAAGCCATATCCAAGGGGGGAGAAATTCAGCTAACACATCGGCAACACCACAGCCAGGGACCGCAGAGCCCTCCACATACAACATTCTGTCTGAAAACAAACTACAAGACAGAGTGTCCCGCATAAGAAGGTCATCCAACTACATCTCCAGCAAGTCATCAGAACTCCTGGCTCAGATTCCAGATAAATACAAGCTCTTCAACTCTGCCAAAACATGTTTTGCTTCCCTCCTGGTGCCAGGACAGGACTTCAGGCACCCACAAATGACAAATGGCTGCAGATTGTGCGCTGGGAGCTGATCCAACTGCCCAACGACACTGAAAAAGGATTCAACGTGATCAAGGTGGAACTCTGCACCCAGCGGTTAATGACAATGCAGAACCAGTACGTCCTGGATCTCCTCACAGCAATGTACGGCGGTGTTTGCTGAAAAACAGGGAGTGCCTGCTGTACATTCAAACCTTCTGAAGACGCAGACAATGGGACACTGTCCCACGTCATTTTAGCCATGCATAATTTGGGGGAAAGAATGCGGAAGGGACGAGGGATAGAGCCGAGTAGCTGGTTCGACAACATCTTCAATTGGATACCATCCTAGTTCAGCGTGATGATGAAAACTTTTGTCCCACTCATCGTGTTTTTGTTACTATTTTTCTGTGTGTGCCAGGTGGGAATTCGATGTTGTGGAAAACCAATGCCTAGTTTGGCAATGATGATGGTAACTATGGGCAAATCGACAACGGTGCAAAATATTTAAGATGCACACGTCCAAACTGGGGAGCCAGGTCCCTCTAAATATTGCATGACTGCAGTATACCACCATCCTGGGGATAGGTGGATAATTTGTATCACACCACAATCAAAGAGCCACAAGAATTACAGTGGTAAAGAGAGGTATGGGTGGACCTGGATGGGATGGGGGAATATACATGACGTGTCCACCTGATGAATATGCAAGAAGGGGTCAGAGCTTGCGAAATGTGTGTGCAGAGCATGGGACGAAGCAGTACAAGAAGCAGAGTACTATTGGAATGAAAATAATCAGAAAGATTAGTTTGTTACTTTAGATGTAACACAAGGGGGGAATGTGTGGGAGTAACAGTCCGTTTGAGCCCCCCTTGTACATTCTGCACGATATGGACCACTTGCTCACGCATTAGTGGGGGACGCCTCCATTGCCCTTATGCTAACATTAGCATAAATGGGGCTATTGTGGGATACACTTGGTTCCATTTTGTGTTCCCTCGACTCCATCTTTGGACTAGGCCTCACTCCCATAATATGAAAAGAGTTCTCTCCCCTCTGCAGCGCCGCGCACAGTGCGCTCATAGCCCCCACTTTTTTCTCCACTGTCTGAAAGCCTCACAAATCCCTTTCTCACAGATGTGCCGGGGAGCATTGAAAAAAATAATAAAATGTATCATCTCACTCTTCCTCTGTGATCACTGTCCTGTGTGTGAACCAGCTTGAACCGTGCCTTGTAGCTCATCCATCTCCACAAACCTGCCATTTCTCCCTTGCCCCCACTGTTGGAGAATTACTGCCAATATAATCCTGTGCCCTCCTAAGGTATTCTCTTGATGTACCAGAAGTGTGGCCCTGCTGTGCAGCCTACCCCAGAGTGCCCCCACTAAATCCAGACCTCTGTCGCAGTATATTGTGTCCTAAAACTAACATATGTCAGTATACCCCCCACTCACCTTGATGTGCTAAGAACCACCTAGTCACCCAGGTTATCACCAAGGACACGCCCCCTAAGCCCTGTATTGCATCAAAGTCTCAATTAAAGAAGATGTAATCATGAGAATGCAATTTATATGTTTGTAGAGATTTACTCAAAGGTAAATTAATAACCATAATTTATTATATGTATAGTGGTAGTGTCTCATGCCAGCTTAGTAAGTGTCAACTCTATCTCACCATGACCTAACCCTCACCCCTCCCGGGCAACCAGCGGCTGGACCTGGTGACGCTCACCCTCCCGCCAACTGGGCAGCCTATATGGAAGAAGCAGCGCCTACATGACTATATGCAACTACGCTCCCCAACCAATCCTGTACTAATGTAATACCCTATGTTAATGATGTCATTGAGGATGTTGTATTGCTTTATAATTCCCTCTACGTGTATTGTTTGCCAGAGCGCTTTCGAGGCAGCAGAGTTCTCTGGATGCCAATTTTATATAAAGACTTATTAATCTTGCAACCTGTTCTCCTAGTCTCATTCCCTACTGGGATGTGTTGTATTTTATAAGTTTAAATTGGTAAGTCGGGGAGTGAGCCTTTATAACATCAAGTAGAGACTTCAGTTCCCCAATAAAAGTGGATCTTGCATTTTGGTGTATTAATGGCACGCATTCCAAAACGCTCCTCAACAAATTATAAATTGACCTCCACAACGTAGGTCATAGAACCTTTGCAAAAAGCTTGTCATCCCATTTTATGTAAATGAAATACAGAATGCTATATCAACCCTTCAACTGGGAAAAAGTCCTGTTTAGGACTTTTACCCTCAGATCTGTCCATGTCATCTAAGATCATTTAGAACCTCTACTTATCAGGGTTTATAATGCCACGGCAGAGATACGTTTCTACCCTCAGAGCTGGAAAAATCAGTAATCTGCCCAGACTGAACGGCAAGTGTTGATCTTATATTTTCTTGCAGCCACTTCTGTATTTATCAGGAAAATAACATCGCCCTCATGAGAGAAGAGTTACTTCTCCCATTTTAGTAGAGAGCGGGTGAGACAAGGATGTTCCTTGACCCCCACTCCTATTTAATGTATACTTGAAGTCAATACACCAGACACTGTACAACACAGCAGTGTACACACGTGCTTCTGGCAAGGACCCCCAATGCTTTACAAAGACACATGGAATATTACACCAATTATAATAGTGAACAGGGACTGTCTGTTAAAACGAAAATGTCGGCACTATTCATTTTCAAGAGAAAACACACATTGAAGTCTCAATCATTTCAGGACAGAGGCGCATCGCTTGACTCATTCAAACATATAAATATTTGGGTGTCCTTTTCTATGAAAATCTTACTAGCAAACCCCATTTTGATAAACGTGCTAACAGATTGACCCAGGCAAAAGGGGGATGTTCTATTTCACAGCGAAATTGAAGACCCAGCCACTAAAAAAGATGTGAGTGGCATTCGAGGCCATGGCCTGTCAGAACAGTCACACGTTATGGCATGGGATTATGGGCTTTCAGAAAGTAACTGAACTGCTGAATACTCGAAATATCTCCTTCACGAGATTATTGGTGCTTCGAAAAACAGCCCCTACGTTTGCAGTACACGAGATTGTATTTTGGTACTTTGAGGACTCAATTATGTTAGCACCTGCGTCAATGTTCTTGATAATAATGACAAACAAGCTAAGCTAAACTAACCATTTTGATGCTCAATCACTAGTTTTGTTTAACAGAGACTGACCAGATGGGACAGGGCTAAGCTATGTTCAAAACACTTACCATGTTTTAATCGCAGCAGCTTTAAACGCTGTAATTTTCACTGTGGTGTTTACACCGCAGCCATTTTCATAGCATTTATTTAAACAGTATATGTGTTGTGAGCTTGGGGGAGTGGCTTGGGAGTGGTGCAGGGTGAGGTGGCGTGGGTGGGTAAGAAGGAGGTTGGAGGAAATCCCCTATTAAAAAAAAAGAAATCCGGTAAAAACGGCCTCAGCGAAAACACCATGATGAAAATACAAACGTTAAAAATATTGTACAGCTCAATATTGTAGCAGCGTAGGGACTTCTATAATTAAAAACATTCTTAACGATCTGGAAAACATAAACATGTTTAGAATGAAAGGGAAGAACGAGAACTAACCAAACCAGTAATGTGGCACTCATGGCAATTTCAAGTGCCTCAGCACCTCAGGCCTATCTCACTCAGAACATCTTTTTTTTAAAAGATAGCTGCCACAAAACTAGACTTCACTAATTATTTTTAGACTTAAAAAAATGAATGGTCCAGCTATTGAAGCTGGGACCTCATTTGGGGGTTGCCAGGGGTTGCAGCCACACCCCGGGGTCTCCCTTGCTACCCCTGTGGTCTCTCTTGCTATCCCTGCATTCAAAAGTATATATATATATATATATATATATATATATATATTACAGGGCCTGCTGTAGCGGCCCTGTAGTTATGGTTAAGTTGCTCAACCCATAGGAAGAGCACTTTTTGGGCGGCTTATAACTTCACCCCCCTGAACGAATCCTCACAAAACTTTGGAACAACAGTATATGGCCCTGTTGGGTCTTTCCTGCAAAGTTTGGTGAAGTTTTGTGAAGGGGGCAAAGTTATAGGGGGTCCCAAAATGTGTGGTTTTTCCCACAGACACAATGGAAAGCAAATGTTGCTCATGCCTACAGCCAAAACCGCTGGACAGATTTTCACCACATTTGTGGCAGGTTTGGTTCCATAAGCGTGCTTTTGTAAATTTGGTGTAAATCTGTCCAGTAGTTTTATTTTTTTAAACATCCAAAAAGTAGGTTAAAAAGATGTTGGTGATATCTGGGTCGGGTCTGCAGACTCATTTCTCTGTCCGGTCTGAGGACAGGCCTCCGATTGGCCCAGGGGCCGATGTGAGGTCCGCAGACATCAGACCTGCCTGCTGATTGGGTGGTGAAGAGCGTGAGGTGAGTCATATTTTTGAAAACGCCCGCAATGTTGTATCCGCGGACAGGTGCCAGTGTCTGCGGACAGCGCGCTGGGTGAAAAGTCTGGAAAACACATTTTGGGTCATTTGGCGGTGGAAAGAGGGTATGGAAAGGTTGAAGGAGTAGAAAAAAGATGATATGGGGCTGTTTCTATAGGTTGAAAAAGGCCGGGCAGGTGCCATAACTGTTCTTGGACACCGCAGTTGTTCACGGACAGCACCATGAACTGGAGGCTTGGAAAATACATTTGGGGTTATTTGATGTCTGGGAAATGGTAGGGAAGTGGAATCAAGGTAATGTGGAATCGTTTTTATAGGTGAAAAAAGGGTTTGGAAATGCCACAAGTCTGCGTCCAATTTTGGTGTCCGCGGACATCATTTCGATTGCAGGGGGTCAGGGTGAGTTTTATTTGTTTCCGGTGTATGATACATACTTCTTATATAGTTTAATGTATTATGGTGGTTGAGGTAGGGTGGCCAGATTCTGTGGGGCATGGCCACAGGCCATGGCCCCAAGAATATGTGCACTGGGCACAACCACCAAAGCAGTAATATGTGTATAGTTATTGTAGGTAATGTAATGAGAGTACAAAGTGTTTTGTAATATGGAGGAATAATGTAATTGAACTGTATATGGTACTTATGATTGTAGCACAATTGAGGAGAGTGCTTATAGAATATGTATTTGATTATAATTTCTGTGGTTACTTACGGCCTCATTACGACCCTGGCGGTAAGGGGTTTACGCCAGCGTTAGCTGCGCCGACCCCTTACCGCCAATTACGAGGTCCCTTAGCGCCATGGCGCTTTTAACACCTGCTTTTAGCAGGTGTTAAAATCCATGGCGCTAAGGGACCATGGAGTTAATTACGCCACCGTAATTTACGGTGGCGTAATTAACGCCTTCCCCACTCCCATTATGCCCTATAGGGCAAAAATGGGAATGGGGAAGGGTAAATGGGGATTGGGGACTTACCGCCCCCGCCAACCTCGGAATGGGGCGGTAAATCCGCCAACCACCATGGCGTAAACGTAGTTTACGCCATGGTGGTAAAGTCACGGCCCAGGCGGTAACTTACCGCCTGGGTCGTAATGAGGCCATTAGTGTTATAGTGTTATGAAGCTGCAATCTCTGGTTTATTTTCTGTGCAAAATACAGTACATTTTGTTAAGCAGGATAATTCAAAATCTAGAGTTTTATACACATTTACATATGCATTTTCTTTTTAAGACCCTCATAAACAGTACATTGCAAGTAATATGTTTGGTACAACCTTAGTGTATGACACACTGCTGTTGTATTGACATTACATAATCATTGGGTCATTGGGAAAATAAATCTGTACTGGATTAAAAAAGTCTGATTACAGTTACGTGAATGTAAGGGTGATAGTATGTTTGTTTGAAGTATGTTGTGCTTAATGGAATGCTTTATGAAGTTAGATACCTGTTGGCGTATTCTAGCTACATTAAAGGTTAGAAGATGTTTTGTTGTATAAGAATTGAGATTGCGTATTTGAAGTGCTCTGCAATAAGGGGTGTTTTCAAGTAGTTAGATACCTGTTTGTGTATTCTAACCAGATTGACTTTCAAAAGTGCTATTGTATTATGAATGTAGTTAGATACCTGCTAGCAAATTATAACTATTAATTGTGCTATAGTTTAGTAACAAAATTTGGGTTACAGAAATATTAAGTAACCATTTCTTAAATTTGCTGGTAACCTATGTTTTGGAGTAAAGGAGGTATTGTTACATTCAAACCAAGCATTCCTTTTTTTACATATGTATTTTAGTGCCCTGAAGTGGTTGTACCACCATTGGGGTATACTATACTTATTGTTGTGAATGTTTTCTTTCCAAGAGATTGTTGGCTGTGTGTGAAGCCTGTAAGCTTAAAGTTATTTTTGCTACCATCTGAATTGTACATTAGAAGCATTAGTATGGCATATTGGCTATGTGAGTTTATTTGGTGGAACAATTGTCTGAATTGCAAAAAGACACAATATGCCATGATTTGCATTCTGCAGAAGCTAGTGAAATGGAATGGATTCAGAATTTGGTATGGATACGTATCCAAATCGTTCATTAGGGATGTGGTTTTATGAAACATGCTAGCAGTTAGTGCATGTATGTTTCCACATGTATGACATTTTTTATAGGCATGTTGTTGGTGTCTAGTACTTGCAGTAAGTACATTAGGAATTCTTATGGATTTTTCCTGTGTGTTTATGGTATATTTTACCATTCCAGCACATTAATCCAATCCTTATAACTGAGACACTGTAAGTGTAGTCAGGAATATTTGTAGCATTTCTCTGAAAGACGAGCATTTGCAAACACAACTGGTCCAAGCCGTTTAAGTAAATGTTGTCAACAATTGGTGGCAATTCAAAGAGAAGATTAATTGTCACATTAGTATAACAATTTACTCCAGTTGTGTTGCTCAATTTAAATGAACCAGAGAGTTCTGTTTGTGGATCCTTTGATGGGTCTGCAGATGTTTCTGGAGAAGAGAAATGTGTGTGTTTCTTTTGTGATGGATGTGCAGTTGATTTTGTACTACGCAGTTTTGTGGTTGTATTGTGGTTGTATTGTTTGATGCAGGAGTTGGTTGTTGTTTTTATGGTGGTATTGTTGGGAAATCTTCTATAGCGTCTGTTTCTATTATTTGTTTTTCAAAAGGTTTATTTTTTTAGGTACAGTGTACATATCTAAATGGGGGGTGTATAGTGCCCATAGCCTGTTGTATTCCAGGATGCAAGGAATGTCAGCATTGGCAACCAGCAATAGGCCATTGAGTGTACTCAGATGTGAAAAAGCTGCATAACTCATACCTTCTTTAAAGACTGTGCTGCCAATGTCAATCAATGCTTGATCTAGGGTTACACCTTTTGATTTGTGAATAGTGACAGCATATGCAAGAGATAAAGAAAGTTTCTCTCTGTGTACGTACATGTCTTTTAAAAGAAGGAAAAGTCCTATTGTGGGCCAATTTTTTTAACTTCCAAAGGTTTGTCAAAGTGAATGTTGCTGTTACATGGACATGTTTGCAAGCCACTAACTGTACCAATTGCTCCATTGACTACACCTTTTTCTATGTCAAGTTTACGTTTTAGAATTACTCTGATGTTTAGACACAAAGTCCACATTTTCTCCAATCTGGCTGTGTTGGAGAAAATGTTTTCTAAACTATTGAGTCATGCTGTTGCTTGTTGACACATAGGAAGTGTCATGCCATGCACTTCTAGTTTGTCTGTGGAGATGATATGCAGTATATGTTGCATTTCTCTTTTCAACATTGTCTCATTGAATTGACTACAGCTTGCAAGGGTTGGCATTAAGGACATACATTTTAGATTTTGTTGAGTTAATTGTTCCGTGACATGAAGAGCAGATGTGTTTTGTTCATATAGCTTATGGATTAGTCTACTATTTAAGATGGATTTTGAATCTTTAGTAAGCAGACCAGTTCTAATGTTTTTTTAAATGTTAGCATATGTGAGGTCTGCAGACTGGCGCATGTTTTGAGTTAGTTCTCTGTAGTGAAAATGTTGCCAGAGATGTACATTTCCAATGATGCTGAGGGTAGTGTGACATTGTGTCCTAATGTTTTGAAAATAGGCTGCCCTTTCACTGGTGTTACCTGTAGGAGGTCTCTGAAAACAATAACATGCTTTCCTCAAAACAGGTTTTCGTAGTTGGTGTTTACTTCTTGCATTCTAAGGTGAATCAAAGGTAACATGAGGTTGGAAACCATGCTTACCTCAGCTATCAGGAGCACTTTCATTTGTTTTAGAATTCTGTGTACTTCAGTAGCAGCTTCAGATAATAATTTGGAGTATTATAATTTGTTTTGATGTTCTGCGGGGAGTAGTAGTAGTCAGTGTACAATTATACCTCCTATGTTGTAGGTAGCTAACCCTCTGGGGGCTATTGTTTGTTAAGTTTTGTAGAAATGTGCTGATTATTTTAATTAGGAATGTTTTCCCAGAACCAGCTTCACCACTTACACATAGAAGCAGAGGTTTATAATTTTTACTGCCACAGATTTTAGGTTCATGTTTAAAACCATGTTCAATTTCTTCATCATTTAGCTGTGATTCCAGAACTGACAAGTCATCCTCAGATTGTTTGTATTGATACATGGTATTTTCTACCTCAGTCATGACTATTTCTGCTTCATTTCGAATGGGTGGTTCTCCAAGTGGATCTTGGCTTCCTGTAAGAGGCAGTTAAATGCCCTCGGTAGTCTCTTCATCTAGTTGAGCTTCAATTTCTTCTTCTTGTTTGCATTCATTGTCCAACATTTGGATTGTTTGAATTTGTCATTTGTCATACTGCTTTCATTTGCTTTAAATGCAGCTTCAAATGAGTCAAAGGCCCTCATTATGGGTCCAGTGGTAAAAATCAGGTGTTACCGTGATGGCAGTCGTACTGTTTCCACCACCACGTGATGGTGGAGACAAGGTATGATTATGGCTTGGCGGCCATGCGCATCCGTAATGCGTGGAACCGGTGCCACCGACATCACAGAAACACCGGCAGAGATGGATGTACTACCACAAAACTTGCTGGTTCTTCTTCTCTGCCACATGCATGCCAGACATAGCGGTACCACATTTGCAGAGTCGGAAACACCAGAACTGGAAATAATGTGATTGCCGGAAACAGAAAGAGAGCGACGGCCATTACAAAAATCACAATCCACTGCGATCCTCATGTACCAGCAGGCATCCACCAACTGTGAGTGGCCAAACATACAGAGGTACGTGGCATCAAGAATCCCACAAATCCACGTGTTCAAGCCCCACTTCAGTGAAGCAGAACTCACCCTGCTGGTTGATCACATTGTGGAAAATGCAGAGGAGTTATTCCCAGCTGACCAGCTGCGCAGCACGCAGCTGAGGCACAAGGCCATATGTGCAGAGGCTGCCCAGCAGGTGACAGCTGTGGGTGTCACAGCCCATAGTATCAAGGGCTGCCATAGAGATGGAATGACCTTAGCATAAAAGTGCACAACCTTCTGCCAACCCACAGACGTCAGTGCACTGCAACATGTGGTGGACCACACTCACCCCTAAACCACTCCGATGGAAGGAAAATTGCAGCAGTGTGCTGCACCTCAAGGAGACAGAAAGTGCAAAAATATGAAGATTAATCAAGCTACACCTGCCCCCCCTCAATGCACAGAAATACACATATCACAGTCCACATCACCCCGAGCACACCCAGTACTCTGATGCCAGCCCAACGTCAGTCATCCTCCACTGCAGGCACAGCGGCCACCCGTGAAGTTACGCAGGCCCAGTAACACCATGCCAAGGACAGAAGCATGCTTGCTGCCCCTGGGACACAGCAGGAACCCCAGGCCCACACCCCTGTTTCCCCTGGGGCACAACAGATACGCCAATCCCACACCCCTGATGACACTGCAATCCCTCAGGGATGTGCAACACCATCACCCCACAAGGCTGAGTCCCAGAGCACGGAAAGCAGTCCAGAGGACAGTGACAAGAACCCCAACACCCCGGACTTACTGGGCACATTCAGCCCCATGGCCCCCCAGAGTTGTATGCGATCCACAACACCATGCAGGAGATCAGCAGCTATCTTCAACTGTTAGAGGAACGGCAGGACATGCTTCCCGGACTGGTCCAGCAGTATCTGGAGGAGTCTAGGCTGCAACGTGAGAGCAACCAGGCTATTGGGCATGGGGTTGCACGTGCCATTGGGCGCTGTGCCACCTCCAACATGCAAAGTTCAAGGAGGGTCCATGAGAGAAACAGTGTACAGTCAACTATAGTGGGAACTATGGCACTGGCCCTACAGGCCATCATGACATGCCTGCTGCCACATAACCCCACAATGCCTTCCACCAGCACCACACCAACCAGCTCACAGGCAGGCAGCCCCACAAGGAGGTCCATGCTGCTGTCTGGGGCATCTCATAGGGACAATCATGCACCCAAGGATGGAAAGAAGTAGTGCAGTTCGACTGACAATTGTTGCACATTTTTGCAAATTGGGTCTGGGGCATGGGAGGTGGGTGATTATGTTTGGGAGGTCGAGGGGAGTCCACAGTTGGGATAGGTAGTTGGGGCCTGGGAGGTGGGTGGGTACGTTTGGGTGGTGGAGGGCTGGTCCATAGTTGGGATAGGTAGTTGGAGCGTGGAAGGTGGGTGGGTACATTTGGGAGGTGGAGGGGGTCCATAGTTGGGATAAGTAGTTGGGGCCTGGGAGGTGGGTGGGTACGCTGGGGCATGTATTGTTGTAGCACAAGGTAAATATTTCTTACATAATACACTGGGTTGTAAATCAGAATAACGAGTGGACATTCTTCTTCTGTGTGTGACTTAATGATTTAATGCAAATGTTCATAATTATGTGTGTGTTAATGTGCTTGTGATGAATGTTCAAAAGAAATTGTGAATCAGTGCTTCCCGTGCATGTTGTCCATCTATGGCACCCCGCCCTGGTTGCACACCCATCCCATCATCACCGTCGTCAACCTCTTCCTCCTCATCTACTGGGTCCATGTCCGGGGTCAGTGCAATCTTCCGGTGTATACACATATTGTGCAGCATGGCACAAGCCAGCACAATTTTGCCCACCTTCACGGGGCTGTACATCAATACCCCACCAGATCTGCTGAGGCAGCGGAACCTGGCCTTCAGCCATACAAACGTCTGCTCTATGATGCCCCGTGTCCGTTGGTGTGCCTGGTTGTAGGCCTCCTCATGCCGGTTCCATGGTCGTCTGATGGGTGTCATGAGCCATGGCGTGAGGGGTATCCAGTATCACCTGCATGGGAGTGACAGAAAGGTGATCTGATGTTTATGGTGGGAATTCGGTGTTGTCAATGATAGCATGTACACACTCTCAAATATTTTGTTAGCACAGAACATGGTACATGGCACAGATTTCAGACTGCAACCTGCTAAAATGTCCTGGATGTACTCTTCATTATTACACACTTGACACACTCTTTCCTACTGAGACGGTATGGTGTGCTCAATGTCTGCATTCATGATACCTTCTAGGCAACTACATGTCTTATTCCTTAAAATGTGCAAAATGCAGTTTGTGTACGTACTAGGTGCATCATGTCTTGTAAGGTGCTGTCAAAATCAGCCTCATGCACCCGCAGCGCATAGGAGTGAAGACACTGCTGCACAGAGGGAGTGAAATAGGCATTATGCACATTGGAGAAACTGGTACTTTGTCGTTGGTGCCGATACTCATATTCACATGTCACCATTGCATGGTCTGCCACTCCATGGTTCGGGGGTGTTACCATTAGCCAGTATGTGGATTCCCGTGACATGGCAAACTGTCATTTGCCTATTGCAGCGGTAAGCTGGGTGTACTCTGGTGAGTGTCTATTTGCCCCCCAACTACACAGATGTCCTGCATTGGTCATTCTACTCACCCAACAGCCAGGGGCTCTCTCCATGGTAACATGCCATGTACCCTGGTAACATGGAATTCTGCAAAACCATTGAGTCATGTGTCGATCCCGGGAAACATGCAAGGCAATGGGTAATGAGATTTTCTACATTACAGACCATCTGCACAGTGGTATTGTTTCCGATTTCTATACACCACCTCAATGGCATGTCTGGCAGTCAACTCCACATGGGTGAAATCTAGCACACCTATGCAATTGGGCATGACAGCAAGGGCATGCAAGGCCACTTTGGTGGCATTAACCTGTGCAGGCGTTTGGGGCAGGGCAATGTGGTCTGACACTTGGCGCAGCAGCGCATCCAGTACCTGGAACAGTATCCTTGAAGAACAGGGTTGTGACAGCCCGTGCAGCTCACCAATGGTGTGCTGGTATGTACCAGTTGGTAGGAAGTGCAATACCGACACTACCTTCATCAAGGGTGGGTTTGCTCTCCAGATTTTTATGATACAGCATATGACGTCATTGATGAGGGTGACTATTGACATTATGGTGTCCTTGTCAAGCCGGTATAAGGTGTGGATTTGGCTTGGGGTCAGGTTCTAGGGTAATGCCCTGATGCAGGGTATTGGTGGCTGCCTGCAGGGTGGTACCTGCTGTAGATTGATGTTTGGGATGGCCACCTGGTACTTCATTTTCTTCCTTCGCCTAGGCATCCTCCTCTGCCTCAGTGCTTCTTCTAACTCCATAACTGATTGCAGGTTCCCCAGCCCAATTGCTGCTAGACCGACTGCCAGCATGGTTGTGTTGGGAGGTGGGTTGGGTGTGGGTTTGGCCCATTTGTAGCTGCCCAGTGGCCAATGGTGTGCAGCTGGGCTAATTGTGGCCATCTGGGGCCAGTTTACCAACATGGTTGTGTTGGGAGATGGGTTGGATGTGGGTGTGCCCCATTTGTTGGTTCACAGTGGCCAATGGTGTGCAGCTGGGCTATAGGATCATTTTGGCCACCTGGGTCCAGTTTACCAGCATGGTTGTGTTGGGAGGTGGGTTGGGTGTGGGTGTGTCCCGTTTGTTGGTTCACAGTGGCCTATGGTGTGCAGCTGGGCTAATTTTGACCAGCAGAGGCCTGTTGGTGCTCACCTGGCACAGGCGGTACTCGTAATGTACCCGGTATACCGGCGTGCCGGTAATTCCGGGACGTCCAGCGTTTTTTTCCTGCTGTTTGTGGTCACAGTGCTAACGGGTGCGGTAGCACCATGGGGGTCACTTTGAGGGAATGGTGTTTCCGCCATTGCGGCTCAGAATTTACCATCCGGTAAATAGTGCTGGTACGCTGCTACCGGCACCGTTATTTCCAGAGGGGAAAACTTGTAATGAGGCCCCTAGTCTTTTTTCTTTTTGAAAATGTTATTTTAGTTTACACTATTTACAATTAGAACTTAAACATACAATTATATGTTAAACACAAACTTCACAGAAACATTTCTATTCTTATTAACAAATTCTCCAAACCACCCACCCTAGGATTAACATCATAGGTCATTAATCAGTACATTGTAAGGAATATCCCCACATTTTTTAAAATAAAGCACGTTTTTTATCTTTCCGAAATATAACTCTTTCAATCTCTACCAAATTATGCATTTCATCAATCCATATATCTATGCTAACTGGATCCACCTTCTTCCAATCCGTAAGTATTATATTTTTTTTCCACCATTGCGCCTCTAAAGATCCATTTTTCTTTTACATGTAGTCATATCCTCCAGCAATAAATCGCTTCCTAGTATTAAGGTTTTGAAATCAAAGGCAATCCTTTCATTTAGAACATTTTAGCAAATTCACAAATACTCAAACCAGAATCCCCTCACTCCGGCGCAGTTCCATAGCATATGTTCCAATATGCCAGTGTCATGGACTCAAGCCCAGCAATCAGAACTGTGAACCATACCTCTTTTTTCTAGTTTTTCCGGTGTCCAATATACCCTGTTTATGATCTTAATTTGGCCTGATGTTCATACACATTCCTCACCAATGATCCACTTTAATGTCGCTCTCAATCCTCCGACTCCATTCCTCTCTCAATAAATCTTTGCTTTTATATTCTCCCACAATCACGCCATATACTCGACTTACCAATCCACACTCTCCCACCTTTGGTTTTGTTTTTGCCACAGCATTTCCATGTCAAGTCTCATTTTCAAGTCAACTCACCAATTGCTTCCTTGATTCTGTGATAATCAGCCATGCAGAAATTTGAAATATTAAATTTTGATTTTAATTCTCTGGCATTCATCCATCTTCCATTTTCAAAAAGGTTCTCCAACCATTGCACACCGGCTAGAAACCACTCAGGCAAAAACAAAGTATTTCCCTCCAACTTAATACTCGGATTCAACCAGACAGAGGCATTAGGATCTCTTAATGCAACAAATCCCAAATACCTATTCAGACTTTTCCAGGAATTGTGCAGACTTTTAGTCAAGGGATCAATTACACCACACTTTCTCGGTATAGTCGTCAATAAAGCCCTAGGTAATAGTGGACCATTGTGACTGGAATCAGCACTCACCCATTCAGCCCATAGTCACCTAATAATAGTTTTTCTTTTCTCCAAGGTTTAAAAAGTTGGAGTAGGGCCATGTAATACAGTTCCCTATGTTATGGAAATTTTAATTATAACTTTATATGATTAATTAGACTGGGGTTGGTGGGTTTCACTAGGCTTCCTTCCCAAGTTGAGACTGAATATTTGCCAGTTGTCTCATTTGGTACGACATTGTTTTTGTATGTGTAGTTTTGGGCAATGTCATACAGACACATTTCTTCCAAAGCGGTACTCTGTTTGGGTAGTATGTGTCAATTATTTTTTTTTTGTAAATGTCCTGGCTGGTGGGATCATTTGTGGCCATGTTTTCTATCTCCTGGTAGCATTGTATTACTCTTTTTTGGGATGAAGCTTGTCCATGGTTCAGCAACACAATGTGCTCCGATGTGCCATATAAGGCTTCACCTCTTAAGAACTCTGCAGCTTTGTAGCACCAACATCCTCTACGGGAGACTATTTTTATACCGAAGCTGTACAATTTCTGTGATAGGTTTTTGTCAGATGATTTGTCATCCCATAGGTCCTTTAGCTCTGTTTTCCCAGCTTTGGTGAGATAGGCTGAAAACTAGTCTAGGGAAGCCAAAGCGACATTTGGTATAGTATTCACAGTTGTTTTTATATCTACGTCAGCAGTATTTGCCACATGTATGCTTCTGGAAGAATAACACCTGTGTATGTAGGTCATTAGTTGTGGTTTCTGAAGGGATGTCAAAGGTAATGTATTTTTCAATAAACTGTAAAATAGTGCTGTCACTATCATGGCCAAATTATGGAGCATCTTTTATCCACAAAAGCATGTGGATGTGTGGTGCTTCTCTGGATAGATATTCTTATAGGAGAGGCAAGACCCCTGATATTGGGCCCGTCGAAGATGATCAGACCCCATAGATAGACGAAACCCTCACCCCCCCTCGATCCAAGTATGGAGGACAATATCCCCCCTAAACCATCCAGGAGTCTGAACCCATCCACCCCAAGTCAGCAGCCAACCACAAACAGGAGTATTAAGGACACTTGTGGCGTTACGGGGCACAACACCCAACAGAACTGCAAAGATGGAGATGAGGGAAGAACGAAACAATTACTTTTGACAAGAACGTCAGCCAATAACCAAAAAATGGTCACTCGCAGAACCTCGTGAACAAAAGTACCTTACAAGAGAGGGTCAAAGGTACAAAAGCGCCTCCAAGCCTCAAACCCATCCCTCTCAATGACCACTCTTAAAGAGTTCTTTGGGAAAAAAGTTCTGCGGGATGGATTAAATCATCAAGACCTTTCGGATGCCAAGTTGCTGGCAATCGTATGAGACACAGCTACTCACCTCACAGGTCTAAACCTCCCATCTACGGGGATACAAACACCAGGAGCGACCACACACATCAGACCCTCAACAACTCAGAAATCACCTCTTCAAAAATGGCACTTCAGAAAGCCGCAAACCGACCAACCCCGGAAAAGAGAGCCTGTCTCGCAGGAGGGGAATAATATAGAACCAAGCCAGAATCCTATATAGAGGCCTCTGAGCAGCTCGACACCACCGTGCCAAGATCACAGCAAAGACAGATCTGCCTGACAGGACGGAGAAAGAGAAGTGCTGGATGGCCCAACCAAAAGGACAGGGGGGGATGCTCTTGGTGAGCTTAGAGAGCTCCTGACTTTGGAAGGCCCGCGAAAGTCAGATAAATCCCCCACCCCTTCAACATGCTCGAGAGAGAGAGAAGAGCGGCCCACCCAGCCAATCTGAGCAACAGGTAGGAGGAACACTTCTTTAATCATGGACCCTGTCGAGAGCAGGGACGCAAGTACAAGACCTCTTCCAGTTAATAGGCGCCTCAGTGAAATCTCCACAAAGCCTCCAAATGAGTCTGACAGTGACTATTGTGCTGGCCCCAATTGGGAAACTATACAAATCTCTTAATGAAACCTTAAAGGACTAGAACACCCTGATCGCTTTCAAGCACACAAAGATCAATTATCTGGAAGTATTCATTGTAGCAAAAACACAGGACAACGTCCCGGGTCCAAACTAATGTCTGAAGATAGATCGCCAGGCCACCCATCCCAGCCCAGGACAACAAGCTCACAAGCTGCTGAAACAAGAACACTGAAGTCAAAGGGAACCGATACGGATGAGTCCCTCCCCAACCCTCACAAACAATCCATCAAGGATGGGGCCCAAAGAGGCGGGAGTGACTTAATAGGACCTGAAGTAGGACCCAATCTAGAGGCTCCCTCACAAACTCAGAGGCACAGAGCAGCCCCAGCTCAAATCAAACCAACGAAGACCAACGTTAGTAAGAGCAATGGCTCCGTAGCTTTGTCTCTGCCGGAAAGGATAATGATGGCTTCAATCTCAAGTACTAGTATTAATACGGCGGAGCCCATCCACTCAACAATCGGAATCTTCGCTCAAAAAGTGGGTTCCCATCAGGAATCAAGAAAAAAGAAACCAGAGAAGGCGAGAAAAACAAAACCACAGGGCCCAGTGCAGACCCACCTGCAAATTTTCTAGAAAAAGTCAGTGGTCACAGCAGCGCATAACAACAAACTCTCAGATAAATCAATGGGAGGCTGCAACAATGTGCCCCGAAAAGTCGAATTCCCAACGTAATGGAACAAAGCCAACAGATGAAGAGACCTCAGCAAGCTCACCTGATCTAATGAACATGAGTCTGTACACTATCGAGGACTCTGAATCTGAACGTCTAGACATCCCTCAGCAAGAGAGAAAAAGATCTGAAACTCATGAGAACAGGGTGGAGGGTGAGCCTAAGATGAAAATTATGATCATCGATACTCCTTCCTCAAAATTTCAAACATTGGCGGATAAGAGGAAGTCACAATTAAAAGGCAGAACGCAAAGTTGCAAACCACAAAGAAAGGCCTGTCCACAGCGAGGGAGCTCATCCACATCTCTCAGTCCTTCACCCCAAAGAGAACCAGAAAGAAGTAGGGACCGTGATATGGGTCCCCAGCATGAGGGCCGAGAAAGAGCAAACAAAGATCAAACCCAAAAAAAGTAGCCGAAGGACAAATCACCCCCTCTGTTAAAATCCACTATGCCCGTGGATGCCTGAGGCTAGCTGAGGACTAGGCAGAAGCCTCAATCAAGGAAGAACCCAACACACACTTTAGCCTATTAAACTGAAACAAAGGTCCACGCGAAAGTTCAGACTCCAGAGAACCCACGAGGGGAAAGATAATTAGACCCTGAACCACAGGGTCTTATCTAAATTATTCGACCAAGTGAATTCCCTCCAGAGTTGCCCCATGACGGACATTAAGATACTAGAAACAAACCCCAATGGAAGGAAGGACAGTTCTTACCTACACATCGACTCAAGATACACTCAGAAACTGCTGTAGAGGGCAAAGGAAAAATTAGGTAGTTTGGGGTTTGACATAAGTGATGCGATGGGAGTCCCTGCTAGGGACGTTTACCAGCTAGTAAGCCCAAACGCCCACTCTTCAAACAGACCTCGTACAGGAAGAGGTTGAGTAAGTTCAGGCGAAAAATACCCAGGAAGAGCTTCAAGGGAGGTTTACCATTGCCCGTCCTCGACAAACCAGTTTCCCTCTGCATTGCTTTCAAGTAATAAAGAAAAAAAAGAAGGGTATGGAATTTGGGAGTCAACAGGGAACAACAGCCAACGAGCGAACAGAGGTAGGCAGAGGCACACCTCCTCCCCTATGAAATCAGACAGGGAGAGAAGCCTAAAGGGACCTCGTTCTCATCTGTAAATAACTTTCTCTCAAGACAAGAAGGTTGCCATCCGGAGGCGCTATGGCCCAAGTTGGTAATGGGCTCATGGAACACCAGGGGCTTCAGTCATTTAACTATCAAGACCAAGGTAAACTTGTCAACATTCGATGAACTTTGCCTGCAAGAAACATGGTTCAGCACAAAACCACTATTAGGTGGATTTGAAATAGCCCTCTCACCAGCACAGAAGGGCCCTAAGGGAAGGCCCAGATCGGGCTTATTAACAGAGATAAGAATGGGTAGTGGGCTACACCTAATAAAAATCATAAAGGCAACGGAATTCATTTTGGCCACCACTGTTGGTTGGTCCTGGTCAGTTACCCACAGTGACTCTAAACAACAGGAGGAGATCCTATTGATAAACACCTATTGGAACCTGAAAAGAGGGAGTAACGAGAGCTTCTTAGAACAATTGGAATCTCTAATTGATACAACCCTGATCAACTAGAAGGCCAACCACATCATTATTAATGGCGATCTGAACGTCGACTTGTCCACCCACCTGGATAAACCAAGAGGGAGAGCCCACTTATGGACCAAACTTATGGAATCCAGAGACTTACACAATCTTCACGGGGCCCTGGAGGCTAATACTCCAAAGGTCCCGACGTGGAAAAGAAAAGGACAAGCGACAACAATTGACTATACCCACGTCTCATGAGGCCTCTTGATCCTAATGGAATCATTTAAAGTGACCAAGACAAAATATGGTGATCATAACATTCTGATTTCAACATGGAGCACTCAAAAATCTAAAGTATGCTACATGAAAGCAGACCTAGAACCTAACAAAAGTGGCACCAGGCTGAGACTAACTGAAAAGGCTATTGATCAGCTCATGAAGAATTACCTGTCTCCGTCTGCAGAAAATGAACCAAACAAAACAAATGAGGTTGACTACTTGTCATTTCTCTCAGTCTTTAAACCAAAAGACAAAGGTCTTCAGTCATTCGAAACCCACTCTACATGCATTCAATGAAAAGTGGTTGCGAGAAGAAAGCAAATTATGAAGTTGAGACACATAGTCTATAAATCACAATTCAAAGCCAAAATGGAGGAAGCAAAGCGAGCCCTGAAAAGCTATCGAGCCTTGTTAAGGAACAACAGATACCAAAGATGCCAGGAAGACTTTGAGGTAATGCTCTGCATAATCTGCGGAAAGAAGACACAGGACTTCTGGTCACTAATTAAGGTTAATGCCAAAGGGGAAAACCTATTTCTTCAAAGTACAGTGGGTGAAACACTTTGAAGAGCTATACAGATCGCCTAATAGAGTGAAGAACTTGGAAACCATCTCAAGCACTGATAAATGGCTAATAACAACTGACCAGGATGAGATCCTATCCAAAATAAAAAAACTAAATGGCTTTCAGGCTACCGGCCCTAATGGAATCACAGATTTTGACCTAAAATACACGCCGGTCAATTTTCATCAAGGAAGTGTTCAAAAATTGCGTGAGGACGGCATCAATTCCACCCTCATGGAAATCCAAATCATTATCAACCTATTGCCCTCCTTGACTCAATAGGGAAACTCTTCAGCTCACTGATCTTGGACAATCGGTCCTGTCCACCTCAGATTCTGAATCCAATAAGGGCACTGTATTCAGGAACCTCGATGTGTGTACGCCTCAATCAAGCAGGTCTATTATCAATGTGGATAAACACCTGACGTGGCTTGAAACAAGGATGCCCATTGGCCCCGGCACTGTATAATGCCTATACAGCTGACTTTAAGAACTACGAGAACAGAGTCTGATCCTTTCCTCCGACTTTGGGCAATGTAAAAATATCGAGACTGCTGTATGAAGATGATGTTATTCTCATGGACCAAACGCAGATAGGCCTGCAGAGACAAATCACCAACTTAGCAGCTTACCTGAAAGATAACAACCTTCAGATGAATCGGGAGAGAATGAAAATTATGACGTTCGAAAAAAACACTAGGAAATCAGAGAGTTTCACCTGGAAGATTGATGACCAGCCGCTTGAACTGGTGAATAACTTCAGGTATTTGGGAATCACACTAAATAAAAATATCAAAGAAGTGCTGATGCAAGATTGTTTTCTGATAAGACACGACTACTGGCGACCCAAACTAGAGCAATCTCCCAAAAATATTGTTGCTTTACATTGTCTCTGATGTACGGCACGGAAGCTATGCCTTACCTACCATTGAAGTTCTGGCCGAAGTTGGAAGGGATATACTGGATGAAGGTCTTATACCTGCCACAATCATTGCCGGTATCCTTGATAAGGAGAGAACTATGTCTCCAATCATTAAGTTCCATTGTGGCCGGAACGAAGTCATGCTATATAGAAAAACACTGCTGCCTTCTCCTTTCATCCTTATGGCAATCAATAATGAAATAAAAGCAGGAACATGCAAAATGCTACAGATCGGGGCTTCCAAGAACACATCAACGCAATAAGACAATACTTGGCTAAATGCCCAGACAGGAAATTACGAGAAAACTTCTTGAGAATTTGACTAAACATTCTACACACAAAAGAAATTCTGGCAAGAAGAAAACAAAGTGATACAAACTCATGCTGCTTTTGCTTACAGCCGGAGACGAAGGAAACTGTTAAACACCTCCTGTTGATCTTCCCGGGGGTGCACTGACTTCATCTGGGTCACCTACTCAGAAACCTACAGTACTATGATGAAGAAGAATGGTGGAGTAGGTTGATGAGTGGGGAAAAAAAACACCTGGCTAATAAGGGTAGTAGGTTTCTTCGAAAGTCTTGGACTAATTCGCAGGCGGACAACCTCAGCCATCGATGAGGCAGTGACTACTCAAGAAAAAATGATAGGATAACAATGCATTTACAACTGAGGACATACTGGCCAGAAAATAGACTTGATCAGTTAGTCCAATAATTAATCAACTAGGATAATCCTTGTAAAAATTGTTTTAATTGCAATTGAAACAAGTATAATAAAAAAAATATTCTTTTCTCCAAAATAAGTGTTGCACTTCTAGCAAAGGGGTAGTTTTATTGCAGATAAAATGCAGCATGGCAATGTTACAATGGTGAAAGAACCTTGATACATTTACAGGGTTAAGAGAACAGAGTTCTCATGGTGTTTTTATGTCTATTGCGTCTTTATTTTGGTTTGCAATATGTATGAAGTTGTGCAAGTCATCCCATGCGTACTCTGCACAACTTAAAGTAAGAAACCATGTGGGTGGGCCTAGGTTCCTCAGCATACAACGTACATCAGCATGATGCCGGAACCAGTATTCTTTGTACCAAGTATGTTTGCCAAGAGATTTGTGATACTTGATTGCAAAACCTCATCTTTGACTTTTATTTTTGTAAGCATTTGGTTAGCGAATATGTTTAAAAAGTTGTAACCTGTTCTTAATTTGTGTGCAACTCCATAACATAGAGTTGATAGTTAACTTTCGAAGAGGAGGTGGAAAATGTATTCAACATTTTTTCTGAATCTGGTGTCTTCAGAATACATTCCTAAAGAGCAATATTTTGATGCCCTAATTTGCGTTGAGCTTTCATCATATCTTCCTCCTTTTCCTTTAGTAGAGGAAAAGAACGTGCTTCTACATGTTTTTTTACATCTCCTCATTGGGGATCCCTTGGCTTGATGCATTTGATATGTTTCTAATGCATAATCAATTGTGTCTTTGGAGTGTAGTGGGTGAATTGTATACTGGTCTAAAATGTTGGCTGCTGTAACAGAATCTACACATTCAAATTGGTCAGTTTCTGGTGACTCTTGAATAATGTGGGTGGTTTCTCTTAAGTTTTCCTCTATGTTTATATCTTTGTAGTATTGATGTTTTTGTTTAGATACTGTAGGACTTGTCTAACCTTGTTTAAGTCGACTAGTTGTTGCCAAATTTCTTTTGTATTTTGTTGGCACACCACTAACTAGTATAGTCAAAGATTAATCTATTGGCCGTTGTACTCCTAGAGTTTGTGCATTTTCTTTTAGATCCAATGGTAAATCTACTAATTTGCCGCAGAGGCCCTTTAGTAACTCGGATGGAGGTAATTTGGCTGATTTTGGTTGAAGGTGTATTATAGCTTGAAATGGGTGCGCTGTTTGAATTATAATGCTCTTCTACAAGTTAAGCTCTTGGAGAGCGTTCAGAAGTGGGAATATTTCTGAGTTATTAGTGATCGTATGTAATGGCATTTGGTTATTGTCAAGCTTTGTGTTGCAGTATGTGCACACTCTTGAGGGGTTAGTTATTTTGTATTTAGCATCTGCTGTTAGATATAAAGCTAATTGGAACCATTGGGATTCTTTATTGTCCTCTATTTCATAGACTAGATATGCTATATGTGTGCTCTTTTTATAAAACTTTCTGCGGCAACAGACACATATTTAGTCTGCTATTTCAGCAGATGTGTTTTGAAACTTAGCTATTTCTTTTTGTATGCCTTTTATAGGACCTTGGTGACCTTGAGGTTTTTGGTAATGTATTCTAAAAGGTACAAACATTTTCAAAGTCACCTTCTGTTCCAAAGTATTTATATTGGATGTGCTCTATTACTTGAAGGAGTTCTTTGCCTGTTCCATGTAGCAGAATGTTATTTAAATTTAGCAGTTCTAGAGCAGGACTTTTTGCATAGTATATTCGATGCACACAATTCCTTATAGTAGAATGGTGTGTTGCTAACATTTTAATGTGGTGGCAAGTGCTTTCGCAAGCAGTTCCTAAAATGTAGGCTAATGTATGTCCTTGCAGAACCGTGTGGCTGCCCACTGGACAGGAGTATATGGTTTGTAAAGTTTTCATTTTACTTGTGTCTTTTAGTTTCACCTAGTGAATGAGGAATTGTTGTGAAGATTTAAAGGATTGTTGGAGTACATTAAACATTGAGCTGCATATCCATATCCATAAACTGGACGATTTGTTTGGGTGAAAGGAGCATTTGGTTCAAAGTTTGTTGGGGACTTTTTTCTATAAGGTTTATTTTTGCCTTATTGGTTTGTTCCACCATTTCATACCCTCGACCATTAGCAATTGTTTTTTGTTGTTCTTGTTTATATGCTTCTTCATTGAAGTATGTTTTTTACTGCTTGTGCGAATCCATTCACCATCACAGAAGTTTTTAAAGGTCTCTATATTGACACTGCACATGTTTGGAACTACTTGTTGTAATTTATTGATTAATTAACTTAGTGTTTTCATTCTGTTTGAAATCAATGTAAACAATATTCACTTCAGTAGAAAAGTGCTGTCAATTAGGACTTGCCAGATTAGTCTCCTGCGGTAGTTTTTAAGGATAGATTGTGACTTTTCAGATGTTTTTATAAGATTGCGAAGAACTCTACGGTGGAACATTTGTTGTATAATCATTTATTTGGATTGCTTTACCGTGACTAGCTTAACAATGGTAGATCGAAGATTAGGTTCGTTAGTAGGTCTGCTTTTCTTTGTATATAATAAGTTTCGAATCTTGAAGTTAGTCGGGTTTTTTTCTTTGCATTCTGGGACTTGTAATTTGTATTTTAGTATGGGAGAAATGGAATTGGAAGTGACAGGATGTGAAGGAAAAAAAGACTTAAGAAGCACCAATACATTGGAACGGGTGATGTTGGGATGGATGTTAAACTTGCAGACACTAATTGCCATTTTCAAAAAGTCTATAGAGGTATTTCATGTGCTTTCCCTTACTTTATGAAACAATAACACAGTGCTGCTATATATGCACATATAGAAACAATTTGAAGCACAGAGCATTAAAAATGTTTGCTGCTTCATGTGAGCAGGTGATGAATGCTGAAATGCATGGCATTTGCTAGAGTGGTTAAACAGGAGAATATGCTTATTGAGAAGCTTATTGCAGGGGAAGTAGCAGAAACCCTTTGTATATGTATATTTGTGAAATAGTTGAAGTAAACATTTTTTTAAATATAAACATACCTGTACTATGTTCTGTTAAATTTAGATCTTGATGAATCTGGAAATAGAAATCTTGGCCAGCTTAATGCAGATATCTTTCATTAACAGGAGATATGTACTCTGAGAGTTCATGTGTACGTCTGAAGAGTTGAAGTGAGATGACAGGGCTAGGTGTAGAGGTTTTGGATGTGATTGGTGGATGGATGTGTGACTCTTTGAAAGCAGCCAACAAGGGAGTGTTGAGAACATGAAAGTAGAAATGGTAGAAGGGCTGGTATACAGTCTTTCCATTGAAATTATTTGCATCAAATCATGGGGATTGAGGGTCTGGAGGGGACCCCCAATAAACACCACAAGTTAGAGAGAGCTGTCCAGTGCTGAAATGGACAACTCCCTCTGACTTGTGTAGTGTGCACTTTCATTTTATTTTCTAGGACTGGAGATTTTTACTTTATTTTATTGGGGCTTGGGGGATACCCCCCCATTAAAAAGTAAAATAAAAGTGCACACTACACAAGTTAGAGGGAGCTGTTCAGCGCTGAAATACATTGCAACTGTATTGAATAGATTTCAGCACTGGACAGCTCCCTGTAACGTTATAACATTATGCATGTTTCATCAAATTTCCATGCAAAAAATATAAAGTGTTTATATAACGATACCCTATTTGATTAAAGGGTTTCAATGCATAAACACTTTGCACTTTATGTATGGCAATATGATCAAACATCTTTCAAAGAAAAAGATTAGATGGAACAAACCCTGGATGGAAAAACTTTGATGGAAAGACTAGTAACCAGATGGGCTGCCCTGTGTTACAGGGTTTGCGGACCCCACAATAGTCTGCGGATGACAAGTGCCACATGCAGGTCTTTTGAGGATGCCTGGTATGGAAAGGGGACTGTGGGGATTAGGCAATCAGGTTTGCTGGGCATGGTGTACAGGAAGAAAGGGTAGTAGGAGAGTTTTGCTTGCAGGAGTTGCGAGAGCAGTGACAATGGCTATGGATATGTGTTTGAGAAGGCAGACTGTGGATTCTGGGGGGTTCTTCAATTCAGTCATTGAAGTTGTATGCTGATAATCATGGTATCCTTAAACTGGGCAAGCTTGCTTTCATTCTGTGAGAGTATGGCTCACTTTAAATATCCAGACATTGTGATTGTGCATTGTGGAGCAGACTGTTTCCTGCTGCTCAGATAATTTTTTCAGAAATAAATCACAGGCGCAGATGAAGATGTCTGACAAACCTCTTTAGCCCTCAAATTGAAAAATCCATGCGGATTGTCAATAAAGGTGTATTTGCTTTTGTATATTCTGCAGGAATGTCATCTTTTGAGAATGATAATATAAATTTGCATGTTGTGAATTTCTTTGGTCCAGATGGAGTTCACTTTACAGATGTCGGAAATGCAATTTTCCTTTGCAATTTTAGGAATGCATTGAAGACTTTCCTGTAATGAAATTGTAAAGGATGATGTAGAGTGTTGGCAGGAACTCATGGTGGCAACAGTAAAGACAGACACAAGTGATCACAGTTCAAGGGTGTTTATTAACCTGTACAGGTAGGTTGGAAAAATCCCTTATCTAAATCTAAGATGGGAGCAAGCAATGACTTTCAAATAATAATAAGGCAGTCCTAATGGTGTCTTGTCAAATAAAAGGGCCTATAAAAAAGTATTGCCAGTCCTTACAACCAAATACAAAAAGAGTGTGTGATAGTGTTCACAAGGAAGAAAGAAGTAGTCACAAATGATAAGTCAGGATGTGGTAGCCGGTGTCTCCCTTTCCCTTGTTTTGAGCACGGGACAAGGTGGGACTCTTGAGCACAACACACTCTCGAGGTTTCCCAGCATGAGATGACAGTTCCTGGGAATATCAGGATCTTCAGTGGTTAGAGCTCTTGCTTCCGAGGGCTTGGTAGGTTCAAAATTATAAATAAAGTTCCTTTCTGATTTTACTTGGGTAATGATCCTTCAGCCCTGTGCCACCCTCTTCTGGGTGCAGACCCTTCTTGAATATCAGCCTCCCTCTGTCAGGTTCACTCTGACTTATATTCAAAAGTTTTCTCTGTTGCATTCACGTGTCGGCTGGATGATGGCTTTTCACCCCGGATCCCACTTTTCCGGGCTCAGACTCTTCTCTAATGTTAGCCGCCATCTGTCGGGTTCACTACGTCTTTTTCCAAATGATCTCAACTGTTGCATTCACAAGTTTTAATGTCTTTTAAAACAAGTCACTGTGGACTTTGCTCTGTCGGGTTCACTCGTGTTAACACAATATTCCTTTTGCTTTCTCACTTTTTGGGATTCATCTCCCTTAGCTTTTCAATGGTTTGTCAGTCAAAGACTTGTGACTGTACAGAGGATTTTGTTAAACCCCTGTATGACCACTTTGACCTTTTCCTTGTTGCTCTCTGAAGGCCCTCTGGCATCAGCAGTTTCAACAAAAGGGAGATCAACCAGAGTCTCTCGAGTAAACACCTCATGGCACCGGACCACTCTGCAGCTGGTGTTCCCCTAATTTATTAAGAGTTCTTTGAACTTTCCTTCATTTGCCATTTGCAATCTTCGTTCAACACAGTTCAGACTATTATCGGTTCTCCCATCGACTCACTGGCTGTGATGGAGTCAAAGACGTTACTACGGTAGCAAGCATCTTTCCCTATACTGATTATCAGTGTAGGAGGGCTCTGTATACCATTGACACTGGCTGGCTATTGTTCGCTGTCTTACAATTCCTTTTTCAGAGGCTTCACAGGTCTGGGTTGGAAAGGGCAAGGTCGCTTCTCTCCTTGTTGTCCCCTCGGTTCTCGCCACCTTTCTTCTCTTGAACTGCTGTGCTTGGATAGCTGTGTCACTGTGCTGTCTGCCTTGCTCCTCGTGTGCTCTTGTGCTCTTGTGTGTGTGATTCTGGTCAATTGCCTGACTTTGCCTCACCCTTGTGTTGGGACATGTTAGGTAAACGGTTCTAGTGTTGGTTCGTTGATTTTCACAGTGTCAGAAAGTGTTTGTGTCGGGGAAAAAGGGGGTCGAGTTTCTAAGTATCCTATTGGGTAGGATGGGTAAAAGGTGTATATATGGATTTATAACCTTCGTACTAGGGGGTTTGGTAAACTCAGAAGGATGAGATTGGTAGGGTTTGTGTAGGATTATGGGAATGACTGGGATTATTATTGTGAAATGAACAGAGGGGATTGTGCGAACGGTAGTGTTTTGTCAAAGTAGACGTGATGTTCGGGTATTAATTATCAGAGGGGCGTGGAGAACAATGATTGGGAGCATTCGAGTAGGAAACAGGAAAACAGGGATTCTAAAAGTTGTGGTTTTCAAGTGAAACAGGGTTTGGGCTCCTAGGCGATTTACCAGCTATGGAGGGGTCGTTGTATTTCTATAAGGGAGATTTTTTATGTGGACGGGAGGTAGATGTGGAACACCCTACAAAAGCTTCAGGGACTTCATCCTCCTCACCTTCGTCTATGGTATAGTTGGACTATTTCCCTGAGCTCAACCCCGGGGTCTGCCATCCAGGTGATCCTTTCTCGCTCGTTCGCCCACAGGGTCGATATCTGAGCCCTTTCATGGCCACCTGAATAATGGATTCTCTAGGTCTGCTTGGGAGAATACTCTCAGGCTTCTAACAGTGTACAGTACTCCTGTAGATAAAGCAAAAAAAATGAAGAAAGGTGCTTTTCAGAGCCACCACTAAAGATGAAATAACTTAAATTGTCATGTCATCTTTGATGTCGTGGGTGTTAGTCTTAGCAGTGCACGGTGGTGGTGCGAGTTATTGTTGCTTAGCTTACCATAACTGGCGAATTTCAAGACAAATGCAAATCGCTGAATATTCTCTAGACATTTGATGTCAAATAAATGTACTTTAACAAATGTACAATCTTGCTGTTTGCTTTTAAATCACAGTTTCATATTCCGAATTGTGGCGGGCGCGCTGTGTTTTGAGATGATCTGTGTTGTTTTCCAGATTCTGTATGAAGTCGCGTAGGAGCAGTGTTGGCAACTCCTTAGTAAGAAAAGTAGCCATTGGCCGTCATAAAAGTAGCTAGAAGTAGCTAAATGACGTCATAACCTAATTTGCATAATTCACCAGGTGCATGATGGGTGATTGCCGAGGGCATGGTTGTCATAGCCTCTCATTGAGCTAACCCCTTTTTTGTAATGAAAGTCGTGAATGCACAGATGCAAACTCATTACATCCATATGCATACATTCACATGCAAATGCACTAGTATTTAAATAAACCCCACAATGATTAGGTTGTTCTGTTGTCGCTACTTAAACATGTACTGCCATTTTTAATATGCTAGTATTTTATAATCCATAATGCCTCGTTGTTGGAACAGCCTTCCGATTATCACTGCGACCATAGTGCTTCTTTTATCATAAACCAACACCCTGTGTAGCGCAAAGGAACAGCGCGTGAGTCAAGATGAACTTTTGCGGATCGACAGCAAAGACAAATGCAAATCGCTGAATATTCTCTAAACATTTGATGTCAAATAAATGTACTTTACGAAATGTAGAATCTTGCTCTTTGCTTTTAAATCACAGTTTCATATTCCGAATTGTGGCGCGCTGTGTTGTGAGATGATGTGTGTTGTTTTCCGGGTTCTGTGTAAAGTCGCGTAGGACTGGAGACGACTGGGCGCGTTTGGCTACGAACACTGTAACGTCACAGAGAGAGACGGGGAATATGAATGCTTTGATAATGTCAGGCTTAGGGGCGCAAAAACAGGTCAGCCAGGTCGATGGGGCAAGTGATAGGATTATCACATAATGTCGGCGCCCAGCAGCCTGATTTATCGTGTGTTTAGTGGACAAAAAGTCGGGTAAGGCCCATAGGAAATTGTAATGTCAGCGGACATAAGGAGGGTTCTTAGAACACTTTCAATCTGACAACGAACAATACGAACAGTGTTCTCAGAACACCCCCATTTTGTTTAATTGCAAACATTTCAGCACCGCGAGTGTTCTTAGAACACAATCAACTTGCCAGAGTACAATACGGACACCGTCCTCAGGACACCCCCATTTTGTTTATGTACCAACATTTAAGGACACCGCGAGTGTTCTTAGCTCAATTTTAGCTTGCTTACGAACAAAACGGACACATACTCTGTCCTCGGAACACCCCACCATTTAGTTTATATAGAACATTTCAGAACAGCTGTGTTGTCCGCAGACAAATCGAACACAACAAAAGTGTCTAGCACATAAAAAAAAACAGAACATTGAACATATCTCATACTCCCCCACCCTCCCCAAGCACTCTTACACACCAACACACTCCACTAAATACAATTTTTATCCAAGTACCACTGCGCTGTCCGCGGTTGTCGGCGAATGCAAGATGGCGGGTGCCACAAAAAATCTGACACGCTTCACGCACCACGCCTTCCAATCAGGGAACACGTTGGATGTCCGTGGACATCACGCAAGCCGCTTGGCCAATCGGGGCGCTGTCTGCGGAGCGAACAGGGAAGTCCGTCCGCGGAGCGAAGAGAGATATCACTAGTTTTTTTGCCTTACATTTTGGTCATGTTAAAAAAAAACTACTGGACGGATTTACACCAAATTTGCAAAAGCACACTTTTGGGACCAAGCCCCCGCTCCTGCCTCAAATTTGGTGTAAATCCATCCAGCGGTTTGGGCTGTAGGCGTGCGCAAAGTTTTTTCCCATTATGTCTATGGGAAAAAACAAAAGTTTTGGGACCCTCCTATAACTTTGCCCCCCCCTGGACCAATCCTCTCCAAACTTTGCAAACAGATTCAGACTGGGCCATATACTTGCAAAGTTTGGTGAGGATTCGTCCAGAGGGAGCAAAGTTATAAGCCACCCAAAAAATGCTCTTCCTATGGAAACACCAACTTAACCATAACTACATGGATGCTACCGGGTCCATGTAATATTATAAATATATATGTATAATGTGCTGATAACTCTACTGATTATTTTCATGCACAGAAAGGATTGCTGTCTTTCAAGCTTGTTTCTTCCCCTAAGTATATGTTTCATATGATATGACTGGACCCTAAGAGAATTACTGTAAGAACATACTTGAAGAATAAGTCTACAAATATAGTATGTTTGCAATTTTTAGTTCCTGACTGTTACTGAAGAAAACCATGTGGCCTAGATGTGTCAGTAAAGTAAAAAAGAGGTAGACAGATATGTGATGTCATCAGTGATGTCATCAATGACATTTGTGATGTCATCTTTGATGTCGTGGGTGTTAGTCTTAGCATTGCACGGTGGTGGCGCGAGTTATGGTTGCTTACCTTACCATAACTGGTGAATTTCAGGGGTTTTTTGGTTTTACTTGGAACCATAACATCCCTTTAACAATTTTTTTTCATTGAATTTCATAGGTTTTTAGTAGCACAACTTAACCATAACGTCCCTTTAACAAAGTTTTTTTACTGAATTTCATAGGTTTTTAGTAGCACAATTTAACAATAATAACTCTGACTTTATGTACAAGTAACATAGAACATACTGAACCCCCTCTACTGAATTTGATGTCCGCGAACTCTTTTAATGTCCGCGGACAGATGCGGACAACAGCACCACTACCCAAAAAGTATGGGGAGTATGTTTAATTGTTATATCATAACATATGAACATTTTACAAATTCACAAACCAGCACACATACACATTATATGTAGTAATAAATAAAAATTGTAACCCATATATATAAAACACACTTACCATTCATTTAAATACAATATGTTCTAAAATGGAATATACCAAAAGAAGAAAGATAGTCTTCGAACATGTTTACCTCACAGAAACTCCACAACTAAGAGCAACAGCAGATCTACAGACCACTCAGAACACACCTTACCAGAAGCTAGTAATTGTACTGCATTTTAGTCATATATTTGTAAACTTTCTGTATTAGATACAAACAAAGTGATTTTTTTTCTCACAGAAATGTCTAGTGCTCTGGAGTGGCTAGAGGAGCATTTCCCATGTGAGGAAATGTCAGAAGATAGTGAACCTAATGGTAGACACTTTACTATATAAACCAATTAATAAATATTATTTTATATACATTTAACATATACATTGTTTTTTGTACAGACCATACAAAAATTGAAAATACTAAAGAAAAAGCAGTATTGGATAAGACTCTTCAGCACATAGAAGATAAAATTGACCTACTTATGGCAAATTTTAACAATTTAAAAAACTTTGTGGAGGATCACTTGAAACAAACAACTACATACCATTGTCTCATATGTACCTGCCCCCCTCACCATATCCCACTCAATTATCCCCAAACCCTCTCCATGAACCAAAACGTTTTGATGAGACTTCCATTCCTTCTTCACCTCATATAAATCCTATTCGAAACCCCAATTCTCCTGTTTTTGTTTCAGTTTCTGCCTCACCTTCTCTGTCATAAATGTAACATCCATGTAAAATAAAGTAAAATTATTATTTTGTGTCCTAATTCATTTCTTGTCTTTTTTAAAAAAGCAGTTCAGGTGTCTGCGGACAGTGCAGGTGTTTGGAATGTCCGTAAAGAAATGAAAATGGGAGCGTCCTAAGGACACTATATCTGTTCGTAAAGTTTACATGCAAGTTGAAACTGTTCTAAGAACACACGCGGTGTCCTGAAATGTTCGTGAATACACAAAATGGGGGTGTCCTGAGGACGCTCCGTATTGTTCGCAGGCAAGTTGAAACTGTTCTAAGAACACACACAGTGTCCTGAAATGTTTGTAAAGAAACAAAACGGGGGTGTCCTGAGGACGCTATGCCTGTCTGTATTGTTCGCAGGCAAGTTGAAACTGTTCTAAGAACACAGGCTGTGGCCTGAAATGTTCGTAAATAAACGAAATGGTGGTGTCCTGAGGACACTATACCTGTCCGTACTGTTCGTAGACAGGTTGAAACTGTTCTAAGAACACATCAAGTGTCCTGGGATGTTCGTAAATAAACAAAATGGGGGTGTCCTGAGGACTCTATGCTTGTCCGTATTGTTCACAGGCAAGTTGAAACTGTTCTAAGAACACAGGCCGTGTCCTATAATGTTCGTAAATAAACAAAATGGGGGTGTCCTGAGGATATTATACCTGTCCGTACTGTTCGTAGGCAGGTTAAAACTGTTCTAAAAACACATCAAGTGTCCTGGAATGTTCGTATATAAATAAAATAGGGGTGTCCTGAGGACGCTATGCCTGTCCGTATTGTTCGTAGGCAAGTTGAAACTGTTCTAAGAACAAACGCCTGTCCGTAACTGTTCGTTTCACTTGTGACGCACTTTTAATCACTTCAGGACCCGAACATTGTCCGTAGAACACCAACGCGCATGCGCAAAACAGTTTCAGTGAACGTGTTTGCAAATCTATCATGTGACCGCGCCAACGCTGAGCGTGGGTTCTGATTGCGAACACTGTTCGTGTCCCCGAACAATTTAAAACTACCTTTTCAAGCAATCTACAATATTTTTCAATAAAAATTCACCATTGCACAAGTCCCACATAGTAATCCTGAGTTTCTACATACTTTTTGTGACTTTTTTGACCATTTGTTCTGTTCGATCAGTCTGCGGACAGCGCGCATGTCCGCGAACCGCGCACAAGTACCCATATAAAAGACCAAGCCCTAGAGCTCATTCTCATTGTGTTTCTGGGTATCCTACAGAACTCATCTCAAACCTGATGGCTTCCATGGCTCCACTCATGCCATCTGGTGCTGCATCTGCCTCAGCACCACCCCCAACCCCTCCACCACCACCACCTCCCCAAGGGCCTGAAGAGGGGAACAGGAGTGAGGATGCACAGGAGGATGAAGAGGATGACGAGAAGGAGGTAGTGGAAGTCCCTACTACCAGCACTCGGCGTGAGTCTTGGGTGTGGCAGTTATTTACCATTCGTGGTAATGGTCCTAAGGCGCGAGCGAACCAAGTCACCTGCAAATAGTGCAAAATGGTACTCAGTCGCAGGAGGCCTGGTTCATATAGCTTTGGGGCAACTACCATGAAGCGACACCTAAGATCATTCCACACTGGGGCCATTCGCAAGGTTGTACCTTTTGAGGAGCGTAGCAGGTTGACTTCCTCTACTTCATCCTCTGTTTCCGATCCTGTCACCACAAGGAACACTCCTGTGGGACAGCGTATTCCTCAAGCTGCCTCACAGGCCATACGCAATACTGATGACCCTTACCTTTCGAGGGTCACAGTTGTGTGTATGTACTGCGACGCAGTACTGTGCAGGGGGAGAGACTTCGTAGTGCTTTTGAGTCTCAGAGCACGAGAAGATCTGCTCACTACCCAAGTAAAACCCACTCTACATCTTCCTCTCTCCACTCTCCCTTTCTTATCCCCATGGTTGGTGTCCCCCCTTACCCTCCTTTCCCCTCCTCTCCTAATGTGTCGTGTATGAAAAACCCACAAAAATATAAAACAATAAAAATAAAAAAAGGCTCTTTTCAGTGCCGCCTTTCACAGTTAAAAAATAGAAGTGAAAATAAATGAAGCAGGGCCCTGTGTATTTTTTAGAAGTCCACGGACAGTCCGCGAACATCTAAAATTTTGGAGTGCTGCCCTATCATAACCATTGCAGTATTATCTGGGAGGAAGTGGTGGCTCTGGAAAGAGCCTTTTGGTGGTGTTTGTTTGTGTTTGAAAAATTTGAAATGCTCAACACCTACTATGAAATGGATGCTGTAATTCCAAAAAAGGTCGCAATGCATTTTGTACATTTCTCAGAAAAATCTGATTGCCAGCATAAGTAAGATGTACTCCATCTCTGCGAAAAATGTATGTACTACGAAACATAATATTTTCATTGTGAAAAGAGTACATGCCAAAATCTCTTAGAAAGGCACAAACAGCCTTATTGACATTGCGCCTTGCTTTCTCCATTTGTGGACCAAATGAAGAAGAACGAAGCCACATTTGTCTCTGCGCAATCCGTGAAAAAATTACTTACGAATTTGGAAACATGTCCATGACCTTCCCAAGTCCTTCTTTCATTGCAAATTGCAAAGAAATTCCAGACACATGTCCTAAACTGTTCCCTCCACAATGAATTACAATTTTGCCTGGATGTTGCTCTGTCTCCAAAGTAGCACAGAGAGGTAGCAATTCCCACCACTTCATTCCACGTACTTCATGCCAGTGAACTTTCACATGTGAGAATCCAAGATCTACAGCTACTCCAAAGCTTTCTGCATGCACCTTCAACCAATGTATCCACGAGTCTCCCAAAATCCAAACAATCTGTTTTCTGAAACACAAAGCCATAGCTATCTGTTCTTCTCTCAGCAAAAAGAATATCTCAGAAACTCTCTCCTGGCACAACACACCCACTAAACTTTCCTGACCAACCCCTTTCTCTGCTCATTCTCATTTGCATGGCTCCCCAATCCAAAATCCCCGGATGTAACACCCGATGTCCGTGGACTGCCGCCATGTCCGCGGACATATCGTAACATGGACAGTCCTTCTACCATTTCCATTTCACTTTCTGTGCTATTCCCTCATTGGATATAGCTAAAAAGTCACATGACCATCCACCAATCACATCCAAGAACTCTACATCTAACTGCATCATCATAGATCACCAATTCAAATGTCATGTTAAACTCTCTGAGTACAAGTATCATATTATTGGAAAGCACCTTCTACCAGAAATACTGTAGAAGTCTCCAAGATTTCTACTTGCAGCTTCATGCATATCCATATGCATGAACACAAACTACAGGTATGCATATTTTCTGTATAGTACATGTACAATTCTTATATATTCATATAAACAGATTAACTGACTTTTAGTTTGTATAATCTATAAAATGAATTTACTGTCATTTTTTCCATCTCCTAAAATCAACTGTCACTTCCAAACCTATCTGCTATTTAATTTCTTTTTACACACACATTTTGAACTAACATATTTAAAGTACAATATGAAGAGTTAACATGCTCAAATAAAATTGCATGCACACAGCATGTTCAAATATCCAACAACAATACTTGTACAAAAACATAAAAAAGTATTTACTTATATTGATATAGTGTGCAAGCAGCCCATTGCATTGAGGTGCTGTTACTTACAAGAGCTTAGTTACACAATAGTGGTATTCAGTGGTACATTATGAATTCCACAAGGCATAGAAATGATATTTTGTTTGGTACAGTTAGTCATTACAATACAGTTTATGCATTAAGAACATATGATATGTATTCAACTGATGCGACGCATCTTATGTGAATAAGATAGTTTTCATGATTTTGAGGAAGGCGCTGAGGGTCAATGTCAATTAAAAGAATAAATGTCTAAATTAAAAACAGTGCTATATACAAACAAAATTACTGATTTATTTCCTTTACAATTGCAGTGAAGACCATTCTCCTGAAAAGAAGCAGCCGAATTTGAAGCACAAAGAACAACTAAGAAGAAACCTGCTCATTTCAGAAAAAAAGTAAGTTGAATACCACCATATTATTTGTACTATTATTCAAACACACTGTAAGGTTAATTCAGGCACCATTCTGTCTACAAATCCCCATTTCTTAAACTGAGATTTACAGGCAGAATGGCGCACAATTTCCTATTTTTCGAAACACAAATGACCCAACTCAGCCCCTAGAATTTTAATATTATAGAACAAACAACTGTTTTAATTGTACACCATTAGATTTACTATTTGTACTTCTCCACACCATTAGCTTACTTTCTACTGTCATCTGAACCCCAGTTTAGTAGCACATAAATTCAAGAATACCCATCCCAACTAGTTGTAGTTTCCCAATGCACAATCACACACCATTACATACATCTTTCTCATCTTACTCAGACACTCATGCACACAGCACACATACATTAAGAACACCCCAACCTATACCTTCTTTATTTTTTTCAACAGACCCTAAAGAATGCCTACCAAAAATCAAGTCTGTAGAAAGCAACGGAGAAGCAGAGCAAATGAAAATAGAAGTGTCCAAAACAAGCATCCATCTCTAGCAGAATTTGTAAAAAAAGTTAAAACAAAACAGCTAATACAGTCATTTAGCGAAACAAAACAAGCTTCAAGTACAGAAACTTTGCATCCTCTATCAAAATGTAAAGTGAACCACTAAACAATTAACAAAAAATCAGCTACCACTACAGATAAAACTGCTCCTATAAATCTTGATATAGTCTCAGGAGGATAGCTTAGGGCGTAACATGCTCGCCTTGGAAGCAAGACGACACGGAGCAACACAGGTTCGATCCCCGGGTCCGCGCTTAGAAACCTCTGGGTATTAAGCACGTTATAAATAACCTATCATATCATATCATATCATATCATAGTGCAAAGTAAGCATACCAAAAAAAGTATTTTAGCAAAAATGTTCCGCCACAGAGTCCTTCAAAATCTTATAAAAACAGGAGAGAAATCAGGCTCAACCCTTAAAACCTATCGTAGGAAATTAATTTTAGAAGCGTTGATAGACAGTGCGATCCTTCTCAAAAGCAAGTTATTTATTTTAGTGTTAAACAAAATTAACCACTAACAAAACTAATAACTAAATTACAAAAAAGACTTTTCAATAAATGAAATGTCAACAGAAATAACTTCTTAAGTATCTTTGGAGGTGAATGGAGTCACACTACGAGCACAGAACCATACTTTAATGAAGAAGCATACAAACAAAAGCAAACAAATACAATTGCCGTACATAGCAGTGGACGAAGTTATAAAAAAGTTAATAATACCATAATGGAACAAGAAATACTGCTTAAAAAAATATCCACAGAAAAATTAGAATTATCTCTCCATTCAACTGAATCAGAACGTCTAGTATACAAATGGCCATGCACGTCAATGTGTAACATTCCCAAAAAATCTTTCAAGTCTTTACGCCAATTCCTCAATCAATATGTGAAAGGCAAAGACAAAATCAAAATTAAACTACTGCAAAATATGGATACCTGTCCAGTGCGCAAGTACACAGGACTACAAGGACATTAATTGGCCTGCATTTCAGGACCTACTTGCAAAACCACCTTGCATTATATCAAAATGATATCATCACATCATTCAACTATAAGAATACTAGTCTATAAACTGCACTATGCTAAAAGTCCTGCTTTAGCACTGGCCAATTTAAATAACATTCTTCGACATGGTACAGCAAAAGGCCTACTTGAAGAAATCAACTATACCCAGAATAAATATTTGTGAAGTGAAAGCCACTTACAGAATGAAATAGATTTAAAGCAAATTAGCAACAATTCTATGTATGGCAACCTTCTACTACACACATACAAAAAAGAAATACTGACATTTAAAAGTACATCTGCTGAAGTACCAAACCATGTGTGTGTGTGTTGCCGTAGAACTTTTTATAAAAATAACACAGAAACTGTAGACCTAACATACAAAATAGAAGACAATGAAGATTCTAAATGGTTTGAATTAGCTGTCTACCTTATAGCAGAAAACAAATATGAAATAACGGACCCCTTAATACTTTGCAGGTACTGCACTACAAAACTTGACAACAACCAAACTCCTTCACGTGCTATTACAAATAATTTGGAATTATTTCCACTAACAAAACCCCTACAACAACTCAATTTATATGAGAGCATCATAATTCAAACAGTGCACCCATTTCAAGCAATAATACACCTTCAACCAAAAACAGCAAAATTACATCCCTCTGAATTAGTGAAAGGTATTCAGGGAAAAGTAGTGTATTTATCATTAGATCTAAAAGAAAATGTGCACACTCTAGGAGTGCAACATCCAATGGAACAATCTTTAATTATCTTAGTAAATGGTGTACCTACAAAAGACAAAAATAAATGGCAACAACTGGTAGATTTACATAAAGTTAGACAAGCCTTGCAATATCTAAAAGACAATAATGAATACTACAAAGAAATTAATATTGAAGAAAACTTGAAGGATACCACTGAAATAATTCAAGAGACACAAGAAGCTGGTCAATCTGAGCTCCTAGATCCTGCTACAATATCCAATAGTTTAGACCATTATACAATTCATCCATTGCACTCTAATGACACCGTAGAAGATGCACTAGAAACGTACCAAATGCTTCAAACAAAAGGATCACCAATCAGCATACGGGAAAAAAGTATAGAAGCACATGCTTTTCCTCTATTCTTTCCTACTGGCAAAGGAGGAAGGTAGGATAATAGACCTATTCAAATAACAACATCAGAATCCCGCTTATTACGGATGTATTCTGAAGATCCCAGATTTAGACAAAATGTGGAATACATATTCCACCTACTCTTTGAAAGTGTACTAGCAACTTCATGTTACGGAGTTGCACACACATTAAAATCAGGATCCCACTTTCAAAGTATGTCAGCTACACAATTATTACAAAAAGTGCAACAAAAAGATGAGCTTTTACAATCAAATATTACAAATCTATTAGCAAATATGTGTGGTACTAAAGAGTACTGGTTTTGACGTCATGGAGATGTACTTTGTATGATAAGAAACCTTGGGCCACCCACTTGGTTTGTTACATTAAGTTGTGCAGAATATGCATGGGAAGATTTACATGATTTCCTACGCATATCAAACAAAAACAAAACAAACATAGATATACTAACACCTGGAAAACTTTGTTCTCTAGATCCTGTTAATGTTTCAAGATATTTTCACCATCGCTTCATTGCTATGCTACACTTTAATGTAATAAAACTGCTCCTCCACTCGGAGAAGTCCAAAACTTCTTTTGGAGAAAAGAATACCAAGCCAGGGGAGCACCACATATCCACATGCTTTTATGGATTAAAGATGCTCCTACATTTGGTCAAGACAGTGATGCCACTGTTTTACAGTTTATTGAAAAATATGTCACTTGTGAAATTCCATCAGAAGCAACAAATAGTGATCTTCATGCACACATTTTACAATTTCAAAGACACAAATGTGGCAAATATCGTCGTCGTAAATACAAAAACAAAGGGAAATACTATACCAAATGCCGCTTTGGTTTCCCTAGACCGGTTACAAAAACAGGTCAAGTGAACTACTTCATATCTTCAGTTAGACATAGAGTTAAAGATAAATCACCTAAAAATACATATTACATAAAAAGAACAGAAGAAGAAAAATATAGCAATGATTACAATGCAATCATTGCCCACTTATGGAATGCAAAAATAGATGTGCATTACATTGCAGACAATTCCATTGCTATATGTTACAGCATACTTAACAAAAGCAGAAAAAACAGATCTCCAAGACCTCTGGAATGACCTGTCATCAGACAAAACGCTGTCTCAGAAATTATACAGCTTGGGCATAAAAATGCTCTCCCATAGAGAATGTCGCTCCTATGAAGCAGCAGATTGTTTAACTGGTACTGCTTTGTATGGAAAATCTGAAAATAAAATATGGCTAAGTCTTGGTCCTGCTAAATCTAGAAAAAGAGTTCTAAAATCATACGAAGATATAGAAACAATAGCCAAACATGATTCCAACAGCCAAGACGTTTTAAAAAACAATTTATTGGACACATCCTACCCAAACAGAAGTTACACTTTGGAAACCATGTGTCTATACCACATAGCCCAAAACTTCACATACAAAAATAATATAAAACCCGATGAAAAAAAAGGTAAATACAGAGTGACAAATTGTGAAGGCAGCTTAGTAAAACTCACCAAACAAAATGTAATTAATCATATCAAATTGTCATTAAAGACTCCTCAACATAAAGAACTATATTACATGTCCCTGCTACAACTCTTCAACCCATGGAGAAAAGAAGAAGAAATACGAGATAACTATGACTCATATGAAGACGCTTTCAGAGCAAATGAAAGCATTCTAACTGATGTAAACTTTACAAAGTACAAAACAATGTTGCACAATGAACAGCAACACGAAAAAGAACTCCAGGCCCAATTAGATAAGGACACTCCTGACAGTAGTCAACCTTCTGTAACAGGAAGCCAAGAACCACTGGCATAGCCACTAATAACAAATGAGGCAGAATTAGCTATGACAGAAGTAGAAAACACCATGGGTCAGTATGAAGATAAAGAAGACTTAACTATACTACAATGAAAACTAAACAATGAGCAATGTACCATTTTTCAAGAAGTAACAAAATAAATTGCACATGGTGTACAACATGAAAACAAAGAATGCACCTGTCAAAATGACAAACCTATACTACTGTATGTCAGTGGTGAAGCAGGTTCTGGCAAAACATTCTTAATAGAAATCATCAGTAAGTTCCTTCAACAATTGACAAACAACAAAGGGGGTAATTCATAGAATTCAGCGCACAAGTGGCGCACGCGGCTGGCGCACAGTGTGCGCGTGCGAATCCCTGCGCCAGCCGCGTGCACTAAAATCCATTTCCGCGCACAGCGTATTCATGGATTCCAGCCACCAAATCCAGCTGTGGCGCACAGTGGCGCAGCGACCCTGCAGCAGCGCCAGTTACGCCCCCAAGAACGCCTCTCGCGCAGGGAAAGCCATCAATATACCCAATCCAGCGCAAAGGGCTGTGCTAACCCTGTACCACCACGGCAAGCGGGCTACGTGTATCACTGGGGTGCGCGGGAGGTACCACACGCGATTGGCCCCCTGCGAGTAGGGTACGCGTATTTCAGGGGTGCGCGGGAAGTTCCACACGCGATTTCCGCAGGGTATGTGTATTTCAGGGTGCGGGGGAAGTTCCACACGCGATTCCATCAGGGTACGTGTATTACAGGGGTGCGCGGGGAGCACCACACGTGAATTGCATGTGTGGGTCCTCCCAGGTGTTCCCTCTACACCCTCCACGGGCCCTGCAGTTGGCTCACACCACAGGGGCCTACCCTGCACATGTCCTGCAGGCACCCCATCCACCATGGCCATGCACCCCAGCCAACCCACATGTCAACTTGAGCTACTGCCCACCAACGCATGTCCCCCTGCACCCCCAGCCACCAGGGGCACCCTCCAGCAGGCCCCCACCCATGTCTCCCACCACCCCCTAGCAGTGCACGGGCACCCTCCACCAGGCCCCCACCCATGTCTCCCACCACCCCCCAGCAGTGCAGGGGCACCCTCCACCAGGCCCCACCCATGTCTCCCACCACCCACACCCCCAGCCACCAGGGGCAGCCTCCACCAGGCCCCCACCCATGTCTCCCACCACCCCCACCCCCCAGCACTGTGGGGCACCTGCCAGCAGGCCCCCACCCATGTGCAACTCATGTTCCCCACCACCCCCACCCCCAGCACTGTGGGGCACCTGCCAGCAGGCCCCCACCCATGTCCAACTCATGTCTCCCACCACCCCCACCACCCAGTCACCAGGGGCAGCCTCCACCAGGCCCCCACCCATGTCTCCCACCACCCCCACCCCCCAGCAGTGCAGGGGCACCCTCCACCAGGCCCCCACCCATGTCTCCCACCACCCCCACCCCCCAGCAGTGCAGGGGCACCCTCCTCCAGGCCCCCAACCATGTCTCCCACCACCCCCAGCCCCAGCATTGCAGGGGCACCCTCCACCAGGCCCCCACCCATGTCTCCCACCACCCCCACCCCCCAGCACTGTGGGGGCACCTGCCAGCAGGCCCCCACCCATGTGCAACTCATGTCTCCCACCACCCCCACCCCCCAGCCACCAGGGGCAGCCTCCACCAGGCCCCCACCCATGTCTCCCACCACCCCCACCCCCCAGCAGTGCAGGGGCTACCCTCCTCCAGGCCCCAACCCATGTCTCCCAGTAGCCCCATCACCCAACAGTGCAGGGGCACCCACCACCAGGCCCCCACCCATGTCTCCCACCACCCCCACCCCACAGCACTGTGGGGCACTTGCCAGCAGGCCCCCACCCATGTCTCCCACCACCCCACCCCCCAGCAGTGCAGGAGCACCCTCCACCAGGCCCCCACCCATGTCTCCCACCCCCCACCCCCCAGCACTGTGGGGCACCTGCCAGCAGGCCCCCACCCATGTCCAACTCATGTCTCCCACCACCCCCACCCCCCAGCACTGTGGGGCACCTGCCAGCAGGCCCCCACCCATGTCCAACTCATGTTCCCCACCACCCCCACCCCCCAGCACTGTGGGGCACCTGCCAGCAGGCCCCCACCATGTCCAACTCATGTTCCCCACCACCCCCACCCCCCAGCACTGTGGGGCACCCTCCACCAGGTCCTCACCCATGTCTCCCACCACCCCCACCCCCCGGCAGTGCAGGGGCACCCTCCACCTGGCCCCCACCAATGTCTCCCACCACCCCCACCCCCCAGCAGTGCAGGGGCACCCTCCACCAGGCCCCCACCCATGTCTCCCAGCACCCCCACCCCCCAGCAATGCAGGGGCACCCACCACCAGGCCCCCACCCATGTCTCCCAGCACCCACACCCCCCAGCACTGTGGGGCACCTGCCAGCAGGCCCCCACCCATGTCCAACTCATGTTCCCCACCACCCCCACCCCCCAGCACTGTGGGGCACCTGCCAGCAGGCCCCCACCCATGTCCAACTCATGTTCCCAACCACCCCCACCCCCCAGCACTGTGGGGCACCCTCCACCAGGCCCCCACCCATGTAAATCCAACGACCCCCATCCCCCAGCAGTGCAGGGGCACCCTCCACCAGGCCCCCACCCATGTCTCCCACCACCCCCACCCCCCAGCAGTGCAGGGGCACCCTCCACCAGGCCCCACCAATGTCTCCCAGCACCCCCACACCTCAGCACTGTGGGGCACCTGCCAGCAGGCCCCCACCCATGTCTCCCACCACCCCCACCCCCAGCAGTGCAGGGGCACCCTCCAACAGGCCCCCACCCATGTCTCCCACCCCCCCACCTCCCAGCACTGTGGGGCACCCGACAGCAGGCCCCCACCCATGTCCAACTCATGTCTCCCACCACCCCCACCCCCCAGCACTGTGGGGCACCTGCCAGCAGGCCCCCACCCATGTCCAACTCATGTCTCCCACCACCCCCACCCCCCAGCACTGTGGGGCACCTGCCAGCAGGCCCCCACCCATGTCCAACTCATGTTCCCCACCACCCCCACCCCCCAGCACTGTGGGGCACCTGCCAGCAGGCCCCCACCCATGTCTCCCACCACCCACACCCCCCAGCAGTGCAGGGGCACCCTCCACCTGGCCCCCACCCATGTCTCCCACCACCCCCACCCCCCAGCAGTGCAGGGGAACCCTCCACCAGGCCCCCACCCATGTCTCCAACCACCCCCACCCCCCAGCACTGTGGGGCACCTGCCAGCAGGCCCCCACCCATGTCCAACTCATGTCTCCCACCACCCCCACCCCCCAGCACTGTGGGGCACCTGCCAGCAGGCCCCCACCCATGTCCAACTCATGTCTCCCACCACCCCCACCCCCTAGCAATGCGGGTCACCCTCCACCAGGCCCCCACCCATGTCTCCCACCACCCCCCAGCAGTTCAGGGGCACCCTCCACCAGGCCCCCACCCATGTCTCCCACCCCCCCACCCCCCAGCACTGTGGGGCACCTGCCAGCAGGCCCCCACCCATGTCCAACTCATGTTCCCCACCACCCCCACCCCCCAGCACTGTGGGGCACCTACCAGCAGGCCCCCACCCATGTCCAACTCATGTCTCCCACCACCCCCACCCCCCAGCAGTGTGGGTCACCCTCCACCAGGCCCCCACCCATGTCTCCCAGCACCCCCACCCCCCAGCAGTGCAGGGGCACCCACCACCAGGCCCCCACCCATGTCTCCCAGCACCCCCACCCCCCAGCACTGTGGGGCACCTGCCAGCAGGCCCCCACCCATGTCCAACTCATGTCTCCCACCACCCCCACCCCCCAGCACTGTGGGGTACCTGCCAGCAGGCCCCCACCCATGTCCAACTCATGTCTCCCAACACCCCCACCCCCCAGCACTGTGGGGCACCTGCCAGCAGGCCCCCACCCATGTCCAACTCATGTCTCCCACCACCCCCACCCCCCAGCAATGCATGTCACCCTCCACCAGGCCCCCACCCATGTCTCCCACCACCCCCACCCCCCAGCAGTTCAGGGGCACCCTCCACCAGGCCCCCACCCATGTCTCCCTGCCCCCACCCCGCAGCACTGTGGGGCACCTGCCAGCAGGCCCCCATCCATGTCCAACTCATGTTCCCCACCACCCCCACCCCCCAGCACTGTGGGGCACCTGCCAGCAGGCCCCCACCCATGTCCAACTCATGTCTCCCACCACCCCCACCCCCCAGCAGTGTGGGTCACCCTCCACCAGGCCCCCACCCATGTCTCCCACCACCCTCACCCCCCAGCAGTGCAGAGGCACCCTCCACCAGGCCCCCACCCATGTCTCCCACCACCCCCACCCCCCAGCAGTGCAGGGGCACCCTCCACCAGGCCCCCAACCATGTCTCCCACCACCCCCACCCCCCAGCAGTGCAGGGGCACCCTCCACCAGGCCCCCACCCATGTCCAACTCATGTTCCCCAGCCAACATGTCATCACAATCTATATCCCTGGTCCCCATGGTCAGCCTCCAAATGCAAAACACCCACCCGAGTATTGCATCCACCCACTCATAATTGGCAATTACATCACAGAACACCAATTGCAAGTTCCGAAACAAACACATTTCCCTCACATACACCCAATGGGTGTCAGTGAATCTCAAAACCCATATCATGAAATGCATGAAACCAATGAGATACCACACATTGAAGTTCACTAAAAAAAATATGTATTAAAGGAAACATAAATAGAATCAAAAATAAAGAAACAGAAATGTGAATGTACAAAAATGAAAAGAAGCATGTCCGTGAAAAAAAAGCAAAACCAAAAATAAAATTCCAAAGTAATGGTGTCCAAAGTCACTGTCCACAAAACAAAATCCAATGGGAAATAAAAAAGAAAGCCATTGCTCCATGGTTAAAATGTGAAAGAAAAATACAATCCAACAGTGAACTATGTACATGGGAACAAGCCAGGGTCCATTATCCCAACAAAAGAAAGGAAACCTATCTAACTACACTAACTAATAAAATAAACCATATACAAAAATGTGGCCAATGTCCGAAAGGTCCAAAATAAATCCAAAAAAAAATGAAACCTAACACTACCTACATAACTATGTACAAGGGCAGCGGGCTAGTTTGACGGCTCACTTGTGGATGTCCCGGGCAAGGGCATCATCAAACTCCTGCTCAATGTCCCGGAGGCTGTCCTCCTCCATGGCCCCGAGGGTCCGCAGGGCCGTCGACGTGACCACCTCCAAACCCCTGCGGATTGCCTCGAGGCACTCGGCCCGCCTCTGGGCCCTCCGCATGGAGTTCTCCGCCCTGACCATTGTGTGCCGTGCCTCTTCCTCCCGCTGCCGATCCGCATCTATGGCGTGGCCCAACCGCTGCACACGGAAGACACTCTCTGTCCTGGGTCCTCCTGCCCTCCGGCCGATGCCTGCCCCTCCGATGTTGAAGACCCCGAGCCTTCATGGCTCCCACCACGTTGCTGCTGCTGCTGTGCCTCTGCCCGTGCACTGCCTCCTGCTGCCTGCACATCCTCCGCTGGCTGGGGTGCAGTCGTTGATGTGGCCACCCCTGCTAGACGTCCAACTCCCGACTGTGGCAGGGATGTCTCCTCCACCAGCCTGGCCGCACCGTCAGAGGCAGCTCCACAGCGCACCCAGGTGACTGATGGGTGGGAAGATGGCACGGAGGACGACTGGCGCGTAGGGGGTTCAGTTGAGGAGGGGGTCGTAGCAAGCCCCAGCAAACGGAGGAATCCGGCCTGGGTGACCTGTCCCAGCAGGCTGACGTGGTCAACGAGCCATTCGAGATGACGTGCAGTCCCCTCATGAAAAGACTGCAGGTCACCTCGCATGGCCCGTTGACGCAACGCCACACCAGTCAGGACTGGCTCAACCCGGACCCGGATAGCCACGTCCGCAGGCAGAGGAAGGCCAGTTGACGTGAGCTCATCCCCTGCCTGAAAACGGGTCTGGATGTAGGCATCCCTGCTGGTGCAAGATGATGCAGGGACAGGATCAGGGACAGGATTGCACGCAGGCACCTCCGGGGCGGCCTGTGCTGCCTCCTGTCCCTGGTCCTGCACTGCACCACTAGCACCAGTGGGATCCCCACCTCCAGACCCCGTCTTTGGTGCTTGCACGGCCTCCTCCTCCACCAAACCCCCGACCAACCTGGATGACTCCGTGCCATCTTCCCCTGTTGGGCCCTCTGGGGTCCCAGCTGCCCCTTCTGCTGCCGAGGAGTCCAACTCCAACCTCTGCCTCTTGGACCTCCCCCCGGCAGCTGCGGCCTGGGACGCGGCACCGGACTCCTCACTCCCCGACGAGATCACAACATGGGAGGGGAGCCGGGCCTTGCGTCTCCGGCTGGCGGCGGGATCCCCGCCGCTGTGCTCCACAGCACCTTCTCCGCCCTCTTCATCAGTTGACGCTGCAGACGGAGAAATAAAACACAGGCATCAGGGCACTGTACAATGGACACATACACACATGACAGTTGTACATGAGTGGCATTGGCAAACCTCAGACATGTCATCACAATCCCCAACACACATGTCATTTCAACTCGCACACATGAGCCATACCACAACTGCCAGCACCATCCATACACATACAACAGCATGAGCAGGCACAGGTGAGCCAGATATCACATGCAACACAGGAAGTGCACCACACATGTACACACACCACCACACTTGCATGCATGTGTACACCTCTGCCAAGTGTCGCAGTGTTCAGACGGGGATCCATGTCACATCTGCCGATCAGGCTTCCACATGCCGCTGTCACATGCATCCATGTTGCATCACTGTTGCACCCTTGTCAAATACACACACATGCACATGTACACAGTGCTGATACATGCAGATGAAAACAACATACATGCGTGACATCACGGACATGTCTACTTACATACACATCCATCCAAACATGTGTGCCCACACAACTGCATTTGGCATGCAAGCCTACACACACAAGCACCATCCATGTCTCACACATTCCAGCCCTCGCATGTGTTAGCCCCACGGCCCTGTACACCCCCACCCATACTCAACCCCATACAACAGATGTGCAACCTGCACACTACTGAAAAATCACCACATGCACTGCTCACAATCAGAATGCATGTACACTTACCGCTCGACTCCAGACGGGTCTGCCTCTCAAGGACCTGGACGTGGAGCGCTGGGGATATGCGTTCCAGGACCCTCATCTGTTCTTCCGACACGTGGCCCCGGCGCCCCTTGGCATCCACTGACTTCAAGAGGCGCTGGGCCTTGTTCAGGGTCCTGGACCTGAAGTCCTCCCAGCGCTTCTTGACATGTTGTAAGTCGCAGACTGCCACCCCCTCCGCGTTGATGGCAGGCATGATGTCAGTCCAGATCCGAGTCCGTCCTTCCTTGTCGGCGCGGGAACGTCCGAAGAGGGCATCATACTGCCCCAGGACTTGCTCCACCAGGACACCAACTTCGGTGGCACTGAAGCTGCTGCCCCTCTGCCTCTCTGGCCGGGGGTTGTCAGTGGTCTCAGATGGTGTTTACCCCGACATGACAACCCCAGAGGCAGGAGTGGGTGGGCAACTGGGTCCTGGGGCTGGGCTGTGGAGCGATGGAATCCCAGTCGGGAGTCTTCGGTTCCAGCAGGGGTGGTCACAGCAACAGCACCCCTGGCTGATGTGCAGGCAGCAAATGGCAGGGCATGTGGGCAGCAGGCAGTCAAGCAGCAGCAGATGGCAGGTGGGAGCATGCTCGGGGCTCTGGGGGGCAGTAGTTCGGCCTTCTGGGCAGGAGCGTGGTCTTCCGTGTGCTTACGCGTGGTCAGCTTGATACGGAGTGATTTGGCACGTGAAAAATCTGCACGTCAGCGTGTAATTCGAGGAAAGGCCCTTAGCGAGTAAGCGCGTCTGCACGCATACTTATTTTCATTGGACAGAAGGCCCCTCAAGCGCAAGCGCCCCTGTGATGTGACGCGTACAGATGTTCATGGGCATTTCAGCGCGCGTGAAAAACTGCACGTCCGCGTGTAATACGAGGAAAGGGCCCATGCGCGTAAGCACGCGTGAAAAACTGCACGTCCGCGTGTAATACGAGGAAAGGGCCCATGCGCGTAAGCGCGTGGAAAACTGCACGTCCGCGTGTAATACGAGGAAAGGGCCCATGCGCGTAAGTGACGTGACGCGCGCGTGCGTTTCCCTCAGCACGGGTTAAAGGTGAGCGGGCCCAGCAGTTCGTTGTACGTGCCTTTCGTGGAGACCGACGTGTGTTGCTGCTTCCTGTTGTTTCGCGCGCCATCACAACTTCACAGCTATAAAGGACGTATCACTTCTTTTGGCGGGGGTATTGGCTAGGTGTGTTTTTCTGCATCGCGCTAGTCAGACGGTGAGTCGCACACGCTCTTTTTCCCACTGCGGATGCCCCTGTGTATCGCACCCATTTTCGATGTCATAGTAGCCTGCGTGTCCCACGCGTACGCGTTATTCGTGTTACTGGGTGCCACCGTGTACTGCGGGAGGTTGAATCCACGCACGTAGGCTGCAGGGTTGCGTGCACGGTTTTACTGCAGTTTTGGGGTGCCTGAGCGTTGCGTGACCCGTCACCACATCACCGGGGTCACATACAGCCTTGCAGGTGCAGGGGGGCTGTTAACATCTTGCTTCCCACCCCCTTCACCCCAATTGCCCAGGTCAATTGTGGTGTACACCTCCCATTGGCACCACTCCATCTGTGCCAGCACTACTACATCTGTGCCATGGTTGGGAGGGCACCAAAGGTGAGGGGCGCCTCAGCTGGGCGTCCTCCTCATGGCGGGCGTGGTCGGGGACGTGGCCGTGGTGACCAGGGAGTAGGGGGACTCCAGGGTGTCCAGGGCAGCCACAGAGGGGGAAGAGGCAGGGGTGCGCCACTTGAGCACAATGTTGTGCCATGTGTCGGTGCAGCCATATCACCACCCCCTGTGGTTCCGGGGGATGCAGCTCCTGCATCTGGCACTGGCACCCGTACGACCCGGCAGTCCGTTCCATCGACTGCCATGGGCCCAAGGGTAGTGGTAGCTGCAGGTGCAGCTGTGGACACCGCCACCAGGCTCAGGGTCTGCCAGCGCAGGCTGCTTTGGCACTTGAAGAGCCCTTGGTAGATCTCCAACAGGCCAGGGGGGAAACCATAGGGGCATGCCGGGCTACTCAGACCAAGACACGTGTCCCTGGGGCAGTCATGTCATCTGCTGCCCCGAACAGCCGGGTGTTGGCAAGTGCAGGGGCAGATGCACCCAACAACACCCCGGTTGTGAGTCTGCCAACCAGGACCGTTGTGGCCAATGACCCTGCCACAGCTGATGTTGCTGCGCAGGGTCCATTAGTGGGCACCCAGCTGCCACTGACACAAGTCAGGCCTTTGGTCATCCCTCCACCTGCCACTCCCTTGGCTCAATCCAACGAACCCACTGGCCATACTGGTCAGGGCGGCATTAGCCAGCCAGGGTCTTCGCCACAGTCCAAGAGGAGAAAGGTTGCACCTGCAGCACAGGCTGAGACCCCACACACAGCCACGACCTCCTGCACGTCGAGGAAGAAGCCTTTCTGTAAGCAGGAACTGGACTTCCTCGTGGACTACGTGCGGGGCCACAGCCGTGACATGCTAGTGGGTGCCAATAGTCAGACTACGGCTGCCCAACGTGACACCCACTGGAAGCATGTTGCGGAACATGTCAGTTCATTCGGCCATGAGGTGCGCACGGCGCAGGAGTGCAAAAAGCGTTGGAATGACATCAAGCACAGCACTAAGGCTAAGCGTGCCTCTAATTACAACTTGACTCTGGTGACTGGCGGTGGGCCTGCACCAGAGGAGGAAGAACTCACTCCGCATGAGGCTCTCGTTGCGGAGTTCATACCACCTGAATTGGTCGAAGGAGTGGGAGAGATGCTGGACTTTTATGCCCAGTCCAGTAAGTGTTTATGCGTGTTTGTTGAGGACGTGTGTGTTTCACTTGTGGGATGTGTTGTGCATGATTGCTGCTACATGTGACGTATACATGGTTCTGATGTTTAAGTAATGCAATGCTTCCATCATGCATGTCTCCTCTGCCTGCATGCGGGACTCCATGTGGGCATGCTCACTTGCCCCTCCTCCGCCACTCTGCACCCCAGTTCCACCTTTGCACTGGTCTGCTTCAATCTTGCCAATGTGTAGTTTCTTGTTCATGTGTCCTGTGTAGATGCTAACTTCCAGCGTAGAAACTGCAAGACATATGCCGTGTGGTACAGCCTTAGTACTCGATGCAGGGTATCTCACTTGTACTGTGCATGGGTCAGATGTCCCACAGGGACATGAGTGCCCATTCATGCTCCATGTGCATTGCACGCATGCCCCTATGTGTCCTTGACTGGATGATCACTGTAATATGAGTCCTTGGTTACATACATTGCCTGCCATCTCATCAGCCTCCCCATGTCAACTGTGGCTCAATCCTGCGTTGCACACATGTTTAGGCTCTGACAATCTGTGTGGCTCACAGGCATCAGCCTGTTCAATGGCCAATGACTCTGTCCAACTCTTGTTGTGTCTTCTTCACACGTGGGCGGCCTCCGGAGTTTTCATCATGTGTCCTGCCTACTGTCCCAGCATCATTTGCAGTGTTGTAATTTGAATCACATTAAGCTGTTGATGCCAGTCAACACTGCCTGTCAGTACACAGGTGTATGGTCAGCCTTTTGATACCATGCTAGGCATCCCTGCTTTGGTACTGGGGTGGAGGGGTGCTTGGCTTCTAGACATGGTACACATTGAATGCACAATGCACGTGATGTGTGAATTTGACATTGCACTGCCTTCACATTTCCTGGCACACACCATGGAGTGCTTGTTCATGTAGGTAGTGAGTGGCGTACACATTTTCTGCACTGCATAGACCCACTTCCATGGAAACTGCCACCTTTCAACAGGTCTGATCACAGAAGCTATTCAAAGTAGACCCAGCATGCATGCCAGGTCATATGTTGTGTGTCACATGTCTGCCGGATGCCTTTGCTGTCAGTGTGTGTGTGTGTCGTGTGCTTCTGACATGTGTAGTGACCTTTTTTCTCTCTATTTTTCAGGTGATGACGCAATGGAGGCGGAGGATGGTGTTGTCATGCCAGACACATGGTTGGTAACACCACATCAACCCGGCACTAGTGGGGGTCGTGGGGTGGTAGGCCACAAAAACCCCCAAGTGCTGCAGTCCATCTTGTCTCTGGCTGCCTATGAGTCCAGCCTTGATGACGACTCTGACGTCCATGTTGAGTTGGATGAGCATCAATTCCATGTGTCAGGGGTGAGTGATTCTGATGTGGACACTCCTCTGTCTGCGACACCTGCACTGAGGGATCAGACAGTCTTGGTTCCTCTGCCCGTGGTGGATCGGGACGCAGGGTCACCCTCCACACCAGTCACTAATGTGCCTGGGACATCACGTCGACGGGGGCATGTAGTCGTGCAGCCGCAGGCGGTGCCAACACAGCGAGGACCCCCGGTCCTTGGGTCCCGCAGGGGTCAAGCCCGGCAACGCGGTCGCCCCGCGCAACCGTTGTATACTGAGTGGGAGCAAGACATGACTGCCAATTCCGAACGGCAGGGGGCAGCAATGGAGAACATCGCTGAGAGCATGGAGCGTGTGGCCCGATCTGTGCTCCCCCCTGCTAGGCAGGTGCTTCTCCAGCAGCAGGCGGCACGGTCCACGGCCCGCTCGCTCAGGCTGGGCATGGCGGCCTCAGACAGGGCACGCCAGGCTGAAATGTCGTCTCTGCGTCAGCAATTGCTGCTCACGCAGAGGCGCACATGGATGCCCTGAGGGAGGAGTATGCTTCCCTCAGATCCACTCTGGGTGTCCTTATGATGTCCCAGAGGCAGCAGGCAGAGGAGAGGTTTGCACAGGTTGAGCGTACCATCTCGGCTGAACTACAGGCTTGCCGGGAGGTGCAGCGGTTGACCAGCCAGGTCTTGCAGGAGGAACTCCGTGTTACACGTGCTACCTTGCAAGTGGAAGCACGTGTATCACGTGAGGTTCTGCATGCAGACCTATGTCACATCGCCACACAGAACCAGGCTACCCGTCCGGCATACTTGCTGCCGACGAGGGGCAAGCTGCGGCTAGGCGTGGCCAGGCTACTGTGCCACGTCCTCCTTTACAGGATGGGCCATACTCGGACGACCATCTATCTCCCACATAGGTCGGGCTGTGCAGGCGTTGAGCCCATGGAGGTTTTTTTTTTGGCTCAGCATCATCGCATGTGGATGTTGAGCAGCACCCTGTACCTCCCCCCTCCTGGGTGCCTCCCCTCCCCCCCGGGTCGTATGTGGCCATTTTTGATTTTTCTTTTAGTTTAGTTAGTTAAGTTTCTGTTTGATAGTTAGTTTAAATAGGTAATGTAGGTTTTCCATTGTTAGTGTAATTAGTTAATAGTTGATTTAGTTTAAAATTGCTAGTCTATTGTGCTTTCATGTGACGGTGCGGTGCTTTGTGGCTTTTGAAGGCATCCACTGTCTGTTCCAGCTGGGCCCTTCATGGTTGTCTTGTGTATGTGTTTGCTGGTTGGGGTCCTTGACTCACATATGCCACTCCTGCCTCCCTTATCCATGGGCTCGCAAGGATGGTTCGGTGTTACAGAATATTACACAAGGGCTTTGGACTGTCATAACTGTGGCATGTCTGGTGCTGTGTGACTTGTGTTGACACCCCTAGTGGGGATGATTTTGGTGTCATTGTCCACTGTTCGGCTTTTGCTAGATAGGGTGTGTCATGATTAATGTGTACATTGATTGCTATGCATTGTGTAGTATGTTTCATATCTTTCCTGTACACGTGCTTGTTGCAATTCATGCTGTAGATGGTGTACCACACTTTGGATGTGAAAGACGGACTGATGGTGTGATTTGTGATGTGACTCTCTGACATGGTCAAGTAATGAGATGCCTGATGAGACACACACAGATGACTTTGAAGCATTAATCATGTGTTTCATGCCCTTTCTGCAGGGGGATGAGCCTCCAGAGCACCTTTGCCAGCAGACATGGCCCATTGGACGACGGAATTCTGGACCCGTTTGTTGGTGCCCACATGCACATGTGTGCACAAGTAGAGGCACAGTGATTGCAGACCCACATCCTAGAACTGATGACATGTTCCAAGGAACTCCAGGCAAGGTGAGCATCACAGGGGGGCCACGACACAGCAAAGCTTGCACCACTCGAGTTGCACATGCAGGCTTAGTCACAGCACTGAGGGTGAGCTTAGACGAATATTGGTGTTGAAGCACACAATGCAGCTCAGATGTGTTTGTGGACTGATGGCTGTTGATAGTAGGGTTGTCTGGGACACATGCAGGGGCAGTGGCACATACCCCCCGGTACACCAAGGTCCATTGAGGCACTTGTATCAACCATGTAGCCTTCCGAGACATGGAAAGGGGCAGCTCACAGGGACATACAGCAAGGGACATACTCGGGTGCAGTGCATTTCCTTTCTATGTACTTTATGATAAATGCACTGCCAACTTTGTTTCCGTCATGGTGGTACGCAACTTGCTCTGAAGTCATGGCTTGCTATTTGGGTCTGTCTGCTTACCCAGGGAACATTGCATGTTTTGTGAATTGTGACACATTGGTGTTCCATTTGCCACGCACCCACCGGCGGCTGACTTACTGCATTGACTGTGTATGACCCGTCACAGGGGTACTGTTATATATGGGTACGAAGCATCTACACCAGATTGTCTGTTTGTAGAGTAGTTTGTTGCTATGGGGCATGTTTGGTGGTGTGTTTTTGTGTAATTGGCACGTACAGGTTGTTGACTGTGGCTCTCTTTGCAGCATTGCAGTGCTCCTGTAACCGGACCTGAGAGTGCGCAGGCAGGAGGCCAGCACTCAAAACCAGAGCTAAGTGTCTTGTTGTTTTTCTTTCAAACTGCTCTGCATAAGCTTGCTGGGGGGGTGCACTAATGCATGGATGTATGTGTGATTCAATTTGGTATGTTTTTTCCCCCTAATCACCCGGAATCCTATGCAATTTTGAACGCTGTACCCTCTACCCGGTGTTCCTGCTTCCCATACCTATCCAAGCAACGTTCCCTAACCCTCTTTCCCCGCTGGGGTTGCGGATGCCTGTGTAAGCCCCGAACTTGCAGGCGCCAAAACCCTAGAGGGGGTGGTTGGTTCGTATCACTCCTAAGCCTGGACTACAGAAGGCCATGACAATGATGTCCAAGTTTGTTTGGATTGTGTATGTGTTCATGCAGGTAGTACATTTTCGTTCATTCCCTACTTTCATGTGTCATTCCTCCTCCCCTCTCCTGCCACTCATTCCAGTTATCCAGTGTGCCAAAACCTGTCCCGACTGCATATCCCTGAACCTCCTTCCCCACCAGGGTCTCAGGGGCCTGTGTGAGTTTGACCTTGCAGGCACCCGGGACACGTTGGGGGTGGTTGTTTCGTGACACTCCCGCGCCTGTACACGGGACCTGTGACAATACACATCCGTTCATGATGCATCATCCTATGTTATGTACGACACATGGTTCACATCCTGTTGTGACATTGTTTTACTGTGCTACCTTGGTTGTTGCATCATTGTGGTAGTACTTGGCCTTTGTGAGGTACTGCTACGTCAAGTCATCTACTGGAGGGTGTTCGGGTTCGTTTTTATGCCTTGGATTTTGAGATTTTGGAAATGAGTGTGGATTCTGAGGGTGCAAAAATCTTTTTACACACAAGGTGGGAGATGGTGACGAAGGGTAAAGGTGATCCTGTGGCCAGGTGGAATTGAGGGTTGAAGGCCCCATGACCCAGGTGCAGTTGTTCAGTGGGTCATGGTCATTTGTGAGGGAGGGGGGGTTGTTGTTGATAGTTGACTTGCCCTGCAGTGTGATGGGAACTCTGACATTGTAATGGTGGTATCCTATGTACATGTTGTGTTCTGCTGATCAATGCCTGTTCATGTGTTGTGTTTTCCTTTCAGGTGTGAGGGGATAGTTGTGGTTTGACATGCTGGGGTGTACACATGGTGAATGTTCACATGTGATGTGTAGGGAACACTGATGGTCACTTGAGTGCACATGCATATGTGGAGTGCATGTCCTTGCAGAACCACACACTTGCACTCTGATGCACTACATGTACTCCCACCCTTGCATATCCACGTGTACACTGTTTGCCTTCTGGTGCCCACTGTGTCCCTGCAGCACATGTTCTGTGACCGATTATGGATCCAGTACATGCCTAATTTGATGTTTGATGTGGTATGTCACTTAGATGTGATGCTCAGGGTGTGCATCACACACAATGGCTGTTCACTGTGCTGTGCGCTGAGCAGTGTGTTGCAGGAGTAGGACACTGCACACATGAGCTGCAGTGTTGATTTTGCAATGCATAATGTGCATTTAGACAGGCATTCATTGTTATGTTACGTCTACGACTGTTGTAATGCATTTGGAAATGACTTATTTTGGGTGGGAGATTTTGTTGGTCTGTCATTTCATCTGATTTCGGGTCAGGCATCATTGTCTGATGCCACTGCACATTTAGGACATGGCAATGTGTACCTTATCGTTATTGTGTTGGTGTATGGGTATTGCTTGCCATGTCATGTTGTGGTTTGGGAGGGTTTGAGTGACATGACAGTGATGGCCATGCTCTGTTTTGCAGGTGTGTGTGATGCACACCTTGCATGTCAGGGTCATCCGCTTCTCAGAGCAACTAGCTGGGGGTAGATTTCTCTCCGCGGCAGTGCCCTCCCCCTGGAACAGACTTCCTGCCTGACTTGAACTTGAGGGGGACCATCTCCAGTTCTGGAAGCACCTCAAGACCTTCCTCTTTGCGTCTGCTTACTCTCTGCCTCTCCCTTGCAGAATTCTTCACTGGAACTGCACAGGAGCTGCAACTGGGCCACTCTCACTGACCTCGGTCCCTGGCCCAGCCACTCTTCACTTGCAATGCCTCCCTGGCAACCCCTGCACTGCAATACTGTCTCTCTATCCCTACAGCCCTCCCTTCCCAGCACTTGTCTGCACTTACCTTTGCAGTTGCCACCAGCCGACCTATGTATTATTTTTTTGGCCTACTTCCCCTGTACTGGACTCCCCCCCACCCTTCCCTTTGCACTTTTCCCTTCCCCCTACCCCTGCACTTGCACAATCTCAATGACACCTGGCTTAGTAGTACCGTTGTCTGTCTTCCCTTGTTCCCCCCTCCCTGCCTCATTGCGCCTTGAAATACTTGTGTATGGGCCATATCATGTCATATGTCATATGTGTGCCTTTTGGTCACACAGGATAGCTTGTGTTTAAGTAGCTAGGGATGCAGACGATGTGGCACTTCCATGGCAACTATCTCAGGGTGGTAGGGTTGTGACAGTTGACTGTCTCTTTGTCATCATCGATTGTCACCTGGTATGTGCCAGGCCTGTGTGCACTTCACAGGGGTGGGAGTTTAGCTGAAAAATGTGGCCACAAGCTGGGTCCGGGCTTCCTCGCCACGTGCCCTGTCCCCTCCCATGGGCAGCGCCTGTGCCTGTGGTTGGGGATGTGGGGGCACCACCATGTCCACTGGGACGCCCTGCCGTGTTGCAACATTGTGCAGGACACATGCTGCCACAATGATCCTGCACACTACTGGTGGTGCATAGAGTAGTTGCCCACCAGAGCGGTCAAGGGAGCGGAAACTTGACTTGAGCACCCCGAATGTGCGCTCCACTATGCCCCTGGTTGCAATATGGGTGGCGTTGTATCTTACCTGGGGTGGTGTGGTGGGGTTCCGGATTGGCGTCATCATGTGGTTGCTCAGAGGGTAGGCACTGTCCCCTGGGGAGGTGATAATAGTTGAGATTATTAGGGTTTGGATGTTTGTCTGTGTGTGACTTGCATGCATGTGCAAGGGCATTTGTACTGACCTAGGAGCCATGTGTTGCCATGCTGCCCAGCTTCCAGGGCCCGGCTCAGGGCGGACATTCTGTATATGAAACTGTCATGGGTGGAGCCAGGGTAGTTTGCATAGACAGAGGTGATGATTCCCTTTGCATCGCATACCACCTGTACATTGATGGAATGCCAGTGCTTGCGGTTTCGGTAGATGTGCTCAGTGGCCCTAGGTGGACGTAGGGCCACATGGGTGCAATCTATGGCAACCAGCACTTTGGGGAAGTGTGCCACCCTGAAAAAATCCAGGACAACGGCCTGCCTTTCTGCGGGTGTTCTGGGCATGTATATGTGCCTGCGGACTGAGGGGCGCGCTGTCATGATTGCCAGTACCTGGTGTAGGCAGCGTGACTGCGTGGCCTGTGAGACCCCCCCCACTATGGCAGTGGTCTGCTGAAATGACCCAGTGGCCAAAAAATGCAGGACATTGAGCAGCTTCTCCAAGGGGCTCAATGCTTGGGAGCAAAAGGTGGGGGATGTAAGGTCATCTTCCCACTCCCTGACCAGGTCTAGGATGATATGGGGTGGAAACCTATACCTGACGTAGACCTGGTCATCAGGCATCCCAAAAAGGCTTGTCCGTGGTGCGAAAATGCGTGCCCTGGCTATTCTCCTCCTCCTGCGGTGTCCCACAATCAGTGCAGCGACAAATGGGGCATTCATCGTAGCTGTATATACGCGTTTGTTGTTTGTGCACACTTTTATGCTGTGCGCGGGGACGCTTCCGCCTGCCTTCGTGTGGGCGGACGCGTTGACGCCTGTGCACGTCTTTTGCCGTGCGCGGGTTTCCCGTATTCGGATACGTGGTAAGACTGTACGTCCGAGTGTCATCGCGTGTGATCGGAGGGGAGTGAGTGTACACGCGATTGGCCTGGGTATGTGTGTTTCGGGGTGCGCGGGAACTTCCACACGCGATTAACCTGGGTACGTGTGTTCCGGGGTGCGCGGGAACTTTCACACGCGATTGGTGGAAATCCACGTGTGTTCTGTCATCACGTGCAATGAGGGAAACACCCGCATGCGTCACGTCACAGACGCGCTCACGCGCTAAGGGCTTTTGGTCCAATGAAATCGCATATGCGTGCTGCCGTGCATACGCGCTAAGGGCCTTTCCTCGAATTACACGCTGACGTGCAGATTTTTCACGTGCCAAATCACTCCGTATCAAGCAGGCCACGCGTAAGCACACAGAAGACCATGCTCCTGCCCAGAAGGCCGAACTACTGCCCCCCAGAGCCCCGAGCACGCTCCCACCTGCCATCTGCTGCTGCCTGACTGCCTGACTATCTGCTGCCCACGTGCCCTGCCATTTGCTGCCTGCACATCAGCCAGGGGTGCTGTTGCTGTGACCACCCCTGCTGGAACCGAAGACTCCCTACTGGGATTCCATCGCTCCACAGCCCAGCCCCAGGACCCAGTTGCCCACCCACTCCTGCCTCTGGGGTTGTCATGTCGGGGCAAACACCATCTGAGACCACTGACAACCCCCGGCCAGAGAGGCAGAGGGGCACCAGCTTCAGTGCCACCAAAGTTGGTGTCCTGGTGGAGCAAGTCCTAGGGCAGTATGATGCCCTCTTCGGAAGTTCACGCGCCAACAAGGAAGGACGGACTCGGATCTGGACTGACATCATGACTGCCATCATCGCGGAGGGGGTGGCAGTCCGCGACTTACAACATGTCAAGAAGCGCTGGGAGGACTTCAGGTCCAGGACCCTGAACAAGGCCCGGCGCCTCTTGAAGGTAGCGGATGCCAAGGGGCGCCGGGGCCACTTGTCGGAAGAACAGATGAGGGTCCTGGAACGCATATCCCCAGCACTCCACGTCCAGGTCCTTGAGAGGCAGACCCGTCTGGAGTCGAGCGGTAAGTGTACATGCATCCTGATTGCGAGCAGTGCGTGTGGTGATTTTTCAGTAGTGTGCAGGTTGCACATCTGTTTGTATGGGGTCGAGTATGGGTGGGGGTGTACAGGGCCGTGGGGCTAACACATGCGAGGGCTGGAATGTGTGAGACATGGATGGTGCTTGTGTGTGTAGGCTTGCATGCCAAATGCAGTTGTGTGGGCACACATGTTTGGATGAATGTGTATGTAAGTAGACATGTCCATGATGTCACGCATGTATGTTGTTTTCGGCTGCATGTATCAGCACTGTGTACATGTGCATGTGTGTGTATTTGACAAGGGTGCAACAGTAATGCAACATGGATGCATGTGACAGCGGTATGTGGAAGCCTGATTGGAAGTGTGGTGGTGTGTGTACATGTGTGGTGCACTTCCTGTGTTGCATGTGATGTCTGTCTCACCTTTGCCTGCTCATGCTGTTGTATGCGTATGGATGGTGCTGGCAGTTGCGATATGGCTGTGGTATGGCTCATGTGTGCGAGTTGAAATGACATGTGTGTTGGGGATTGTGATGACATGTCTGAGGTTTGCCAATGCCACTCATGTACAACTGTCATGTGTGTATGTGTCCATTGTACAGTGCCCTCATGCCTGTGTTTTATTTCTCCCTGTCTGCAGCGTCAACTGATGAAGAGGGCGGAGAAGGTGCTGTGGAGCACAGCGGCGGGGATCCCGCCGCCAGCCGGAGACGCAAGGCCCGGCTCCCCTCCCATGTTGTGATCTCGTCGGGGAGTGAGGAGTCCGGTGCCGCGTCCCAGGCCGCAGCTGCCGGGGGGAGGTCCAAGAGGCGGAGGTTGGAGTTGGACTCCTCGGCAGCAGAAGGGGCAGCTGGGACCCCAGAGGGCCCAACAGGGGAAGATGGCACGGAGTCATCCAGGTTGGTCGGGGGTTTGGTGGAGGAGGAGGCCGTGCAAGCACCAAAGACGGGGTCTGGAGGTGGGGATCCCACTGGTGCTAGTGGTGCAGTGCAGGACCAGGGACAGGAGGCAGAACAGGCCGCCCCGGAGGTGCCTGCGTGCAATCCTGTCCCTGATCCTGTCCCTGCATCATCTTGCACCAGCAGGGATGCCTACATCCAGACCCGTTTTCAGGCAGGGGATGAGCTCACGTCAACTGGCCTTCCTCTGCCTGCGGACGTGGCTATCCGGGTCCGGGTTGAGCCAGTCCTGACTGGTGTGGCGTTGCGTCAACGGGCCATGCGAGGTGACCTGCAGTCTTTTCATGAGGAGACTGCACGTCATCTCGAATGGCTCGTTGACCACGTCAGCCTGCTGGGACAGGTCACCTAGGCCGGATTCCTCCGTTTGCTGGGGCTTGCTACGACCCCCTCCTCAACTGAACCCCCTACGCGCCAGTCGTCCTCCGTGCCATCTTCCCACCCATCAGTCACCTGGGTGCGCTGTGGAGCTGCCTCTGGCGGTGCGGCCAGGCTGGTGGAGGAGACATCCCTGCCACAGTCGGGAGTTGGACGTCTAGCAGGGGTGGCCACATCAACGACTGCACCCCAGCCGGCGGAGGATGTGCAGGCAGCAGAAGGCAGTGCACGGGCAGAGGCACAGCAGCAGCAGCAACGTGGTGGGAGCCATGAAGGCTCGGGGTCTTCAACATCGGAGGGGCAGGCATCGGCCGGAGGGCAGGAGGACCCAGGACAGAGAGTGTCTTCCGTGTGGCAGCGGTTGGGCCACGCCATAGATGCGGAGCGGCAGCGGGCGGAAGAGGCACGGCACACAATGGTCAGGGCGGAGAACTCCATGCGGAGGGCCCAGAGGCGGGCCGAGTGCCTCGAGGCAATCCGCAGGGGTTTGGAGGTGGTCACGTCGACGGCCCTGCGGACCCTCGGTGCCATGGAGGAGGACAGCCTCCGGGACATTGAGCAGGAGTTTGATGATGCCCTTGCCCGGGACATCCACAAGTGAGCCGTCAAACTAGCCCGCTGCCCTTGTACATAGTTATGTAGGTAGTGTTAGGTTTCATTTTTTTTTGGATTTATTTTGGACCTTTCGGACATTGGCCACATTTTTGTATATGGTTTATTTTATTAGTTAGTGTAGTTAGATAGGTTTCCTTTCTTTTGTTGGGATAATGGACCCTGGCTTGTTCCCATGTACATAGTTCACTGTTGGATTGTATTTTTCTTTCACATTTTAACCATGGAGCAATGGCTTTCTTTTTTATTTCCCATTGGATTTTGTTTTGTGGACAGTGACTTTGGACACCATTACTTTGGAATTTTATTTTTGGTTTTGCTTTTTTTTCACGGACATGCTTCTTTTCATTTTTGTACATTCACATTTCTGTTTCTTTATTTTTGATTCTATTTATGTTTCCTTTAATTCATATTTTTTTTAGTGAACTTCAATGTGTGGTATCTCATTGGTTTCATGCATTTCATGATATGGGTTTTGAGATTCACTGACACCCATTGGGTGTATGTGAGGGAAATGTGTTTGTTTCGGAACTTGCAATTGGTGTTCTGTGATGTAATTGCCAATTATGAGTGGGTGGATGCAATACTCGGGTGGGTGTTTTGCATTTGGAGGCTGACCATGGGGACCAGGGATCTAGATTGTGATGACATGTTGGCTGGGGAACATGAGTTGGACATGGGTGGGGGCCTGCTGGCAGGTTCCCCACAGTGCTCGGGGTCGGGGGTGGGGGTGGTGGGAGACATGGGTGGGGGCCTGGTGGAGGGTGCCCCTGCACTGCTGGGGGGTGTGGGTGGTGGGAGACATGGGTGGGGGCCTGGTGGAGGGTGACCCGCACTGCTGGGGGGTGGGGGTGGTGGGAGACATGAGTTGGACATGGGTGGGGGCCTGCTGGCAGGTGCCCCACAGTGCTGGGGGGTGGGGGTGGTGGGGAACATGAGTTGGACATGGGTGGGGGCCTGCTGGCAGGTGCCCCACAGTGCTGGGGGGTGGGGGTGGTGGGAGACATGAGTTGGACATGGGTGGGGGCCTGCTGGCAGGTGCCCCACTGTGCTGGGGGGTGGAGGTGCTGGGAGACATGGGTGGGGGCCTGGTGGTAGGTACCCCTGCACTGCTGGGGGGTGGGGGTGCTGGGAGACATGGGTGGTGGCCTGGTGGAGGGTGACCCACACTGCTGGGGGGTGGAGGTGGTGGGAGACATGAGTTGGACATGGGTGGGGGCCTGCTGGCAGGTGCCCCACAGTGCTGGGGGGTGTGGGTGGTGGGGAACATGAGTTGGACATGAGTGGGGGCCTGCTGGCAGGTGCCCCACAGTGCTGGGGGGTGGGGGGGTGGGAGACATGGGTGGGGGCCTGGTGGAGGGTGCCCCAGAACTGCTGGGGGGTGGTGGGAGACATGGGTGGGGGCCTGGTGGAGGGTGATCCGCATTGCTGGGGGGTGGGAGTGGTGGGAGACATGAGTTGGACATGGGTGGGGGCCTGCTGGCAGGTGCCCCACAGTGCTGGGGGGTGGGGGTGGTGGGAGACATGAGTTGGACATGGGTGGGGGCCTGCTGGCAGGTGCCCCACAGTGCTGGGGGGTGGGGGTGGTGGGAGACATGGGTGGGGGCCTGGTGGAGGGTTCCCCTGCACTGCTGGGGGGTGTGGGGAGTGGGAGACATGGGTGGGGGCCAGGTGGAGGGTGCCCCTGCACTGCTGGGGGGTGTGGGTGGTGGGAGACATGGGTGGGGGCCTGCTGGCAGGTGCCCCACAGTGCTGGGGGGTGGGGGTGGTTGGGAACATGAGTTGGACATGGGTGGGGGCCTGCTGGCAGGTGCCCCACAGTGCTGGGGGGTGGTGGGAGACATGAGTTGGACATGGGTGGGGGCCTGCTGGCAGGTGCCCCACAGTGCTGGGGGGTGGGGTGGTGGGAGACATGAGTTGGACATGGGTGGGGGCCTGCTGGCAGGTGCCCCACAGTGCTGGGAGGTGGGGGGGTGGGAGACATGGGTGGGGGCCTGGTGGAGGGTGCCCCTGCACTGCTGCGGGTGGGGGTGGTGGGAGACATGGGTGGGGGCCTGCTGGCAGGTGCCCCACAGTGCTGGGGGGTTGGGGTGCTGGGAGACATGGGTGGGGGCCTGGTGGAGGGTGCCCCTGCACTGCTGGGGGGTGGGGGTGGTGGGAGACATGGGTGGGGGCCTGGTGGAGGGTGCCCCTGCACTGCTGGGGGATGGGGGTGGTGGGAGACATGGGTGGGGGCCTGGTGGAGGGTGCCCCACAGTGCTGGGGGGTGGGGGTGGTGGGGAACATGAGTTGGACATGGGTGGGGGCCTGCTGGCAGGTGCCCCAAAGTGCTGGGGGGTGGGGGTGGTGGGGACCATGAGTTGGACATGGGTGGGGGCCTGCTGGCAGGTGCCCCACAGTGCTGGGGGGTGGGGGTGGTGGGAGACATGAGTTGGACATGGGTGGGGGCCTGCTGGCAGGTGCCCCACAGTGCTGGGGGGTGGGGGTGCTGGGAGACATGGGTGGGGGCCTGGTGGTGGGTGCCCCTGCACTGCTGGGGGATGGGGGTGCTGGAAGACATGGGTGGGGGCCTGGTGGAGGGTGCCCCTGCACTGCTGGGGGGTGGGGGTGGTGGGAGACATTGGTGGTGGCCTGGTGGAGGGTGCCCCTGCACTGCCGGGGGGTGGGGGTGGTGGGAGACATGGGTGAGGACCTGGTGGAGGGTGCCCCACAGTGCTGGGGGGTGGGGGTGGCAGGGAACATGAGTTGGACATGGGTGGGGGCCTGCTGGCAGGGGCCCCACAGTCCTGGGGGGTGTGGGTGGTGGGGAACATGAGTTGGACATGGGTGGGAGCCTGCTGGCAGGTGCCCCACAGTGCTGGGGGGTGGGGGTGGTGGGAGACATGGGTGGGGGCCTGGTGGAGGCTGTCCCTGGTGGCTGGGGGGTGGGGGTGCTGGGAGACATGAGTTGGACATGTGTGGGGGCCTGCTGGCAGGTGCCCCCACAGTGCTGGGGGGTGGGGGGGTGGGAGACATGGGTGGGGGCCTGGTGGTGGGTGCCCCTGCACTGCTGGGGCGTGAGGGGGGTGGGAGACATGGGTAGGGGCCTGGTGGAGGGTGCCCCTGCACTGCTGGGGGTGGGGGTGGTGGGAGACATGGGTGGGGGTCTGCTGGAGGCTGCCCCTGGTGGCTGGGGGGTGGGGGTGCTGGGAGACATGGGTGGGGGCCTGGTGGTGGATGCCCCTGCACTGCTGGGGGGTGGGGGTGGTGGGAGACATGGGTGGGGGCCTGCTGGCAGGTGCCCCACAGTGCTGGGGGGTGGGGGGGTGGGAGACATGGGTGGGGGCCTGGTGGAGGGTGACACTGCACTGCTGGGGGGTGGGGGTGGTGGGAGACATGGGTGGTGGCCTGGTGGAGGCTGCCCCTGGTGGCTGGGGGGTGGGGGTGCTGGGAGACATGGGTGGGGGCCTGGTGGTGGGTGCCCCTGCACTGCTGGGGGTGGGGGTGGTGGGAGACATGGGTGGGGGCCTGCTGGCAGGTGCCCCACAGTGCTGGGGGGTGGGGGTGGTGGGAGACATGGGTGGGGGCCTGGTGGAGGCTGCCCCTGGTGGCTGGGGGATTGGGGTGGTGGGAGACATGAGTTGCACATGGGTGGGGGCCTGCTGGCAGGTGCCCCACAGTGCTGGGGGGTGGGGGTGGTGGGAGACATGGGTGGGGGCCTGGTGGAGGGTGCCCCTGCACTGCTGGGGAGTGGGGGGTGGGAGACATGGGTGGTGGCCTGGTGAAGGGTGCCCCTGCACTGCTGGGGGGTGGGGGTGGTGGGAGACATGGGTGGGGGCCTGGTGGAGGGTGACCCGCACTGCTGGGGGTTGGGGGTGGTGGGAGACATGGGTGGGGGCCTGCTGGCAGGTGCCCCACAGTGCTGGGGGATGGGGGTGGTGGAGACATGAGTTGGACATGGGTGGGGGCCTGGTGGTGGCTGCCCCTGCACTGCTGGAGGGTGGGGGTGGTGGGAGACATGGGTGGGAGCCTGGTTCAGGGTGCCCCTGCACTGCTGGGGGGTGGGAGTGGTGGGGAACATGAGTTGGACATGGGTGGGGGCCTGCTGGCAGGTGCCCCACAGTGCTGGGGGGTGGGGTTGGTGGGGAACATGAGTTGGACATGGGTGGGGGCCTGCTGGAGGCTGCCCCTGGCGGCTGGGGGGTGGGGGTGGTGGGAGACATGAGTTGCACATGGGTGGGAGCCTGCTGGCAGGTGCCCCACAGTGCTGGGGGGTGGGGGTGGTGGGAGATATGGGTGGGGGCCTGGTGGAGGCTGCCCCTGGTGGCTGGGGGGTGGGGGTGCTGGGAGACATGGGTGGGGGCCTGGTGGAGGGTGACCGCACTGCTGGGGGGTGGGGGTGGTGGGAGACATGGGTGGGGGCCTGCTGGCAGGTGCCCCACAGTGCTGGGGGGTAAGGGTGGTGGAGACATGAGTTGGACATGGGTGGGGGCCTGGTGGAGGCTGCCCCTGCACTGCTGGAGGGTAGGGGTGGTGGGAGACATGGGTGGGGGCCTGGTGGAGGGTGCCCCTGCACTGCTGGGGGGTGGGAGTGGTGGGGAACATGAGTTGGACATGGGTGGGGGCCTGCTGGCAGGTGCCCCACAGTGCTGGGGGGTGGGGGTGGTTGGGAACATGAGCTGGACATGGGTGGGGGCCTGCTGGCAGGTTCCCCACAGTGCTGGGGGGTGGGGGTGGTGGGAGACATGGGTGTGGGCCTGGTGGAGGGTGCCCCTGCACTGCTGGGGGTGGGGGTGGTGGGAGACATGGTTGGGGGCCTGGTGGAGGGTGCCCCTGCACTGCTGGGGGGGGTGGGAGACATGGGTGGCGGCCTGGTGGAGGGTGCCCCTGGTGGCTGGGGGTGCAGGGGGACATGCGTTGGTGGCCAGTAGTGCAAGTTGACATGTGGGTTGGCTGGGGGCATGGCCATGGTGGATGGGGTGCCTGCAGGACATGTGCAGGGTAGGCCCCTGTGGTGTGAGCCACCTGCAGGGGCCGTGGAGGGTGAAGAGGGAACACCTGGGAGGACCCACATGTGCAATTCACGTGTGGTGCTCCCTGCGCACCCCTGTAATACACGTACCCTGATGAGATCCCGTGTGGAACTTCCCGCGCACCCCTGTAATACACGTACCCTGATGGAATTGCGTGTGGAACTTCCCGCGCACCCCTGGAATACACGTACCCTGCTGATGTTGCCTGTGATACTTCCCCCGCACCCTGAAATACACGTACCCTGATGAGATCGCATGTGTAACTTCCCGCGCACCCCCGAAATACACGTACCCAGATGAGATTGCGTGTGTAACTTCCCGCGCACCCCCGAAATACACGTACCCCGCTCAATCGCGTGTGTAACTTACCGTGCACCACCGAAATACACGTACCCCGCTCAAGCGCGTGTGTAACTTCCCGCGCACCCCTGAAATACACGTACCCCGCTCAATCGCGTGTGTAACTTCCCGCGCACCCCTGAAATACACGTACCCCACTCAATCGCATGTGTAACTTCCCGCGCACCCCTGAAATAGAAGTACCCCGCTCAATCGCGTGTGTAACTTCCCGCGTGCCCCCAAAATACACGTACCCCGCTCAATCGCGTGTGTAACTTCCCGCGCACCCCCGAAATACACGTACCTCGCTCAATCGCATGTGTAACTTCCCGCGCACCCCCGAAATACACGTACCCCGCTCAATCGCGTGTGTAACTTCCCGCGCACCCCAACAATACACGTGTCCCGCTCGCACAGGCCCAATTGCTGTATGTTGCCACTTTTGTAATGCGGAGGGACTCTACCGCCTGCCTTCGTGTGGCGGACGTGTTTCAGCTTGTGCGTGTCTTTGGCTGTGCGTGGCTTTGCCCTATTCGATTCCATCAATACGTGTGGTTCGAGTGCGTGTGGGCGTTCTGTCTGCTTCCCTGCAGTACATCCCCAGTTACGCCCTTATTTTCGCACGTTGTTCCCCATTCCGCGCGTTACGCCCGTGTCCCGCCCACTTTCTGGTGTATGCGCCGAGGTTGTGCGCTTTCACTGTGCGTGTCGCGCACGCCTTTCAGGATGTTGCAGTGACTTGTGTGCCATGCACGGGTTTGGCGCACATCCCGAGGTAAACACGCGCAGGGACTTCCATGAATCGCACGCCTGTTTTTTTGCGCTTGCGCCTGCTTGCGCCTGCTTGCGCCAAGATTTTCGGCGCACGTTTGATCCATGAATCGGCCCCATAGTGTCAGCTGTTGTCACTGCCCCCACAGTTTTAGCTGCCTACAACATAGGCGGTGTCACTTTACACCGATTACTACTCCTGCCAGTAGAACACCAAAACAAAATAGACTATTACAAACTTTCTACAGAAGCTGCATTGGAACTATGCAGAGTATTAAAACAAATGAAAATGCTACTAATGGATGAAGTGAGCGTGGTCTCCAACCTAATGTTGGCTTTGATTCACCTCAGAGTACAAGAAGTACTCAAAACAAACTACGAAGAGCTCGTTGCAGGAAAACACATTATTGTTTTCGGAGATCTTCTTCAATTGACACCAGTGAAAGGTGAGCCTATTTTTAAAACCTTGGGACACAAACTCTGCCGTAAAATTTTTGGCAGCATATGAAATGTCAACCTTTGGCAACATTTCCAATACAGAGAATTAACAGAAAACATGCAGCTATCTGCAGACCTCACTTATGCCAACATCTTAAAAAAGTATTAGAGTTGGTATACTATCTAAGAAGCAAAAGCAATATTGAGAACCCAGCACTTTCATGCACTTTATGGCGATAATGCAGGTGCTACAGATGTTATGGAGCAATTAGCCCACAATTATGTCAATTGTATGGCATTAATGCCAACTCTTGCAAGCTGTTTCAAATTCAATGAAACAATGTTAAAAAAAGAAATGCAACCAATAATGGAAATTAGCGCCACAGACAAACTAGACATACACGGTATGACACTACCCATGTGTGAACAAGCCACAACAAGACTAAATAGTTTAGAAAATTCAATCTCCAACACAGCTGGATTGGAAAAAATATTAAAATGATCCTTAAATTGCAGAGTAATGCTTAAACGTAACCTTGACGTGGACCAAGGACTAGTTAATGGAGCACTGGGTACAGTTGTTGGCTTTCAAACATACGCACGTGACAACAACATTCAGTTTGTCAATATTTTCTTTGACAAACTTTCAGAAGTAAAACGGATAGGACGCTCAACAGCTCGATTCCTTCTCTTCAAAGACATGTATGTACGCAGAGAACAATTTTCTCTAACACTTGCATACGCAGTCACCATTCATAAATCACAAGGTTTTACCCTAGACAAAGCATTAATAGCCATTGGTAACACAGTCTTTAAAGAAGGCATGAGCTATGTAGCACTATCATGCTTACGTACACTTGACGGTCTATTTCTAATCAACTTTGATGCAAGTAAAGTAAATGCTGATATTCCTTGCATTTTAGAATACAATAGACTTTGTTCACTATACACCCCCCATCTAAAAACAAATACAACAGGATATCACTGCAAATCCTCCAAAGAGAGTAAAAGAAACTAATACTTCATCAAGTACCACAAGCAAAAAAGAACCAATTAGGGAGTGTAAACCAGGTACTTCGTCAAAGAAGGAAGACAAACTAAAAAAAAAATCACTCAGACACAGAATTACCTGGTCCATTTAAACTCTCAAATATAATTGGTGTAAGTTGCTACGCAAATATAGCAATGAATATTCTATTTCAATTACCACCAATTGTTGACAACATATACTTATACAGAACAGACCAATTGTGTTTGCAAATGTTAGTACTTCATAGAAATGCACCAAACAATCCTAATAGCACATATAGTGTTTATGGAATAAGACAACAATTGGACTACTGTGCTGGAATGGAGAAATTCACTATAAACTCACAGGAACAGCCACAAGAATTTCTAATGTACTTACTACAAGTACTGGAAAATAAAAAGATACCTATAAATGAAATCTTCTAGATTTCATACATGCGGAAACTTACATGCACTCTCTGCAACAATGTGACACAAGAACAAATCCCCAATGAATGCTTCGTATATATATATATATATATATATATATATATCTCAATACCTAATTGTGAATCCATTCCATTTCAGCAACTTGTACAAAATGCAAACCATGGTAGATTATGTTCTACCTGCAATTCGGATAATCGCTCCACCTTACTATTACAAACACATGGTAAATACGTAATACTAATGCTTTTACGTTACAATGCAGATGGTACCAAAAACAACTGCAAGCTGACTGGATTCACACATGGTCAAGTATCACTTGGTAAGAAAACTTTCACAACAATAGGTATAATCTACCACGCAGGAGCCACAACCAATTCAGGTCACTACACTGCATATATAAAAAAGAATTGTGGATGGTTTGAACATAATGATAGTACCATTACTCTAAAGCAGAGATTACCAGCAAATCTTACAAATGCTTATATAATCTTCTTAAAACCAAAATGTATTAACTAAACTATACTTAAACCTAACTAAACTTCTATTAATAAACTATAAACAGTTAGAATATGCCAAAAGGTATCTAACTGCCCCAAGATTATACAACAATTAAAGAGATAAATGAATACCACTAAATTATATCAAAAAATAGACAGTTAGAATACGGCAACTGGTATCTAACTGCCCCAAAATTTTACAATATCCAAACAGGTAAAATAATACCACTTCATTATAACAAAAATAGACAGTTACAATATGTCAACAGGTGTCTAACTGCTCCAAAAATCTGCAACAAGCCAATACATAGAGCATTAGCCAGAAACAACAAGTGAACACTGAAAACAAACAAATAGACTGTAGCATAACAAAAAAAGTTTTTTTTAAAGACCCAATGATTTTAGCAACAAACACAGAAACTGAGCAAATTGTGGCCAGGGCATAGAGTCTTGGGTGCATGGCCATTTGGCCATGCTCCCAAGACTCTATGCCCTGGCCACAACCACCGCAGCATATCACACCCATAGAGTCAAACATTTTGACGATGCCATATGGGCACTTTTAATGTCCGTGGACATGATGAGTGTTCTTAGAACAGATTCAACTTGCCAGCGAACAATACGGACAGCGTCCTCAGGACACTCCCATTTCGTTTATTTATCAACATTTCAGGACACCGCGAGTGTTCTTAGGACAGTTTCAGCTTGATTGCGAACAGTACAGACACATGTACCATCCTCAGAACACTCCCATGTTGTTTATTGATGAACATCCCAGGACACTTCATGTGTTCTTAGAACAGTTTCAACTTGATGTGAACATCCCAGGACACTTCATGTGTTCTTAGAACAGTTTCAACTTGCTTGCGAACAGTACAAACAGTCATACCGTCCTCAGGACACCCCCATTTTGTTTATTGACGAACATCCCAGGACACATGATGTATTCTTAGAACAGTTTCAACTTGCCTGCGAACGAAACAAACAGACATACCGTCCTCAGAACACCCCCATTTTATTTATTTACAAACATCCTAGGACACATCATCTGTTATTAGAACAATTTAAACTTGCCAGCGAACAATACGGACTGCGTCCTCAGGACACTTCCCTTTCCTTTATTTACGAACATTTCAGGACACTTCATGTGTTCTTAGAACAGTTTGAACTTGCTTGCGAACAGTATGGACAGTCATACCGTCCTCAGGACACCCCCATTTTGTTTATTAACGAACATCCCAGGACACTTCATGTGTTCTTCGAACAGTTTCAACTTGCTTGCGAACAGTACGGACAGACATACCATCCTCAAGACACACCCATTTCGTTTATTTTCGAACATATCAACAGACATACCGTCCTCAGGACACCCCCATTTTATTTATTTACGAACATCCTAGGACACATCATCTGTTATTAGAACAATTTCAACTTGCCAGCGAACAATACGGACCGCGTCCTCAGGACACTCCCATTACATTTATATACGAACAGATGTAGCGTCCTCAAAACACTCCCATTTTTTTATTGACGAACATCCCAGGACACTTCATGTGTTCTTAGAACAGTTTCAACTTGCTTGCGAACAGTATGGACAGTCATACCGTCCTCAGGACACCCCCATTTTGTTTATTAACGAACATCCCAGGACACTTCATGTGTTCTTAGAACAGTTTCAACTTGCTTGCGAACAGTACGGACAGACATACCGTCCTCAAGACACACCCATTTCATTTATTTTCGAACATATCAACAGACATACCGTCCTCAGGACACCCCCATTTTATTTATTTACGAACATCCTAGGACACATCAACTGTTATTAGAACAATTTCAACTTGCCAGCGAACAATACGGACCGCGTCCTCAGGACACTCCCATTACATTTATTGACAAACAGATGTAGCGTCCTCAGAACACTCCCATTTTGTTTAGTGACGAACATCCCAGGACACGTCATGTGTTCTTAGAACAGTTTCAACTTGCTTGCGAACAGTACGGTCATACCATTCTCAGGACACCCCCATTTTGTTTATTTACGAACATCCAGGACACTTCCTGTGTTCTTAGAACAGTTTCAACTTGCTTGAGAACAGTATGGACAGAAATACCATCCACAAGACACACCCATTTTGTTTATTTTCGAACATATCAGTACACCGCGTGTGTTCTTAGAACAGTTTTAACTTGCCTACTAACCATACGTACGGACGTACTGTCCTCAGAACACCCCCATTTCATTTATTAAGAACATTTCATGACATCCGTGTTGTCCGCAGACAAATCGAAAACAACAAGAAGATATACCACCTAAATTAATACAACATTTAACCCATTTCTTACTCCCCCACCCTCCCCAAACTGTCTTACACACCAACACACTCTACTAAATAGCATTTCTCCACCAAGTTTCACCGCGCTGTCCGCGAACATCCGCAAACTCAAGATGGCGGGCGTTCCCAAAAATCTGACGCGCTCCACGCTCTTCGCCGTCCAGTCAGCGAACACGTTGCATGTCCTCGGACATGACGCAAGTCGGTCAGCCAATCAGGACACTGTCCGCCGGCGAACATAGATAACACAAATGTTTTGTGACCTACTTTATGGTCATTTTATAAAAAAACTACTGGACGGATTTTCGCCACATTTGCAAAAGCACGCTTTTGAGACCAAGCCGCTGTCCCTGGTCCAAATTTGGTGAAAATCCATCCAGCGATTTGGGCTGTCGGCGTGAGCAAAGTTTTTCCCCATTCAGTCTATGGGAAAAAAAGAAGTTTTGGGACCCCCCTTATAAATTTGCCCCTCCTGGACCAAACCTCACCAAACTTTACAAATTCATTGTGGGCGATTTACTTTTTTTGCAAAGTTTGATGAGGATTCGTCCAGGGGGAACGAAGTTATAACCTGCCCAAAAAGTGCTCTTCCTATGGAAACAGCAACTTAACCATAACTACACAGCCACTAATGTGGCTGTGTAATATATATATATATAGAGATATATTACATGCAGTAGCGGCCATGTAGTTATGGTTATGTTGCTAATCCCATAGGAATAGCACTTTTTGGGTGGCTTTAACCACGCTCTCCCTGGACGAATCCTCACCAAACTTTGCAAAAAAAGAATATGGCCCACTCTGAATTGCAAAGTTTAGTGAGGTTTGGTGTAGGGGGGACAAAGTTATAGGGGGGGGCACAATTTTTTTAGAGTGAATGGTGAGAAAACTTTGTTCACGCATACAGCTCAAACCACTGAATGGATTTGCAACAAATTTGCAAAAAGCGTGGTTTTGTAAATTTGGTGGAAATCCATCCAGTATTTTTTTTAAAAACGACCAAAAAGTAGGTCTAAAAAAATGTGCTATATCTATGTTTGCTTTGCGGACACATTTCCCTGTTCACTCCGTGGACAGGACACTGATTGGCTAATGCGTCATGTCTGCGGACCTGTGACGTGTTCGTTGATTGGCTGGGGTGAAGTGTGAGGTGCATCATATTGCTTTGATGCGCCCGCCATCTTGGATCCGTGGACATCTGCAGACAGTGCGGCGGTGAAAAGAGGGAAAATACAATTTCAAGGAGTGTGTTGCTGTGTAAGAGTGCTTGGGGAGGGTGGGGGAGTAGGAGATGGGTCAAATGCTGTATTTGTTTAGGTGGCAGGTGCCCCTGATGTGTTCGCCATTTCCGCGGTCTTCACAGCTGTCCGCGGACATAATAAATCTACTACTAGCTATTTTACTTTAATATGATGTTGGTTTTTGGGTTGTTAGTAGAGCATTGATTGTAATTAATATCCCCTATAAGTAGCCCATATACCAGTTAAAATGTTTGGTTCTATGGGCGTGTTATGCTGTGGTGGTTGTGGCCAGGGCCTAGAGTCCAAAGGCTATACATCCATCAAATATCCATAAATCAAAAGTTTATGTACTGTTTGATTTGTAGAGTTTGTATGTGAAGTTTTGGCTAAGTCATGCAATTAAGATTGTAGAGTTTGGTAACAAGCACTAAAGTATAACATATCCATGGAAGTAAACATTTTGGATTGTATGGTTAGATGTTTGCTTGAATGGTTGTGTTATGCAGCAGTATTTGTGAGTTGAATTATTATATACTTACTGTCTGACTTATTTTGATTGAATATATTTTTTCATGACTTGGGTAACTGGAACAGATATTCTTTTTCAATCTCTGTGATAAAAGAAAAGATCATATGTTAGTGTAGGTAGTTCATAATGAGTTACCACATTGCATAATAGACATTTTTGCATTATTTTGACCCCCCCATATTTAGTACTTTAGAAGTACTATATTTCAAACCAGTGTTTGCTCAGTTTCTGTGTTTGTTTATTAAATCATTGGGTCTGTGGGGTCTATCTTTGGCTTGTTGCAGATTTTTGGGGCCGTTTGATACTTGTTGGTGTATTCTAACTGGTTATAGTTTTTTATTTATACTTTCAAGTTATTCATGTGTCTGTTAGATACCTGTTGGCATATTCTAACTGTTTATTTCTTGTTATATTTTAGTGCTATTGATTTATCTGTTTGGTTGTTGCAGAATCTTGGGGCAGTTAGATACCTGTTGGCATATTCTAACTGTTTATAGTTTTGTAATTGAAGTTTTTTTAATGTTTATGCACAGATTAGTTATTAAGAATATTAAATAAGTGTTTATAATATTTGCTGGTAATCTCGATGGGGGTGTACAGTGAACGTAGTCATTTGTATTGTAAAATGCAAGGAATATCAGCATTTACTTTACTTGCATCAAAGTTGATTACAAATAGACCGTCAAGTGTACATAAGCATGATAGTGCTACATAACTCATGCCTTCTTTAAAGACTGTGCTCCCAATATCTATCAATGCTTTATCTAGGGTAAGACCTTGTGATTTGTGAATGGTGACTGTGTATGCTAGAGTTAGAGAACATTATTCTCTGCATACATACATGTCTTTGGAAAGAAGGAAGCGGGCCGTTGAGCGTCCTCTCCTTTTAACTTCTGATAGTTTGTCAAAGGGAATATTGACAAACTGAATGTTGTTGTCACGTGGGTATGTTTGAAAGCCATTAACTAGTCCTTGCTCTACATCAAGGTAATGTTTAAGCATCACTCTACAGTTTAAAGATAATTTTTATATTTTCTCTAAACCAGCTGTGTTGGAGATAGAGTTTTCTAAGGTATTTAGTCTTGTTGTGGCTTGTTGACACATGGGTAGTGTCATACCATGTACGTGTAGTTTATCTGTGGAGCAAATTTCAATTATTGGTTGCATTGCTTTTTTCAACATTGTTTCATTGAATTTTGAACTGCTTGCAAGAGTTGGCATCAAGGACATACAATTGACATTTTTGTGTACTAATTGTTCCATGACATCAGTAGCACATGAGTTATGGCCATAGAGTGCATGGATATGCCGGGTTTTTAATATTGCTTGTGCTTCTTGAGATAGTACATCAACTCTAATACTTTTTAAAATGTTGGCGTATGTGAGCTCTGCAGACTGGCACGTTTTCTGTTAATTCTCTGTATTGGAAATGTTGCCAACTGTACCTGCCAAAACTGCCAAACTGTACCTGTCAAAACTACAAACCTATACTGCTATACGTCAGTGGTCAAGCTGGTTCAGGCAAAACATTCTTAATCAAAATCATCAGCAAGTTCCTTCAACAATTGACAAACAACAAACTGTCAGCTGTTTTAACTGCCCCCACAGGTTTAGCTGCCTACAACATAAGCAGTGGCACTTTACACTGATTACTACTCCTTCCAGTAGATCACCAAAACAAATTACATTATTACAAACTTTCTACAGAAGCTGCAATGGAACTACACAGAGTTTTGAAACACATGAAAATGCTACTAATAGATGAAAGGAGCATGGTCTCCAACCTAATGTTGGCTTATCAGAGAACAAATATCCAAAACATATCATTCTTTGTCCTGCCCTGGGGCAGTCCAGCACTGAAATGCTAGGCAATTCTCCTCTGAACAAAAGTACCAACAGCAACCCCAGACACGTGTTTCAGTCTGGTTGGACCTCATCAGAAGGGCAGGACAATGGGCCTCATTACGACCCAGGCGGTAAGTTACCGCCTGGGTCGTACCTTTACCACCATGGCGTAAACTACGTTTACGCCATGGTGGTTGGCGGACTTACCGCCCCATTCCGAGGTTGGCGGGGCGGTAAGTCCCCAATCCCCATTTACCCTTCCCCATTCCCATTTTTGCCCCATAGGGCATAATGGGAGTGGGGAAGGCGTTAATTACGCCACCGTAAATTACGGTGGCGTAATTAACATCAAGGTCCCTTAGCGCCATGGATTTTAACACCTGAAGCAGGTGTTAAAACCTCCATGGCGCTAAGGGACCTCGGAATCAGGCGGTAAGGGACGGCGCTGTTTACGCCGCCGTAAACCCCTTACCGCCTGAGTCGTAATGAGGCCCAAAGACTGATATGTTTGGGATATTTCTTCTCTGTGAAAGATAGTGAGCTAAAGACTCTGGGTAAGTCTCTCGTAACCAGGACTAATGTCTGGCAGGGGGACTTCCAGGACCCCCCTTGTTAATTTAAATATTTACACCCTCCAATAAAACAACTCACCACCCCCCACTGGTGGATGGTATATTTGTGGACCAGGTACCACCCCCTTCTTTCTATGCTAGGTGAAACATTTAAGCACTGATTAAAAAACATATTTATTTATTTATTTATTTCCCTTGAAGTAGTGCATGCCCCAGCAGCAGCATCATCATCATGGAAATTGCGCACAGGTGGTGATCCAGGCTGTCCCGGCGTGCGGTGTGCCCTGCGCTATGTTAAAGTGCTTGGGGGGGGCCCTCAGCATGGCTCACAGGGGGGGGGGCTAACATTGTGCTATGCCACTATTGGGCTCTGCTCAACTCAATGCATTCAAGTGTGATGTGAATGGTTGAGAGGGGCCGCAAATTCGACCAGAACCCTGCTCTGGTGCAACACTGTTTAAGAAAATAAGCACTGGATACAGAGTCTCAGCAAGTGAGAGAGCCATGGAGTGACATACTACTCCCCACTCAAACCTATTGTTTTAAAGGGCTTTGTGTAAGCTCAATTCATGGGCCGGGCATGGGTGGTTCATTGAATAACACACCTCATAGAGGTCTGAAAATCGTAGATGTATTGAGCCCCACTCTTGAGGGAAGAGCAGCCCCCACAGACCTCACCCCGTTAAAAAAAGATTGAGGAAGAGTCATGTATCAAAGCCTAGTACATTAAGGTGTTATGTTTGGTTCTGGGTTGTGTGGTACAACATGTGATTGCTTGTCACATAACTTAAAGATAAATGCACACAGAGACAAATGGTCTCAGTTTACACACGCACAATAGGTTTCTTCTATCGTAGTGGTAGCTGTCTCATAGATACATTTATTACTAGGGAATTTTGTTGATACTATATCCTGGTCAATTCTTTATTTTCAGGCCTTGTTCGTGCAGCATTTTGCTCCTGGCTAAACAGATAGTGCATGCCTCCCCAGGCCAGTGCTTTTTTGTCTTATTTAACACATCAATGCTGTAGACAATGAGTGCTTCTGTGTCCATTGATCTAAAGATGTTTCAAACATTAGCTGCAGCCTGAGTTATAGATTTTGGTTACCCTGTTACAAGTACTGCATTATGTATATTTTACGTATAGGCCCCATATCGAATCTGGAAAATGACATTCCTTAAATGTATGATGGTGGACAAATCACTCCTCCTTCTGTTCCTCGGTTCTTATATCTGGCTGAAATGAGAGTGGCAGGAAACACATGTGTTAGATGCATCTGAAGGTCATGTGATGTCACTTGGGGGTGGGGTCAAATGACATCACTTCCTGTGATGTCATCTGTGGTCAAGGGTCATGTGATGTCCCTTTCACTACCCCTGACATTTTGGTGGAATAATGTCCCTGTGTTCAAGTAGTCCGGAAAGCAAGGCACAAGAGAGATGCCCTTCATTTCTTTACAAATATTCATGCAAAGTCTAGTTCAGATGCTTTATATAGAGCTCTGAGAAGTAGAGCACTTCTTCCCATTTTGAGGAATTACAATATGAGACAGTGTCGCCCAGCTTATATTCTTTTGCTTTGGGAAAATAATCTAAGTGTTTGTGATTGGCTCAGCAAAGGGACCCTAAAACTTCAAGAACTTATGCTACAAGGCTAAGCTATATGTTTTCTTACTACCGCACGTTTTAAACATCATATATTTTTTATATGTGAATTTTACCTTACTTTTTACTGTAGCTTCAGTGCAAGAATTGTAAATGTTTTAATCCTACATTGATTTTGCATGTGACGTTTGCTTCATCAGCTCAGTGGGGAGACTTTAGTACTTTTAGAACTTAAATCAGAAGGCTAAATGCCATATTTTATGTGTTACATAATATAATATAATTTGGCATTTGTATAGTGCCTTTTCCCGTTGGTATCGCATAGGTGAAAGCCCATGGCGGACCGAAGTCTGTGGTTTGGGGTTTCATCCGAGGAGTTTAGAATTTGTGTGTGCATTGTAGCCAATTTGAAGGTTGGTAGGGGTGGCCAAGTCCCTGCTCGTGACCCATGTCGAACTGGTTTGTGGATGGGTGCTGTGAGGTTGTCGAGAGAATATTCGAGTGCAGGAGACTTGTGTCCAGCTAGACCAAATTTTTATCATGAGACATAGCTGCATTCTAAAGGCAGATGTATTGTGCAATGTGTCTTCAAGTTGCATATGATTGCATATGTGTGCAGGTGGGCAGCCATGCCTGTGGCTATAGTCCACCGACATGGAGTGCGATATGTACCCATGTGTCCTGGCTGGTTTCTTGTTTGATGTGGCGATCCTGTTGTGTGGTGTGCTGGAGTCTATTCTCTGCATTTCTCTATATGTTCTTTGAGAGGCTCATTGCTGTCTCAACCTATCTGACACAGGGTTAAAATAACCTGAAGGGCAGAATGGGTTTGTCCTGGTGTGTGGGGGAAAAGCCAAGTTTTGAGGGCCTTCTAGAAGGCAAGGTGATCCTCTAAGCAAAGATTATAGAGGGAATAGCATTCCATATTGCAAGAGCTTGGATGGAGTATGAGGATACCCCTATTCCGGTCAATTTGATGGGAGGGATGACAAGGAGGTTCCATGTGATAATTCTGCCGCAAAAATATCGCGATACAAAAATATTGACATATTTCTGTGGCGAAATTCACAATGGACCCTGCAGGGGACACCCCTGCACCCCTGCTTCATTTTTTTTATGTGCTGGGAACACCCCTGCAACTCCTGCTCCCACATAATATCCCCAATAAAAATATCGCCTATGGCGAACCAAACGGCCATATTTATGGCGATATTTTTGTTGGCGATAATATTACCTGATACCGACAAGGTGTGTGGTGCCTGGTCTCAGGTTCCTCTTGGGCTTTTATGGAGTGGGTTTGTGTTGTAGGTATTCTGGGCCTGTCTTTGTGCAGGGCATGGAGGGTGATGCACGTGACTTTGAAGGTGTTCCATTGCCTCACAGGGAGCCAGTGGAGGACACACGGGGCAGGTGTTATGTGTTCTCTGGGGCCAAGGGCTAGTAGTAGCATAGCTGCAGTGTTTTGGACCCTTTGGAGCTTTCTAAATTGAGATGCAGGGGCACCCAGGTTAAGGGAGTTATCCTAGTCTAGGCAGGAGAGGACAATAGTGATGATAGCTGTGACTCTGTGAAGGTAGGAAAGGAAGGGGAAGATGCATTGGAGGGTGTAGATAGTATGATTTAGACACAGAGTTGATGTGATGTGAAAGTATTAGATCTGCGTCCATGGTACATTCCAGTTTCTTTACTGAGTTGGATGTGGTGGGAGGAGCTCTTAGAGAGGACGGCCATGGGGAGGGTTGGGGAAAGAGAGCAGTCTTCCCGCAGATCATGATTTCATTTTTTCAGGGGTTGAGGAGGAGGTAGATGGCTGTCATCCAGAAGTTGATTTCTGTGAGGCATGAGTTGAGGATGGGGGAGGGGTGGTTTGGAGGAGGTCTTAGGGATTTTGAAGATGATCTAGGTATCATCTAAGTAGTTGTAGCAGATTAGGCTGTGTCAGCGAATGAGAGCAGGAAGGGGCTCAGGTAGAAGTTAAAGGGGGGGAAAACGAGGGACCCTGTGTACTCTGTTGGTGGCAGGGCATGGGGTGAGGGGAAAGGAGGTACATGGGTAATTTGAATCAATGCTGTATCCCGATGCCAAGTGACTATAGTGTGTCTTTGAGGGTGCAGTTGTCTGGAGTGTCAAAGTCCATCAAGAGGTCGAGGACGGTAAGTGCAGCACAGCCTTCTGAGTCTGCGGTTCTTTTGAGGTCATCCCAGATGGAGATTAGGGATTATTCACTTCCTCATATGGGTCTGGCATGACACTGGGCAGGGTAGAGGAGGAGTTTGGATTTGGTGAAACGACAAAGCTGGGTTTCGGCAGTTCAGTCAATTAGTTTGGCTATGAAGTGTTTGTTTGAGATAGGTCTGTAGTTGAATGGTATGAGGGGGTCCAGGGAGGTTGATCAGGGGTTTAATGTGGGATGACTAGAAAGCTGCCAGAAAGTGCCTGAAGTGTGCACTCTTCTTTATTTTTTGCTGGAATGTTTCAATAAGAATCAAAAATGTTTTTTCCTATATTGATCGTGGTGTTATTCATTTTAACAGACATGTATTGTATGCACTCTTTATTCATTTGGATGAGATATGGCCCACAGTTTAGGTGAGCCAAGTTTTAGAGCTTAGGTTCACAGTACATAAAATCTACATGAGGTATTCTGTCACATGTAAAAAAAAACATGTACCTAACAAATGGTTCTTTTCATAAATATAATAAACCTCATATGTGTTTTCAATTGACAGTCTGTTCATAATTCCCTTGCAAAATATGAATATGTAAAGCACTATGTATTAAAGTTCCCTTTCACATGATTTCATAAATACAGAAACTCCTTTGCATTAGCTAATTTAGTTTTTCAATTAAACAAGTGGTCTTGTTATCCTTAGCATTTTCTAAGTCTGTATTAGTTATTTAAGAGCATCACATTCAATAATATAGCATTTTGCATGTGGTTGTAGTACACATGAATACAGTATCCCCCATGCATTCAATAGATATGGTGCAACAGGAGGGAATATATACAAATAGTAAATAATAAGCATATAATAATGCTGACAGGGAGCAAAGACGCTTCCAAAGATGCGAGGGAATCGAACTCGGGCATCGTCTCAGTAATGAAATCTATTGCCACCCAGTGAGGTGAGCTGCATCGCAGTCTGACTGAATCCCTCAAAACTTCTTCTTGGGAATGCCTGATGTGAAGGATCTACTCAAAAGAAAATTCTAACTCCACAGCCCAGTCGGCGGTCAGCATGAGACTTGGGAATGACAGCAGTTCAGGCAGCCTAACAACACTATACCCCCTTTAACAAGTTTGCACACTGAATGCCGGGACCCTCTTGTGCTTGTGAAACTGGCATCTGAATCAGAGAATGGCCTCAGGACCATGACACAGCCCCTAACCCATTATCTACATAGGCTGCAAAGCAACAGGGACAAATTGATGGATAATCTGGCCCCCGATATCCATAAAGGGGGAAAAACATGGGCTTCTAGACAAAGACTTGGCTATTAATGGTGTACAAAACATCTACCAAAAAGTTATGTCCACAGCCCAAAAAATTGTTAACTTGTCCTAGTGCCAGTCTATTCTCAATTCTGAAGGGCACGAGAGGCAGAGAAGATATGAAAGGCCAGGAGCAAACACCTGGGGATTGTCAAGAAAAACCCAAGAAACAGAGAGAGTGGCCGGAAATCGCACCCAGCAAAATCACAGGCCGCATACCAACTCCTCTTGTCTTTGTTCTCTGAAATAGTCAATCTCTCAGTAATTTCCTCTAGAGACGTTGAGAGTGTAGAATTTGCAGATCAAATGCACACGGATGGAGTTGTGCTTGGACTTGAGTCTCGAGAGGTAATTGAGCTCATAATGAGGGAAGCTGGCACTTTGGGGCAGCTCGGGTTTGCAATTAAATTAATGAACCCCCCTAGGACTGCACAGCTGCTGGAGAGGCCCTCAAGCAGCCATTTTGATCTGCATAGACACAATCTGCCTTCACAAGCGTTTATGCAGACAACAATTTGGATAGACAGGACAATAACATGATTCCTGATGGAATGACTGGGGAAGCAAATGAGTTTCAAGTGGATTGGTCTTGGCTGGCTGCAATGTTAAACTCTAGTCATGAACCCCAAAAGTGTACATGCAGACTCTAGCACCTACACCTTTCAAACTTACCACTTGGAACACAAGAGGTCACAAGCATTTATTCACTAACCCCTCCTAGGGCTCCTTTTTAAGAACACTAAGGGGGTAATTCATAGAATTCAGCGCACAAGTGGCGCACATGGCTGGCGCACAGTGTGCGTGTGTGGCAGACTGCGCCAGCCGCGTGCGCCAAAATCCTTTTCCGCGCACAGCGTATTCATGGAATTTAACATCCATAACCAGCCGTGGCGCAGAGTAGCACAGCGACCCTGCAGCAGCACTAGTTATGCCCCAACCCCTCCCCGTGCGCCATAAACAGCGCACAAATCCCGTACATGCACACAGGCCAGTGGACCAGCATACAGCCCCCCAACCACGAAAACGTCTGTAAAAATGCCTGCGCACCCCTCCGAATACACGTACCCCACTGCGCGGGAACTTTCACACGCAATTGGCCTTGTGCGAGTGGGGAACGTGTATTTCGGGGGTGCGCAGGAACTTTCACATGCAATTGACCCTGTGCGAGCGGGGTCCATGTATTTTGGGGGGGGTGCGGGAACTCTCACACGCAATTGGCCCTGTGCGAGTGGGGTACATGTATTTCAGGGGTGCGCGGGAACTTTCACACGTGATTGGCCTTGTGTGAGCAGGGTACGTGTATTTCGGGGGTGTGCGGGAACTTTCACACGCGATTGGCCCTGTGTGAGCGGGGTACGTGTATTTCGGGGGTGCGCGGGAATTCTCACACGCGATTGGCCCTGTGTGAGCAGGGCATGTGTATTTCTGGGGTGCGCAGGATCTTTCACACGTGATTGGGCTTGTGCAAGCGGGTTCGTGTATTTCGGGGGTGTGCGTGAACTTTCACATGCGATTGCCTTGTACGAGCAGGGTACATGTATTTGGGGGGTGCGCGGGAACTTTCACACGCGATTGTCCCTGTGCGAGCGGGGTACATGTATTTCAGGGCTGCACATGAACTTTCACACGCCCTGTGCGAGCGGGGTACATGTATTTCAGGGGTGCGCGGGAACTCTCACACGCGATTGGCCCTGTGCGAGCAGGGTACATGTATTTCGGGGGTGCGCAGGAACTTTCACACGCAATTGTCCCTGTGCGAGCAGGGTACGTGTATTTCGGGGGTGCACAGGAATGATAACACGCGATTGGCCCTCTGCGAGTGGGTGGTACGTGTATTACAGTTGTGCCCCAACGAATTGACAGTGCATGTCCTCCCAGGTGTGCCCTCTCCCCCTCTCCAGGGCCTGCAGGCAGACCCCAACACAGGGGTACACACTGCACCCCTGGCCATGCCCCACAGGCAGCCCATCCACCCTGGCGAAGCCCCCCCAGCCAGCCCACATGTCACCAGGCACAAGTGAGGTACACACTGCACCACTGACTCATGCCCCCTAGCACCCCCATCCACCCAGCAGTGAGGGGCACCTGCCAGCAGGCCCTGACACATGTCCCCCAGCACCCCATCCACCCAGCAGTGAGGGGCACCTGCCAGCAGGCCCGACTCATGTCCCCCAGTACCCCCACCTACCCAGCAGTGAGGGGCACCTGCCAGCAGGCCCCAACTCATGCCCCCAGCACCCCATCTACCCAGCAGCGAAGGGCACCTGCCAGCAGGCCCTGACTCATGTCCCCCAGCACCCCCATCCACCCAGCATTGAGGGTCAGGCCCCGACTCATGTCCCCCAGCACCCCCACCCACCCAGCATTGAGGGTCAGGCCCCGACTCATGTCCCCCAGCACCCCCATCCACCCAGCAGTGAGGGGCACCTGCCAGCAGGCCCCGACTCATGTCCCCCAGCACCCCCACCCACCCAGTAGTGAGGGGCACCTGCCAGCAGGCCCCGGCTCATGTCCTCCAGCACCCCCATCCACCCAGCAGTGAGGGGCACCTGCCAGCAGGCCCCGACTCATGTCCCCCAGCACCCCATCCACCCAGCATTGAGGGTCAGGCCCCAACTCATGTCCCCCAGAACCCCCACCCACCCAGCATTGAGCGTCAGGCCCCGACTCATGTCCCCCAGCACCCCCATCCACCCAGCAGTGAGGGGCACCAGCCAGCAGGCCCTGACTCATGTCCCCCTGCAACATGACAGGAAGCTGCACAATCATGGCTATCATGTGCACCAAAATACCACAGCACGCCCCCCCAGTCTTGACATGCAATGATTTCACCAATCCACCCCACACCAACATGCCTATGTCAGGACACAAATCAAAAGTCAACCATGTACATCAACAGATGTCCGTCACACACACACACACTGCTTGTCATAGATTGTGTAAACCCTCATTTTGACATGCATGAACCCAATGAGCGAATCCCACACATGGAATTAAAATATAAAAATGTATTATGAACAAAAACAATGTAATGAAATGAAAGCCATAAAAATAATGCAAACATGAAATGAAATGCACGTCCAAAAAAATCAAAAAGGAAATGTAAATCCAATCCAAAGAATTCCTGAAGAAAAATGGTCCAAACACACTGTCCACCAAAACAAATCCAAAGGAAACGTAATAATCAAATTCCATTGCTCCATGGTGAAATCCAAATAAAATGTACACATGAATCCAACGTCCAACTATTTACAAGCAATTTTGAAAGGGTCCATGAGCCCAACAAAAGAACTGAAATCTATCAAAGAAACTACCTAAGACATAACTATATACAAAAGTGTGGGGCATAGTCCAATCACCCCAAAATAAATAAAAATGAAACCTAACACTACAAACTGTATACATTGGGGGCAGGCTAGTCCAACGGCTCACTTTCCGATTTACCGGGCCAGGGCACCTTCGAACTCCTGGTCTATGTTCTGTAGGCGGGCCTCTTCCATGGCCCCGAGGTTTCGCAGGGATGATGCCATGTTGAACTCCAACTCCCTGCGAATTGCCTCGAGACACTCGGCCTGCCTCAGTGCCCTCCGCATGGAGTTCTCTGCCCTGACCATTGTGAGCCGTGCCTCTTCTGCTCGCCCCCGCTACGCATCTATGGCCTGGCCCAACCGCTGCCACATGGAAGACACTTGCAATCCAGGGTCCTCCTGCCCTCCGGCCGATGCCTGCCCCTCTGATGTTGTTGGCCCCGACACATCATCGCTCCCACCTTGAGCCTGCTGCTGCTGTCCATGTGCCCTGCCCATTGTTGCCTGCATGTCAGCCACCTGCTGGGGTCCAGTTGTTGGGGTGGCCACCCCTGCAGGACCTCTGACTCCCGACTGTGGCAGCGATGTGTCCTCCACCAGCCTGGCCGCTGGGTCAGGGACAGCTCCACACAGTGCCCGGGTGACACTTGGGCAGGAAGATGGCATGGAGGACGACTGGCGCATAGGGAGTTCAGTTGAGGAGGGGGTCGGCAGAAGCTCCAGCACACGGAGGAACCCAGCACTAGTGACTCTGCCCAGTAGGTTGACATGGTCTTCGAGACATTCAAAATGACATGCGCTGTCCTTTCGAGAACACTGCACGTCATCCCAAATGTCACGAACATTCAACGCCACCCCTGCCAGGACAGGCTCAATCCGGTCCCGGATTGCCACGTCCGCAGGGAGTGGAAGGCCAGTTGTTGTGCGGCTATCCCCCCCCTGAAAACGGGTCTGGATGAAGGCATCCCTGCTGGTGCCGGATGATGCAGTCACAGGATCGGGAACAGGATTACACACTGGCACCTCCGCGGCGGCCTGTGCTGCCTCCTGTCCCTGCCCCTGGACTGCACCACTGGCACCAGTGGAATCCCCCATCCAGGCCCCGTGTGTGTGACTTCCATGGCCTCCCCCTCAACCAAACCCGCCACCAACCTGGATGACTCTGTGCCATCTTCCTCCATAGGGCCCTGTGGGGTCTCAGCTGCCCCTTCTGCTGCCGAGGAGTCCACCTCAAACCTCCGCCTCTTGGACCTAACCCCGGCAGCTGCGGCCGCGGAGGTAGCAACAGAATCCTCACTCCTCTACGAGATGAAAACCTGGGAGGGAAACTGGGCCTTGCCTTTCCGGCTGGAGGTGGGATCTCTGCCTGTGTGCTCGACTGCACCGTCTCCGCCCTCTTCATCAGTTGACGCTGCAGACAGGGAGAGACAGAACACAGGCATCAGGGCACTGCAACACTCATGCGCAAGTGAACTGGAATGTTGCAGCAGCCAGCACCATCCATACACATACAACACCATGACCATCCAAAGGTTAGCCTGACATCACATGCAACACGGGGATTGGCAAACACATGCACACACGCCACCAGACATACGTGCATCTGTACATCTACACCACCTGTTGCAGTGCAATCCCGGAATCCATTTCACATCTGCCAATCAGCCTCCTACATGTCAGTGTCACATGCATCCATGGTGTATCACAGTGGCACACATGTCAAATACCCTCACACACACACATGTACACCATGCACGTACATGAAGGTCGAACCTGCATCCATGTGTCACACCCCAACCATGCCATGGTACATACACAGATATGTTAACATGTGTGCACCCCAACATGATTTGGCCCTAATGCTTTCATACACATACACCGTTGATGTGCCTCACACATGACTGGAGTTTCATGCGGCAGGCTCATGTCCCTATACGTGCACATACATACATGGTCCTTCAAAGACATATGTGCAAACTGCACACACCTGCCACACCTCAACATGCACAGCATCCAATCAGTACGCATGCACACTTACCGCTCGACTCCGGACGGGTCTGCCTCCCAAGGACCTGAAGGTGGAGCGCTGGGCCTATACATTCCAGAACCCTCATCAGCATGTTGGTAAAACAGACTCGGCGCCCCTTCCCATGCTTTGTCTTCAGGAGACGCCGGGCTTTGCTGAGGGTCCTGGACCTGAAGTCCTCCCAGTGCTTCCGGACGTGTTGCAAGTCGCGGGCTGCCACCTCCTCCACGTTGATGGCAGCCACAATGTCTGTCCAGATCCTCTTCCGTCCTTCATTATCAGCGCGTGAACTTCCAAAGAGGGCATCATAATGCCCCAGGACTTGCTCCACTAGGATACTAACCTCTGCAGCAGTGAAGCTGGTATCTCCCTGCCTCTCTGACTGGGGGTTGCCAGTAGTGCCAGATGGTGTTGTGTCCGACATGGGAACCTCCGAGGCAGCTGTGGGTGGGCAACTGGGTCCTGGGGCTGGGCTGTGGAGCAAGATGGTACACCAGTCGGGAGTCTACTGTTCCAGCAGGGGTGGTCACAGCAACTGGACCCCTGCAGATGGCTGACGTGCAGGCACCAAATAGCAGGGCACGTGGCCAGCAGGCAGGCAGCAGCAGATGTCAGGTGGGAGCGTGCTCGGGGATCTGGGGGGCAGTAATTTGGCCTTCTGGGCAGGAGCGTGGTCTTCCGTGTGTTGTTACGTGGCCAGCTTGATACAGAGTGATTTGGCAGGTGAAAAAATTGCACGTCAGCGTGAAATCCGAGGAAAGGCCCCTAGCGCGTAAGCGCGTCAGTGACGTTACATGCACAGGCGTTTCCCACAACACGAGTACATTGTGAATAAGCACGTGAGAATAATGCACGTCAGCGTGCTATTGGAGGAATGGGCCTTAGCGCGTACGCGCGTCTGTGACGTTGAACGTGTGGGCAGGCTTAAAAGATACGTGTAGGACGCCAATTCCTTGTACGTGCTTTTTGTGGAGAGTGAGTGGGTGATTCTTGTACTTCTTGTTGGTTCATACGCGATTACTTCACAACGTTTCCAGTTCGTACTCCCTGTTTCCTCAGACTGCATTCTTTTCTTTTTTTGGCGGGGGTGTTGCCAACGCGCACACGCGCATCTTTTTCACATTCTTTTTCAAGGCAGACGGTGAGTCGTGCACGTATTTTCCAACTGTGGTTGCCCCCGTGTGTCGCGTACCCCTTCAGAGGTCATTGTAGGCTGGGTGTAATAAGTGTACGCTTATTTTTGCGTTTCTGGGTGCCACAGCCTAGTGCAGGTTCTTTTTTCCATGCACATGGTCTACCAGGGGTTGCGTGCACGTGTAATTTAGTTTTTGGGGTGCCTGTATGTTGCGTGACCAGTCATCTTTCCCCAGGGGTTACAGACAGCCTTGCTAGAGCACTAGGGTATGAATTCCATCTAGTACCCTACCCCTTTGACCCCAATTGCACAGGACAATTGTTTACTGCAACTCCCATACGCACAACAACATCAGTGCCATAGTTGGGAGGCGACCAAGCAGTAAGGGAGGCAAAGGTGGCCGACCTCAAAGAGCTGGGCGTGGTGGGCGGGGTAGGTGACGTGGCCAGGATTTGCAGGGTGCCCCTATAGCCCAGTGTGTGGAAGACCAATCGGGGCCACCTTTACCCACCCCCCCATGGTTGTGGGAAATGTAGCTGACACCATCCCAGCTCAGCCCTTGTTGAACCGGCCCATTTTGTCAACTGAACCGGCACAGGATGACTCCCAGGCTGACTTCCAGGTCACCAAGTCTAAGCCACATGTGGCGGTGAAAGTTGCTGTCACCAGGCCACGTGGATCTGGGGGAGTAATGTCATCTGCTGCCCCAAGTAGCCAGGGTGAGGAGGCTGCAGGGCAGCTGCAGCTCAATCCACCCCAGCTCCGAGTCTCCCAGCTGGGACAGTGTCGGTCCAGGTCCATCACACCGACGTTGGCCCTGTCAACATCACCCTGCAGCCAATGCCTGCACCAAGACCTTTGGTCATTGCGAATTCGCAAACTTCAAGTACCCAGTCCACCTGCACTTCTGCCCCTATTAACCAGAGCGGCGTAAGCCACTCAGGATCCGCACCACCTTCCAAGAAGAAGAAGAAGGGTGCTCTTGCACTACAGGCTGAGACCCCAGACACAGCTACACACTCCGGCACGTCAAAGAAGCCTAGCTATATGTTGGCACATAGCCGCAAAATGGTGGTGACTGCAGGCTGCAAGACTACGCCTGCTCAACGTAGGGCCCACTGGCAGACCATCGCGGACCACATTAGTACTCTTGGATTTGTGAGGTGCACAGCTGATGATTGCTACAAGCGGTGGAATGACCTGAAACGCAGAGCAAAGAACAAGCTGTCTTCCAATCATGCCTCTACTCTGGTGACTGGCGGTGGGTCTTTTTCTGCCCTAATGCCACATATGTGACATGTTTCTGTCATAGTTTACACCCCACAATGGCCCACATTTACTACCTTGTTATGGGAATGATTTGACCATTCAGGCTGATTGAGTAAGGGCCTGCTCACATTATTTTTTGGGGCCTGTTTTAATGTGGAATATGACTGTTGTTTCCTGTCATGTTGAAGTGACCAACCATTGATGTATCCATCTGCCTGCCATCACTGTATAATTGTTAACTGGATGTGTGCAGTGTGTGGCACATGCGTATTTTGTCATACTATTTTGAATTTATCATCTCATCATGTCCATCTCACATGGATAGGTGACAGTACTCATTCACTAACATATGGCTGTACTTGTCAAAAGTACCATGGCTATGCTACATGCCATCTGTGTGCTGGCATGTGTCATGCATGTGTATTGGACATGCCACTCACAGGCTAATGTGTGATGCCAGTGCGATCCAGCATGCAGCAAATGTGTTACTTTTCCATCTTGGAGTCCTTAGTGTCTGCTTTTTGTCTCCCCTTCCAACTCATTGACAGTGCATGCATGGCAGGGTTATAGTCATATGGGACATGTGTTATTCATGTACTGGATCTCTGGCTTGTTAGGCCTATGTTTGTGCTATGGTGCTCATGCCTGTTTCCATTTGTTGTCTTTCATGTTTATGCAAGTGATGACGCACTTGATGCTGTTGAGTAAGAGGCGATGGTGCAGACCCAGGAGGAATCTCAGCCACAACTGGGCACCAGTGGAGGACGTGGGGTGGTGGTGGGTGAAAACCCAATCCTCCTGCAGATCATACTGTCCACGGGTGTCTCTAGGTACACCTCTGCAGACCTCTATGATTCAGGTGCTGAATCGGACAGTGAGAAATATGTGCCGTCGCAGGTGAGTGTTTCTGGGAGGGATGCTATTCTGTCCAACCCACCTGCACCAGTGGTAGGCCCCTCTATGGGGTTTTCAGTGTTGGTAACTCTGCCTTTGGCGGTTACGGATGCAGGGTCACACTCCACAACATCTGATCCTGTTCCTGGGCCAGCAGATCAGAGGGGAATGCAGTCTTGCAGCCTCAGGCAGTGCCAGCACAGCAAGGTGCAGATCGCCTTGCCCCAAACAGGTGTGGTGCCCGCAGACGCGGTGGCCGTGCACCACCAGGCAATACTCTATGGGAAAACTCCATGTACGGTATAGCAGCACAACAGGGAGCATCGTGTGAAATGATGGCTCAGACAATGGGTAGGGTGGCCACTTCCATTCTCCCCCCTGAAAGGCACATGGAGCTCCAACAGCAGGCGACAGACTCCATTTACCAATCACACAGGGAGGACATGTTGGTGTCCAACAGGGACCGGCAGGCGGCACAGGAGATTCTGCGCGAAGCCATATCTGTAGAGTCACAGGGCCACAGGGAAGCCCTGAGGTTAGAACACCATTTCCTCAGGGAGACTCTGGGTGAACTTGAGGCTTCTCGAAACTCTAGGTCAGAACAGCAGCTGGAGCAGCTCCCAAGTTCACTCTCAGCAGAGCTCCAGGCAACCCGTGCGGAGATTCGGGCATCATGCCAGGCCATGCAGGTAGAAATGCGGGCTACCCGTGAGGTGCTGCATGGGGATCTCTGCACCATCATCCTCCAGAATGAAACCTTCTACGCAAGCATGCTTGCTGCCATGGAGGACCATACCAGGGCTTTGCGTGGACTGCCTCCCATAGCACGGCCACCTTCTGATGTAGCAGCAGAGGGTGAAGAGACCAACAGCAGTTCTCCCACATTAGCGTAGCCGTGCAGGCCATGAGCCCATGGAGGTATTTTTTTTTCCTCAACATCCACGCAGGTGGGTGTTGGGGTGCAACCTGTACTCGAACCTCCTGGGTGCCCTCCCTCCCTGGTCCACACATGGCCATTTTTTTTTTTTTTTTTTTTTTTTTACAGTGTGTTGCCTTGAGGGGCTGCCGTGGGCATCCACTGTGTATTCCAGCTGGGTACCTGCAGGCTTGTCCTGTCTTTGGGTTAGATGCTTGGGTTCCTGACACACATACCCCTCCTGCTTCCCCTTTCCATGGGCTTGCAAAGGGTGTGACCTAGTGACAGTAACTTACACAGTGACATTGGGCTCCCATGAGCTGTGTGGGCAGTCTGTAGTCAAAACTGATTGTACATCCCTAGTGGGGATTGTTGTTGGATTGAACACTGCATGGTGTATTGATATGTGCTTGTGCATCCATGTCTTTCTCCTTATTCACATGTACCTTCGTCATGTCTTCACAAGGCCGCCTCCTTTGCAGATGCAGTTCATGTTGTATGAAGTACACTGACACATTTGCCTGACAGCAACACTCTGCAGTTAGAAGGGGTCGATGTGCTGGCTTAGTTAGGTTGTGAGACTTGCACTACTTTGATTTTGTACTGTCGTATTTTGACACTGTTTCATCCTGTGTTGCTGTTCTGTGTTGCTGGTAAGTATTTGGTCATGTGTGCTGTTTCTTATTGATTACTGGTAGCATATTGTCTGTGGCCTGTTTACATTTGGGACAGTGCACTTCTTGACACTTGTATCATGTGTTGTGCATTCATTTTGTTGCTTTCACATTGCATGACATGCCATGGTGTGTTAGGTAGCTGAGATGGGGAGGGGTTCGGTGACATGGCACTATTTTCATGTTGTATTTTTCAAGGGGGTAGTCATTCATGCAGCATGAATGTGTGCCTTTTTGTCACGCAGCATTGGTTGTCTTTAAGTAGGTATGGATGCACAAAATGTAACACTTCCAGGTGACCAATCTCAGGCTGGTATGGTTGTGACAGTTGACTGCCCCTTATGTCCTCATCATTGATTGTCAGCTGGTATGTGCCAGGGCTGCGTGCACTCCGAGGGGTAGGATTTTAGGTGAAGTAATTAGCCACCAGCTGTGTACGGGCTGCCTCACTGCGTGCCCTTTCACCTCCCATGCGCAGTGGCGGTGCATGTGGTTCAGGATGTGGGGGCATCACCATGTCCACCCGCAGGCCCCAGCGGGTTGCTAAGTTATGCAGGACACATGCTGCCACTATGATCCTGCACACTACTGGGGGCGCGTATAGCAGCTGCCCACCAGAGCGGTCAAGGGAGCGAAAGCGTGACTTGAGCACTCCGAATGTGCGCTCCACTATGCCCTGGGTTGCAATATGGGCTGTGTTGTATCTTACCTCAGGTGGTGTGGTGGGGTTCCGAATTGGCATCATCATGTGGGTACTCAGAGGGTAGGCACTGTCCCCTCGGGAGGTGATGATGGGTATCATTAGTGGGGTTGTTACGCATTATCTGACATGCATGCATGTGCAGAGGCATTTATACTCACCAAGCAGCCATGTATCGCCATGCCCCCCAGCTTCTAGGTCCCGGTTTAGGGGTGACATTCTGAAAACGAAACTATCATGGGTGGACCCTGGATAGTTGGCATATACTGAGGTGATGATTCCCTTTGCATCACATACTACCTGCACATTGATGGAATGCCAGTGCTTGCGGTTTCTATAGATGTGCTCAGTTGCCCTGGGTGGACGTAAAGCCACATGGGTGCAATCAATGGAGCCTAGCACTTTGGGGAAGTGTGCCACCCCATAAAAGTCCTGGACGGCAGCCTGCCTTTCTGCAGGTGTTCTGGGCATGTATATGTGCCTGCGGACTGAAGAGCGTGCAGTCATGATGGCCAACACCTGGTGTAGGCAGCGTGACTGTGTGGCCTGTGACCCCCCCCCCCACTATGGCACTTGTCCGCTGAAATGAACCAGTGGCCAAGAAGTGCAGTACATTGAGCACCTTTTCTAAGGGGCTCAGTGCTTGGGAGCACAGGGTGGTTGATGTGAGGTCATCCTCCCACTCACTCACCAGGTCGAGTATTATGTGTGGTGGAAACCTGTACCTCCCATACACCAGGTCATCAGGCATCCCAAAAAGGCTGGTCCTGGGTGTAAAAATTCGGGGCCTGGCTATCCTCTTCCTCCTGCGGTGTCCCACGACCACTGCTGCGAGGAACGGTATATTCATCGTAGCGTCTGAGCTTGTTGTTTGCGCGCACTTTTATGCTGCGCGGGGCCGCGTATGCCTGCTTCCTGCTGGCGTACGTGTTTCCTGATTAGCGCGTCTTTTTTGGCGCACGCGTTTCTCCTGTTCGATTCCATTAATACGTGTTGTAAGCACGCGTGTGGGTGTTGCGAGCATTTACCTCCTGTACTTCCCCGTAACGCCCACATTTTCACGCGTTGTTCCCCATTCCACGTGTTACGCCCCGTGTTCCGCCCACTTTTGTTGTGTGTGCTGCGCTATGTGCGCTTTCACTGTGCGCGTAGCGCCCGCCGTTTGATGACGTGTACGCCCGCGTGCGCCACCCACGATTTTAGCGCTCATCCCAGGATTTACACGCGCACTGACTTCCATGAATCGATGTGCGCGGCTTTGGCACGCTTGCGCTGTGATTTTCATGCTTGCGCTGCGATTTTCATGCTTGCGCTGCCATTCACCGCACACATTAATTCCATGAATCGGCTTGTAGATCTTATTTATCTCCAGGAGACCTGGTTGATGGAACTTCCAGAAATTGATGGGTATACTGTGACCTCACAACAGGCAACCAAGGGAATGCAGAGAGGCCTAAGGGGGGGCACAACAGGCAACCAAGGGAATGCAGAGAGGCCTAAGGGGGGCATGGTTACTATGTGCAGAAACGGCAATGCTCTAAAATTCACTAAAACAAATGATTTAAGACCTGGCCTATGGCAACTGAATGTGACATTTCCACTAAATTAACAGTACTACAACTTTTGGTTTATAACCTCTACTGCATTAGGGCATAGAACAAATAGACGAATTCCTTGAAGCCTTGTCCATTTGCTCTGCGTATTGGATGTAGTCTCATAGTGATGGGCATATTATCGTCCTTGGTGACTTCAAATTCAATTTGCATTGATTCAGAGGCAGATGAAGCCACATCATCTAAAACATCTGCATTGAACTATTTTGACTATGTGAACCATACATTGTTGGGTTTGAATGGCACCAACTGGAAACAATATGGGGCTCTTTTTCTCACATGGTAACATTAATGTTGACACAGGTGAATACATCACCTGGCAGAGCAGCAATAAGAAATCTGCCTTGGATTACTACTTTCTGGACAGCCTCCTGACGGCCAGATGTACCGAATGTAGAATTACACACAATCTTTGGGGTGATCATAATATGGTAGTCTGTTAATTTAACTGGCCGACAGGAAGGGGTGGTATGAGGCAGAAATTGGGGTCAACCCAACTTTGAATAGAATTAAATGGAACCAACATAAGAACAATAAGGTGAATCAAGAAATTAAGGGTGTCATTAGGAACACTAACCATGATTGAAAATTGATTAAGTATACCCATGTGAATTTCTGACAATTTTTTGCAGGGCACCATTAATTCGACACTTGAAAAACAGAATCCAAACGAAATTAAGCTATCACTTACCAAAAAGACTCCCAGGTATGATAAGGAGTTGGTAGGAAAAAAGAAGGACATGAGGTCACTGATCCGACTACTTCATAAACAATTTGGGTATACAAACGAATGCCTGGAGCTTATTAAAAAAAATTAAGTCTCAATATAAAAACTGGGTCAAAAATCATCATGCAATCATGACTCACGCAGATGCAGATTAGAGGTGTATCCCTCTCCAGAAGAAAGATTTAGGATCTTTCTGGGCTTTAATGAACAAGGAAAATAGAGGTGCTGGTGAAAACACCATTAATGCTGTCTCAGAAGCCGACTGGGTGAAGCACTTTAGAACTATTTATGGCTCAGATGGTCAGCTAGAATTAGAGAATGATACCTGTCACACACATCTTGAGGTTAAGGAAGGAATTAAGGGTGCAATCACATATGACACAAGTGATGTCATGGAGGTGATAAAGAGAGACAGCAATTCAAGAACTCTGGGGCCAAATAAAACTTCGAACAGATTGTTCAATGGAGCAATGTCTTTTTGACGTCATCTTACAATCAGCAACCTTTCCACCAACATGGAGGACGGTGTACGTTATCCCAATTTATAAAAAGGGATGTTGATCTGATGCCAAAAACTACCACCCTATCAGCATCTTAGTTGCTGACAGTAACATTTGTGCGGGTCTCAACTTGAAATATCTAGAAGATTGGATTTCAAGCAAAAATGTGTTATCCCCCTTTCAGTCCAGTTTTCAAAAACATCTTGGCACTAACTTGAATGGGCTGATGTTGAGCTGCCTACAGGATCTTATCAAATGAGGAAAATATGAGGTAGTTCACTTAGCAACCTTCGATATCTCTAATGCCTTAGACACTGTTTCCAGAACAAAATTGTGGACAAAATTAAGAAAATGGGGCATACCTGATGGGTTGTTAAAATTAGTAATGAAATTGCATGAAGACATTGCCATTCAAGTCAGACTAAACATGGAGGGTAACTTGTCAGAAATAAATGCCACTGCTAATGGTTTAAGACAGGGGTGCATTCTCGCCTCCTGCCTTTTCAACTTGGATGTTGCAGATGTGGGTCCTATATTGGAGAAGGCTTCCTTTGTACCACCGAAAATAGGCAGCTTATCCATACGTTGGCTGGCGTATGCCGATGACTTTGTCTTATTAGACTGCACTCAAACCGGACTACATCATCTGTTGGCTGCTTTTGAGGGATTTGCGAGAGAGAATAATCTCAAAATCAATGCCAAAAAAAACAAGTAATGTCTCTAGTTTGGAGAGGATACAGGACTAGGTTGAGCTGCACTATGAGCGGGGTCATTCTAGACAGAGTCAAGACAATTACATATCTTGGCTTCCCATTCACAAGTTCTCAAAACAGAACATTTCTCAGGACCCACCTAAGATTGAAAGCGGAACAATACATATATCAATTGAAGATAATTCAATCCATGTATTGTACATTTTCAATCATTCCCCTCAATAGCTTTTTTTAATGCTAAATAATCCTGAAAATATGGAATAGAGATGATGGAGGAGTGGGTTCCGGATTCCTTGGCTCACATTGAGGGAGTTCTCTGGGACAAGATCATGGGGGTTCCCAACTCTGTGCCTGTGAGTGCTTTCAGATTCAAACTGGGAATTCATTCTTTGAAGGCAAACGCCCACAGGCGACTGCTATCATATTACTCCGAATTTTGTTGTCTACACAAAAACACATTACAAAAACACATTATATCAAACTATAGCTGAGATCATAACTTCCAGAAAAGTTCCAGTGTTGATGGAATTTGCCACCCGCTGTGAAATGCTTACTGCATGAGCTGGAACTGGGGATAGAAGATCTAAACATGCAATCCAGAGTGGGTTAAAACAAACCTTTGATCAAGACTGGTGCGCAAACATGGATACCTTGCATGGATACATGAGATAATCATACCTACAGTATGTTTACAGAAGTAGAAGGACTCTGGTTACATACCTGATTCAATTTCCTGGTCCCAGGTTTTAGAATAAGTATTTGAGGTTTTGGTGAAACCTATTACACTCAAAGGAGGTTTTGATTAAGCAGAAGAGAATCGTGGCAACAGATCTTGAATGTAGATTTTGCAAGGTGAAGGGCAAAACAGAAACTTTGAAGCATTTACTGATAAAATGTTATAGTTTAAGAACAAGGAGGTATTGCCACTTCCACAAATATTTTGACTGTGGGCCTTATCACGAGTTGGGCGGTAACGCCGGCGCTAATAGCGCTGGTATGATTAGCCCTACCGCCAACCCCACCAGCGCTATTAGCGACGGATCGCGGGTTTGGCTGAACGGGTATTGCCCATTCCCCATTGAGCCCATTTGGGAATTCCCCATTAGGCTCAATGGGGAAATTTTGCATCGAAAATCGGCAAATTCTCGGCAGATTTCCCCCCAGCTAAGAGCTGGGGGAAATCAGCCGAAGCCGTGATTTGGTGGACCCTTAAATGCGGCGGTAACAGCGCTACCACTATATTTAAGGGCTACTGCCAAACTCTTGATGAGGCCCTGTATGTGTAGAGAAAGAATCCTTTTGAAATAAATATATACAGGGTACTCCTACTTCTATGGTGATCTCAGTGGTGAGGTTTTTTGATAGCTTGAGACTAGCTGAGCTATAGCTAACTGGATAAGTTGTACTAATAATGAACTTCTATATTTTGATTACGTTAGGAGACATACTTTGCTTATGGATGTATTCATTTTTCTGGAACTCTTATTATGTATTGAATGGAAAATGTTTTGTTTGGTATTTTACTTACTAATGTTTATGGTTTTTATTCTTTTGATTTTAAAGTTATTATTACTCATCTCAAATCATTGTTTTGTTATGGTTTTTTTTTTAACCAATAAACAAAAAATGTGAAAAATAAAAATAATGCATATAGTGACCATGGCTTATTTCTGGTGTTTGTTACCAGTATAAAAAAGAGTACATAAATAGACATAATCAAAAATATGAGTGAAATGCAATATTATATATATATATATATATATATATATATATATATATATATATATATATATATATATATATTCAGTAAAAAAACTTTGTTAAAGGGACATTATGGTTAGGTTGCGCTACTAAAAAACCTATGAAATCTAGTGAAAAAACTTTCATAAAGGGACCTTATGGTTCCAAGTAAAACCGAAAAACCCCGGAAATTCACCAGTTATGGTAAACTAAGCAACCATAACTCTCGCCACCACCGTGCACTGCTAAAACTAACACCCAGGACACCAAAGATGACATCACAAATCTTACAAACGCTTTTTTAATCTTCTTAAAACCAACATTTAATAACTAATCTGTATTTAAACATTAACAAAACTTCAATTAAAAAAATATAAACTGTTCCAATACGCCAACAGGTATCTAACTGCTCCAAGATTTTGCAACAACCAAACAAATAAATCAATACCACTAAATTATAACAAAAAATAGACAGTTAGAATACGCCAACAGGTATTTAACTGCTCGAAAAATATGCAACAAGCCAACAGATAGAACATTAGCCAGAAACAACAAGTGAACTCTGAAAACAAACAAACAAATAGACTGTAGCATAACAAAAAAAGTTTTTTTTTAATCCAACGTGGATTTTTGTTTCCCACAGACCCAATGATTTGAAAAACAAACACAGAAAATTAGCAAATAGCACAGTACACTGGTTTGTAATCTACTAAATATGAGGGTCAAAATGAATAAACAATGTCTATTATTCAATGCTAAAAGTCTTTACAAACTACCAATACTAACATGATCTTTTCTTTTATCACATAAATTGACAAAGAATATATGTACTCCGGTTGCCAAACCAAACAGTAAGTATATTACAATAAGTACAACTCATAAATACTGATCCATAACACAACCATTGAAGCAAACAGTGCATATAACTTCGGTCTTGGGTGCATGGCCCATGCACCCAAGACTCGAGGACCTAGCCACAACCACTGCAGCATATCACACCCATGGTAGCTTATAACTTCGGTACTTATAACTTTGGTTTTGGGTGGGCCCTGGCCACAACCAACGCAACATATCACACCCATGGTAGCTTATAACTTCAGTACTTATAACTTTGATCTTGAACTTTGGTCTTGGGTGCATGACCTTCGGCCATGCACCCAAGACTCAATGCCTTGACCACAACCACCACATGCACCCAAGACTCTAGGCCCTGGCCACAAACACCACATGCACACAAGACTCTAGGCCCTGACCACAACCACCACATGCACCCAGGACTCTAGGCCTTGCCACAACCAACACAGCATATCACACCCATAGATCACACCCATGTTTGATTCTATGGGTGTGATCTATGGGTGTAATATGCTGCGGTGGTTGTGGCCAGGGCCTAGAGTCTTGGGTGCATGCCTATAGCCTAAGGCCTTCGGCCATGCACCCAAGACTCTAGGACCTGGCCGCAACCACCACAGCATATCACACCCATAGATCACACCCATAGAATCAAACATTTTAACTATGTCATATGTTCAATGTTTATGTCCGCGAACACTGTGTGTGTCCTTAGAACAGTTTCAACTTGCCTGCCAACAGTACGGACAGGTATAGTATCCTTAGGACACCTCCATTTTCATTTAACTACGTACATCCTGGACACCGTGTGTGTTCTTAGAACAGTTTCAACTTGCCTGCCAACAGTACGGACAGGTATAGTATCCTTAGGACACCTCCATTTTCATTTAACTACGTACATCCTGGACACCGTGTGTGTTCTTAGAACAGTTTCAACTTGCATGTGAACAGTACGGACAAATATAGTATCCTTAGGGCACCTCCATTTCCGTTTCATTACGGACATACCAGACACTGTGTTCTTAGAACAGTTTCAACTTGCCCGCAAACAGTACAGACAGTTATAGGGCCTCATTACGACCCAGGCGGTAAGTTACCGCCTGGGCCGTGACTTTACCACCATGGCGTAAACTACGTTTACGCCATGGTGGTTGGCGGACTTACCGCCCCATTCCGACCTTGGTGGGGCGGTAAGTCCCCAATCCCCATTTACCCTCCCCCATTCCCATTTTTGCCCCATAGGGCATAATGGGAGTGGGGAAGGCGTTAATTACGCCACCGTAAATTACGGTGGCGTAATTAACTCCATGGTCCCTTAGCGCCATGGATTTTAACACCTGCTAAAAGCAGGTGTTAAATCCGCCATGGCGCTAAGGGACCTCGTACTCAGGCGGTAAGGGTCAGCGCTGTTTACGCCGTCGTAAAACCCTTACCGCCTGAGTCGTAATGAGGCCCATAGTGTCCTTAGGACACCTCCATTTTCGTTTCATTACGGACATCCCAGACACCATGTGTGTTCTTTTCTAAGAACAGTTTCAACTTGCCTGCAAACAGTACGGACAGGTATAGTGTCCTTAGAACACCTCAATTTTCATTTAATTACGAACAATCCCAGACACCATGTGTGTTCTTAGTAGAACAGTTTCAACTTGTCTGCGAACAGTACAAACAGGTATAGTGTCCTTAGGACACCTCCGTTTTTGTTTGATTACAGACTATATTTGATTCTATGGGTGTGACCTATGGGTGTGATATGCTGCAGTGGTTGTGACCAGGGCCTAGAGTCTTGGGTGCATGGCCAACATTTTATCTATGCCATATGGGCATTTCTTATGTCCGCGGACACCGTGTAAGTTCTTAGAAAAGTTTCAACTTGCCTGCAAGCAGTACGGACAGGTATAGTGCCTTAGGACACCTCCATTTTCATTTAATTACAGACATCCCGGACACCGAGTGTGTTTTTAGACCAGTTTCAACTTGCCTGCGAACAGTACGGACAGGAATAGTGTCCTTAGGACACCCCCGCTTGCCAAATTATGGACATCCCAGACACCGTGTGTGTTCTTAGAACAGTTTCCACTTGCCTGCGAACAGTACGGACAGGTATAGTGTCCTTAGGACACCTCCATTTTCGTTTGATTACGGAAATCCCAAACACTGTGTGTGTTCTTAGAACAGTTTTAACTTCCCTGCGAACAGTACGGACAGGAATAGTGTCCTAAGGACACCACCGCTTGCCCAATTACGGACATCCCGGACACTGTGTGTGTTCTTGGAACAGTTTCAACTTGCCTGCGAACAGTACGGACAGGTATAGTGTCCTTAGGACACCTCCATTTGGGTTAATTGCGGACATTGAGGACAGCGTGTCTGTCCGCGGACACAACAAACACAACAGGGGTGCTTGCCACATAAATAGATACAATATTTGGCCCATCTCTTACTCCCCCAGCCTCCCCAAACAGTCTTACACGCCAACACACTTGCCAAAATTGTATTTTTTCACCATTTGTCACTGCGTTGTCCGCGTATGTCCGCGGACACAAGATGGCAGGCGTTCCTAAAAATCCGATGCCCTCCACGCTCTTCACCATCCAATCAGCAAACACGTTGCATGTCCGCGGACATGACGCAAGTCAATTAGCCAATCAGGAGACAAACAGGGAGCGAACAGGGAAGTGTGTCCGGGGACCGCACATAGATATCACACATTTTTTGAGACCTACTTTTTGGTCATTTTTTTAAAAAACTACTGAACGGATTTTCACCAAATTTTCAGGACCACGCTGCTGCTCATTCCGCAAATTTGGTGAAAATCCATCCAGCGGTTTGGGCTGTAGGCATGAGCAAAGTTTTTCCCCATTCAGTCTATTGGAAAAAAGACATTTTGAGACCCCCCCTATAACTTTGCCGCCCCTGGACCAAACTTCACCAAACTTTGCAAAAGAGTGGGCAATATACTTTTTTTGCAAAGTTTGGTGAATATTCGTCCAGGGAGAGCGAAGTTATAAGCGGCCCAAAAAGTGCTCTTCCTATGGGATTAGCAACTTAACCATAGCTACACGGCCACTACTGTCGTAGTGTAATATATGTATATATAATACATTAAAGCAACAGGTATAAAGTATGCAGAAAACAGATCGGGAAGAGGCGAAGCAAAGAGCACACATCCTTAACATTTCAGAAATTGGCATCATATACATTTCTAGGGTGCACATTTTGGAAAGCATGACAAATTATTAAAGTGCTGGCAATTGAATAACAAACAGTGTATACAAATTAGGAATAGGTTAATGCAAAGATACGTGGCCCTGAATTAAGTTGTGTCATATGGAAGATAACAGAACAGTTATGCCTCTTACTTTAGGTGCAATTAAGCTAGCTTGTGAATGTACTAACATTATAAAAAATAGCTGAATCAGTCTCTCCATGCCAACTCAGATTCACCTGTAACATGCTTACACAGCTCCCGTTATCAATCTGACTTATAGAGACAGCTTTGTTTTCCAATCAAGAAACAAAACATCTCTGCTCAAGTCATTTACATGTCACTAAGCAGTTTAATGCCTGACCTCAAACACTCCAACAAAGGTACTGGGGAGTGGTATAGATGCAGCCAATTAAACAATTGTTGTAGGCAATCACAGAGCAATTGTAAAAGGCCAGACAGGAGGGCCTGTACATGTTTATGTCTATAATTAGTAGAAGGAGAGCATTGGTAATTTCACAGAAACAAAGTATATGTTACAAGTAACATTAATTAAACCAATTATATCTTGCATGAATGAAAACAAAGCCTCAGTCAAGTGCTTAAATGTCATAAAGTTTACAGTGTTTTTTACTTTAATCCTTGATCCCTGTTTATGCTCTAACTTCTCACCCTGGCACTTCAATGTCTACTTGGCCCCCTTGGCTCAGATGATTTCTACATTCTTCTCTAACTTTCAGTGTTAGGCAGATGACACTCAGCTCTTCTTCTGGCTTCCCTCAGCCTCCTCTTCTCTCTCGCTCATTCCTGACTGTCTATCCGTGATTCAGGATTGGTGCTCCTCCAACAACCTCTGGCTTAATGCCAGTAAGACAGAGATCCTTCTCATTGGGACCCCTGTTCTTGCTTTACCTCTTTCACTCTGGCCGCCCTCCTTGGGCCCTCTTCCTTTGCCTTCCTGTGAGGCAAAAAACCATTGGTGTCATCTACGACTCCACCCTCTCCTGCTCTCCGCACATCACACACCTTACCAAGCAGGCCCACTACCAGCTGCACCTCCTCAGAGATATTCTTCCTTTTCTCATGTTCCCACAGAAGCTCACTGTCTGTAGAGCCCTGGTTCTCTCTAGGCTGCACTACTGCAATAGCCTCTTTCTCCATCTCCCTTGCTCTAATTTCCACCCTCTACAACTAATCCGGAACAGGACTGCAAGACTTATCCTTGGCTTCAGCCCACATACCTTATCGCTCCAGCCTTGAAATTCCTCCACTGGCTCCAGGTGGCTGCAAGGCTTAAGTTCAAGACCCTCTGCATCGTCCACAAGGCTTTCTGTGGCTTGGGGCCGCAGTACATCCCACTCTCTCTTCCAAAATACCTTCCTTTATGAGCCCTTTGCTCAGCTACCTCCAACTCTCTGAGGGTCAGAAGATTATCCATGCAGAGAGTGGGGTTAGATCTCTCTCCTCTGTAGGTGCCTCCCTCTGGAATGGCCTCCCTGCCCCTCTAAAACTTGAGCCTGACTACCTCAAGTTCTGGGAGCAGCTCAAGCATTTCAATTTCTCCTCTGCTTTCTCTCTCTCCCTCTCCTGCTGACCACCTGACTGTGGCGCCGGTTGGTTGCTTTGTTACCCTCAGAGTCTCACTGGGTACCAGACTCTTCCATGATCAGTCTCCCCTGCACTTCCTCCGCACCTACAATCCACTTAGGGGCTGTAACTGTAAGCTCTACAGTCCCCTGCCTCCTTGCACTTAACAGAGCTGCACTGCTCTGGCTACACTTACTCAAAGCAATGCTGCCCTGATTGCACTTCTTCCTTCCCTCTCCCTAAAACTTCCCCTTCTCCCTTTCCCCTGCACTTGGCATTGTCCCACTTGCACGATCTGAATGACACAAGGCATAGTAAGATCATTTGTCTTGCCCTCCCTCTGTCTTCCTTCCCGTGTCTTGTCGCGCCTAGAAAGACTTGTGTACAACAGCCGCATTATAAATGACTTATCATATCATAGAATGCTTTTCAAGCTTTACGTCCACTTTTCTCTCGATTTGCCCAGCAGGAGAACAATCCAAACACTTTTATGAAGCATTTTACTATTGCAAGAAATTATCTTTTAATTGATCAATACAAACATGTTGCCACTGTTGGTATTATTAGGAACCCTGGGGGGCACCACCAACGGTAGCACATATGTGCTGTTTGGTCCACTGCATGTCATTTTCCACATATACAGGCAGGCAGATTTGGAATCAATTAGTTTTAAAACAGTATGAAAATCTCATGTTGATGTAGAACAGAGAGGCCTTGCAGGCAAAGTGGAATGTAGAAGGTAGAAATGTATTTCCCCCTTGCTTCCCCCACTCCACCTGCCAAACCTTTATAAAATCTCCTGGAGTGAAATAGCAAAATATAAACAGCACTATGCCTTATATGGTGGGTGTGGTACTGTAAATTGTTATGCAGGTGTAGTGGAGTAGTTGCCACAGTGTGGGTGAAACATTCTGGTGTGTCAACGTAGTTCAAAGTAGTGTCCTCTCCCCCTGATCTCTTATACCAGGCGGTGCAGGTGTACAGTGTGCATCAGCATTTGCAGTTCACCACCGGACCTCACTTTCTGTGCCCTCAATGCCAGCGATGTAGTGTCATCATGAGGTGTGTGTTCTCTGTGTTTGCATATGATGATTCTTACTGATGTTCAGCCTGTTGTTGCCTGCTGTTACAGAGCCTTCTGTCAACAGTGCACCCCCTGGCTGTTCCTTTGTCATGTCACTTTTGGAATCCACACTCAGCTCACCAGTATACCCCCACTGCAATTGCTTTGAAGATGTTATGTCTGCCTTCCGCCTTTGTACTTGGTGAGACCAGTGCATCTCCTTGTGTGCATTTTGTCACTTCACCAGGGCGTCTTCCATCATCTGTGCATCCCAAGCTGCAGTCACACAGTGTTTCAGTTGTTGATTGTGCACTTTTTGGTGGTGGCATGTTTGCTTTGCTAACTCCATGGTGGCACTTTGTAACTCCTGCTCCCATTGGATGCAGTGTCTCATCTGTTCCGTACATATATTGGGCCTCATTATGACCCAGGAGGTATGGGGTTAATGGTGCCGGTAGAGCTGCTGGTGCCGTTAACTCCATACCGCCTCATTACGAGGTCCGCTCGCGGGACCCGCTCAGGACACCTGGTTTTACCAGACATCCTTAGAGGGTCCCGCGAGCGGCGCAGCATGCTAACAATGGGCCCGTCATTAACGGGTCTGTTGTTAGCATGCTCCCCATTCCCATTGAGCCCTATGGGGGCTCAAAAGGGAATGGGGATTGACTGGGTCCGGGTTCCCTGGATGGGGAAATGACGGGCCCTCCTAGGTCGGAAAGGCCCGGTATTTCCCCATTCAGGGAACCCAGACCAGAGTTTAGGGGTAGCCATGCCCTTGCTAAGGGCATGGCTACCTCCAATCTCATAAAGAAGCCCATAGAGTGTTTCAATAGTTGCCCATGTGTGCATGTAATGTAATTGTGGATTACCAATGCTCTTCTTCTTCTAACTGTAGACATACACATGTAAATGCCCTCCATGTTCCGGCCGATGCAATATTCTAACAAGTTTTCTTCATGTGCGTTCTCTGATGTGTCCCAGTGTACCTCTGCCCCTTCTGAACAAATGCCCTGTGAGTGGGTGTTGTGTAGTGATTCCTTGACATTGCCTGCTTTCCAACAATGGGCGGATGGAGGATGTTCCACCTAGGGATGGCGTTTTCTCTGGTTTGCGCATGGCATGTCAAGTTAGCCAATGTGTTTTTGTTAGTCCTCCAGTGTGATGTATTGGTGATGGCGCTGGGGAGTGTTTGGACTCTGTTCCTCTGGACTATAGTTGTGTCACAATGTGTCATGTGCAATGGGTATGGCATGCACATGTTTGGCCATGTGTGGCATGTCATGTAGGATGTATGTGTTCTGCTGTGGGTGTACGAGAGGACACAGATGCTGGAACCAGTTGTGCTGAGGGGTACATGGTGGTTTGAGTGCTGCTGTGTGCACTGTGGCTGCTGTTGATCCCTGATTACTCCATGCTTATGGGATTTTGGGGTTGTGCTCTACTGGCACGGCAGAATGGTTGTATATATCTGTCCATTGATTTTTTGTACAGTACATGGTTGTGTGTACGTGTGGAGGCATGCATGTTTCCTCTTTATTGGCATGGCCAGATGTCTGTTTCCTTGTGTCTCAAGCAGGTGAGTGTGTGCACGTTGTGCCTGGCACTTGTCATCCTTTCATCATAGACACTGGGGGTCATTACGAGTTTGGAGGTAGCCATGGTGCTATTACCGCTCAAACTCGTGTCCGAGTCCGGGTTCCTTGAATGGGGATTTACTGGGTCAATCCAACCTTGGAGGACCCGGTAAGTCCCCATTTAAAATACCCATCCCCATTCCCATTTGAGCCACTATAGGGCTCAATGGGAATGGGGAGGGAGCTAATAACGGGCCCGTTATTAGCTCCCTGTTCCCTTAGCGGCTCCCAGCCATCCTTAGCAGGACCCGCTAAGGGACCTCATAATGCAGCGGTAAGGGGTTAACGGCACTCGCATCCTTACCGGCCCCGTTAAACCCTTACCGCCGCACTCGTAATGAGGCCCACTGTCTCTTGTGCGGTCACTGTTCCTTTTAGGCAGCATGGGTGCTCATGTGAAGAAGCTGTTGACCAGCTGGTCCCTCACTCATGCTGTTGTCGCACTGTGCTCCCCCAGGTATACACAATGCAACAGGCATGTATTATGTTACACACGACGTGTGGCCTATACAGGAGGACACCTCCCCAAGTTATCTAGGAAACAGAATAATGACTTCAGGAGGCCTATGGCCACTCTTTAATGCCCCTGGGGGCCCTATTGTACCTTTCCTGATGTCTAGTGGTGGGCTGCCAGTAGGGTGTCATGTGGTAGGGGCACAATGGATAACCAGCATCACCTGCATGAGGATGGTGTGACACATCTAGGGTGTTTGTCCCTTCTCCCCAGGGGGGAGCCACACCCTTTTAGGGTATGAAAGTGAGCCCACTTAGCAATAGCCTCCCAAGGGGTCTGGGCAAGTGGGACCTCACTGGAAGGGATTTCTCTCTAGGGGACAAGGCCTATCTGCTTACATGGGGCTGCCCCCAAACTTCATTACTGTGGATTAACATCTATTGGTTTCAGGTAATGCTGGACAGAAGACACATCCTGAATGGAAACAACACACCCCTTTCCCCATGAGATAATCTGTAAAAGGAACAAACCAGACATGGAAGAGAAGAGAGTATGATATGCTGTGGAAACCCTGTGATGTATCCATGGCCTGGAGGGGCAGAGCAGAGTGCAGACTCAGAACTGAGAAGAGCCTGCAGTATAGGTAAAACAAAACAAAGAGGCTGGGGGCCTGATGTAGAGACCAGTGCGGAAGCTGCTGTGCACCTGAAGGCGAGCTTACCCTATCAAGTGGTGGGTCTTGGACCAAGCAAAGAACACCAGAACCTTAAAGGATGTAGCAAAGCCTACGCTGGGCAAACCTGTGCTGAGCATCCAGAAAACACGGGACATAGAGAGCTACCCTGCTACAAAAGTGAGGAAACTGAAGTGATGCAGCAAATACAACCCAAAGCGGATCCCGGTGAATCAGTCCATGCTGAACGAAGGTAACAGGGTGACACTGAGAAGGGGGAGGCTAAGCGGGTCAGATGAATGTTATCAAAATGACTGTCACTTTGAATATGAAAAGTTAAGACAGCAAGAAACGGAAACTAGGAGGGTCAGAAAGGATAACAATTGCTAAACATTGTCAGTCTATGAGAAAATACTATAAAAAACCAAGTTAGTTAACTCAAAGATTCCCTTGTCAAGTTCAGAGACATTTAAGATGAGAATATAATGAAAGGTCCTGGGGGAAGTGGATTCATATATCTAAAAAGGAAACCAATATTAAGAGTGGGAAATACTGCACATTACAAGTGTTTAAACAAAAAAGGGAAAAGGGCAGAGAAAATTGGCACAATGAGTGGGAGTATAAGAGGAAATGATTTCCAAGCTGTACAGGGACAAAAGCCTCCACCCTATATCGAGAGCTGTGGAGGCTCATTTGTGAGAACAGTAATAAGAGGAGAAATATTCTATATTGATTTTGTCCTCAACAGAAGGTTATACTTTGGAAAACCCTTAAACAAATCCTGGAAAAATATATCTAAAGGGACGATACCTGAGTTAGTTAGAAACTTAGTGATAGGACTAGACAGGAATAGCTTATTGGACACAGAATACGTTATTTTGTGGACTTTGATTAAAGACAAGTACCTTAGCAAGGAAGGGAACACACCCATAGTGTCAGGGTCAGATAAGTATTTTCTTTCTTGTTATTTTATTTATTTATTACGCACCACAACCCAAAGGCATCAGGGTGCACATAAAAATCACAACAAAAACAAACAGTTCAAGAACCTAGGATAGCAAGGTCAGTATCAGTTAGTAAAACAATAGTGTTTTTAACCTATTACACAAATTCAAGAGACATTTCTCTCTGCGTAAATTGACAGGCCATTCATTCCAGGCATGTGAGACCTGGACAGGGAAGGAGCGACCTCTCCCTCTTGCTCTCTTGAATCTTGGGCAAATGAGCCAATAAGTATCAGAGGATATAGTTGATCTACCCAGCTGTTGTTGTGAAAGTCTTTCCTTAAAATATACAGTGCCTGATCCATAAAGGCATTTATGTGTCAGCGTGAGGGTTTTGAAGAGGATCCTTAAGGCCACCAGTAGCCAATGGAGTCCCCTCCTCACCGGTGTGATGTGCTCTCTTTGGCAACATTCTTAATGATGCACAGCAGCATTTTGTAATGTTTGACGTTTGTGGATGGTGCTTTTAATAGCTCCACTCTGGAGCACATTGCAATAGTCTAGCCTGGGCATTATAATGGCCCGCACTAGAATGTCACAGTTTTTACTATTGACATAAGGTTTCACAAGCCTCAGTAGCCTTAGGTGATACTGGGACTTCAAGACAACATTATTCACCTTTGTATCGAACCCCGGTGAGTAGTCTACTACTTCTCCTAGGGTTTTAACTTCCTCTTGTACTAAAATACATTTGCCATCAATAGAAAAATGAAAAAAGCGTGGGTCCAGTTTTGATTTGGATTGAGAAGATCCAAATATTAACAGCTCAGTTTTACCGCTATTCAAGGAAAGGCAATTAGCTGTTGGTTACATGTCTTTATACTGAGGTATTATATACTGAATCCCTTATATATCGAAACATTTACCTTGAAAACATTAAGATGATTTTTTTTAATTTTGTAATTTTTTAAAACATTTTCGGGCGCCTCCAAACCCCTGTTTCCAACACCTAAAAACCCATCCTGACCGTTCCCACAAAAAAAGAACCCTTTACCCTACCATAAATATTTTCCATATAAGGGTTTTCAAGCTATATGTATAGATATATAAGTAATTTGGTATATCATTTTCGATATAAAGACTGGATACCTTAGCTGTCTTCCAATCTTTTACTAACCGGTAGATATGTCGGATTTTTCTGGAGTCCTTCACATAGTCGCTGCTTAATTCCAGCAACAATTGTGTATTATCAACGTAATTGGTGATTATTATCCCCATCTTATTCAAGATACTACATAAGGAGCGTAGGTAGATATTGAAAAGTGATGGAGGCAGGCACGCACTCTTAGGAACTCCACAAGTACATGTTTCATAAGTAAAAGAGGTCTGTCCCCAGCATACTCTACACCTCCTATTAGAAAGGAAATCCTCTATCCATTCAATAGTTACAATTGAGTAAAGCCATACCGATGACAGGAAGCCCAGGAGGTTTTCAAGATCCACAAGGTCAAAAGCTGCCGAAAGGTCCAGCAGCATCAGCAGACCTATTTTATTCTTATCAATAGTCTCAAACATTTATGACTGAAGATCAAATAATGCACATTCGATGCCATAGTTCGCTCTGGTTTTAGAAATAAAGCTCACTAAAATGTCCTTGTTGCATTAGAGTTCTTCGTCTGGTTTGCCACAAGGGACATGAATGGTGTCATTGCGCATTGTGTGTTACTTCATGTGTTCTGTTGGATGCGTGTTAGTTGATTTTGTGCGAACCTATTGATGGTGTGCATGTGTTGCGATGGTCATATGAGTGTGTGCATTTTGTGTGGATGTATGGCTGTGTGTGTGTGGTGTGAGTTGCAGTACATACCTCTCAGTCACATGTCCCTATGGTGCCTTGCTCCAAACTTTGAAAACAAGCTGGGGACATAGAATATGTGGCTATTATGGATGGATTTCCAGGAAATTGGCATAAACATCTATGAACAGCACGCTGGCATTGCAGAACATTTGCGGGGTGATGGAGTACCAGCGATGCCTGTACGAATACATGCACACATTGACCCAGGGGGAGGATAGTATGACATGGGTGCAGTCAATGGCACTGATGACCCAGGGGAATCCAGGGGAGTGTACAATCCATGGGCCACCTGTCTTTGTTAATCTTGCATCGAGGGCATGTGGATATGGTTATCAGTTGCACAATATGATGCAAGCCACGACCTGATGCAGGGCTTGTGACTGTGTGGCCTCGGATTTGCCTCCAGTGATGCCACTTGTCCCCTGAAAAGATCCAGTGGCAAAGAAATGCAGAGCAGCCAGGAGCTTTACATATGCCCTGATGGAATGTGAACGTGCAGTGGTCAGGTGCAAATCACCCTCCGCCCCCTCAACATGTCCATGATGATGTGCAGAGGGAAGCAATACCTTTGGTAAAACTCCCTGTGGGCCATGCTGATGAGGGTGAACCTGGTGTGGAAGACCCGTTCCCTCCATCCCCTCCTCTGCTGGTGTGTGGCAGCTGCATCAGTGGCATTGTGCCATTGCAGCAAATATAGTGCTATCGCTAGGTCACAGGGATAAATCTCCTGAAGTGGAAGGTGTGGAGTGGTAATGTGTCCCTTCTAATCCGGGTGTATGGCATCATGATGTGCGTGCTGATGTGAATCATTACAGTATGGGTTGGTTTGTGTGGGATGTTCTGCAGCTGTATGTGTGTGGAGTGTTTCATGGGTATTTGCATGTGGCTGTTGTCCCTTTTTCAGGATTGTTGTATTGGTTCCACGTATGATGTGGCAATATGTATATTTGATGTGTTCTGTGGTGTGTTACAAGACGTGTGTTGGGTTTTGTGTGTCCACTCTCCCCTCAAAAGACTTTGTGGTGATTTTGGGTGTTGTGTATTTTTCAGTGATTATTTCGAAGGAATATTTTTTGTTTTCTTTGGGTTATTTAAGTATTTTCGTCTTTCCCTAAATTTCACCTTTGATGGGAATTCTGCTTTGACGTACTCTCTTTTCTTGACTTCGGTTTTTCACATAAGTCACATAAGTCCATAAGTAAATTTGTGTAGGTTACCTCAACGTACATTGCCACTCAATTTGTACATAATTTGGACATACAACTCATATCTTCCTTGCTAAATCGGGCCCAATTGTGTTTTTGTTTTTAGTGAGATACTTACATTTTGTTTTACCTTTCTTTACACCCAATATTGTTTCCCTTTTGTTTTAATTGCACATATTTGTATTATTGAACCTGCTGTTATAAAACACAATAGTAATTTAAATGTATTTGACAGAATACAATGTGGTTTTTCTGTTTGTATCCTTGCAAGTTTTAATAGTAAATGTTTTTATGATAAATGATTTATGGTGATGTTTATGTTATTTGTTTCTCAATATTTGGTGGAATTGTCTTTTCTCCCACTGATGTTTCACCTGTGAAAAACAAGAAATGTTATAATAGTACCAAATGTGTACATTAATGATAAGTAATAATAGATGCATTAGTACATTAATTTATTAGTATACAATATGTAATATGTAAATGTTAAAATCAATAAGTGGCATATTACAAGATAATGTTTGAATTAAAACGCCTAATAGTTTAAGAATACAGACTTACAAGCTGCACATTATTTAATGTGGGCACGTTTCATATCTGGATGTTGATGGTGTCATATGTACTGTTTAACATATACACATGTTGAAGTTGTCGCTAGAAACGTTTCAAATTTAACAAGAGTTGAAAGGAAAGTATACTTTATAAACGTTTAACATTAATAATGCACACTGATGATGTTGTATGTACTGTTTGCCTATACACCTGTTGAAGGTGTTAAGTGTATCACATGTATGCAGTGCTACCAATATTACATTAAGCGTACATGAGTAAGTGTTTAAGTTATATTATTTCAAATAACATTATGTATGCATGAATATGCTTATGATGTGAAGTGTATAGTTTGTGCATTTTGTATAATCCTATTTCTTCTGTTTAGCGTACACACTTGTACATTATAATTGTACGGACACTTGTTAAGTATGAAATGTCCTACTGTTTACTGTATACACATGTACGTTATAATTGTAAGGGCATGTTGTATATAGTGCTATGAATAGTATGCTAATGCCTACATTTGTATTTATTTGTATTTAGCATTGCAAACATAACCGAATTTAGCATACACTCTTATTGAAACTATGCAGCGTACAAGGTGTACGAACTCTTATCAAAATGTTTATTTATAGTGCATATTTATTTTTATATTTACATTATTAAATAAGTAGCTAAAAGGGTAGGTTTTAATGTTTACAATGTTTACATATAAACAATATTTCCATAGACTGGTAAAGGGTTTTTATAAAAATTACTTTACTAACCTCACTCTATGGATGCCTCTTTTAGGAGAGGTTGAGGTTGACATTTTGAAATTTGCTGCAATAAAATAAAATAAAATTGCAATACATTATTTACTTTAAAGTATGAATTTTGATCAAACTAGTTTTTTTTTATTAGAAAATGTATGTTTGTAATGTGTATGTAGTTGGGTGAGTATGTATGCTGTGTATGGCAATGATAATGTTCGCTGCATATTGTTGCTCGCATTTTGTCTGTCCTTGCTTGAGTGTATGTTTTTAATGTTTGTGCAGTGGGGGTGATTGCATCTGTAGTGTGAGTTTATGATAATGTTAGCTGCATATTGTTGCTTGAATTATGTATTTTCTTGTATGTTGTGTATGGGCATGCTAATGTTGGCTGCATATTGTTGCTTCAATTATGCATTCCCTTGTTTGAGTGTATATGTGTAATGTGTATGCAGTGGGGGTGAGTGCATCTGTAGTGTGAGTTTATGTTAATGTAAGCTGCATATTGTTGCTTGAATTATGTATTACCTTGTATGTTGTCTGTGGGCATGATATTATTGAATGCATATCATTGTTTCAATGATGTATTCCAGGGCTTCAGTCTATGCTAGCAATGTGTAAGCAGCAGGGGTGAGTGTGTATTCTGGATGTGGTTATAGCTGCAGTGTGTATAGGTGTCATGGTTGCTGAGAGTATGTTTGGTGTGCATTTTAAACTTATTATTTTTTCAGTTGAAAGCTTGGTTGTCATTGAGCATGTGTCATATATAGATACCTTTTCCATCGTTAATATCTTAAAATTGGGCAGGTCAATTTTCATTTTTTTTTCCAGTGCACCAATTACACCTTAACTCTAGGCACCTGCAAAACATTAGAAACGTTGAAGGTGCCGATTTTGAGATATGTTAGGCCTTAACAATATTTAAAACCCTATGTTAAAAGCTATTCAAAATGCTACAAAAGTAAACATGTTGTAAACTATGAAGCCGTTAATGTAGAAATCTAAAATTATGCATGCACAAGAGGCTGCCCCGAACTATTACAAGATATTTTTTCTTGCTAGTGTTCAAATGTATTGAGAAATTACATTTTTTGAAATGTCAAATGTCCTTCATCTAAACCTTAAGTATGCTTTACACTAGCGCAAACACATAATATATATACATATATATTCAATTAAAAAACGTTGTTAAAGGGACGTTATGGTTACATTGCGCTAATAAAAACCTATGAAATTCAATGAAAAAATGTAGTTAAAGGGACGTTATGGTTACAAGTAAAACCGAAAAACCTCAGAAATTCACCAGTTATGGTAAACTAAGCAACCATAACTCGCACCACCACCGTGCACTGCTAAAACTACCATCCAGGACATCAACGATGACAGCATAAATGTCATTGATGACATCACATATCTGGGTCACTTGTTTCTATTCACTGACATATCTAGGCCAAGTGGTTTTGTTCACTGACATTCAGAATATTAAAATTCAAAAGGTGCTATATATCTAGACGTTAACCTTGTCATATAACGATGCTGTTTCTTTCTTCCTTACCTTAGTTTCCCTGCATGTGCCTTTGATTTGTATGCATTGTGGGTCTTCATATGTATTGTTTGTACTAACACAAGTGTGTGGTAAGTCTTGAATTGTTAGCTACTTATTACATGTTTAACATTACTCAAAACTCTGATGAGGTAGCATTCATTATTTTACTTATAAAATTACAAGACTATTAACACTGTAGTTCTATGGTGCATGCTGCGTCAATTGGCCATGTTTATGTATGATTAGGTTCCTGTATTAACAACACTCCAATACAATGGTGTTTAGATGAGTACATTCTTTAATAGATTAAGTAGTTCATGATAGGTCTCCCGATCCCCCCTGACATTGTGTCACCAACATTATAAGCACAACCCCTTGTAGGGACTTTTCATCAACATTTATTTCACAGGTGATGTTCTCAGTGATGTCATCAATGACATTTGTGATGTCATCTTTGTTTTCCTGGGTGTTAGTCGTATCAGTGCACGGTGGTGGGGTGAGTTATGGTCGCTTAGCATACCTTTTAACAAAGTTTTTTCTGTGAATTTCATGGGTTTTTACCAGTGATGCTATTTTCCAACAACTTACTAATATCCTACTTACCCCAATATAGCAACATTCTTTTCCAATTTACAAAGTTTCACCTTAAATCTGCTGTTTCCCACCTTCTAGCATCATTTTTAACACTTCTATACACTTTTTGCAACTTTTTACACTGTTTTTGCACCCATCAATGTCTGCGAAGGTCTGATGTCATCGCGGACCTTCCGGACAGTTCCACGTGACCATGCACTCGCGAGCGCATGATGACGTGTCCGCGAATGCGTCCACACTTCGCGATCAGGTCCGAGCTTCGAGGACAGTTTGGAACTGCATTTTATACTGATCTAGGAACTTTCAAGCCAAAAATGTACCCTTGCACAGCTCCTACTCGTAAACTTACTCATTATCAATTAACAATGTAGTACAAAGCACATACTTGGACGAATATTAGCAGAACTGCTATTTATCTGAAAAATGGCATCAGCTATTGCCATCTCTCCTTGCCGAGAGCCACCGCCATCACCAGCTGGAGGGCCTACACAACAAAAAAAGCTCAGTACTTCCAAAGACAATGAAGACGACCAAGAACATGAGGTAGAGGAAGTGCCTACCTATAACACCCAGGGAGAAACATGGGTGTGGCAGTTCTTTACCACTGTTGGGAATTTAACAAAGGCTAAAGCTACAAAGTGAAATTTACTGAGTGGAACTTTGTACTCAGTTGCAGATTACCTGGACAGTACTCCAACTGGAACCACTGTCATGCGCCACCACACCCAACCCAACCACTGCAATGCTCTCAGAAAGGCTGTTCCTTTCTTAGCAAGTAGTAGGCTGTCTTCCTCCACCTCATCTTCCTCAACCAATACTGTAACCACACAGCCTACTTCTGTGGGGCACAAAATCCCACCAGCTACCTTGTAAGCAATAAAAGAGGCTGTTGATCCATATCTTTCAAACACAACAGTCCTCTGTATATACTGCAAAACACCATTCTGCAGGGGGAAGCAATTTCAAAGTGCTTTGGGAGCTTGGTGCCTCTTCCCTCATTTCCTTCCCCACCTTACGTTCTAACCGCTACTGCAAAAAAAAAAGAAAATACATCAAACAACAACAAAAGGTTAAAAAATAGAATTTCAAAAAATCTTATGGACTCGATCTACTTTACATTTCTCAGTAAAGTACATGGAATCAATAAGATTTTCCAACATTCCTCTTAGCATGTTGTGTTATGCTAATGGGAATAATGTGTAGTGTTCATCCCTGTTCCAAGGACTAGAATGGGGGATAACGGCCTGGCAACCCAAGATATCAGCCCAAGCGATGCAAGTGCAGATAATGAGGGCTCTGGACCGCTATCCCCATTCGGGACCCTGCAATGGGGAACGAAGACCATTAGCACCATAGGTTCCCATAGCGGAAACAAGGGATGCTAAAAAAAAAGGATTTTTCTTCCAAAACCGGGACGCCTGCCTGATCCCGCTGTAGGAAGGAACATTCTTTTCCAAGATGGCCACCATGGAAAAGGAAGTCAGGGCTCCGTACAGAGCTCCTTCCCTTTCCATGGCAGCCTGCAGAAGGTGAAGAGAGAACCCTATGACCATATTACCAAAAGTTCAATTTATTTTCTCTTTCAAACCCATCCCACTTTTGATAACTTTACCACATGGCCGGTCTCAGGTGGACATGGCCACTTTAACTACATTTGTCGTCCCTCGTGGTTATGGCCAGTAGCCAGATTGTTCGGGTCATGACCTTATGCCATGACCCGGACAATCTGGCCACTGCCCATGACCACAGGCTATACCTCAGTCAACAAAAGTATATCAATATGTTTTGTACCTACATTATGATACTGGTCAAAAAATAAAAGAACGGGCACATTTGCAAAACCATGCTTTAAGGTCCTTGCCAATGCTTCTTACATGAGTTTGATGGAAATCTGCTGATGTTTTATTTTTTCAAAAGTCTCAAAATGTATGTACAGACAATAGTCATATGACATAGCCCCCACTTGACAAACTCCACTAAGAATTTACGCAAACATTCAAGGTTGTGTCTATAATCTTTCTGGAAACATTTGTCCACATTTGTCAAACAGCAACAAAGTTATAAGCCTTTACAATATTTATGGACCCCCTGTAATTCTGACCCCTCTTGACAAAATCCCACCGAACTTTGCAAAGCCATTCAGAATCAAGTCTAGAATACAATTTATGCAGTTTCATTGAGTGGTGCCAAAGTTATAAGCCACCCAATAACTGCTTTTCATCAACCCTGTAATGCGGAAATAGGCATAGATGTTCACGAACATCACAGAACTGCCCCCAAACATCCGGACCGTTCGCGGACTTCAGGGGATGAACAATACCCGTTTTTCGGCTTCTTGCAGCCATATCCCATCTTCATCACCCCTCTTCCCCCCAGAGATTGTTTGCTAACTTTGACAAGTGTAGTGTTTTTTTAATATGTTTTTAATGCGATATCTGCGTATACAGGCTGATGTCTGTGAATCCAACATGGCGGCGTTTCCAAAACTCTGACGCACTTCGCACTTTTCCCCATCCAATCAGTGCACGCGTCCAATGTCCGTGGACATTAGGTCACACTACAGGCCAATCGGATGCCTGTCCGCTGACCGAACAGGGAAGTGGGTCCGCGGACCGAACGCAGATATCACTAATTTATTTGTACCTACTGTTGGGCCATTTTAAAGAAAGCTACTCGACCGATTTACAGATTTCCTGCCGAAAAAATTTTGAGTGGGCCATATGCTTTTTTTGCAAAGTTTGGTGAGGATTCATCCAGGGGGAGCTAAGTTATAAGCCGCCCAAAAAGTGATCTTCCTATGAGGTGAGCAACTTAACCACAACTACACTGTCGCTACCGCAGGCCATGTAATATATGTATTATATACATCCGGACCGGTCGCGGACTTCAGGGGATGAACAATACCCATTTTTTGGCTTCTTGCAGCCATATCCCATCCTCACCACCCCTCTTCTCCCCAGAGATTGTTTGCTAACTTTGACAAGTGCAATGTTGTGTTTTTTAATATGTTTTTACTGCGATATCTGCGGACACAGGCCGATGTCTGTGAATCCAACATGGCAGTGTTTCCAAAACTCTGACGCACTTGGACATTAGGTCGCACTATAGGCCAATCGGATGCCTGTCAGCTGATCGAACAGGGAAGTGGGTCAGTGGACCGAACACAGATATCACTAATTTATTTGTACCTACTGTTGGGCCATTTTAAAGAAAGCTACTGGACAGATTTACAAATTTCCTGCCGCAAATGTTGTGAAAATACATCCAGCGGTTGGGCTGTAGACATGAGCAAACATTTTTTTCCATTGTGTCTATGGAAAAAAAAAACTTTTTGGGAGCCCCCCTATAATTTTGCCCTCCATTGACGAACCCAAACCTCAGCAAACTTGGCAATACAATTCTGAGTGGGCCATATACTTTTTTTACATCCAGGGGGAGCTAAATTATAAGCCGCCCAAAAAGTGCTCTTCCTATGAGGTGAGCAACTTAACCACAACTACACTGTCGCTACCGCAGGCCATGTAATATATATATATATATATATATATATATATATATATATATATATATATATATATATATATATATATTGTAACATAGCACCTCAAATTGTTGACTGCATGCCGTGAAGGCTCAGTGGCTGACATGCTCTGAACAATCAGTCAATTCGGTTAGCAGTACATGTGGTTCTTAGCCGTCAGACTCCATTCCACACATTTGCTATAGCTTTCTTCCCGAAAAGAGCCCTCAGAGGCTGGGGTTTGAAAGAAAACGTAAGGGCTCATTACAAGTTTAGTGGTGCGGGGAAAAAGTGGAGGTAATACCATTTATCCTACATTTTTCCCACACCACCAAACTACAAGTCTGCCGGTATTACCGGATGGTGATATCAGTGATTTTTGCAGGTAAAGTGGACGAGTGAACACAAATCCAATATTACTGCCTGACCATGTGGCGGTATCAGCAATTCCGTTTGCCGGTATTTTGGTGGATTTACCGCCAGAATACTGGAAAACTCCTAATGAGCCTCATATAACAACCAAAGACAACAATTAGCATTTGGAATGTATTAAATAATGCATCAACTGGTTCTGTTTTCTATTTGTCAGGAGAAACCTCATCACTTGATTGAGGCCACGTTTTAGGACACAAGTAGACATCTAGACTGTTATAGCAACATACATTCTCCTCCAAAGTTGAATATGTTGCCGTCCCTCATTGTGGCACACAGATGGTGAAGAACCCATGTGTGGCTGTTTGATAACTGTTTTTTTTTTCCATGAAAGCTCCTATTTTCTATTCTGTTGGGGAAGTGACAGAGTAAATGGAATGATTGTTGTTTGTTTGGATTTCTTCTACCTCTCATTTGAACGGTATACGCACAAACGTTGTCTATGGACAGTCTTCAAGTGCATGCTCGTTTTCATGAATGTGCAATGTTTTCTTGATTGTATCAGCTGTCATGTGTAATTATTTTTAATAGTTGCAGCGCAAATGTCACACAGCATGCGTGCATATTGCAGGATAATACATCTCAAAACTAAATATGCAAATGCTGAAGTTTGTCAAGAAATAGTGTGCTTTCTTCACAGGGGGTGAACTCGTGATTGACTGTTCCCCTGCATAGGTTTTAATTAACTTGAACCACCATTGGGCTGTGTGCACGTGTTTACATAACGATCTGTGTTAAAAAATGATTTTGTAAAGCTATTTGGCGTCCCCCCTCCCCCACTTCTCTTACACCGTTTAGCATGAATATAATGTGTTGCGATGTAATAATTACTTTTCGGTTACTCGTATCTAAAGAGAAAGTTAGGAAGACATTACCATGTCATTTCGGTTCAATGTCAAAGGATCCGTTCCCTAATGTCAGTGTGCGGGCATTATATCGATTTTTGCCAGATTTATTCAGATGGTGGATTTGCTATTTGAACTTGTGCAAAATACAGTTAAACGTCGACCAAATCCCAGCAATCCCATCGAAGTCGCATAGTATATGGACTTGTGTACCAATCATTACCAAAGTCAACACATTTGGATTGGGCTGCTCACTGTGTCGTACCTTAGGGTTTAGTAAAGCAGTAGCCAGCCCGAAAAAAATGAAACAGTTGGATTTGGATTGGATTGTTTTTTTGAAACGGAAACAACTAAAACGCAGGTCATTGCCACCTTTCCAGAGCATGTGACGTGATGGACTTTGAGTTGATTAGTTGCAGCACTCTGCGCCTTACACGCACGTACACGCACACACCCGGCAATAGCAGCTTGTATTCTCGGCACAAACCGTATGCCCTCATCACAACACACACACGCCATCAAAACCCTAGGTACACAAAGGGCAGAAAGATACTATTCAAAGACCGATTAGCATCACCTTACATGAAAACTATGCCGGAAGCACAGGAGAGCAGACTCCTACATCTAACGCAAACACAAAGGATACGTGTTCCTTGCACACAGAAACAAACACACACACACTTATGCACATACACAACATGAAAATGTGAGAAGAATGAAAACCAAAGCATTTTTTCGTAGCAAGCCACCAACCAAATGTATCCGTCAAAGAAACTACCTTATGACCATAAAGCAACAGCAAGAACAACTGTCTGTTGGTCAAAGCGGCGTGCTTAATTTGAAGGACAGACACACAGTAGACCAGAGTTGAGCAAAAGCTGAGCCTTTTATTTTATGTGAGGTAAATACCTTGTTATGTTCTGTTTTTTAAATTAGCAAATATGACATTCTCACAAACAGTTGTCCCCATTGCAGTTCATGGGAGATTCCCCACATACGACTGGCAGATCTGGCACGCCCAGGGATCCCACAATTACTGATAGTTTTATTGTTGTTTTATAATGTTATCATTTAGTAGGAACACACGTTTTAGCACAGTTATGCCTCTACGACATCTTATCCTGAACCAACGTGCATCTGCAATTTTGATGTACAACGACTTTATATTCTCTCTATTTTCTCCACACATTGACACGTCAGTATCGCTATTTTCTAAAATGAGAGGAAACCATGATCTGACACCATTAAAGAAAGTGTTCACAGAACAACGAATTAACTTCAAAGGCTCAGTCCTTGTATTCAAATGCTTCATCGGGGATGCACCTGAATATCTTGTACCGAGAATTTAAAAAATCATGTCAAAGCAGACTTTGCCCTCAAATGACCAGATTCTACTGACTCAACCACGCACGGGCTTGAAGAAGCTGGTGGGGGGCGAGCTTTAATGCAATGGCTCCACACATCTGGAACTCAAATCCCTTGCAAATAAAACAATGTGCTAAACTTCAGCAGTTTAGGAAACGGCTCAAAACATTTCTCTTTGATGCCTAACTGAACAACGAAGATAATCCCCTGGAATGACTACTCAGTACACAAAGCTGTTTGTACAAGTTCTCTTCTTGTTGTTGTTTTCGTTTGTCCTCATTTTGTGAGCACCCTGAGACCATTGGGTTAGTGTTGCGCAATATAAGAATTTAATTAGTTAGTATCACTTGGGTTACTATACTGTACCTGTGAAAGCAGAAGGTTACACAATACACAATAACAAGACATAGATATTTTAGTACGCACTGCAGATGAGGATCAATTAGGCGATTGGCAAACTATAGGCAAGTTATATCACCACTAGCAGAGCCCAAGTCAGGGCTCCTAGTTTCATGCTTTGGGGAAGCGTAATGCCAATGATGGAAAACTGAACATGACCGTGCAAATTATCACAGACAGAATAAACAAGGAATACTGATCTTGCCTGGAGACAACCATCTCAAAGATATAGACACAGAGATACCGAGATATGTGGACATTTGCATTCAATTACCCCAGAAAATAAGTAAACCCAAATACCAAAAATGTCCAGTGAATGACTAAATCGACACATTTGAGTAATCATTTGTTTTTCAGATGGGATTTAACTTCGTCATGTTTGGCTTAAAGTACAAGGTGCAATTCTTAATGCACAAAACCAACCCAAAAAAGTGCCTCCAAGCTATCAAAGTCTTCGCTTCTTCATCTCCCCCTCTATTAACTGCTTCACTCCACACCACCGTTTCCACCTCCACCCATCTCTGAAGGTCATACCACCAGGCTTCCACATTTGGTCTATGACTATCTTTCCAGCTCATGGCAATCCTGCTCTTTGCAAGTATATAAACCAAGTCTCTGTGTTTGTTCACATGTTTCAACTTGCGCGACCTAGGGAACGCCCCCCACCATGCATGCCCACAGAGATTCCACCTCCACCTCCAGCCTAATCTCCTTTTCGGTCAAATGGTGGGCCACCTCCCGCCAGAATCTCCTTATTGCTGGGCACGCCCAGAACATGTGCACCAGTCCCGCATTCTCCTCCCCACATTTCGGCATTTTTGTATTCCTGCCTTCTTAAATCTTGCAATCTTCTGAGCAGTCATATACGCTCTATGGGTAACGTATAACTGGATTTGTTGCAATCTCGCGTTCTTGGACACTCTTTTGTGGTATCCATGTACCCTCACCCACAGCCCATCACTCATAGGTTCCCCGGCTTCCTCTTCCTAATCCCATCTCAGTTGAGTCACCTCCTCTCCCACTCACGACATCAGCAGTTCGTAGATCCGGGAGACTTCCCTCTGATATATCATAACATTTTTCTGTGGTCATGTCCAGCTGACTTTCCCACACTATTTCCGAACAAGTATCTTTTATCTTCTGCGCCAACCTTTTATAAGTGATATACTGTCCTTGGTGTAGTCCCGAGTGTAGTCTCGTGTTTTCTACCTGTGTGTCAAACTCCACCGGCTTCCCATGCTGCCACACGTCTCCCAGCGTTGCTATACCACTCGGTTCCCAGTGCTTCCAGACTATTTTCCTCAGTTGCTCATCCATTCCATTCAGTGCCACTAGCGGCATCTGTGGGGAACACGGGTACGGGTGCCCCATGGCCCTGCAAGCCCTTCGCCATATCTTCCATCCCAGGTCTAACATTCTTGTCCCTCCTCCCTGCTGTGATTTTGGTGACCATATCCATTGTTTCAGGAAAACAGGGCACATTCAGCCCTCAACAGCCTGGACTCCGATGTGGATTCCTCCAATAACCACATTGGCACATACTGTAGTTGGCTGGCCATATAGTACATTTCGAAGTTGGGCAATCTGATGCCTGCTTGGTCATACGTATTTTGCAATTTCCATAACGCTATTCTGTTCCCAGTAAGTGCCATATGAACCCCCTACATATGCCCTGGATTTTAACAAAGAATTGCTTCGGTATCATGGATGGTACATTCCCAAAATATTGTAACAGCCTAGGCAACACCACCATTTTAAACAGTGCCACTCTTCCCATCATGGTCAGAAGGAGCTTGTCCCAGACCCTCATGCTGTTCTCAATGTTAGTCACTGCCTTCTCTGTGTTTCGTTTGTGTTCAACGTCTACGCTGTGATAAACATCCACCCCCAGGTATCTGAAGGTTCTGGTCTGCCATCGTATTTGTAAAACCGGCAGTTCCTCTCATGGTATGCCTTTATATCTACCCAGGGGAAATATACATGATTTTTGGGGTTCATTGTGATGCCAGACAGCACTGCGTATCGCCCCATTACTTCTAAAATATATTGTAGGTTCTCTTCAGGATATCTCAAATACAACAGCATGTCATCAGCATACATGGATATTAGATGTTGCCCTCCCATCATACTGATCCCCAGCTCCCCATATTGTAGCCTCAGATATATCGCATGGGGTTTTAGTGCTAAAATGAACAGCATCGGGGACCACGGACATCCCTGTCTAGTACCCCTACTGAGTTGCCATCAATCTGATATGGTCGCTCCCATCCTCACTCGAGCCAGTGGTTTACTGTACAGCAATTGGACCCATCTGAAGTACTTGGGTCCAACCCGTATTCTTTCAGGGCCACCATCAACCAAGGCCATTAGACAGAGTCTAAGGCTTTTACTGAATCTAATGAAATGATTGCAACTTCCTGGGGGTCTTTTTTGGTTTGTTCTATATTGTGATGGAGCCTTCTGAGATTGTCGGATATGTTCCTACCCCGGACATACCCGGTCTGGTCAGGATGTATGAGTTTATTGATGACCCGTCTCAACCTATTGCCAGCACTGCCATAAGTATTTTGCTATCCTGGTTAAGCATGGATAGCGGTCTGTATGATCCACAGTCCAAGCTCGATTTGTTAGATTTGAGAAGTGGGATGATAATTGCCTCCCTCAGGGGCTCCGGCAGCATTGCTAGTAGCTGGGGGAGCAACTCCGCCTTGTACGTTTTGTAAAACTCGCAAGGGAGCCCACCTGCCCCTGGAGCTGTACTAGTGGGTAGGAGCTTGATTACTGTTTCCAACTCTTCTAGCGTAATCAGGGCCTCTAAGTTCTCCCTCTCCGCTACCTCTGGTTTCGGAAGGCCAATGTCCTTCAATGTTTCCATCACATCAATCTCCCCTCCCTCGTCAACATCCATATACAATCGCTGGTAGAACTCGAAAAAACCCTTATTCACCCCTTCCAGGGTATCTAGTACCTGTCCATCCATCCGCCATACAGCTCTGATCGTTTGTCTGGGTGTCTCATTCTTATACAACCAGGCCAATAACCTTCCCGGTTCATCTCCCTCCACATACTGCCTCTCAACGTATCTTTTATAGATCAGGTTGCATAATCTATCCCAGTACCCCCTACAATCTTGCTGCAATTGCTGTATGGTTACAGACTCCTCTTGGAAATGCTCCTCTTTGCGCATCATTGCCTCTAATTTCATTTCTGCTATCTGTAGCTCCTGCGTTATTCCACCTTGTAGGCCTTTGGATTTGGATATTGCTGCCCCCCTCACCACCACCTTAAACGCCTTCCATAATTTCCCAGCTGTTTCTACGCTCCGGTGTTGGTTTCGACGTATTCCACTATTTCTTTCTTCAGATACTCTCTAAACCCTGTGACTTTCAAAGCTTCGGCCCTAAGTCTCCATGTCGGGATCCGTGCCATGGGCGGCGAGTACTGCCATGTCACAATCAATGGAGAGTGGTCTGAGAGGACTCTCGCTTTGTATTCTGACTGCACCAGTTCCCCCGTCTACTCTGGTGCCATAAATATGTAATCAAGCCGCGTGTGCAGGTTTTGTGGGGGCGATTAGTGAGAATATTGTTTATCTTGTGGATGGTGCATCCTCCATACATCCACCAGTCGGAAATCACTTAATGAGGACTTCAGAGCTTTAGCTACTGGGATGGGCTTCTCCATCTTCTTGTCTGACCTGTCAACCTTGGGATCTAGTGTGCCCTTAAAGTCCCCTCCCCATATAACTGCCCCCCAATATATGGGCTGATCTTACAGTACAGGGATCTAAAGTGGCTGGTAGCATCTTGGTTTGGGGAATACATGTTGATAATGCTTAGCTCTTTGTTTTCTATTAGTCCTGTTATTAACACCATCCTCCCATCTGAGTCTATGGTGGATTGTAACAGCTTAAAGGGGAACTGCAGTGCTATCCACGTAATTAACCCTCTGGAATATGTCGAATATGTTTCTCCTATGGTGGGCCCTCTCCATTTCCTTCCCACCACTTCCTGTTTTTATTTTGTCAGGTGAGTTTCTTGTAATAGAGAAATATCGATTCTCTGTCTCTTCAAACACATCATGACCTTATTCCTCTTCAAGTAACTATTGAGCCCCCTGACGTTCCAGGTCACTAGCTTGACGTTCCCCATTTCATACATACCCTGTACCGCCCCTGTCCTCCCTTGTCTTCCGCTCCATGCGCAGTGATTTATGTGTGTATGCTCACCCCCCCTTTTCTTAACACCCCTTCAAACTCCACAACTCCATATCCCTCTCCCCACCCTACCCATCCCGAACTGCTGCTCCCCCTCCTCCCCTCAACTTTCCCAAACTGTTGCCCAGCTCCATCCCTGGATCTCAAGCTAGCCCACATCTAGCCATTTTCTCGGTATAACCGATACTCAGTACTCAGCAGGGGGATAACGCTCTAACAGTATCCCAACTAAGCTACCTCTGGGGGATGATAGCATGTCTCATGGTGCCGCTAGTCACAGCCACACCTGCGCCTCCTGCTATAAGCTAACAGCATGTTACATTATAGGACCATGTGAGCTATCATGTCGATCTCCTGTGAAATCTATTTTAATCCAGTCCCACTGTCACTATATGTGCCAAACTTATCTCTCATATTATCTCCTTGTCCAACAGTGCAGCACTGACAAAGCACCGCTTCACTTTTCCGTTCCTCTCTCCGTCTGGTCGTCTGCTCTCATCGGGCAGTTCCTCGCCCCCAGCCATGCAGTCAAATCCTCTCGTGATTCAAAGAATAGTGCTTTTTTCTTATGGAACACCTTCATTTTTGCCGGGTACAGCAACATATATCTGTAGCCTGCCTCACGTAACCTCCTCTTCACTGCGACATAATTCAAACGTTGCTTCTGTACCAAGAAAGTGTAGTCCGGATACGCAGTGATGGTCACAGATGCTCTGCTTATCGTCCAACCTTAACGGAAATGTTCCAAGACCTTCTCTCTGACTTTGTATCTGGCGATGATAGGCCGTGGGGGAGGGCGCGGTGGCGGCCTCCTGGACAAGGCCCTGTGCACTCTTTCCACTGCGAACCTCTGGCTGAGCGTTCCGCCCGATATCTCTTGAAAACAGCATATTCTCGACATAGTTAATCGGGTCTGATCATTCTATTTCTGCATGCGCACCCTCCGCTTCTTCGGCTCTAGTCTCAACAGTGCGCATTTGTTGTTGTAACATGTGGACCACCCTTGCGTTAGTCGTGCCTCTACTTGTATTGGCTTTCACTTCCTTTTATAGAATTCCTGTGCATTCGGCCAACGCTCGTACATCTTGTCGCAACAGATTGACATCCACAATCACTGCATCATTCTTAAATTCCAGCGAGGTCCTCAATTCCGAGATAGCAGTGTCAATCTTACTTTCCCGTGATACTTTTAATTCAGCTATGGCATCTAGTATCTGTTGATCGTTGCGCGCCATGATTCCACTTTCTTGCGTGCCTTGACCCTTCTCTGTGGCCCCTTCCATCACCTGTGGTGACTTGGCAAACTCCTCTATGGGGGGTTGTTTCCCTTTGACTTTGGACAGCCTAGACACCATCTTCGTTTGTGTAAAGGCCCGCAAGTCAGATTCCGCCCTGCAGTAGGACTCTCCCTAGTGTTGAGGGCACTTTTTCCTTGTTCCGGGAGTTCCTACGCTACCTTATTCTTCATTTAGTTGTCCTGATGCCCCTTCAACCCTCCTTGCATTGGAGGTCTACTTGCTTCAAGGGGACATATATGGATCAAATCCCCGCTGGGCCAGGCTTGTTGTATCAGGTCGGTAAGTGTCTCGTATTATCTCTTGGCCTCAGTATTAGTACACAGTGGTACATTGGTACAGGCAGCTGGATCACTCCCAGCGTGCTGAAATACTTCTTATAACCTGTGTCCCATTACAACATTCGAAGTCTCTGCTCGCATCCACTTTCAGGATGAAACAGTCACACACAGACCACACCTTCACACTGCTAACAGCCCCACCTGTGCCTTTCCACACTACAGGCCTTCGCTAGCGTCTGATGTTACTATTAACATACTGCACCTTTGTTCTGGGCTTGGCCGGCTTTCGTTACAACATGCATTTCAGTATCATGTGGCCGCTACAGTATATCATTGATAATGTATCCCTGTCTGTCTCATTTCACTTTGCGGGCCTCCGCTAGCATCTGACGTTATATTTGCAATGCAGCTCCCTCTTTCAGGCCCCAGCTAGCATTAGTTCCGATGTGAATTCTGTATAATGCGTTCAGTTCAATATGTCGTTAACAATTTTTCTCTGTGCCTACGGAGCCTTCTATCAGCCTACAGCTGCATCTATAATAGTTCCAGCCCGTGCGTACCTCGTTGCTTATAATCATGGGCTTGCAGGCTGTCCTGATCCTCGCTTCGTTCTGTATGACACTCTCCAGCGCTCATACCCGGTTCCCGCACCACGACAAGGGCAGCAGATATGTGCGCTTTCACTCACGGGCTCCGTAATCAATCACAAGATCTACCGGTCTATCTCCTAATGTGCGCTCCATTTTCCTCAAAGGCTGCCTCTTCATTCGCCCGCATCAGGCATCCTCTGAACCTCCAGCTGAGCAGTCCATGGATCGCTGCTGCCTTTATTGTTGCAGAATGCTGCTATCATCTCCGGCTCGCTCGTAGCACGATCGGTAGTTTCTTCAGATCAACAGCTTCTTTGTTCTGTCCCTTTGTCTGTCAGGATCTGCCATTTTGCTTTTCTCCTTTGTTAACGTCCACAACTTGAATAGCTTCGTTTTGTGCAAACCTTAGTTACAGTATATTTGCCGCGTACAGCTGGTATGCAGCACACCTTCATACGCCCAGATCACAGGCAACAATTAGCCTGTTTTCTGTATGGATCGATTCAGGATCTGCATTAGCTTCCCGGAAGCACGCCCTATTCCAAAACTGGGTAGCCACGCCCCCACTTACAGACAATAGTAAACTAGTTATTCTGATATATTTTCTGGAAGTCCCACTTTTCCCTGAACTCCAACCATGTCCTAATGCTTTACTTTATTGGGTCGGTTCTTCTGTTCCTCTGTGTTTCTGTTATGTCTCTCTACCCATTTTCTAGGTAGCGATACCCTTCCTGCTGCACTGTTTATCTTGTAGCACCAAAACATATACTAAACCCAAGTTACCTAAGAATGTCACCTCATAGAAATGGGACCTGAGGCTCCAACAAACCAAAACACTTACTGAAATGTGTGATATGCCCTTACTTTGCAAATGTACACAACAAAACCTTATTGTCTCACCGCGCCAGGTTCTAGTTAACATTTATCTTTGAATGTTCAGTTTTGTAATGTAGTATAATGAAAAAGACACTTCAGAGATTTTGAGTACATGGTGTGCTGAGATGTGGAAGCAGACAGAGCGGTGTGGGACTTGTTGAAAAGAGTCCTACAAATGAGCAGTGTAGAGAAAAGGCTATACCAACATAGATGCCATGGAATAGGAAGGCGGGACTCATTATGATGCCCCTTTTCCATTTCCATGGCGGCCAAACAGAGCGGGGACAGGAGCTGCGGTAGTAGGTCCCACTGCTGCAGCAATCAGGTAGGATGGATTGGGGTAGGGTGAAAAAAAAACAGGGTTGGTGTGGGGAAGATGGCGGGCCGTGGAAACCGGCCATCAGGCGGCTTGAAATATAGGCTAACAATAGCAGTGTCAGTCCATGTTATGTGCCTCCTGATTGTCTGGCTCCCCCACCAAGGGTGCTAATATGATATAATACACAGCAATGAAGCATGAAAAAGAGGGGTTCATAGTCAGAGGTTTTGAGTAATATAACTCTTTATATTGTGACGCCCAGATATTTTCAGGAATTGGCCTGCAAATAGGATGATTAAAAGGAATTTGCAGAAATGAATGGCCAAAACGTAGAAGTATCTTAATGTTTGTAATAGAAAGCATCATTTCTCATTTTATGGTAGTACAATATTTTCTGTGATAAATAAGCCAATTGCATGGCGTTGTTTAGCTTTCAATTTAAGCAACATAAATTCGACCCAATTTATATTGGGATTCCCAAACAAGTTTCAAATTTTCTGTCCAAGTTTGCATTGTTGGTCTCACAATATAGGTTTAAACTCGGCCTGAAATGGTGTATTCATAAACGGTTGTATGCAAATGTCTTAACGTGTGCCATAATTGTCTCTGAGAAATGTTTTTGTGTTATCCATGCCTGAGATCATATTTGAGAAGGATAATAGAAAAATCTATGGAGTTTTAGCAATTGAGTCATTGCCCTGGTATTTTCCGTAGTACATCTCACTCGAATCTTGTTCTGAATCATACTCAAATTGCTAGATGAAGTTTTAGAGTGAAAAGAAGTGCAAAAGCAGACTGGCATAAATGAGCAGGAAAAAATTGCTTGTACATAACTGCCAAAAAATTATGGCTGCAGCGAGAATGTATTGATTCAAATGATAGAGCTCCAGAGGAGCATCCCAAGGGTCCTTTGTACAGAGTTTTTAAATTGCATAAATGACCATCAAAATGTGGAGGTTCATTAACCAGGATTCCTCTAAATAAAAAATATAATATGATAGTACAAAACCAGGTACCTCTGCATTAACTAAGAACTATCATATGCGTTAGAATTCTAACATCATAATTTAAGACCTATGATATTGATGTCATAATTGATCGATTGTTGCAGATTGAAGTGTAAATTGTAACCAAGACCAATCTTTTAGATTAGGAGCAGCAGTTCATTGTGTGAATTTCAACCTGACAGACCTGTCAGTCTTATTTGTGTCATTACATACAATATCAAGATTCCCATTTATAGGATAAAAGTTTGGGCATTTTATCTGATCAATATGTCACATTGATGGCAGTTGAAAAGAAAATTGAAGAAGCATTTGACTATTAAGGGATGAAGGAATGAAGGAAAGGGGTCTTCAAGCAAGGACTCCATTGTTAATGTAAAAGGATCCCCGAGGACCAAGTAAAACCCAAGTAAAAATTGGAAGCATTATTTCCTCCATCTTCATGCAGATTTGGACATGTTGCTACAATGTTAGAGTTCCAGGGAGGCAAATCAAAATCCATGTAACTGATAAAAGGAGATAAAGGTGATGGATTCCTCCTCATTCAGTATCAACGATTGTGTGGAAGAAGTAATAGACTTCAGCATAAACATTTCTAACGTCACTTGTAATGTCAAAGAATGGGCAGGTAACTCTTTGTTTTATAGAATTTCAGTAATCTGAGAAGGCATATATGTAGTGATCTTGCCAATACAGAATAGGCCGCAATAGTATGCTATGGAAGAGATAGAGCCAACTACTCTTTCCCTAAATTCATAAAAAATGTCTACTTGCACATGGTGTTTAAACCAATATCTATCGCGTCAGTGTGTGTGGTGAGCACATGTATACTGTTGGTGCAAGGAAATTACCCCTCACTTTGGTAGACACTACATATAGCAGAGGTGTTTTGTCCTTGTGTTGTTGCTTTCAAACTGCATACAGGCCAACATTATCCTTTCCATTAAGGAGATGCTAGTGCAGTCCTGGTTTTAACTCTGAATTCTGGAGTTCTGGATTGCCCAATTATAAATCCAAGAGGAGAAGTCCCAGAATGCAAAGTTAAAACTAGGACTGGACTAGTGTCACTGGAATGGAATGGATAATGTTGGCATTTATGAACTGGTATAACATATAACATATCCCTAACACTCCTAGATATCTTAAAGCAAAACACATTTCTGGGTGGCATTTACTTCCACAATCTCACGCTTACATGCCCTTTATTATTATAATGACATTACGGTTGTCTAATTTGTTTGCCACTTTAGTTAAAATGGTCAGCTGTCCTGCAACATCCCCTATTTGGGAAATGACAGAATCTGGGGTTATTTTGCAAAGTTCATGGATCAAAAGTAATTTATTTTGGGCAGTCTCCTATAAACATATATATATATATATACAAAAAAGTAACAATATAAACCCAGCATACATTCATACACTAGAACATATTAGAACATATTAGCAAAATCAATGAATATCTTTAACAAATAGAATAAAAGACATGCAGGCTTTGTGATTTAGCTAAATATGATGTAATCTCATTTCTGACCCAAGAAATAAGGTTCTCATTCAGGGGTTTATCCAGAAATGTTTGAATATGTGCGGAAATGGTAGCGCTGACCTTCCTACACATGAATTCTTGTATTAAACAGAAGTCAGTGATACTATCTAGTGGCCATTTTCAGACATTTCCATACCTCACTGTCATCAAAAATGAAATTGATCATATGATAAGTCCCACTTAATAATTATTTAAACACCAAATCCCAGTGCTTATCAAGGACTCTTTAACTAGCACCACAGATTATGAATTCTTACTTGCAAAATTCCAACTCTCTCCCACTACCTCCTGGTTACAATAAAAACTTCACAGGCACAATCATTGATGCTCTGTCAACTACCTTCAACCTACATCCAGAGCTCACCATACTAGGTGATTTTAACATCTGGTTTGATTCTCTGTCTAACCCCATGACTTGCTCTCTCACAGATACCTTAGAAGCTTTCAACCTGATACAACACATTTCTCTGCCCACCCACACTGCAGGCCACAAACATCATATCCACTCTGCCTCTACACCCCCTAACATGGCCAGATTAGTCAGCAATCTTCTTCTCCTTACCTTCTTCAGCCCAACACCCTCGAAGGCTGTGCCCGCCTACATCAACCTCTGTCCTCATCACCCTACTCTGGAACAAAGTCGTTATCAACTCTGACCTAGCCAACCCCCTCCCCAACTCACTCCCAGTACGCTTCCTCCAGGAAGGCCCTCCCCATCAAACTCTTTGACCACTGGTTCTCCAGTGCCCTCACTCCAACAAAATGGACAACTCAGGGATCAGACCCCAAACCCAAATGGTACATCTCCCACCTCAAAACTCTGAAAACTCTCAATAACCACCTTGAATGGACCTGGAGAGCCAAATCAGCCTCTCTAAACAAAGCCCCCCTAGCAAGACTAAAACGTTACTACAGATCGAAAATTATGAAAACCAAAAAAGCATTATATGGAAACAGAATGTTGAACTATCACAACCGATACAAGGAATTGCATAGAATCATCTCGGAATTCAAGTCACCAGGTTGCTCAAACTCTCTCCCACTTAACTCCCAATCCCTTTGTGATGCCTTATCCAAACATTTTCACAACATCGCTATCGACAGACATACTGCCATAATCTCTAAAATAGCAATAATGCCCCTGCCCGCTTCCCACCCGCCTCTCGTTCCTGGTCCCAACTGCCTCCCAATGCAAACCTATGCCTATTTCTCCTCGATCTCACACCAGGAGTTCCTCTCAATCCTAGCAGAAAGCTCCTCTGCCTGCCCACTATCCTCAAACGTATCCTAAAATCAACCTGCGCAGGCATTATTGCACAATCAATCCTTAACCAATCGCATCAGAAATCTTCCCAAGAGCATTCAAAACCTCCAAAATCAAACCCATCCTCAAAAGACCTACACTTGACCCTCTCATTCCCCAGAACTAACACCCATCTCCAACACCCGTTTCATGGCCAAACCTACGGACCGCACAGCATACAGGCAACTCTGCCACTTCACTGAAGCCAACACACTTCTTGACTCTGCCCAATCTGGCTTCAGACCGCACAGAGAAACTGAGTCTTCCCTAGCTTTCGTTTGGGACGACCTAAAAATAACAGAGGATGCAGAAGGGAGCGCTCTACTTATTCTCCTTGACCTATCTGCTGCCTTGGACACCATTAACCACAACATTCTCCTAAGCAGACTACATTCTTTAGGAATTAAAGACACTACACTCACATGGATATCCTCCTTCATCTTTAATCACACGCAAATCATACTCCTCCACCCTTTCACCAAGCTCTTCAGCACAAACACAAAGGTTCCAAAGGAAAATGTATTTTAAGGCTCTATATGCCTCCTCAACCGGGCCCAACCTTTCACTTTCAATCTCTTTCCTGGGTTCCCCTCTTTTGGGCTCACACCATTTCACTTTACCTTCCAAGGGGTACCTCCCCCTAGCTTTATTTTATAGCATTTGCTATACCTTCTGGCATTCGTACCCAGTTCAAATATTATTCAACAGTTCGCACAATCTTCTCAAGCCCTCTAGAGCGTTATCTTCAAAACCGTTTCTGGGTCTCCTTGTTCGGGCTCTAACCTTTTACAAACACAATCTCTGGGTCTCCCTCATTTGGGCTCAGACCCCTTTCAAACACAATTTGTGGGTCTCCTTCATTTGGGCTCGGACCCCGTTAAAACCCAATTTCTGGGTCTCCCTCGTTTGGGCTCAGACCCCTTTCAAACACAATTTTTAGGTCTCTCTCATTTGGTCTTGGACACCTTTCAAACACAATTGCTAGTTCTCCCTTATTTGGGATGACCCCTTTCAAACACAATTTCTGGGTCTCCCTCCCTCCAGTGCACATAGTCTTTCGAATGGGCATACTTTCAATTTTTCCGCCAGACCCCTCTGTTAATTTAATTTACAGTTCAATTTCACTTAATTTCTAAAAAGAACTACAAGTTTCATAATACCTTTCATGGGCCTTTTTATTTCCTGCTTTCTATCTGAAATTCCATGCTCAGGTTCCTGCTCCAACTACACACACGCTCACCAGGAATTCCTCTCTTGCTATGAGACTCACCCGGTTAGCACGACTCTGGCGGACAACTTCTCTGGGTTGAGATCAGGGTCTTCCCACCTGCTTCCCTACATATGCCCAGGAGAAACAAGTAGTTCTGTGGACATTCAGTAGGATATGATCTGCCCTCTCTGGCTCTTGGAAGGCACAGCTTCTCCATTTTGCTGCAGCCCTTAAACAACACAGGATCAGTTTGTTGGCCCTCAGCTCCCTTCCAGACTCTCCAAGGTTCTTTCAGCATTCTCCGCTGTTCTTCAACTCCTATGGTGCACACTGCATCCCCAGTTTGCTCAAAGTGTGTCTCAGGCTCCGCCTTTTATACTGTCAGGCAGTGTTAATTGGAGTCAGGTGTGGGTGGTTGAAAAGGGAGGCCTGACCATGCCTGTCCTCGTTAATGGGGCAAGATGGAGCCTGCCCATAGGGATCCATGGTACAATTGTTCCTATTGGCAATCCTCATAGCTCTGCTTTGTCCCAGTGGTTTTGAAAAAAGGCAATGGGGAGGAAGTATGGGAGTTGTATTTTTCCCTAAGGATGGAGGGAAACTTCTGTAAGTGTTTGTCAGGGCAGAGGCGGTAGATGTGTGGTTTTAGGTGAATGGGTTTTAGATGGTAATGTCCCATAGTGACTGTGGGGATGTCAGATAGGGTATATATTTCTTCCTCTATGCCTCCCTTTAATGTTAGTACCTGTTGGAATGGGGGGTAATGGGACAGAAATCATAACAACCTATAAAAGTGGAGGAAGTGTCGGGTAGGAGTCTATCAAAAGGGGGGAATACCACATCTCTACTGAGGACATTCCTCCAACTGTCCCAAAGGGCCCCCTGCCTAGGTGATCCTCCTGCACTTCTACACCCCTAGGGTCTGGCTCCGAAGGCGATGGCCGTACCCTGGCCACCTGAACAAAGAATCCCCGGAGCCCATATGTGAGAGAGCCCTCAGGTTTCTTACAACTCCCACAATCTCACCTGCTACAATTACACAGAGGATTCCCATATCCTCCTCAAAATCCCCAAATCACCAGGCTACACCCATCCATATCATGCCTCTTGGATATTGACCACTGGATGATGATGAACACCTCATCCTCAACCCTGGGAAAACCAAACTCCTAGTGTGCAGAAAAACAGTGCTCCTTCCCCTTCCTTTCCCATGGCCTCACTTTCTAGCCCCCTGACCCCAGCAACATCAACTTTGGTAAAAAACCTTGGATGCATACTGAACACAAATCTATCCCTCTCCCAACACATCAACTCTGTATCCAGAACCTGCTTCTTCCACCTGCGCATCCTCAGGCGTATCTTCCCATTCCTCGCCTAGCCATACACATCTCCGCCATCCTCAACATCATTCTTTCCCACTCAGACTATGCAAACTGCCTTTTCTAGGTGCACCAGCATTCTAACTTACGAAATGCCAAATAATCCAAAACGCTGCAGACCGCCTTCTCATTGGCCTCCCTCCCAGAGTACGCATCAGCCTCACACTGAAGGCCTCATCACGAGTTTGGCGGTATCCTTAAATCCGGCAGTAGCGCTGTTACTGACGGATTTAAGGGTCCACCAAATCAGGGCTTTGGCGGATTTCTCCCCAGCTCTGAGCTGGGGGGAATTCCACTGAAAATATGCGTTCATACCGCCGGCAGGAAATCCACCAGTGGTATGAGCGCAAAATTTCCCCATTGAGCCCAATGGGGAATGGGGCATTCCCGAATGGGCTCAATGGGGAATGGGGATTTCCAAATCTGCCAAACCCGTGATCCGGTGCTAATAGAGCCGGTGGGTTTGGCGGTAGGGCAGATAGCGCCAGCGCTATTAGAACCGGTGTTACCGCCCAACTTGTGATGAGGCCCTCAGTGTCCTTAATTGGCTCCCTATTGGTATACAAGCTACCTTTAAGGCCATCTACATTACTCACTGTGCCATCCACAACACCGGCCCTGAGTTCCTCCAAGAGAAACTCACATGCTACCGACCCTCCAGGACACTCAGATCGGCACACCTTCTCTCCTTGTTATTCCCCAATATAACTGCACCAGATTGGGTGAATCCTCCTTCTCCGTCCAAGCTTCCACCATCTGGACCTCCGTGCCTCTCCACATCCACAGCATTGAAAATCACCTTGCATTCAGAAAGGACATCAAAACTTGGCTGTTTCCTTCTGCTCCTGAAATCCCTCTCCAACTCTATGCTTTGATTGCTCCTCACACACAATTACTGGCCCAGACGCAACAAAGCACCCACATTTTCAAACCTACGCTGATGCTGACAAGATACGCAGTGGCACACCATATAAATCTCACCCCCCCCCACAGACAATCATGTAGCCTCCCCGCGCCCCAACCCCTATGCCACTGCGACAAACTCCCATCCCCTGTCCAGACCACCAACTCTATAAATGGGTGCAAACTGTTTACCAGCAACACCTGTAAATCCGATTGCACCTTGGAAGTGGCCACTTAGAAGTGTTTGAACAGAATGGTCGATCAGATGGACCACCAGAGGTAGCAACAGTAGCGGGACCAGTTGAACTGGGGAATGGTATGGTCACGCACTCGGTTGGATGGCCCTGGCAAATTATCAAAGGGCTTACCCATGCACTCAGGTCACTCAACCCATCAATTTCACTGGCGATAGAGAGGAAATGGGCCAGTTCAACTTGGGCTAATGGGCACAGAATGCAATTTAAATGCTTTGGGGGTAGGACTAGAGATGCACTAAGATGCACTTAGACAGTACTTTCCACTGGGAACGGGAAACAATACTGTACATCTTAAACCACAAGTACCAAGGTCTGCATATTATTTACCTATTGCACTCAAAGAATGCCACCAGCTAGGTCCTTCGCCAAAGGTAGTAGGCTAACTGCGGTGCAATATAACAGCTGCCGACATCTTATACTCTATGATGATCAAAATCTAGAGATTCAAATCTACAATTTGCTCATTTTGTAGCTCCATTACAGTCTTAGGTAGCTACCGTTATCTGAATATTCAACCTAAATCACAAAGCATATCTTTGTCTATGTTCAGGAATTAATTCTCTTTAATTCAATACAAACAATAAATAAAACACAAATTCAGTTAAAAACATTTTAAAGTGACTCGTGCTTGATAAAGTGACTCTGCAAAGATGCAATCAAATACAAATTCAAATCACAAACAATACAACATTGACAAACAACATTTTCTAAAACACTTAATCAACCTAGAAGTCCACAATTTTATTGTTAACCAATAACAAATACTCAAGTAATGATCTTGAATGCATGCTTAGACACAATGTAGTTGTCCCTCAAATCTAAACATGAGTGTTATTCACAAGAAACACGTCTTAGTAAGTGTTTATCAAAAAACCCAACATGTTTTTCTCATCTAGTCTGCTTTTCAGGAAATTATGGGAACTTCTTCAGTGGTAGAACAGCATACTAAATTTCAAAAAAGGTAGCAGGTGCCCCTCTTTCGAAAGCACATGGCATGATAACCTGTTCTGTGGTTTTACCCACTGTAAGAGTTTGCTGCCATTGCTTAGAGTTCACTGTACTTTTCACAAAGGAGGAATATCCATTTGCATATCAGTCTTTGTCCCGCCTACAAGGGCAGTCCAGCATCGAAATGCCAGGCAAACATCGTTTGAACAAGAGTACCAACAGCAACCCCATACACGTGTTTCAGCCTTGTAGGGCCTCGTCAGTGAGGTGGAGCTGTGCCCCTCTGAGCACAGTGAGAAAGGGGCACAGTGAGAAAGGGGTCCACGTCTGGGAACAACATGCTAAAGGCCTCTCTGGCCTATCTCCTGGTAGCTTCTTGTGGCATTGGAGTATGCATTAAACAACTGGTATGCTCTAGATTTGTCGTAGTCTTAGTCGGACACTGTTCCCTAGACCACAAATCTGGTCTGGCAGCTTGCATAGCCATGCACACTGAAACCCTTGACGTACCTTAACACTTTTGCCCTTAGTAAAGAACGACAACCTATGTAAAAATGTGGTCTAGCTGGGCACACATTGATTCTCCTGCACTTGCTGTCTTTGCTAAACCACCAACAGCATCTACCCATGTGCCTCACTTCTGGGTTGCTTACTGGGGCCCCGCCAGCCCTCCTAAATCCTAACCCAGCAGACTGCAAACACTCATCTTAAACTAAAATCATAGAATGTTCCCATGCATGGACGTAGGTCCCTGAGTGTGTTCCAACCACATAGTGCACTTAAGCCATACAAATGGGGAAATCCTGCTATATAAATGACTACTACAAGACAATACAATATTGTATGTAGCATGCTTTAAAAGGAGTACTTTCAAGTGAAATATTATATTCCCAAAGCTACAGGCTGCAACAGCTTTGTTTGCAACTCAGAGAAGATCCAAATAAAAACTTTAAGAAAGGATGTCCTGTATTCCAATGATTCTTCATCAAGTACCAGTCTATTGAAGTGTCATTTCGGAAATGAATCAAAGAAAGACGTGTTTTCAGCAAAATTTGATTGTACAGTTTAGTAAAAGAAAATTGCAGAGTTACATCTTTAATTTGAAATCCCTAATTCCCATTAAACAAATATATAGCTGTTTTAATGATTCCAGACCCAATTTAACCGTCCAATTAGTAAATATGCAAACTTTATATTTTCATGATTTAGTATTGGTATAGCTCTTTCGTCAAAACACTGTACAGAGAAACATGTACATACAACTGTATCTCAACCAAAGCTGGTATTCATTTATCATCCTCAGAAGGATGAAAGTCTGAGTTGGACTTGCCGGGATTCGAACCTGTGAACTGCAGATTACACAAAGAAGGCTGCAGCAAGGCACTTCTACAATATGCCTTTAACTATCAGAACATCTATCCTGTTCTACATTTCAAAAAAGTCAAATTAATTCATGGACAGTACAAATTGAGAATTTAAAAACATTCTGTTGCGATGCAATGTGTTACATACATATTATGAAATAACAAAATGTACTGGGTTATATAATGTTATGTTTTTATGACTTTTTACCATGAACCGCTGCTCTCCAGTTGCTCTTGTGCACCGTTGAGTTGCAAATCTCCACTGCATTTTTGAAGTACCTAACATAAAAATATTTAAAACATAGTAGCAGCCATTGGTATCTTGTGACCTGATATATTGGAAAAATAAAAACAAAATAGACAACGTCTTCTTAAGTATACTGGAAAATCGCACTTATCTGAGCCCGCTCCTTCCAATTAGAAGTGAATACTGTTAACTGAAGAGTGCCCAGGCAATATTACCAAGCTAACTCTCTATGCCTGAAAAACACATGTTCTCAAAATACAGTTGTTGCACTGTTCACGCAAAAATTCTCCATAATGTCAACGGTCACCCCGATCTGAGTAGACTTTCTGAACTAATTCAGGATATTTTTAGTTTATCCCATTCACTTTTGTGATCTCTACATTATATGCAACTTTTATTTTAGGATTTGTACTTGTTTGAGGAAAAGTCATTTCTTTTTTTGTTTGTTTGGATGATGGACTTTCCTAAGGTATGTTTTAGATATGACTTTTACATTGTGTACCCTCCCTCCTTATTTAAACTTTGCAGTTTTGTTTTATCTTCATTTCTCATTTCTTTTAAACATGTCTGGCTAAACTGTCCACAATTAAAGCAGAAGATGCTGATCGCGAGCAGTTCTTAGAGACACTGGGGTTGGCTTGATAATGTGAGGTATTGAGAAACTGATATACACTTTAATTCCAGAGTCAAACTCTTAACCTTCTCTTTGTAGTGTTCTTGTGGCTGTCTGATTTATACTACTCCCCTCGTCCCAGATAAAAGGGAGCAAAGCAGGATGGGGGTCCCAGATAATCGGTATAGTGTGCCTAGCCCTGTAGTTCTTGATCCATTCCTTTCTGCTTCAGCAATCTAGGAGAACAGTATTTACAAGTTGTCATTATGAGCTGGGTGTGATATGTATTGATCTGTTATACATCAATAGTGCCAACATCAGCTTCTGGGGATGAACATGCACGCTACAAATCCAACTGTTATGTTTTGTCATATATTCTTGTCTATTTTCTATTTGTTCTGATTCTCCAGTGTTGATTTTGGGCCCTCTGAACATTTTGTCTGCGGCCCACCAAACCTGGTGTTTGTAGGATAATTACAGGAGATGAGGGTGGAGTTTGATAAGGATTCAGAATAATCCTACATTTAGATCTCTCAAAGAACCCCTGACTTGGTTTGATACCTATGCCTATTTAATACTACATAGACATGGCGGAAAACATCTGGTTTTGTTTATAGAGTGGGCTTGTATAATTATTCATTTTATTGGAATCCATACACTGATTAAAAACATGTGGTGTATCTTTAATACTGTGAGTGGTTTTATCATTGCCTCTTGGTGGTTCAGACACAGATACATAAAGCAATTTAGTATTCTTGGCTTCTAGATTAAACTCTGCCTTATTTTTGTTAATTTCTGACACCTTCTCAGAAGGGATTCCCTTTCAGCAGAATCTTTCACCTTTCTGTCCTCAAAGAATGTCCATGAATTCGCTATGCACATGAGAATTTTGAATGTATTAAGTAGATATGACAATTTCCACATTTTCCATACCAACACCCTTACAGTGTTCTGAAAGAGATTTCTTAGTGTGTTGCAGGTCTTTATGGATCCACATTGCTCTTAAGATTGGAAAAATATTGCTTATCACATGTGCTTTCCTCACAATCGGATTCCCTGATCATTCTTTTAACTATGAGAGGAGTACTATATATGTATTGACTTGTTGGCATCTGAAATATTATTAGGTTTGTTGTTTCATTGTGTTTCTGATTTGATTTTTTTGTTCTATTTGGAAAACATAAACTCTGTTCCAGATAAACCAAATGTATGTGAGCATTTTTGCTTTGAAGTGATCTGCAATGGCTACCATTCTCATTTCTGTGCTGTATTCCCCTCATAGGATTCTGACAAGCTGGCATTTTTTGGGGGATTTATTAGCAATGTCAATGTCCTTCTCCTTTAAGTAACTTGTTGTTTTTTTGTATAAAATATTCTTCATTTGTCATATAATTTTGTATTCTTGTCAGCAGCTCATGCTTTCTTTCTTGTAGAAACAATGGCAGGCACGGCTACTGCCATGCTCGCTACCGGCACCGCCTCCCGCGATTGGGCAACAACCGGCCCATTACGAGATGAATGGGCCGGCAATTGGCCATTTGTGTGTGGCGGTATTGCCGGGCTCCCAATCCCCATTCTGCTCCATAGGGCAGAATAGGGGTGGGGAGCATGGATGCGCTGGCACCGTTAGTAACGGTGCCAGCGGCATTATGAGTTATGCTCGAGAGTGCCACACAGCCCGCCAGGTAAGACATCGTAATGCGGCAGCGCGGTATGAACGGTGCCAGTGCCTTACCAGCACCGTTCATACCATGGGCGCCACCATTCATACCTTGGCCGCCACCCTTATAATGAGGCCCACTGTCTTCACATCTACTGTTACATTCACGATACAGATCGGCTTTGGGGCGCATTGATGTGCCATGTGTCCTGGGGGGATTGGCCATGGGGGGGTACTGGTAGGGTCACATTCGCACCGCCCTCCATGTCCTGTCACAACTATTTCAAATATGCCACATCATGTTCACGGCGGTTTATCATCCGATGGGTGAAACATGTCCCAAATCAGTGTTTTCCATGCTTCGTATGCAGGGCTTGCCTCGCTCTCTGCCTTGGACACCCTATCTCCCCGCACTCTAGTTTCTGCCTCCACCCAGTGTTCTAGTTCTTTTAGCCATCTGGCATATTGTGGGCTGGCCAGTGTATTCCATGCCATTGCAATGGACATTTTGGCTAAAACAATATGTCTAAATTTGTTTATTCTCAGGTAGGCGCCTAACAAGCATTCCATTGGCATCCAGTCATATCTCACTATCCCGGCATTTCTGCAGGCGTGTTCTATTTTGACCCAAAGTGTTGTATCTTTGGGCACCGCCAGAACATGTTCAACATCCCTGCTTCACTTGAGTCAAACCAAGGGCATAGTGGGCGCATTTTGGTGCTAAAGCTAGCTATTCTACTTAGTGTCATGTATATTCGGTACAAAATGTTCAACTGTATCAGCCTGAACCTGGCATTCCTCGACATCTCCCGAGGGTACATTAATATCTTCTCCGATTCTTTCTCAGTTATGTCTGTTCCCAGGTCCGCTACCCACCTCTGTTTCAGTGTTTCACTCTTGGGATTCGGCCTATCCAGCAGCTGGCCATACAATCTGGGGACCGGTCGCCAACCCATCCCCAGACTATGTATCAAAGTCAGCAGGGGGTCTGCCGACAGCTCCACCGGCAACCTCTCCAATTTCTCCTTTGCTACCTTCCTGGTCCTCTGGTACCATAAGAACTGTCCACTGGGAACACCCTCTTTTTCCCTCAGGGATTCAAATTCCTTGAAAGCTCCCCCTTCATACATGTCTCCCCAGTTGCAAATGCCGTAACTTTCCCAGCGCTGTACGCTTGCTAGGTCCGGCCTGGTCTTACAAATGTCAGCTGCAATCGGGGTATCTGGTGAGTATGGGTGTCTGCGATTCAGTAACCATTGGGCCCTGTTCCATACCCGCCTTGCCAGTTCTACTATTATTGGTACTTTAACCAGGCACCCAAGTGGGACACACAGTATTTCTTTTAAATGCACTGGTGTCACCAGCTGTTTTATCAACCTCATTTCCGTGGTAGTCTCATCCGCAAGCCACTTGGCCACAAAGCTGAGTTGCTCCGCTAGGTAGTATCTCTCCATATCTGGTAGTTGTACCCCACCCACCCTGTACGGCAGGGTCAGCGTAACCAAGGATAGTTTGTGTCTGGCAGGCCCCCATAGAAACTCTCTCAATATCACCTCAAGTAGACGGAAGAATGATGCTTTGATATAGCAATGTACGTTTTGGAAGAAATATAGAAACCTTGGCAGTATAATCATTTTGACAATAGCAAGCCTGCCCAACATCGATAATGGAAATTTAGACCAGAACCTCATGGACTTCCTCAAGCCCTTCACCGTTACCACAGTATTATTCTCATGCATCAGTTCAGGCGTATGCCAAATATTCACCCCCAAGTATCTAAACGATACCAGCTGCCAGTAGATCCCTAGGTTTGGGAGGTCTCCTTCCTTCCTACATGCTAGCCCAGAGCTGGGTATATGCAAGGTTTCTCTTTGCTGAAGCTGATTCCAGGCACTTTTGCAAAGTTTTCTAGTATGTCCAGGATTACTGGGATTTAAGGTGTGGGTCCCTTATATACAGTAACACATCATCGGCATACAAGGACACCACATGGTACATGCCCCAACCTTAATTCCTGCATCAAAAAATTGCTTTCTAAAATATATAGCGATTGGCTCAAGTCCCAGCACATAAAGCATCGGTGACAGCGGGGAGCCTTGCCTGGTGCCCCTCTGTATTTCCCATGCTGCTGAAACCATCCTTCCAGTTTTCACCCTTGCTACTGTCGCCTCATAGAGAAGCTTTACCCACTTAATAAAGCGTTCTCCAAACCCAAATTTCCTAAAGACAGCAAGTAGCCACTCCCAATAAATCGAGTCGAACCCCTTTATGGCATCCAGAGGGACTATCGCGTATTGGTCTTGCGAGTCTGCTGTGTGCGCCACAATGTGTTGCAGTCGCCTCAGGTTTACAGTCCTATTCCGACCTGGGATATATCTGTTTTGATCTTCGTGCACCATAGTCCCGATGACCCTCGACATCCGTTTAGCTAATACAGTGGTCAGTATTTTGACGTCATAGTTTATCATTTCCAACGGTCTGTATGAGCCACATTCATCTGCGGGTTTTCACAGTTTGGGTATTGGGATAATTAGGGTCTCCCTCATGCTTCCAGGTAGCACCCCCTTTTCATATGCCTCCTTAAACACCTTGTGTAGGATCGGGGTCAGCTCAGGGCTGTATGCCTTATAAAACTCTGGAGGTAGGCCATCGCTTTCTGGGGTTTTACTGGTTGCCAGGGACTTAATCGCCTCGCTTATGTCTTCAGTAAACAGGTCCCCTTCCAGCACATCACAGTGTGCATCGGCCACTTTTGAGAGTCCTATTTCTTCAAGCGTTTCTAATATTTCACCCTGGGATATTAAGTATCGTGGCCATACAGTTGGGAATAGAATGTTTTAAAGGTGTTGTTGCTTGTCCCTTATGACTTGTGTGTCTGGCCCGTGTTATCTTTGATTGCTGCAATCATAGGACTCGGGATCTCCTTCTTGCACAGCCATGATAGTAACCTGCTAGGTTTATCACCTTCCAAGTGTGCTCTCGTGGCTTTTGCTATATGATCAAATTTTTCTAACTGATCCCATGCATCCCGGCAACTCCCTCTGGCCAACGCTAGTTCCTTTTCCAACTCCCTCGCTTTCTGGGCCTTTGCTTCGCCTGACCTTCTCCTCCCATAATAACAAATCACTTCGAAGTGTCTTCCTGATTCCCCATGCACTAGCAATAGCTTCCCCTCTCAACACCACCTTCAACGCCTCCCAGAATGTGCCCCATTCCGATACACTTCCCATGATATGTCCTGTGTATTCTACTAGTTTGCTCTGAAGTCCCTCTCTGAAGGCCGAGTCTGTCAGTGCCTCTGCCTGCATACGCCATTGTGATATGGGTGGCCTGGGGCCCCGCATCTTCCATTCCATGACCAGTGGTGAGTGGTCTGAGATCGATCTGCCCAGATACTGTGCCGATCCTACCTGCGAGAGGGGGGCCATGTCTACTAGCAGGTAATCTACTCTATTCTGACACAGTTAAAATCGCCCCCCCCCCAAATAAAAAAACAATCCCGGGAAGGGGCTGTCTTGGTGCACAGTCTGTTCAAGTGTGCCAGGATCCCATGATTAGGCTGATAGGAGTTAACTATGCAAACTTCTAATTGCTCAATGCTCCCCGTAAGTATCAAGAATCATCCATCCGTGTCCGCTTCCACCTTCGACAGGCAGAAGGGCACAGTATAATTTATCTAGGTGTACACTCCCCTTGCATACTTGGAGTACATCGCTCCATATCCTTGCCCCCCCCACCCCAGTGCTCCTGTACCTTGTGCATATCATCTGCTGAGTGGTGCGTCTCCTGCAGCAATGCAGTCATGATCCGTTTCCTCCTCAAATAGGATTTAATTCTATTCCTATGCATATAGGTACCCATCCCTCTGACATTCCAAGTTAGTACCCTTATGTCAGCCACCATTTTGTGCATTTACATTGTCCGTCCTGGCCCTCTCCTGCATACCCACCACCAAGTTTGTTACCGCAGAACTCCACCCCCCTTTCCCCCATTTTTTATCAGTTGTGCACCTCCACTCTTTACCTGTTTCTGTGAAGAGCATGTAACTTTCCAAACAACAACAAAAGAAAACTAACGAACTGCGCCCAGCAGTTGCTTCATCCAAGCAACTCTCAGGCGCCTGCTTGCCTTCTTGGTCCATCCGGGTCATCGTGCGCAGGTTTTGTAGTGCCAGCAACAGGCCAACACCAGTCCTTTTACAGGGTGCGTCTATTAGCCCAGGCGTAGTGGACCAGTGGTGCTCCTGTCCTAGTCAAATTCTGCATCTTGGCAGCAATATATTCTACTGGCTGCGAGATCAAACACCTCCCTTCGCTCCGTCTATTTGTCGCAGTTGTCAGTTCCCTGTTCTGCATGCAAGAGCTTAGGCTACAGTGCAGTTTCTGCTCCGGTGTCCAAGTTATTGTGTTCCAGCCACATGGTGGCTACCGCCAGGGTGTCCAGCAATACTGCTCTGCCTTTGTACATCAGCATGTACTTGAGATTTGGCTGTTGCAGTTTTGCCTTGATCCAGACAAAAGAGTTCCTTGCCCTTTGCACTGCCGGCGTGTATTCCGGGTATATGTCAACGTTGGCGTTATCCCTTTTTATCTCTCCTCCTTTCCTTGAATACCGTAGTATGATTTCTCTTTCCTAGAAATTCAGGATCCTGGCTGGCTATCATCGGGTGGGGATGTGATCCCGGCGGAGGTCTTTTCTGTTGTGTTCTATGAGCCCTCTCCACCACAAATCCCTGTGAGAGTCGGCCAGGACCAATTTCTTGTTGCAGTAGCATCTCCACAAAGTTCATAGGGTTGGTTCCTTCCATTCCCTCCGTAATTCCCAGTAGACACACATTATTGCGCCTGGCTCGTCCTTCTGAATCTTCCGCTCTCGTCTCCAGGACAGTGTTTCTCTTTTATAGTTCCTGTACCCTGGTCTGCAGATCTATTAGTATATCTACTGTTTCCTTCTGCCCTGTCCCAGTGGCCGCAACTCGTTCCGTCAGGTTGCGCATGTCCTGCCTCATAAGCTGCATGTCTTCTTTGACCGCCCCAATTTTGGTGTGTATGAACGAGCACAATGCTGCTATTGCATCCAGCACTTGCTTGTCTTTGCCGTCCTCCTTTGGGGCTTCTTGTGTCGGTCTGGACCCATTGGTGGCCTGGGGCTGATCTCTTACCTTGGCTGCTGCAAAAGTGTCTATAATTGAGGTCTTGTTTTTCTATTTTGTTGAGGGCATTTCTTCCTGGTCCCTTTACGGCTGCAATTAACCGTAATCTAAGTGTTGCCAACCGGTCACTGCCTTGCTATGCACTTATATGTATTCCGGCCATGTCTAGAGCCTTCTCCCTGACAACAGCATGCCCGGCATTTTCCAGTAACACATGGTCATGCTCTCGGGCAAATGTGTTAGCTAAATTGGTGATCTCTCTCTGGTTCTCAAATTTAAGAGTTATCGTGTTTCCGTCGTTCAGTCTAGTGCCGAACGCTGCCCAAAGCAGTTCACCACACTCCTGAGGGCCCAATAGAGCTAGTTGGGCACTTTGCTTCCATTTTGTACTTGGGCTTTTCAGTCTATGTGGATAGCGCAGTCTCACCTCAGCCCGTGAGTAGTTCTACTTTGTAGTCAGGGAAGGCAACCCAAGACCACAATCTTCCTTGTTCCACCCGCAATGCTGTTTAGTGATTGCACTGTGTTGCGGCCTGATGTCGCTGCATTGGATCACAATGCAAGTATTGCAATTTCTGTGCCTGTGGAGGTAACTCACTAGATTGTGTGTAGCTTCCAGTAGCACACCCCAACCTTCAGGTACCCTTAGTCCCAATGGGTTGTGTCTTCTGCTTGCTCATGGCTTGTTGTGTCTGCTGTTAATTGGGCAGTCTATATTTGTTAATGTCTCATTTCAGCTCCATGTCTTTAGGACCTTACCAGATTGATGGGGTAGCCAATGCTTGTGTTGCTACAGGTGCAGACTGCACTTAGTGTCTATCACTCTGTGACAGGTTGTGCAACTGTTGTGTCCTTGGGCCCCCCCTCTTTTGTAATAGACACCTATGTCCCTTTCAACCCCACGTGCGTTCTACATGTGTCCTTCTATGCTCTGGGAGCTGCAGTGCTATGGTTCCACAGCTGGCCTGCGGGACGGCCTCTGGGCAAGTGCAAGCGTGCAGGCCTACCTTTGTCCCAATGTTGTGGCAGTCCTTTCCATTACCCTGCTCCCAGCAAGGCCAGGCCTGGTGTCCCTCGATCATTGGGCGCCGCTCAACTCCGCATTTGTCTTTCCCGGGAGCCCTGTTTCATGAGCTCCGGGTGTTGGTGCGCAAGGGAGAAGGTCTTTTCCTTTGTGCCGTGCTCCGGTCCGCCGTGTCATGAGTACGGGCACTGTGCGCCAGCCAGCAACTCCAGTCGGGATAGTCAGAAGCGCAGGTTATGACCCGTCTGTTTGCGCTCCACTGCGTTGTGTAGCTTCAATCCCCTTTGGATGTGGCCATGTTTAGTCCATCATCCGCTGTTTCTCTTTAGGCTGCAGTGCCCCCAGCTCACCGCAATGTCCACCGCAATGTTTCCTCACTCCTGCACGTCCCAATCTGCAGCTTTCCGCTGCAGTTTTCGGTCCTTTGGATCCGGTCTGCCAGCTGAGAAGGTTTCACCTTTGCCGCGGGGACTCCAGCCTGATGTAACGGTTGGCAACACCCTCGCCTTCCGCCTCAGTGCCACCTTCTGGGTCTTGCTCTAGCCTAGGATTACAGCCTGGATGATCCGCCAGCCCGGCTTCCCACCTAGCACGAGCACTGCCACGCCTGATCGCGGGCCTCCCAGCTCCTCCAGACCGTCTCAGAGTCTCATTGCCTGTGTCGCTTGGTCCACTTCTTTTGGGTTGTTTCTGTGGGGGATCCTAAACTTCAGGACTCCCTTCACTACTTTTGACTGGCACACCAGCAGCCTCCTCGCTTATCAGCACCAACGTCTCTGCTCTCCTTCTCACCAGCTTTGGCCCCTCCTCCACCTCACAGCCAAGCCACGGCCACATCTGACATTTTTCTCATGCCGGGCACCTTATTCTGAGGCAGTTTTCTTTGTGAAAAATGCTCTGATTTTCACTGTCTCTGCACTCCGGGGCTGTAGGATCGATTGAGACACCTTTAGTTGTGTTTGCTGCTTCTCAAATCCTTGTGCACCGCCAGTTTTTAGAATCTAATGAAGGATCTCGACAGGAGCTCCAACTAGGCTCGACCTCACTCCATGGGGCCAAGCCACACCCCCACAAGACAGGACTCTCGAGCACAGCATATTCTTTGGCTTAATCAGTACTAGGATCACAGTTCAGTTCAATGATATTGAAAACCTTCTTAAGCCAAGTCTCTTTCCTGCAAAAGTCTCTTGCCTCGGAAGGCCTATAGTGCTTCACAATAACAAACAAACAAACAAAAGCTTTCTTCGGTACTCTTGTACCTTGGTTGATTGTTCTTCACCCTTTGGATCTCCCTTTGCCAGCTCGGATCCTCCTTACAAAAATTGGTCTCCATCCTTTGGGTTCACTACAGCCTTTCCAATATTGTTTATATCATTCAAATGTCTTTTTACACAATTCCCCACAGCGGACAAGCCTCGACCGGGTTTACTCTTGTCGACACAATGTTTACAGGTGTATTACTCTTGATGCAAAATAATAAATAAACCAAAGTTCTTTGGGCAATTGTCTTTTGCCTCTGGGATCTCCCTCTGCTGGGCTCAGATCCTTCTTGTACAAACTCGATGCTAGGGTCTCTTGTACAAATGGGCCTCCCTCCGTCAGGTTCACTATGCCCCCCTTCTTGAATACAGTGTATGTATTTCTAATACAGTTCATGTATAGCTCAGTTTTATCAGAAAGCAGTGTTTCCTTCTCTTTAGCTTTCTTTCGGTATCCCTCTGTCGGGGTCACACTTGCCAGTTATCACTGTTCATAATCCTTGTGGAAAGCGGGGTTCCCTTCCCCTAGCTTTCCTCTGGCAACAGGTCAGAGACTTTCGATTGTGTAAGGGATTTGGTGTAACCCTCATAGGACCACTCTGACGCCTCACGCCACCCTTTACTAGGCCCCTCTTGTTGTAGATTTCAAACAAAAAAGATCTTGGTCAGAGCCTTTCGATTGAGTGCCCACTTGTTGCCGAACCCCTCTGCACCTGAACCTCAACTGGGCTTTCTTTAAAGTTAAAACATACACACAAGTTCTTTCTTCTTGCATTAAAAATGTTGCTACTCACAGCTTTGGGTTTAACACAGTTTGGTTATATATCAGCTTCGCACGACTCACCAGCTGTGTCAAGCCATTTGGCTTCTTTGTTCTATGGAGTCAAGGATAGTACCACGATACCCAACTTGCCTCTCCACCTGCGTTATCAAAGTTGGAGGCCCCCGTTTTACATTCCACTCTGTTGCTCTGCATAGTAGCTGTAACTCCCTGTCTTACGTTTTCCCTTCTGGAAGCTTTGTGGGTCAGAGTTGAAAAGGGCAAGGGCAATTCCCCATTCATTGCCCTTCTTGGTCTCACCACTTTTCTTCTTCCTTTGTACTGCCATGAGACATCCTGAGAAAGATCCTGAGAACTTGAACTTTCGTGGGTCGTCCCATCCTGCAAGAGAGCCTGCAAATGTAATGAGTGGCTGCACCATGTAAAAGAGCCTAAGAACTTTAATATGTGTATCCCGTTAGAGAGCATAACAACTTAAGTGTTTGGCTGTGCCCTGTGCGAAAGCCCAAACACTTTAGGGGGTGGCTGTGCCTGGGAGAGTTTCTGAGTACATTTATAGGCTGTTGTACCTTTTGAGAGAGCTTGAGAAGTTTGTGGGGTAGCTGCATCTTGTTAGAGAACCCTCAAAGTTTAATTGGTAGCTGTGAACTCTTCTGTAGTCTGAAAGCTTTGTTGGTGGTAGAACCCAATAGCGTTCCATTGCTGGCTACACCCAATGAGAGAGCTCAATGAATGTAGTGGGCATCAGTGCCTTTGAGAAAGCCTGATAATGTGTATGGGTGATTGCACACTGCGCGAGAGATTGAGACCTTAGTGACTACCTGTACCCTGTAGAGAGAAGTTAAGAACTTTAGTGTGTGCCTGCACCCTGTGAGATGAGCTAACGTATGAGTGGCTGTGCTCTGTGAGAAAGCCCATGAACTGCGGTGCATGGCTGCACGATGTGGGAATAATGTAGTTGCACCGTGTCAGTGAGTCTGAGAAATGCAATGGGTTGCTGCACCATAGGATGGAGCATACATGTTTAATTGGGAACCTAAAGAGGGTGGTGCTCCCTCTGAAAGAGCTTTAAAACCTTAGTGATTGTCTGTACTCTGTGAGAGAACCTAAGAACTATGCTGGATGGCAGTGCCTGTCATAGAACCTGAGAAAAATGTAGTGGATGGGTGGGTCCATAGGAGAGTTCCTGAAAACTACAGAGGTAGGTTGCATCCTGTAAGAGAGTCTGAGATGTTTAAGGAATGGCTGCACCTTGAGAGATATCTGGAGAAGATTTGACAAGTGGTGGTTGAGATTATATTACAATAGTAAGTCATAAACATTACATTACATGGTCTGGGCAACACCGCACAATAACACAGCAATTTGTTTCCCAAGCACACATGCCACAAACCAACCCTTTTCCACTTTTTGGCTTACCATTTGTACCTGGTGACAAATCAACATCATCAACCAAGCTGGTCTGCTTGATGTGGGTGGTTACCATTTAGTAGTTTTCTGCAATGATGTGACTGTAGATTAATATAAATGTAAAACGTTAAACATGCAACACTGCAGGTCTTTTACTACAGTTGGAGAGAATAACCTTGGCTGCACTAAAAACTCCCTCTGACTGCATTGCTTCAGAGGTGCAGCTTAACGATTCAACAGCATCTCACACAATTGCCAATAACCATCGTAATCCCCTCCCAAAGGTGAGGTGTCCAGTAGATAGGCATAAATCATCTGTGCAATTGAGGGTCTAGTGTATACTCCTCCCAATGGTCCATCTTAATTCAATATGCCTGAGTAACTTGTAGAGAAGGAGCCAAGTACCCCCATCTCAACCAGCTCGCCAATATTGCCTATATGTTGGAAACCAGAAAGTGAGACACATGCAGTACCAGTGAAAATACCAATATCAAGGCGACTCCTGAAAGTAAGGTTCCAATTAAGAAAGTCATAACTACATACATGAGAGTATGATGGCCATTTGAATGAAATCCCGGAAGAAGCAGGACCAATGAATGAAAGAAGAATTGTGATGTCACACAAAGAGAGTCTGATGTACAATAGAAGGGATGCTGTCACAAGAGAAGTGAAGGTATTTTATAAGGCATAAAGAAAGTATCAAAGATAAGTGACATCTTGGGCTCAAGATGAAGAAACATGCTACACAAACGATGAAGATATGAAGTCATTTTACATATGTACATATGCAAAGAAATGCAAGCAGACAAAGTATTCTTGAGTATTTCTGAGGAGTGAACAGATTGCGGCAAGCGCCAACGTATACGCAAAGAATGGATCTTTCCACTAAGTATTATAGCAGAGCTGGACAAGAAAAGGAAGGGCTTTCCTGTGTGTCACAGTTGAAAAAGCAATTGAATTACAGAAGCATATCTCAGAAAGGCAAGCACCAAGAAGCCAAGGTCTTATCAGACTTGGATGAAGCAGAAAGAAGTTACAAATAGTGTGAAATAATGAGACTCCTGTCCAGAAGGCATGGACAAAAACAAACGTCAAAGATCTATTAAAAATAGTATTTTAAATGCAGCAGAGCTCAAAATTGTGGTCTTCAGTCACATGGAAGGATGAAATTGGACAAACATGATGAACCACACCTACGCATGAAGGCAGAGCGTGTCTTCAATCCCTTGAATTCTCCAGAGCAAAGAACATTTCCAAAGACAAGTTCAAAGATCAAAGCCTTAATTGACAGCGTACCACTGAGGTGATGTTAGATGATATGCTAATTGGTGGGAAGCAATGGTTATGACCATCTCACCAGCACCTGGAAGTCCAGCCTGTGTGCTGCTAACTTAGGTGGAAAAATACTGAAGGATGTAAGAGTGCCAACCAATTGTAGAGGGCTGTGTAATTTAGTATAGTTTGTGTAACCAATGGGACGTTGTGTATTTAGAGACTTTCATAGTGATCTACTTGAGGGGAGGCATTAGTTACCCCACCTGATGTTAAGGAGCATATCACTTTCTTAGACTAGTATGGAACGTATACTTAAATGTTCCTTTAGACCCAATCACAATTGCCACTATGTTTTTGAAGTTTGCCACGTAGGATGACGTTAGTAAATATGTAGGTTAATGTCATCAATGACAAGTTTTTATTACTGTTGAATGCAGTGTTTTTTCTGAAGAAAATTGAGAAACCATGCGGTGAGATGTCCGTAGATGTCCGTTGTACTCCCTGTTTTAGATAATTGATATTAAAACTGTTAACCTTTTTGCCAACAACCTGAGTCGTTTCGATTATTGATGTTAGAGTAACTTCTGCATCCCCATTCATCTCATAGTACTGCTACCTTGTCTTAAAGGGCTGGGGCAACTCCTTCAGTTGAAAATTAAGGCATGTCAGACAGTTTCTGTATGCTGTGCCCGAACTGCTTATACAACTTAGAACAGATGTTAGTGATGCACTGTCTTTGATGATATCATTGCTCTTGAGCTTGACATTCCCGGAGTAGTTTGCACAGTTTGGCCTGATTGGTGCTCTTGTTTGCTGCCTACGGTCTTTCTCCAATGTATGTGTCTGGCACAGCAGCCAAACATCCATGCACATGTTCAGATGATTTCTGTGGGGAGAACTCCTATGTTTGGCATTTGTCCTTTTTGTCATTTTGCCAAACAGCAAAACATTGAATACTGCCTTCAAGCCCCTCGGAAGCAAATCCATTTAAATAAATGGTAAAAATAGTAAAGTGAGTATTGTCATCTGCCCCTGTGGCGTCATATAGATACATATATTGAAATGGTGATGCAGAAAATAAAGTTCTGCATTGCTGAACATAGAAGCTCCATTGGGAAGGCCAATTTGTCCTCCCCTTTGATCAAACACTTCCAGTAGAAAGGCCACAAAGACATACAGTGTTAGGGTTTATTGTCATCTGCAGATGCAGGAGCGCACAGAGAAGAAAGCTTTTGAACTTGAGTAACACTTCATCTTAAAGACCAATATGACAGGACTACATACAGACATCACCTGGAGATAGATTTGTTTTAGATTTTCTCTCTATTGCACCTCTGCATTTATGGCCTTTATCTCTGGGCATTGTTTACTGGACAACTACATTGGAACAATGTGGACACCCTCCACCACAAGTCCAGCCACTGACCAGTCCTGCACCCCACGCATTCTTCAGATTAGGGATTATGCCGGATCATTTTGGCTTTTTCCTTCCATATTCTCAAGTTTTAGGATTCCATTTGTTCTTTTTTGTCCTGTTTTTATGTTCTGCTTCAACTTTCGTTCTTGTTTTTAAAGAAACAATGCAATTCTGGTGTTGATGTTATAACTGTCTTGTAAAGGTCTCAAGATGCATGTATGCATTCTTTCTATATACACCTTTTTGTGTTTATGTTGTTACTTTACCACATACGGCCCTACTTGATGAGTATTTATCATTATCTCCTGTTATCATTTTGAATTGTCTATCAGACTCATATTAACATAGACTGATGTCCCTCTCCCACTTTTTCACTTCTGGGTCCTCTTCCACGACTCTTGCTCACATCATTCTGGGGATGTCGAATCATTCTCCTCAATATGGTCACCACTGTGCCATTCCAGTCGACCATTTTGCAAAGAGTGTGTGTCAAGTCTTTGGCTGAGTGGGTCCTTACATCTACCTGATATCTGATGTGACTTTCATCCATTTTCCCAATGCCCTGAACATAATGCAATCTTGTTGATTCCGCAATAGTCCACTCGTGAGCCCCTCAACAGCATTTCTTTAGGTTCTGCAGGTTTTTAGTTTACTTTTCACTAATGTTTTTGCTCGAAATTTCCATACAGTGCTTTTTATTTATCTACCACTAAGTCAGCTTTGGGTAAGACTCCACACTTCCTTCTGCTTTTAGAAACAGATCTTGGAGTTCCTCTTATTTGTCTAGATTATCCCAATGTCTGCCCTCTTTTACTGCATATGTGGCCTTTTATGGTTCACTCACTTCTGTTTCAAAAATAGAATGTCTAGGTGAGTGTTTTGGTTCTATAAACAGCTCCCTAAGATTTTGTAGTGCCTTTTTCCTTGTCACCAATTTCCTTTCCACATAGGTTTTGGAGCACACTAATAGTATCCTGGGGAACCATGCATACTGTGAAATATCTAATATACAACCCTTCCATTGTGGGGCAAGTGGGAGATGTATTAATTCCATCTCTCACAGATCCTCCATTCTTCAATGTGTGTTTATATTGTCTTTGTTTTTCATGTCCCAGCTCAATTATGTGTTGTCTGCCTGTCAACTACAGAAATATTTATTTTCTCCTGAAGAAGGTCCCTTACCATGTTCGGCACTGAAACATGTCGGGCTCTTTGTACAATGTCATAGTGACACCATTGCTGGTTGGTTCTAAATAGAAATACATATATGTCAATTTATTTTATATCTTTATAATTATATATGTGTACATTTTCGTTTGTGCTGCTGACATTTGCTTATAAAAGAGTGATCCCTTGTTTGTACATTGATTTTTGGTAGGGGGACTATATACTTCTTCATAGTATCACAACATTTGGAAGTATTCCTTTCTCTGGTACTTCCACACATTGGGCAACTGAGAATATATGTGTTTTCGTTGTATGTGTCACGTCATGTCTCGATTGTCTTAGTTGCTTATTTTGTGTGCCCCAGTTTTTTTTTTTGTACAGAGTTCTCCTCCTGAAAGACATACAGATGAAAAGCAGCCCCTTTTGCACTGAAATGCGTGTCTATAAAGGAAGCTAACAGATACTCAATATTTCCTTTAAATCCAAACGCCTGTGCACCACCATGCAAGTGAGACAGCCAGTCCCTCAGCAGCTGTGCTGCCTAATCATTTTATGCCAAGACACTTGCCTTAGCATGTTGCTGAGCTTACACCAGTGCATAAAATCAAGAACCTAACTGAGGAATGTGTTGTGACAGCTAAGCTCAAATGTGAGACACATCAAAATGTCACAGCAGAGAGCAGATATTTGACAGCAGCTGCCACTGACACATTGCCAAGGATACCCCAACTAGAGCTCTGAATGTTGCAGATATATGCTATGACACTACACAGCTCACATAGTCATTCCAGTGTGTTCAACGTTGAGTTCCCATGGGGGCCACAGAGATCTTCAGGTTGTACAGTGGCAACCTATGGTGCACCTGCTTGCTAAGCCTGGTTGAAATGTAAGCTGATCTTCTGGGCTACCGCAACAATTTGCTTCATAGGCTCAAAATTGCTGACAAAACATGTGACTATGAGGCGAAGGGCATGTGCAAAGCAAGAGATATGCATTTCCATGGCAATGTGCAAGGCAGCAAGCACATGTATTTAATACAAAGAATTTACAAATGAAAATGTTGTGCATCCAGCTCCTGCTCCTTCTCAACATTGTCTACCTTGCTTTGGCTTCTTCCCCAAAACACCTGCATTACACAATGTCACTTGTTGTGAAATTTCATACACCTGCTGCCGGTAGCATTCATTTGGGGGCCCTCTTGTATAGTAGTGGAAGGAACGGGTAGACAGTGTGCAGTGCTGGCCATGCAGTCAATGTTCTGATCACTGGTTCACATATCCAATGTGATGTTGATTTTTTGTCCGAAGGAGTGTTGTATTGTTGTGAAGCAATAATCTCATAATACAAATCCACTATCACCTAGTGAGAGACAAAAGGGAGGAACTAACCATCTGTGACCAGCTTTCTCTGTTAGCGGCCAGAATTCCGGGCTTTCCTGAACGGAATAGGGCAAGAGGTATATTGCCAAAAATGTAGCCAGGTTAGCAGGAAGCACGCACTATCTCTCATGTAGCCTGATGCAATGGTGGATCCCTGCTGTGCCCAGTGGAAAATGGCAGTCAAGTGGCACGGTGGTCAGTCATAATATCGAAGAAAAAATGTCAAAAGACAATAATTTTAAAAAAATGTCAAAAAAAAAATCGAATTCTTTATTATTTTGGGGGGTTTCGCGAGTAAAAAAAGGTAAAAAAAAAAAAAGGGAGGTGGTTGGGGGGGAACCCCCTCAATTTCGAATAAAAAACGTAGTGAAAAAGAAATTCTATTTTTTTTTTCGACAATACTTTTTCGAAAAAATGACTTCCGACATTTTTGTATTCAATATTATCACTATAAACCAAGTGGCACATCGCTAGACAGGATCTTTGAACCACATGAAGAGCAGCAGTCGGGATGTATCAACTAACCTCTGAAATGAGTTTCATAGGAGAAACTTCCACTGTTACACAGCTGCAGGATCCCAGTTGACCTTCCAACCTGCACTGGTACACTTAATAAATTGCCCATTATATTACAGAGAGAGTGGTGAAGCAGGAGCTCAGAGTGGCGCCCTGAACACCTGCAACAAGTATTGGCCATCTTCCAAGATGTTACAGTTCGAAAAGTATGCATCAAACAGGAACACTAGATTCAGTGGACAACTAACCCAACTAACCATTATTAACACATGAAGATTGTTATTGAACTCATCTCAGCCTATCAGAATGCTCAGAGTGCAGTCAATGACTGCTGGTATTCACTGCACTGTGAACATTCAGGGCCTGATTTACAAGGCGGCTTTGAATAGCACTTTCCCATTCAAAGGCGCTTTTGTAAATAAGGCTCTCTGTCTTCAAAAGCGGCAGGGAAACAACAATGCAATTTCTAGGCAAGATGTCTCTAAACAAGACCATGCCTCCCTCGTAAGACACTTTTCTTGCTGCAACATCCTATTTAGCAGACCAAAGATAACGCTAAAACATGGCACACTATATCAATTTGTCATAGAGAAACCATTTACTGTTACGTGCACCTAATACATTTTCATGTTAAAACTGCTCAATGTTAACTACATTTGCAATACAGTGCTTAACTTATGAAGAAACCCTTGTTATTGCAAAACTACGAAATGCAACATTTTATTTACTAACTCATTTTGCCTACTTACTCACTATTAAAGCAGTATTGCCTTTCACTTAGTCATCAAAACTCCAAAAGACATATTGCAACTACCACTATGTGCTAATAGCCTTACAGGCCTCAGGAGGGGGCATTGCCACTTGGGTTAATGACCCTTTCCCAACCTATGGTGCCGTGCGACCCCACGCGCGATCTATAAGGCTACAGTCTTATTAGACCCTGTGAAGCAGTCTGTATGAAGTGGTATACAACTGACGCTGCGCAACCCAGAGTGTTCTCTGTGTGTTTTAAACCTAAGCAGGCACACGCTGGATAACACACTGATTTTCTAAGGAGAAAAGAGTAGTTAGCGCCTATAAAGTCTTGTAAAGTATTGCTCGCGCGTAGCCTCATTGTATTCTAGTATACTAAGAGCGCTGCCTCGATTGTTTGTCAATAGTGTTTTCCTGTTACTGTTTCAGAAGTCAAGATGTGTCAGATTTTAATTAGACAAATGACACTTTGCGCTCGTTGGATGTGGCTGTTGTTTCTAGTGAGAGACCATATGTTATTTTGCTGTTTATGGCGTTCCGTAGCTTAATTACTATGCATGCTGTATTGCTGTAATTTCTGCAGCCGTTCTTCCGTGTTGATAAATACAGAAAATCTATCTCTTGTTTGGTTTGCACTGAAAAACGATCAAAATATGTCTTCCATTGTTTTCTCCGCTCTTTGGTGTACTTAATTACTGGGAAGACCAGTTTCCGGTTTCCAATAGGTTTTGTGCTGAACATGTCTAGACTTGGACGGTTCGCACGATTGTCAATCAAAACTATATTCACAGTGATTTGCCGTCAAAATATCTTTCAATAAATAAAATGCGTTATCTATCCGATCATTTAAGTATTTGTTTAGCGCTCCTGATGCATAACACTGCTCCCTGATCTCACTTTAATTGAGCCAGAAAACGGCCAGAGAGGACCACCGCGTTTGCATCCACATTGTGATCATTTCCTGGCCAGGTCGCTAAAGGTGATGGGAATCTGGGTGGGCAGTTCTCGGTTTCTTGTGCCTTTTACCGACCCGACAGGAAATGATTAGAAATGGCGACGACCATGTATGAGCAAGGTGGACATCAACATGAATGCCTATGGATCCTATCTGCGTTTTGCAATTGTAAAAATCAGGTAGAAATGCATAGGGATTCAAGGCTCTGTGCTCACATCGAAATGGGAGGTTAAACAGGGGGAACGTATTCAGGGGAGTACGAGGCACACACAATCTGAGGGGGACAGGGGACACCTTTGGGACTTTGCTACAGACACAACATAACCCAAATCCAAACCACCAGAGGGCCCAGTGGCAATCCTTAAAGCCCTTTAAATATTTGTGTTCTTTGTTCTTAGATTTATTTAAAAAAGGAAAAACAAATAATGACAGTTTTAAAAACACGGTCACACTGCAGATTTCTCATCAAAAGCACAATACTTAAAGCTCATTATAAACACATTTTCAGCAAAACAGTGTTAGAAATAAAGTATTTTTGGACGGCCAAAACTAACTTTCCAACATTTGAGATCTTACAGCAGGGATTCTAATCATCTTGTTGAAGCACTCATTGTAATTGTTGTAAAGGGGCTTTGCTGTTTTTTTTTTGTTTCTTGCATCGTTTGCATCCTTTAGAATCCATAGCAAATTATTTTGCTTTTGCTTGTATTTTTGCCACATCCATGATATCTTTATGCGTATTGCAAAGCAGTATGATTCAGTCTTTTCTGAGATGTACTTGAACACATTAAGGTTTTCACTTGTCGCAGAAAAACTAACGCGTCTCTCAGCCTCACAGGAAGAAACTGGAACAGTTAAACTTCACCTGTGCAAAGAAAGCTTTGTCTGGGAAGATTTCACTAAAAAATATCTACAAGTTTTGGGACTGAAGAATACTGGTGAATGTCTGATAAGGTTGTCAAATTTGTAGAGAAGAGAACATATTTGATTTCTAGGTATTTAACAATCATATCAGAGCTTCTCCCTAGTTAGTGGAAGAGTGGAATGGAAGGTATTACCATGAAATGATCAGGAAATAAATACCAAATGAGAAATGACCAAATTTGTTTTGGTTTAAGAAAAAATAATAATGCGAGGTGGACGCCCTGCACCCTTACCCTAGTTCCCTCTACCTTTACCTATACCGATAACCCACCCTATATCGATATATTATAAAACATGTATAAAAATACCTAACAAATTCAACCAAATACCGTTAACCCACCCTATATCTATATATTATAAAACATGTATAAAAATACCTAACAAATTCAACCAAATAAATGTCATTTCTCATTTGTTTTATTTTTAGGATTTGATTATTTCTGAGGATATCGAATGGAAGAGTTCAGAAGGGGGCATGAGGAGACTGACAGAAGGGAGTGGTGGATAGGAGGATAGTTGCTTACAAATTAGGATGAGAGTGGTGAAAAAAAGATTATCTGGGTGGATGAGCATTTAAGAGAGTGAGAGTAGTATAGATAATGTCCAAAAAAGGTTGATAGATTCAATTATTTATTTGGCTGTTACCATGCCTCCTGCAGTATTTTAGACTTCACTTAAAACAGGCACTGACAAAGCAAATAGTGGTGGCCTGATGTATAAGCATTGTATATGCATTGGTTTTAATCTCCAGGTTAATTACCAGCTATTTCCATCATAGGCCCAGAAAGCACCTCAATTTGTCAAGTATGGGCATGATGTGCTCTGGCACTCACACCATGCACACTGTATTGCTACCTTATACCAAGTAATGCAATCAAAAGCTCAAGTACTTACATTTGAATGTACTCACACCATCACCAGGTATTGCCATCAATACATCAGGTTCTCGTACAATGACCATCCAATGCCCAGGTACTCAATTGATTATCAAGGCTATGCAAAACTAGTATAGTAGAGCCAGTGTCCACGATGCCCAGTTAGAAGGCAGTGCCAGATTCCATTATGCCCAGTTAGCAAAGAGGTTCCTGGCTATATTATGCCCATTTAGCATAGCAATGCAAGATTCTGTTCCACCCAATTATGATGTTAATGCTAGGTTCCATGATATCCACTTAGCACAAAAAGGGCAGATTCCAATACGCCAGATTATCATAAGCAATGTGATATTCGAATATGCCGAATTGGCACAGTGATGCCACATTCAATTATTTGTAGTTTTCAAAGTAGACCAAGATAGCATTGGACGACCCAAGTTTTGCTAAGAGATGCTGTTTTTTAGAGCAGCCCTTTCAGCAAGGAAAATTATCCTTAAAGACTGGAAAAGTGCCACTGCTGCATGCAGGTCTGCTTGGATTGAGGATGTATGTACAATGTCTTTGATGGATGGGGTGATATTGAGCAATCAGAAGCAGTTGATCTGTATGAGGGAATTTGGGGCTGGTTTTTGGAATTGATTTAATTACTGGACCTATGTTTTGTTGTACCTACCTGTGTATGTGTAACACTGTTTTGTTTTATTATAAAGGTCAGTAAAAATATGAATACAAAAAAAGGTAGCATTATGAACACAACCACAGTAAGCCCAGACTTCAGTATGCTTGACTAGCACTCCACTTAGATATTCTTTAAGGGGTTGTATGTGTGTGTTGCTGGGGCCAGCAGGGGAATGCAATGCAGTGCTCAGCACTGTATGCACGGTGGGGTGAAGTGTGTGCATTTCTATGCTGGGGCAGTGTGAAGTGCTGTGTTGGAATGCTGTGTGTGTGTGTGTGTGAGTGTGCGGTGTGGTGATGTGTATGCACAAAACATTGGTCAGTGTGGGCATACAGTGCAGTGGGTTGGTGTGTATGCACAGTGCTGCATTGGGTGTAAACTCAGTGCTGTGCAGTGTGGGTGTGCAATGGTGTGTATCTGCAGTGCTGCATGGGGTGCTTACGAGTGATGGGCAGTGCTGCATATGCAGTTCTGACATGTTCATTGCCAAAGCATACTTGAGCATATGCCGTGCCTGCTTCGTACTTTACAGTTAAAGGAGTTTCTTAATGTTGACCACATCTCAGAATGCATGTCATTAACTGGCCATTGATAGCAGTAGGTGAAAAATTGTGCATATTCCTGAAAATCTAAGAGTAATGCTTGACAAACGCCTAATACTTATACACAAGCCAACATTGTTTTTCACATGACTTCAATGAAGGACATGCATAGTGCTAATAAATCGAGTAGCTTACGACAAACCTGGTTAAGACATTTTTATTGCACCAGTTGCATGTTTACAACTCCAATTAAGTAATTAACTCTCAGAAGAACATTGGCAGGCACTTTGAGTGCAGCACTTTGATGGTAAGGCTTGATTAAAGCAATCTCAAAGATCTCCCATGAGGAGGCACTTTGGCTTGCGAGGGGCAGGAACAGGGTGGAAATGGCCACAAAGATTAGCATGGCCATTGGCAGTATAATTGGTGGTCAAATAACCACATAACACCTACAACCTTTGTGCCCCTGCTCATATGCAATTTCTCCCTAGCTGTACTCTAATACAATAGATTTGGTGTAAAGTTGGAATGAGGCCAAGGGTGGGTCATTGGAAAAATTCAATGGGTCAGATTCTCAAAACCATTTTGGCTCAAGTGAGATGTACTAGCACATCTCCTCACTTGAGCCAAAAAAAGGAGAAGCCATATTCAGAAAGGTCACCTCAATGAGCGCAACCTAGAGGCACTCATTCAGATACCCCCCCCCCTTTTGGTCATTTGTGCAAATAAGAGGGAGTTTCAGAGCATTTAAATGCCCTGAAATGAGGATCACCCCCTGCACCTTTAGAAAAAGGCTCAGGGGGAGGTGCAAGTCATGACAGGGTTATTTCTCACTCTGTCATAATTTTTTCATTTTAAGTGTGACAGCGCCTGGAACTCCTCAACAAAGGCACAGAGGATCTAAACAAACACTGATAAACAACCATCCCAACCAGACTGGTAGACATACAACCCACACCCCCACCCCCGCTTGACCGGCAGGAAAAGCATCCAACAATGAGTCATCTTAATCACACAGGTACACTGCAGCCTGCTCAATGCTCTATGACAAAAACACCAAACGGGAATGTACGACCTCGTGAAGGCAGCATTGACGCCCTCTTCCTCGCAGAAAAATCAGACGACTATGAAGTAATCGCTCATGAAGCCATACCCGGCAACTATAAACTAAAACAATCTAACAGAGGAGGCAGATAAGGTGGAGGAATTTCTGTGGCACACAAAAACCATATCAGCTCCACATATGTACCCTCAACAGACATAGGAAACACTCTTAGTCAACTTCAAACTCAGCAAACAATCCAACCTACTCTTCCTTCTTATCTAGAGACTGTCCACCTGCAATCCTAACTTCACCCAAAATTCACTAATGCCATAGCCAGCGTAGCCATAATTCATGACAACATCATCATTCTGGGAGATTTCCACGTTTGGTTTGAAAGAGAAAACAAAACCAATATTAACTCCATCAGCGCACTCCTGGAAATTCACCATCTCAAACAAATGGTGAACGGACCCACCCACAGAGTTGGACCCACCCTCAACACAATATTCTGCAGGGATGGACTCTCTACTACTGCCCCACTGGTACCAATCATCTGGACGGACCATCATATGATCCTATTCAGTGTTAGAGTCCCAACCCGTACAACACCCACAAACATAAAGCAACCAATTACAAACAAACAAAACTGGAAAGGCTTGATCTACAAACTCTACCCCAATTACTAGAAACCACCAAACCCGATTCCTTGCAAATACATGAAAAAAACACCAGGCACTGTTGAAAGGAACATTCACACCTGGATCACAGATGAATTATATCAATAGTCACCCATAAAAACATTGAACCCAACACCAAAATGGGTAGTGACCAGCTGGTTCACTGAGGAAATGTGAGAACCTTTAAACTAGAAAAGACATGAAAAAAACTGCAAGCAATTGGAAGAAATAATGACCAAATACAAATGTACCTATACGCCATTCTTCAATGCAGAGAAAGCACATTACGCCACAAGAATCCAATTGGCATCAAACCCCCAGATGATGATGTACAGAATTATCAAGGAAATATAAAACCCAACCTCATGCAGTTATAGCACTGTACCCTCACAAATGTTATGTGACAATATTGAGGACCATCTTAAAGCAACAATACACTCAATCCAGCAAGCCATAGATGCATCCAGTAGGACCACTAACAACATCCTCCCAGGAACCAAGATCCCCAATAACCAGCGCAACATTAACCCAATTCAAAACAACTAGGAAGGAAACTTTCAGCAACCTCCCGAAAGCAACCAATATGGCTGGATCCCCCAGCAACCCATGCCCACCAGATATCTACAAAGAGCTACTCACCCATAAAACTAATGACCCTATTTCTGAACCCTGCAATAATACCAAAATTATACACAATTGACTATATTAAACAACTCTTAAAAAATGAGGCTGAAAAAAACGATGACCTTCAGGATTACAGACCTATATAAAGCCTACACTATCCAGTGAAAATCTTGGAGAACCACTTGTGCAAAGAACTGCTGAACCATGTGGAATCGAAAGACTACTTGACCAATCCACGGTTGGTTTCAGACCAGGGAGAGGAACTGAATCAGCACTCCTTTCTACGTGGGACAAACTAAAGCTGAATGCAGACAACAACACCTAATCAGCCCTCATACTACTGGACATATCAGCTGGATTTGATACAATCAAACACACAACATTAATCAAAAGATCAAAAAGATGTAGGCATTCACAAAACAGCACTTTAATGGCTGAAATCTTTCCTCACCAACAGAACCGAAAGAATCTGCCAACCTCCGTTCACATCAAACACAAAAAACGTCACCATTGGCATACAACAAGGATCAAGCCTCTCTTCACGTCGCCTCAATATCTACATGGCCCCCTAATGAAGCTCATACAAACTCATGGACTGACATCCTACAACATTGCAGCCAACACCCAACTCATTCTCAAGATGACTACCAACAACGACCTTGACAATGCCCTCCTGATATGAACACATGGACCGCAAACAACAACCTTAAACTAAGCCCAACCAAAACGGAAATAATGATAACCCTACGAGACAACAACCTAACACAGACATCTCTCACCTGTCCCTGGAGTATGGCATACTCAACCTGAATCGTCAACAGTGACAAAGAACCTGGGAATACTCATGGAGAGTGTTCTCACCCTGAAACCACAGGTCAAAGCAATAGCAAAAAAATATTTCTACCATCTTATATTTCTACCATCTCTGACTAATAAGAAGATTCCTACCTTACACCGTCTTCCCACCCTGTACCTCGTTATCGTCTCATTGGTATTATCAAGAATATACTATGAAAATGGCCTCTACCTAGGAATGCCCGAACACCTCACTAAAAAAACTACAATGCAAGACTACTCCCAAGACTAAATCTAAGAGATCACCCCAGACCTTAGAATTCTACATTGGCTACCAGTCAAGAAACACATCAATTTCAAATCCCTCTGCATTGCAAATAGATCGCTACGCAGACAAGAAGCCAAATTCCACCAAGCAAAAATCACCCAATACCAAACCAAATGAACCTTAAGTTCTACCACCAACTTCCAAATAGAAACAAGACAGTAAGAGAAAAATATTCAGAGAAACTGCTTCCTCCATTCTCATAGCCAAACTATGGAACTTGATCCCATAGGAAATGGGGACGATGGAAGACCACATAATCTTCCGGAAATGACTTAAAACGTGATTAATCAATTCACACAGATAAAAACAGATCAAGAAAAATACAACAATGCCCATCATGGGCAGGCTATTTCAACCCCATACAATGTCCAAACCATGGGCAGGCTCCTTCGACCCCATACAATGCCCAAACCACATTCACAAAGGCATTGCAACTCTAGCTCTGAGGGACAGACCAGAAAGATCCCCTATAACAGAACACTCCTCAATTCTCAGACCAATGTTTCAAGAAACATTCACACAAGTTTGCATAATGGCACAAGAGGACCCAGGAAACCCAATAAGTTCTGGACAACACCCAGCCCCTCTTGGTAATTATCCACCCCAGTGACAGCTAATAGTCCCTTACACAATAATTTCTACCATACTAATCTATTTCCTATCTTGTAGTGTCGTCCCATCAATCCAATTCTAACCTCACGCCTACAAAAATAAATCAGGAGCATAGCTGCACAATATTCAGAGACCACCCAACATCCTATTAACCACTGCCTCTTCTCTACCACCCTACTTCACCACACACATACTACCAATGGCTAGCGAACCACCTTGCTAAAAACCCAAAAACGCACATCACTCAAACCATCTCACAAACCCCAATAGCCTCCAGCACCCAACAACGCAAACACTGAACCCCAACCCCAGGAAACAATAAGCATGCAGTGTACAGTACTAAGCACACCCAGGAAGTACACATGAATAGTCTACAGAGACTCCTGGCTCTAACAGCATTCACCCACCCCACTTTACCATACAGATCTAAGCGCATTGAGACCATGGAAATGGCAGTGGTGCAGAGTATAAATCAACTTAACATAACATACCATTTCCATCCCCCAAAAAGGAATGTAAATCATTTTTTTTCTCCAAGCATTTCACAGAGATGGGCCCTTTAATGGCCCGACTTGGTGAAATGCATGTGCTGTAATCACATGGTTGCTGGGAGCCTATCTACATTAGTGTCGGGAGCACGCACCGACACAAATGTATGCAAGGGTACGCAACAGAAATGCTCATGTCACTTTGTGAATAAGGTGATCTCAGCTATTCTGAAAGCAGCAAAAATTAAATGAGTGCATTTGCCGCGCTCGTTTCATTTGCACTGCTTTTTGACAATCTGGCCCAATGTCTGACTTTACAATCCCATGAGCAAATAATGATTCAATATTTCTCCTAGTTGGAGAAGGAAACCTCAATAGCTGCATTACCTGCTATACCCTGTTTATTATAAGGTGACATTTTTCATACTAATATTTTATTACACATGCTTTAATACATTACACAGTTACATACATTTCATTTGTATATTAATACTTGTTTTACTCTGAACTGTGCAAGGTGAATGTTACATTGTGGACTCAACACTCAAATCTTTTCACTGACTTTGAAAAGATGTTCTACAGATTATTATTGATGTCTGGGATTTGCTCTGCAGCCTCTTGCATAAAGTGGGAGGCGTTATGACAGCTGTGCATCCACTCACCCCCTACCCTACAGATACAATGACCTTACTGAGCAGCTAATTGTAATGTAATCAGTGTCTGTATAAGAAAGGCACATTTCTAAAAAGATGCCATGTGCGCAATTGGAAAAATAAAGAGCCCTTCTTTCCCCTTGCTCCAGATTGTGGGGGGGGGGATACATCATATTGTATCCCATCTGCCTAAAATTGTGGGGCAGATTTATCCCTCCTATCCCCTCCCCATTTCCTATGCCCATGACCATATTTCCCGCTCCGTGCCCCGCTATGTCGGTCGAAACTGGTCAGATTGGAGAAAATGCACCGCAAGCTCATCTCTGCATGCTTTAAGTTATTCTGCCCATTTTCATAAGCCATCACATCGATGATATGTACAGAATGTCCTTCTGATAAGGATGTGCAGACGGTTAACCACTGCAGAATCTCAGGAAATCTTGTTGTTTCAGGGAAGCGTGTTCCTATGATGTGACCTTGTAAATGGAAAGTTCTGCACCCAAACTACTTGAAATGATCCTATTTAGTGGCTAATCACGTTACCTATAATTTGTAAATACCATCCCCCAGTGTGTTTTATTTTGCGGGTCAGTCATAGGGAGAAGAGCCTCAGCAATTACATAAAACTACTGATTATGGTTGGCTTGCTGTGGTAGAAATTCGATTTCTGCATGTGCACACTCATTAGCAAGCATTGGCATTGTCAACAGTTTGAGCTTTTGTATAGACATGACAGACGTAGTGTCATTAACTCCCCATTGCTGTTAGCAGGTGCTAAATGGTTAGAGTACCTCGGCATCTAAGAGTAGTGCCTGAGAAAAGCTTAATATTTGTACACATGAGGAGGTTTTTTGGGTGGGGATGGGTGGGGAGGGGGATCCATAGGGATTAGCACGCCCATGGGCAGTCAATGGGTGGGTGCATATCAAATAACACCTACAAGCTGTGTGCCCTCCTCACATGCCATTCCTCCCTATCTGTACTATAATGCAGTAGTTTCGGCTCATAGTTGGCACAAACGACAGCTTATAGCACAAACAAAACAATATAGATATTGACAGCCGATCTGGAAGACTCAGTTATAAAAAATGTAATTTTCCCAGCAATTGCGCTTTCGATACACATTACATACCATCCTCCTTTCTTCACCCGGGATATAAAATGTGGCAAGAAATAAAAAGCAAAGAGAAGTTTAACCCCTTCCTGTAGTGTATGGTGTACAAATATGTACCTCTTGCTTTGTCTCTTTAGAAACTATCTTGCCAAGTGTCCCTGATTAGAGCCACTACAGATTTTGGATAGGCACATACACTACTGCACTGTTGCGGTCCCGGTATGTTGCCTTATGAAGAACATGCCCTGCGCTGTGCTATTGTGAGTCTGAGGGTTGTCGTGGCCTGTACCTTCCATGTTGTTGTTGCAGCTCATGTGGGATGAAGTGGTTTGTGCTGGGATGTTTTGTCATTATCATAAAGTGTTAGGGATTGCTCTCCACTTCTATGCTCAAGTAAAATAGTATAAGGTGTCTTTACTGCTGCAGATTGGTTGAATGTCAGAGTCTGTTAGTGAAATGCCTTCATCTCCCTGATGGTCACAATGTTGCTGGTTGCTTGGCCTAGGACAGATCTAGAAGATCTCTGGTTCGTCATAAGGATGCAGAGTCGCTGACCAGTAGCAATACAATGGCTTTGGACTATGACTGCAGGTAATGTAGAACCATAAATACGCCACCACAACACTCCCAGACACTCTTCAATACCTGTGTGTGGGTTCTGAACGTATTGCTGTTTTTCTTCTCCAAATTTGCGGCATTGGCCACAGACAGTACGGATCCCAGGTCTCCCAGGTCCTTGTGCAAGATTCTTTGGTGTGCCCCCCACCCCACTGTTTCAGCGTAAATGTAGTATGCCCAGAATAAACAGCCATGCCACAATAAAAAACATCTGGACTAATGGCATTACAATGGCAGTCTAGCCACTGAATAACATATACTCTGCTTTTTTTTAATCATAGATGCCAAGAAGAAAAGTCATGCAACAATAAAAACAGCTAGACTGGCGGCCCCAGAATGGCAGTCTAGCCATGTAATTACACATAGCATGGTTGGTTTATCATGGAATCCAGAAAAAAAGTCATGCCACAGTAAGATAGGGCTAGACTGGTTGCCCCAAAATGCCAGTCTAGCCAAGTAATAATACATACCATACTTGGTTTATCATAGATGCCCAGAATAAAATGGCATGACACAGAAACAAAGGGCTAGAGTGGTAGCCCCAAAATGCCAGTTTAGCCAAGTAATAATACATAACCATACTTGGTTTATCATAGATGTCCAGAAAGAAACGTTATGCCACAGTAAGAAAGGTTTAAACAGGCTGCCCCAAAAGGCTAGTGTATCTAGGTAATAACACATACCATGCTTGCTTTATCATGGATGAATGCCCATTGAAGAAAAAATGAATGAGAGTGCCTTTATAGCATACCACTCCTCACCGTCCACCCATTAAAATAAGCTCCTCCACTGCAGGACCAGCACAAAAACATTCACACACCCAGTAAGACAACATTCACTCACTACATATACATCATAAGCACACAGCATGAATACATACATAAGCAATGAGGATGGTGTATTTACTACAAAATGTGTGCCTATCTTAACTATAAAAAAAATTTCACCAATGTTATTGTTTTGCAATTAGCACTAAATGTACCAATCAACTTGCTGCAGCAGCCTGCATGATGGCTATCTATCACCTAATAACCAACAATAGTTTCCCTATCTTGAACCTCAAGGCTGAACTGCGCTAAGTGCTAAAAAAATTAATTCGAATTACAAAGTAATTAAATAAACGGTTAGTTGATCGGGGGGAGTTGGAGCTCTGATTCTCTTAGACCTATCTGCAGCTTTTGATATGGTCGACCACTCCCTCCTGCTCAGCCATCTATCCCCCGCTGGAATCTCCGGCCCTGTCCTGTCCTGGTTCACCTCCTTCCAGTCTGATAGGGGCCAGGTCCTGTTGCTCTCCCCTTTCTACTCCTCATCTTGCATCCTTTCCTGTGGGGTTCCTCAGGGCTCAGCCATGTCCCCCACCGTATTCAATGAGTACATCCAGCTCCTTGTGCTGCTCCTCCATTCCTTTGGCTTCTGCTGCTACTCCTATGCTGATGATTCGCAAATTGTTTTCCTGCTTAATTCATCGTCGCTGGACACTGTGTCTCAGCTTAGTGGTTATTTGGTGGCGATTGGAAGTTGGATGAGCAGCAACTGGCTTAAATTGAATGGGGACAAGACTGAGGTACTGGTGGTTGGATGCCCTGCCTCTGGTTCTTTTTCTGACTCTACTCCCTCCTCTCTCTTTACCTACTCTTTCTGGCCCTCAGAACTTGGACCTCTTCCTACTCATGTATCATTGCTAAAAAACCTTGGCTTTAAAATTCCTGCCTCATTGACCACCGCAGCGCAAGTCAGCGCCATCTGCCAGGCTGGTCATTGCCAGCTTCAGGTCCTTCGAAAAGTCCTCTGCTTTCTTCCTTCCCATCTTTGTGCTCCAGTGGTCTCTGCCCTTGTTCTTAGTCATATCGACTACTGCAACTCTCTGTTTCTTGCACAACCCCTATACCTTATCCATCGTCTCCAACTTCTTCAGAACCTGGCAGCCCATGTATTGTATTGTCTTTGGATATTTATATAGCGCTGTTTGCACATTTTTATGGCCTCAATTCGCTTTGTGGTTGGAACGTCCTAAGTGACTGTAGTCAATGTGCTGGAGTTTCTAAGAGTTTTAGATTAGGACATGCATGTGTGAATTTTCACCAGTCTAGGACTTAGGTGGCTGGCTAGGGTCGACTAAGCAGCCCAAGAAAGGTCAGGCACATGGGTGGGTGCTGTTGGTGGTTTGCGATAGAGTGCTATTGTTGAAAGAGTTGATGTGTGGCCAGCTATACCGAATTTCTTTTCGTTGGCATTCGCTGTATGCTAGTGGCAGTGGTGTTGAGGTACATCAGGTGTTTCAGTGTGGACGGATATATGTTCTGCTAGAACGGATGAGCATAGCCATAGCTGCATTCTATGGTGCATAGATGCTTGGCCGTGCCTGCGGCCTGTGTCCACAGACATGGTGTTCGGCTGCAGCAATCTTTTTCCAGGCATGGTGTCTGTCTGGACTATGGCACTTTGTCGGCAGTCCGGCTAGTTTCGCGCAAAAGGCTAGGTTTCACAGAGCAGTTTACAGAGGGATAATATCCTTATAGTTATGGGATCCCAGATGGATGGCTGTAGGTCTATGCTCCACTGGGTGGCAGGCAGTAATCAGTCCATGCCTAGGTTTGCGATTTCTAGCAGTTGGAGAAACCTAGGCTTCACAGCATGGCGAGCATGGGAACTTTGCAGTTTAAACTAGAGATTGCTAGATAGCGGGTGAGACCTATGTTTCATAGGATGGTAGATAAAACTCAATCATATTCGAGACTCCTAAATAACAATGCCATTAAACTACAGATTCCTAGGCAGCTGGAGAGGCCTATGTTCCAGAACTGGCAGATACGAACACACCAGCACCTGAGACTCCGAGACCTCAGGAGAGAGGCCTATGTTTAACACATTGGCAGGTCTAATAGGCGGTTATGTGGGGGGTACACCTATGTTTGGGAGTCCTGTATAGTGGGAGAGAGGCATACATTTCACAATGCAATTTGGGTGTGTGAGAACAGACCTAGATTTGAGAGTCGTGAACAGTGGGAGAGAGGCCTACGTTTCAAATACAGTAGATTTCATAGTATAATAGGCAGATATGGGGAGATACACTTAGATTTGAAAACCCTGTATTGTGGGGGAGAGGCCTAGGTTTGACAATACAGTAGGTTTCACAATATAATGGGCAGATGTGGCCTAGCTTTCACAGTACAGTAGGTTACACAATATAATAGACAGATATGGCTGGGCTACACCTACATTTCAGAACCATGTATAGTGCGAGAGAGGTCTAGGTTTCACAGTACAATTTGGATACGGGTGAACACACCTAGATTTGAGAGTCCTGTATAGGCGGAGAGTGCCTATGTTTCACAATACAGTAGGTTTCACAATATAATAGGCAGACATGGCCTAGGTTTCACAATACAGTTGGTTTTACAATATAATAGGCAGATGTGGCCAAGGTTTCACAATACATCTGGTTGCACGATATAATAGGCAGATACGGGGGGGGTACATCTGGATTTGGGAACCCTGTATAGTGGGAGAGGGTCCTAGGCTTCACAATATGAGAGTTTTAAAAAAAAATGATGTGTGTTGACGATGGATTCCCTAGTGAGTGTGATGGATGTGATTGGTTGATGTAATTCTTTACTGGTGATGCTGCGGTGAGGTGGGTTGAAATGTTGGGTGGTTATTAATATCAGTGAAAAGTGGGAGGGAAGCCTATGTTTTACAAAATGGAAGTTCTAAGCACAACCTAGATTGGAGACTCATAGATAGTGGGAGAGAGGCCTATGTTTCACAAAGTGGAAGTTATAGGTACAAGTGTGGGTGTGTGGCAATAGCTCCTACCTTAACCGTTGGTGCTGGTGGACGGCAATCTGTTCCTCGTTTGATGCTTCTGGGTGTTGCAGCTGGTTGCTACTTCTCGATCGTGGGTGGAATTATGCTATTTCAACCATCTCATTCAATGCGGATTGCAGTAGGGGGGTGTTTGCTGCTGTTAGAGGGGGCAGTAGGAATTTTGGACTGCTTCCTGGGATTCAAGTGGTTGGCACTGTTGGTCCTTTCCCTTTGATATCAGTGAGGAGAAGCAGCTATGTGATGGAGCAAGTGGATCTGTAAGTTATGTGTGTCAGTGAGCGATTGGAGGTAGTTGGTAGATTTGTTTGTGTGAGTGGCTGATTGACACAGGAGTGCCTTACGGTTCACGTATTCACCCTACACTTCATTCCCTACATTGGCTTAACGTATTTAATTTAAATTCTTGTTTATGGTACATCAGGCCTTTTATGGTCTGGGTGCAGAATTCCTACAGGCTAAATTTCCTCCGTACCTACAAGCGCAATCAGTCCGTTAGCAGGAGGCCTGCTTGGATTCAGTCCCTTGCTTTCAACTGGCTACTAGTGGTGGCTACTCCTTTGCGGTAGCTGCAGCCAAACTATGGAATGCCCTCCCCCTCGTCCTTAGGACTACCAAAGACTACCTCCAGTTCTGTCGTCTGCTCACAAACCTCTCTAATTGAATGCCATGATGCCTTCAGTGTATGCACACTATATAAATGCTTCTAACATAACATCATTTCGTTATAAGGCACTCCATAATATAACATGTGCTGCAGGAATAAAAACAATAAAATACTCAACAACACCAGGAGTAACTGAACCTTTTAAACACAATAACTACATAGCACATAAACAAAATAATGAATTTCACTTCATGCTAGGCATCACAGCAATCCTGCCTGTATTCCATGTGCAGCAATCACTCTAGATTAATGCATAGTCTAATCCTTTTTACACCCTGAATGGACCCTACATTTTCTTGCACCTTTAAATACCCCATAGGTCGTCAAACCCGACCTGATCTCCATTTCCTACTCCTGTGAGTCTAACATTAAATTTTTTGTCATACACATCTTTTGTGGCATCATATTTTCGCTGTGCTCTTTCTCTTAATTCCTTATCGTTCCATTGAATAAATCTCATCCTCCCCAACCATGGAGCTCATTAATGAGTAGCATCCTTCATTCTTCTTCGTACTTCAAAGAGGATTAACCATGTTGTAGCATGAGGTGCCAATCTGTATGATAACACAAGCTTTTCTATGTCATCTTCCCATTCGCTCCCCTAATCAATGGATATACACATTCCTTGCATTAAGGTTCGATTGAACATCTCAACTAGCCCATTAGTTGAGGGATGGAACACTGAAGTCATGTGATGCTCAACACTCATATTGGCCAAAAAACCTTCATTAATCTAGAGGTGAACTGGACCCCACTATCAGTTAATATTTTCCTTAAAATTCCATCTCTCTGGAAAGTGCCATTCATGAATTTAACTACTGCCCTGTAGTTTGCCTCAAGGGCAGACCTTACTTCTACCTATTTGGCATATAGGTCCATCAAGACTATCACATACTTTATTTGCCCCTCCTTGGATGCAAATGGACCCAATATATCCCATGCTATGTATTCCCATGGACAACTTGGCAGTTCTATGGGTATAAAAGGTTGAACATGAGTTTGAAGCACTTTGCCTGATGAAGCACATATGGCACAATTCTTTATCATTTCTTCTACCTCAGAGTCCAGGCCTGGCCACCAATAATCGTTTTAGAGATGCCCATGTGACTTTTGTGAGCTTACTCTAATAGTTTATTCCTTACTTCAATGGGAGGGATAATCTTACCAGCTCTCATCATATGGGAACTTTCTATTCCCAATTCATTGCTTACCTTGTGAAACGCTCCTAATTCCATGTAGGGTACCCATCCTGACCAATTGTTAATAATAAATTCGCAAACTTTACCAAGTTCATGATCATTTCTCTGGGAGTTATCCCATTCTTCCTGTGAGATGGATTCCCTGCAGACTCAGAAAACATCCTGCAGGGGTTCTTCCATGTCTTCATCAAATGTGTCAATTGAATTTCTGGAGAGATAATCTGCTATGACATTATCTTTTCCTGGAGCATGCCTAATTTGAAAATCATGACCTTGTAGAGATATTACCCAATTGTTTATGCGCCTGGAAACTCCATCCAGACCTTTTGACGTGAAGACTGCCACTAAGTGCTTATGGTGAAAGATATTGGAGAATGTTCTGCCCCATCAATTCTGAACTTCATAACTGCCCATGTTACTGACAAAGACTTTTTTTCAATGACTGAAAACCTAAATTCAGCATCCTTTAGTGATCTAGAAGCGAAGGCAACTAACTTGTCACCCTGTTTATCTAATTGCATGAGAACTGCATCCAATCCTGTACCATTTGCATTAGTCATTATGACAGTATATTCGGATATATCACAAGGTGAAAGAATTGGAGCATTGGCAATGGCATTCTTAATATTACAAAATAATTCAGAGTCACTTTCCTTGGTCCAATCAAATATTTCCTTTTTTTGCAAAGATTTGTTATGTTTATGCATTTGTCACACAAGTTAAAATTATACAAATTAATGTAAATGAGGTGTGACATAAATGAAAAGCATGAAAGCCTAATGGAACGCTTTTACACCTTTCATTTATGATACACCCGGGACCAAAATGTTCTCCATTTTGTTTAAAAGATTCCTGAACCAATTCATGTGCAGAAGAAACCATTAACTAGTCATCTGTCCAGATAAAATAACATTCTAAGACAGATAGTGGGTGACTGCTACAGTGATCAACATTCACAAGTTAAACCTAGATTTCAAATGTGTAAATGTACAGAAGAAACAAACTTTTAAAAAGTGCATTGAGAAATACCCATTCAAAATGCATTTTCTTCTAAAACATTTTAGTTGATCATTCCATTGAAAATATAAGTATGTTTGTGTTTGATTAGATGAATAAAAGATATAAAAAGTATATCCTGAAATGCATAGTGATACCAGTATTTACACACATTGAACTCCACTATCCTTGAAGTGGGAAAAAATCAAATTATATGGTAATACTCATCACACTCTGGAGAATCAAATAACTTTATTTGATTCAAATCTGTAAAATTTCATAAAGAGTTATATCAAAATTGAATAATTCTGTCCAGAACTGTTTGTTTGCAGCTGAGACATTTCTCTTATGGCTCACCAAGCTGAATTGGCAAATGGAAGCAACAGGAAAGGCCTTATTTGTGTGTGACATAGTGAAAGAAAACAAAAATAGACGTGGTTTAATCAAAATTGATGCCGAGTTGTGTTTGGCCTAGTATAAAATAGCCTACCTACCCATCCACACAGTTTGACTGAGAAACATCCATGAAAATTACAAGAGGGGTATGTCACTGGCACCAGAAGGATGTATTAACTGAGCTGAAAGAGGACAAGAGCTGGGGGACATGTAAGTCATTTTAATGTATTTTACTATTTGATTCCAATACAATGGTTTTGTGATAGAATTTGAATTAGATAACATGCTAGACTGTTTCCCTAACTCCTCTAAATTGTTTATTTTCAATCTAATACAGAAAGAATGGGTAAGAAACGTTGTGCTGTAGGATTTTAAAAATATATTTATTCATCATCAGACCCAGTGGTATGTGACATCACTAGAAATTAGCATATCAAGGTGAAATATGCACATTTCATTAAATTGGCTTTGCATAACCACCCACATTACACATGTTTTCTTCTAATAGTGTTTTTGAAAATGTTAAAAGGTGAGCATGTTTTAATCTCCAAGAACTAATACAAATGTTTTCCCCGGAACATGCAGTACTGAAATGAGACATTTGAACTTTAGTTTGTTATTTGTCTGCAAGTTTGTCCGCAAGTTAGACTGATGTTGGTTTCAACACATCTTGGACGTCTGTCCTAGATAGTATATTCCAGAAGCGTACAGTATGCTGTAGATATTATGTGTATCGCAAGTTGCAAAATCTGGTATTGATATTGTATATTTTTATAGAAAATTAGTATTGAGACAACAATAGACAGGCTATAGCATTAGCAAGTTTTAATTGTAGTCTGAATTAAATGATGGTGTTCTGAGGTGTCTAAGCCAGCATTATGAGTTAGGTGGCCATCTGTTTCTTGACCCATTCATTGTTTTTAATAAAAACAAAACATATTCAGATTTAAACAGCCTATCTCTTAACCCAGATTGCAGGATGGGATGGTTGTACAGGCGGTGGCAATACATTGGTGCTCTTCCTTCTTAAGGAATGAATGATTTAAAATAAGTTAAATATTAACAGAGAGCCATGCAAAACCCTTAACCCAACTTAAGAGAGACAGATAGGCATACGTGAAGAATGTCAGGCAGTGGGATATAGACCCCTCCACACCAGACTCTGGACTTCTTCGAGAAGCCCAAGAAACTGAAGCTCTCAGGTTCCAATTTACGTTGTGGCAACTGTCAATTTTCTCCTCCTGTAATACATTTTAAATTATTTTAATTTCTAGCGTAAATACAAACATTGGGTCCTTTAGACCTAACGTGACATCACAGGTTCTCACTTCACTTGCATCATTTGAGACTTTCCCTACCGATACAGGTGGAGGACGCTAAAACAGAAATGGCTGAACAAAAATACCTAGTATACCCAGAGGAACTCGTAGAAGGGATCCTAGCTATCCTATCCATTTTAGGAACTGACAATATTCCGGCCATTGGCACCAATGTGGATGAGTGGAATGAGCTGGAGTTCCTAAAAAAACAGAGGATAAGAACTGAGTTGCATGGAGCCATGATGACCGAGTACCTTCGTGCACATGCAGCTCCAGTGGGTCTAATTGTTAGAATGGAACCCCGTTTTTTCCTTGAACACATCAAATTTAGAAAAGATTGGAGCTGCATCTCCAATAAGTGTACCAGAGATTGGCTGATCCTCATTATTAGCACAGCAACAACAGTGTCGGAAAAAATCATGAAAGAAATAGAGGAAAAACAAGATTAGCTTAAAACCACCAATACCCTGGCAAATTTTAAGAAAAGCCTGGAAGAACTCGATACAACAATGAAAGAATTGAAGGAATTTAATTTCAACAAGAAAATCTTAAAACTCAAAAAGGAACTCTCCACTTTCAGCCAGTTAAAGATACATCCCATTACCACTGAAGCATACTACGAGGATCCAAGCAAAAATGGGACAATACCCAATGGCCAACAGCAACACAACAGATACAATAGAAACAGTACACTGGGTTATCGTCCTAAACCACACAACTGGATGTTCTCTAGTGGAAGCTCAGGAAGCTCAAGTGGAAGTCGAAGTGGACCAAGCACATAAAGCATGATGAACCCAGGCAATAATCAGACCAACAGAAATGTAGGCTTTGCACTACCAAACAACACCGGTAGAAATACAAACCAAACCCCCCCTTTTTTCAACAGAGGGCAGGGGAAAGCAAAAAAAAAAGGTCGAGGACAATGGCAACAACAGTGGCAGAACCAATCACCACGGGTTACCAGGAGCAGAGGCCGTGGATGGAGTATGCAGCTGATATAATGAACAAAGTCAATAGGGGTACACCAGACCAAGGGAATGATGACACATATGTAACACAAGGTACGTGGACTTATATGAGCCAAATATCCCTGGTGATGGGCTTCTCAAGTCACAGACTGAATCAAGACCAATACAAACTGTTAGAAAAAGGTCTATCCTTCATGCTCACAGCTACCCATCATCCTTTCAAACCCAGATCGAGCTGGCTGAATTAATTAGGAAGATACGACTCAAACAGTTCTTTGGAAATATAACAAGTGATGAGAAATGCGCAACCAACTTGAGGGGCAAACCTACCTATTACCCACCACCCAATGGAATTACACCTGAGTCAGTGACTTTTGTAAAAGCTATAATTAAGAAATTGGAGGAAATGGAACAAGAACAAAGTCCTAGCTATAACAACTTCATGGCCAGAGAAAGAACGGCTTTGAAATCCTTTGCAGAAAATGATGACATCATCATAAAACCAGCGGACAATTGTGGAGCAACTGTGATCATGGAAACGGTGGACTACAAGAAGATGGTTATGGAGCACCTTGGAGACCACACCAGCTACAAGCAACTTGGGAGTGACCCCACAGAAGGAATTTGCCTATTGATCCTGCCCATTCTGGAGGAAGCTAGTGCTGAAGGACACATCAGCCCCAAAGAATATGATTTTCTCAATCCAAAATCAATCAAGAAAACCTACGTTCTACACCTTACCAAATATACATAAAGGCAAAACACTGCCACCCGGGAGACCAATTGTATCAGGGATAGGATCCATGCTGGAACCCCTATCACAATTTGTGGTCTATGTTTTGAAACCTGAAGTATGTAAAATTAAATTCTATCTAAAGGACACTATGGCCGTTCTACATTTGATCAAGAGCCAACTATTCAATCAGGACTCACAGTTCTCGGTCAAATTGGACATAGAGTCGCTCTATACAAAAATACAGAAAAGGGCAATGCTGCAAATGGTCGAAAAGCTGCTAAGAAACAAAACTCCACCTATGGAAACACCAGTGAATTTGGTGATGCAACTGGCAGAAATTGCTCTCACCAAGAAGTTTTTCCTATATGAAGATACATTCTTCGAACAAACTTCAGGCACTGCAATGGGTGCTAACTCTGCCCCAAGCCTAGCAAATCTTTATGTGGCAGAATTCAATGATAAGACCATTTATGGTGCACCTCATCCATGGACAACAAAAATTGAAATGTGGTGTAGATACATAGATGATGTCTTGATGGTGTTCAATGGTAATGAAGACGACCGCGTGAATTGTATGTCATGGATGAATGCTCAAAACAGATTTCTAACGGTCTCCGAAACACATAGCAAGGAATCAATACACTTCTTAGATGTACAATTAGTGATAAGGAATGGGATAATCACGAGCAAAGTGTTTAATAAACCAATAGACCAGACCGCCCTGTTACTATTCAACAGCTACCATCCCTCTAGCCTGAGACACAGCCTACCTTTTGGACAGTTCCTCCGCTACTGCTGGAACTGCACAAGCACTACTGATTATGTTAACCAATCCAGACATTTAGCATAGAAATTCAAAATTCGTGGATATCCAAAACGTACCTTCAGACAAGCCAGGAAAAGGGCCAATAACATCCACTGTTATATGACCCTAGAACAACAGGAAAGAAGATCCGAACCAGATAAAATCACAGCAGTACTGAGTTTCTCACCCATGGCGAATACATTAAAAAAGGAAATCTTGAAACTTTGGCCTATCCTAAATGTCGGCAACACAACACTGGACTAACCAAGATTTGCTATGAAAAGGAGAAGAAACCTACGAGATACACCTATCGAAACCTACAAAGAACCAAATGAACATCCCCAAACCACTCTGTGGAACAAACTTCCTCCAATGGGACCCACACTGTGTGGCCAATGCAGTGCCTGTCCCAACACAACCAGGACAACAACTATTGAAATTGGCTGGCATTACCCATGGACACAAAATATACTAACCAACTGCAATAGCAGCAATGTTATATATCTCATCACATATCCATGTGGTTTATGATACGTGGGCATGACTACACGTCCCATCAAAACCCGACTGGCTGAACATAGATCATGCATCCGCACAAAGAAACTGACTGCCCCGATGGTAGAACATTTTCAGTCCAAGAAACACGGCCCCACTGAATTCTCGTTGACCATCATCGAAAAAATTAACATTCCATTGAGATATTGTATAGACGTGAACAACTTTGGATCTTCCGCCTACGATCAGATGGCCTCAGTCTGAATGAACAGACCAATTGGTAGACATTGGCTACACTTTGACATCTATACCCCCTTACATTGCATTTTATGTTTGGGGAAATGCATATATCACAGGGATAGTGTATTTCCTTTGTTGATTCAATTTGGCTAAATAAGAGACCAGTAAAAGATTATCTCGAGCATCCTACGATGCGGGTAACATACACTTCATATGTTATTCATGAGAGACATATTTTTCAACAAATACATCTTTCTATAAACTATCTAATGTCTCCCAAGATGTTGATGTGATTCTAGAAACCAGGGCGAGCTATAGCCCACATACAATACACCATAGCTATCTCACCCGTTGCCATGCATAACTTTCGCCTGACCACGAAGCTATACTAATAAGTCAGTTTTGCCCTTTAGAATATGATGGGCACTAGCAAATCAGACTCCTACTCAAGATGGCGCCTACTCGACAGCTATAGCACTATGAAAGTCCTTCATCTATTTCAGATGCGGTATCCGCATTACACACGTGCGCATGCGCGCGCGTGATGTACACAGAACCAAACACTCTAACACTCTAAGGAACATATGCCACTATGGCTCACGGACTTAGAGAATGTCTTAGTTATCAATACTGCATACTATCCTGTACTCTGTATACTAATCCATCACATGAATACTATGCCTACTAAACCGCTATGCAAACCTATCCCTGTATAGATATGACTATACCCTGTATAGACATGACCTCGCCAGACCCAGAGATGTATGTCTATGTATAAACAACTGTAACCTGTATAGACATGACTGCTCTAGACCCAGAAATGTATCATCTATGTATGAACAATTGTATCTGCAAGCAAACTTCCTTGTAACAGCGCCACGATGCCCCGGGCCGTGGGTGCATTATAAATCCAAATAAATCCAAACCCAAACAAACTCAAAAATAGAGATTGGGATAGCAACCGGTACCCCTTCAAAACCAGCAGACGCGAAGAAACATCTCTCTGCTAGTTCATGACCAGAATGAGCAGGTACAATGCCTCAGTCCCTTCTATGTGATTTTGTGGCAAAACTTTCTGACCCATATTTTTGTATATTGTAGCGTGCACCTTGCCCATCTGGGGCAGGTGCACAAGATAGTTTAACACTACAGCAATGAAATATAAATCATGCAGACATGACTCATACGTGTAATATTGAGCCCTCCACTACCACAACCTGATAAATACTTAATCACCCGCAGGTTGCAGCGCTATGCAGTGAAACAAATTTGCATCTGAATAAATTAAGAGTCACTTTTATGTCCACTCCCGCCCCATTTTTGTCTCATCTGAGGTGGGGTGATTGTGTGTGCAGAGATATAATCTCCTTTGCCTGACAGCATGGCAATATATGCTGTGGCCCTGAAAAAAGTGAGCAATAAGTTTTGAAACCACTGAAACCGGTAGGCCAGCAGTGACCCTAAACTAGAAGATTGGGCCACTATTCGGAAGAAATGTTCCTTCTTCTGCTTTTTTAGCACCACCGCTTTCGGCCTATCAGGGTGGAAAGTGATTCCCATCAACAACACACACTACACCCCAAACAAATGTGGGTGCTAGGTATACTGTTGTAAACACCGGAAAAAAACGGTAGTCGTTTTTATGAATCACGACAAAGCAATCTATTTTCAGCTCTGAATATATTTTAGAAGTGTGAAAACGCATAGCAATAAAAACGATTAAAATTGAATAATTTCATTTGCAAAGCCAATTACACACGGTTTTAGTAATACATTCTTGTTAAGAAAGTCATGTTTGGTGATTAGAATATAGATTAGGGCAAGATGATTCTCTTCTCTTTACCCTAACCCTAGATAAGCGGACCACCAGCGCTGGCTAGGGATAGAACCATCACTAGGGTTTAGTTAGAATGTTGGAGGGCAAGGTAAACCTAGGCTACACATCTGGTAGAAATGCTTAAAATAACTAATGAATCATAAACCTGGGATACTCAGTGTGATATACATTTTTTAATAACAACACTTAGTTATTCCAATATTCCTCTCTTGATCTGATTTCTGATCTCTCTCATCACATCTAACACACCGCTGCTGAGTCCACAAAGGCCTCGACCTAGACAAAATCATTTGCTGTTTGTATTCTAGATAGTACAAACCAGAGTTTCTCATCAAAATTCCCCAAATATTTTTATTTGCCCATTGCCTGTTTAGAAATATCCATATATATGGTTAGCATACTACCGTATGCAATATTGATGGGTGGGTCTTTGTTGCTTGGAGGATCATGCACATATGTTGATGTCTTAGTATGCAAATTACATTGGGCCTCATTATAAGCTTGCTGGTCCGGGAACTATAGTACTGGTAAGCATGCCGGTACCGTAGTTCCCGGGCCGGTAAACTAAGAGTTGTGTGCTCGTGGGTGCCTTTCTGCCCACCAGTTCGGACCTGGCAGGCAGAAAGGTACCCGCAAGCACAGCATTTATAAACGGTGCCGGTGCATCCGACCTCCCCATTCCAATTCAGCCCTATGGGGCCGATTGGGAATGGGGAGCATCTTTTTTCTGGCGCCCGCAAATGGGCAATTACCGGATCCGTCAGGGCTGTATTGACCCGGTAATTACCCATTTGCGGGTGCCGGAAAAAATTGCAAGTTTGGCGGCAGCCTACCGGTTTTACAGGCAAGACTAATGTCAAACTTGTAATGAGGCCCATTGAATCTTCAACCCCTACTTCGTGCATTGCCCCTGTACCTAATCCTAAAGGAGCATTGTTTTTCTAAATATGGTTGTAATGAGAGTTTTAATATCCCCAGTGTCTGTGAATGAATGAAGTCCATGATTTTGGACATCATAAATAAGAATGCTTTGGAACTCATAACATGTTTGGCAGTTTCTCCAGAAAAAGTACTGCTCCTAGTATTTTCCAGATTACTAGAGGTGGGATGAAAGCATAATCCCCATTAATAGAATCACATTGGATTTACTTGGGATTAAGGAATTTACCAAGGGCGACAATTCTATCTACAGTAAATGTTAACATCATTTGGCGGTAACTTAACAGACAAAACACCAACCATGTCTTAGAGGTTTTTCCTCTGCATCACCCCCAAACTCTGAATATGTTGGGATAGTAGAGGTGGTGTGATTCAATTGCTGCCCCTGTTTTACTGCACTGCCAACCCCAAAATAAGGTTCATTGGGCCTCATTACAAGTGTGGCGGAACGGGTTAACGGGACCCGCTAAAGGAGGTAGACCCGTTAACCCCGTTCCGCCTCATTACAAGCTCCCCTCGCGGGACCCGGTAAGTAACGCCTGGTCAAACCAGGCGTGCTTACCGGGTCCCGTGAGGGGAAGAGGGAGCAAACAACGGGCCGCTCGTAATCGGCTCATTGTTTGCTCAATCCCACATTCCCATTCAGCCCTATGGGGGCTGGAATGGGAATGGGGAAGGTCCGGGTTCCTGGAGGGAGGAATTACCAGGCCCTCCGAACTCAGAATGGCCCGGTAATTCCCCATTCTGGGAACCCGGACCCGATTTTGGTGGCAGCCATGCCGCAATAGCGGCATGGCTACCGGCAAAATCGTAATGAGGCCCATTGTCTCTTCAGTTTCAGTTTTTTTCAAATCTGGACATGCTAATTCTAGTTCATTTGCTATTGTTTGCATTTGTTCCATTCCCTTCATCCTGTCCTCATTGCTGCATTAGTCATGTTTGGTGATTAGAATATAGATAAGGACAAGATTCTCTTTTCTTTACCCTAACCCTAGATAAGTGGACCACCAGCACTGGCTAGGGATAGAACCATCACTAGGGTTTAGTTAGAATGTTGGAGGGCAAGGTAAACCTAGGCTACACATCTGGTAGAAATGCTTTAAATAACTAATGAATCATAAACCTGGGATACTCAGTTTGTGTGATATACATGTTTTACTAACAACACTTAGTTATTCCAATATTCCTGTCTAGATCTGATTTCTGATCTCTCTCATCCCATCTGACACACCGCTGCTGAGTCCTCAAAGGCCTCGACCTAGACAAAATCACTTGCTGTTTGTATTATAGATAGTACAAACCAGAGTTTCTCATCACAATTCCCCAAATATTTTTTATTTGCCCATTGCCTGTTTAGAAATATCTATATATATGGTTAGCATACTACAGTATGCAATATTGATGGGTGGGTCTTTGTTGCTTGGAGGATCATGCACACATGTTGATGTCTTAGTATGCAAACTACATTGGGCCTCATTATAAGCTTGCCGGTCCGGGAACTACAGTACCTGTAAGCATGCCGGTATTGTAGTTCTCGGACAGGCAAACTAAGAGTTGTGCTCGTGGGTGCCTTTCTGCCCACCAGTTCAGACCTGGCAGGCAGAAAGGCACCCGCGAGCAAAGCATCCGACCTCCCCATTCCAATTCAGCCCTATGGGGCCAAATGGGAATGGGGAGCATCTTTTTTCTGGTGCCCGCAAATGGGCAATTACCGGATCCGACAGGGACGTGATGACCCGGTAATTGCCCATTTGCGGGTGCCGGAAATAATTGCACGCCAAACTTGTAATGAGGCCCATTGAATCTTCAGCCCCTACTTCCTGTACTGCCCCTGTACCTAATTCAGGCGTGCTTACCGGGTCCCGCGAGGAGAAGAGGGAGCAAACAACGGGCCGTTCGTAATCAGCCCGTTGTTTTCTCCCTCCCCCATTCCCATTTCAGCCCTATGTGGGCTGAAATGGGAATGGGGAAGGTCTGGTCCCGGGTTCCCGGAGGGAGGAATTACCGGGCCCTCCAAACTCGGAATGGCCCGGTAATTCCCCATTCTGGGAATTCGGACCCAGACCCGATTTTGGCGGCAGCCATGCCGCCAATAGCAGCATGGCTACCGCAAAATCGTAATGAGGCCCATTGTCTCTTCAGTTTCAGTTTTTTCAAATCTGGACATGCTAATTCTAGTTCAATTGCTCATGTTTGCATTTGTTCCATTCCCTTCATCCTGTCCTCATTGCTGCATTATCTGCTTAGCACAGAGTCTAAAATCACACAAGCTTGGGTCAAGAATCAGACCCGGACCAGCAAGTTCTACTCAGCAAACAAGAATGAGGCTCCAAATCCAAATCATTTTCTGTGAACGTCTTGTCAGAAGATAACAACACATGTAGCTGAAGTATCTTCAAACTAGCATTCCTTGCTTCAAGTCCTCTACTTGAGAACGTGTCCTGAACTTCACCCTTTGTATGTTAATAAACAACCCCCATCATAATTGACTCCACCCATTTATACTGCATGTTGGAGCCCAACTTGATAGTCTGAAACTAGCCCTACTGGTGATATAGATATGTTTGGCATTTGCTGGCATCACTGTGGGTTTTCGAGCAAGACACACTCCCCATTGTGCTTCTGAATTCTTATCATATGATCCTGATGAAGGTCTGTCAACAATTGACCATATGTTAAATGTTAAAAGAGGAACATAAATAAACTTCTGTTGATCAATCTTTTAAGAGTAGCAGCAGACCACTTTCAGTGACCATTTTCTATTGATATTGTTATCTGATTAATGTCCTCAGGTACAACTAAAGGTAGTATGCATGGCGCTTTGTTGTCTAATGTTTATATGTCTTTTCCAACATAGAAGAAAGATTAATGGATTGTGTTTTTGCCATCTCACAACCTTAATAGCCCATAGACATGCTTGAATAACCAACATTTTCTATCCTCTCTATCTGACACAATTGTTCCACATTCCTACTTCCATTGATTTTGAATAGTCTTATATTAGTTTATTAATGACATGAAGAACCAATTGATCAATCCAAGAACCAATTGACCAATCCATCTGTGATGTGTAGTTCATACGCATCTTGCACCTTGGCTTGCCATTGGCCGCCGCATAGTTTACCAAATAATATTTAAAACATCAGTGCTCCAGCAACTCCATTAATAGTCATCTGCATAAGCGCCTACACACTGTATGTGATATCACAGAAAACCGTACCTCAATACCGACATCTCAGGAGGATAGCTCATGGGCATCGTGCTTGCCTTGGAAACAAGACTATGCGGAGCAACAAAGGTTTGATCCCCGGGTCCGTGCTTAGAAACCTCTGGGTGTTAAGCGCAATATAATAACCAATTACAATCCATTACACATGTTCATTTTTCAACGTTGTAAATGTAGTACTGACAAGTGCACATGCATTTAAAGGATAGTTCCGGGACTTTTTTTTTATTGTCCCTACGGGTCGGCCATGTGTTTGTAAGCATAAATCGGTAGATCGTAGGAAACTTTCCTATGGACCTTACCCGACTTTTCGCCCATTATCGCACTCGAAATCAGCCTCCATTTTGTGATAATCCTATCATTCCGCCGCATCGACCTGGCTCACCTGCCTTTGCGGCACTAAATCAAATCCCCCGCCCCTGAAACAGACAGTATCAAAACATTCATATTCCCCGCCTCTCTCCGTGACGTTACTGTGCTGCGTAGGCAAACGCGCCCAGGCGTCTTCTACGCGACTCCACACAGACCCCGGAAATCAACACAGATCAGCTCACAGTACAGCGCACCACAATTCGGAATATGAAACTGTACTTTGAAATCAAACCACAAGATTGTAAATGTGGTAAAGTACATTTATTTGACATCAAATGTTTAGAGAATATTCAGCGATTTGCATTTTTATTTGCTCATGTTCCAAAAAGTTTGTATTGAGGAACGCGATGGTCCTTTGCTGTACACAGGGTCTTAGAGCATCTCACAATACAGCGCCACAATTCGGAATGTGAAACCGTGGTTTAAAAGCAAACGGCAAGATTGTACATTTGGCAAAGTACGTTTATTGGACATCAAATGTTTAGAGAATATTCAGCGATTTGCATTTTTCTTTGCTCTCGATCCAAATTAGTTCGTCTTGAGGGAAGCGATGTTCGTGTGCAGTACACAGGGTGTTGGTTTACGATAAAAATAAGCTCTTCGGTCGCACTGATAATCGCATGGCTGTTCCAACAACGAGGCACTAGGCCACCACAACGGTAGGTATGTTGCATCTAACCGTTAGTACCGCGTAAGGGCATACTTGTACTTGGCGATCGTCCCATAAAATGGTCAGGGTGGTAACGTTGTTCACGCGGAGAAGCAACTGGCGGCTGTAGAAGCCGTCCGCCGGTGTCCGGTACTCGTGACACAGACAGTAGTGAATGATGTACCTAAAAACATAAAAAATGAAATTAGTCTCACCATCAGATCCTTATTAAAATCATAGCGAGGACAGCGCTACTGGGTGTACACAAGTGTTTAAAGGCGTGGCGAGGCATGGAGGGGGGGGGAGTGGAGTACAAGGTAAGTAGCATAAAATAATAAATAAATAGGGCCAGCTGGTGGCAAGTGCAAGGTAAGTGCAGAACAAGTGCTGGGAAGGGGGGGCTGTAGGATACTGAGACAGTCCCCCAGTGCAGGGGTTGACAGGGAGGCAGTGCAGGTGGAGAGTGGAAGGGCCTAGGACCGAGGTCGCAGACAGTGGACCAGTTGTAGCAGGGGAGAGGGAGAGAGAAAGCAGAAGCAAAGAGGAAGGTTTTGAGGTGCTTCAGTAAAAGCAGATGTTTCTCCTCAAGATAGTGCGCGGTAGAAAACAATATGCCACATAGAACGAACAAGTACAACTGAACCCGTCTTTAAAGCCACTGTATAGTAATGAAATTGCGGTATAAACTCATCAAAAGTTACTTACATTATATTTGCATTTTCCATTGTGTCTCTGTGTAGGGCAGACCCGAAACACCACTCCTTCTTTGCCGACGTTACTTCTTCTAATGAACGTGGCTCATCGTTTCGTTTCTGAAATTTTATTCATTATCTTTTCTTAGTCTTTCAGGATGGTCCCGGCCTGTCAAGGTCAAATCACAATAGAACCTTATACTGGGTCGTGGGCCGTTCCGCCACCCGAGCAAAACATCAAAGCAGCTGACCTTCACTTTGAGCGAGCACACATTTCTAGTTAGCTGCAGTTAGTGTAAGGGCATCTTGTCTGCGTGCCTTTTTTTTTATTGTCCCTATGGGTCGGCCATGTGTTTGTAATACGGAAACATTCTATAATTTTTGTAAAAATGATTTATATTACTGTTTGGTTTAATTGCAATGGGCCTGCAACATGAGGAGACTCGAGAGAACAGACAATCAAATTACAATCATTTAAACCGTGATGTGTATTTCTCAATGAGCTCTGCTTTAGGTGGACATGGAACAGAGGCAATGTTGGGTGGCAATGCAGTTGTCCCCTGCATAGGTTCGTTCACCACTCCATGTATGTGCCTATCGAGGACATCTACGATAAGTCTCTCAATAAACTCATATTGCATATCCTCAAACACTGGTTTGATCACCCATTGTTTACTTCTTTTAGTGAAGGCCTTATTGTAGCGAAGCGTCCCTAAAGTTCCGGTCGTCCTACTTTGTTGACGGCCAACATTATGGTTATGTGCCAAGACCGCTAGAAAAGTCCGATTTATCATGCCTTCCATGCCAAAATGCAATCTTTTGGGCCTGTACTTTAGGCACATATTGTGGAACACCTCCAAATCTCCTGTGTGGCAGAATTCCGTGAGTCCCCTCAAATCTCTTGTTATAGTTTTATCAAATACAATCTTTTCAATGGCCTTGTGAGTGGGTGATGAAGGAATCAACCACTTCTTCTTCCGTGCCTCCTCTGTGGACAAATGGCCATGTTCACATTTGTGGAAATGCTCATTTGTCGACCATCGATGTACGTTGCTACAGTGCAACATTACTGACCGCCATTTTTCCAGTAGAATTTCCAACGACCCTTCACATGTTTTTGAGCTCCACCAAAGATGGTTGCTGATTGACTTGGACCACTGTGAAATACCTTGCATATCTTTTTTTTTTCCTGCAGCCGACAATTTTTTATTGATTGTTTTCGCAAGATGCCATACGTCAAATTGGTGATTTATATTTTTGTACTCTTCTCTCATTGTCTTGGCAATTGAAACGTGTCTGTCCGTGGCTATCAGGTCGATCACCATTCCCCGCGATTGTAGTTCTTGCAATGATGCTACAAAGCCAACTTTCTCCATGGCCACTGAGGATGTACTTTGTGACACCTGCACGACCACCGAACTCACAATTTTCTTACTTTCCATGTCCTGAAAGTGGTAGGTGCAGTACTTGGCTGAAAATCCTGGGCTGTCGCACTGTCCATCACCGGCTAGCCTGAAGCGTTTGCCCGCGAATGTACTTTCCATTGACATTTTTTCCATTCTCCAAGCTTCGCTGATGGCTGGAAATAGATAATCGGTTTGGTATTTGTAGAACTGACTTTTCGCAATGAAATGGATTCCCACAAACTGAAAGAAATACTGTAACTTTTTAAAACTTGAACCACTAAAAAGTGCGGCCGCTGCACAAAGTAGATTGCCTGCTGGCAGTTGCCCCAGCATGGGTTGTGCAGACCATGCGAACGGATGATATTGTGTACAGGTGGCATGTATTTTAAGGTTAGTGCCTCGAATTGCACGAGTCACATTAATCAATGGCTCCCCACATACTTCCCCACCAACCCAATGCCCACATTTCATCATCATAATAATATCCATCAAACAGCTATCGAATACAATGAATTTGGCCTCTTTCCTTATACTGTCACTCTGCATCCCAGCTGGTTCGGCCTGTAACGTTGAGGACATGTCACTCGCATGAAAGGTACAATCTCTGATATCGTCTTCCGCTATGCTGAGTGATATTGATGGTGTTTCATTGTCGTCCACTTCATTCTCTTCCATTGCAACATCTGTTCCTTGTCCGGAGATGGGAGAAAAAAACAATGTCTTCAACTTTCGCGCGCTCTTATTTTTTGCGGGTGTGGATTCTGTGAATTGATCTCCGACTGCATCCAAACTACCAGGAGGACATTCACTATCAATGGCTGGTGGTGGTATAGCTCCGTTGTCAATCACTTCATATTCTTCCCATTGGCACGATGCATCTCCAGTCTCAAGTCCCTGCCAAAAGGTTTGACAAGCAACATCTCTCGTTCGCTTCACTGTCTGTGTAGATCTAGTTCTTACACCCACTCGCAACTAGAGGACAGATTAGAAAAGGGATGTTCAGTTTAAACACAACTTACAGTATTGAACTATTGACAGTGAAAGACAACATAATATAGTGAACAGGACACTAACCTTCTTTTGCTTTCTTTTCTTTGAAACTTTCTTGCCTCGAACTTCAACATCTGGACGCTGTTGCTCCGACTCGTGTGTGCATGTCTCCACTTCCTCTCGCGCTGCAACGACTATATTTTCATGATAAGCACATCCATCACTCACTGAGGCTCCATCGACTCCCTGAAACATAGAACTTTCATTAGTATGTATAATAATATTGAAAACACAAAATGTACTTGGGGACCAATACCCATACGTACATCTCAATAGCAAAACACGAATGAACGCATTGTGTAGAACATTCAAACGACAATAGTTCACGCATTGTTGATCTAGTTAGATTGAACTGTCAAGATCCATACCTCGGGCTCCGCATAGACTTCCATTGATGATATTATTGAAGATGACGCTTCAGCAACTCCCTGAAACACAGTAATTGCATTAGTATGGTTTTCTATTTTGTTTAAAAGAACATAAACTTTCTGCAGGCGTCAACGGCTCATCTAAATAGACCTGCACAAATGATCAGTTGTCTAAAATAAATAATGGATATCTAAATATGATTCGATTTGCTCCATCGTTGGAAGTGTCACCACCCAGAGATCTGCATCAACTACTAGGGGTGATGTTCTTGTTGAAGAAGCTCCGTCAGCTCCCTGAAACATAGTACTTGCGTTAATAAAGAAGGAAGTATAGCGGATGTAATCACGTCATTTGATCTCGCATGATTGATCTGTCAGTATCCATACCTCGAAATGCATAAGAACATCAAGGGACGCTGTAACTGCGGTGCACACTTCTGCAAGCTGTTGCGCCGACCCGTAACTGCATGCTCCCCCTTCTTCTTGGACTAATGCTCCATCGACTCCCTGAAACATAGGACTTTCATTAGTAATGAACACAATATTGAAAAAAGAAGACACATAGGAGGGCGACGACAGAAGGACATACCAATGGCTAAAAACGAAAGAAACATTGTGTGTAACAATCACGCTACAAGAATGCAAGATCTGATGATCTCCATCGATGGAACTGTCCGGAAACGTACCTCGAGCATCTGAGTGACATCTACGGTTGTCGTCAATGCGTTGGACTCCTCAGCATCTCCCTGAAAGACAGTACTTGCATTATTTTGGATCAATTAAAACTATTGATTTACATGCCTAAAACAAGTCAGTGTCAGAATAGCTAAGTAAGATTACCCGATAGGCGCTTGAAGTGGATGATGACTGCAATAACGACACGGATGGAGAATCTTCCGCCTTCATATTGAGTGGATACATAAATGGGGAAATTATTGTTAGCTAATGCTACACACTACCGCAAGGCCGAGAGACAAATACGTAAACTTGACTCACCAGTGGAGGGATGTGGACGAATAGAGTGGGAATAGCGGTTGAGAGCAATTTTCGCCTCGCTCGCGGTGTTTTCTTCTTTATTAGCAATGATGTGGAGTACATGTCTGGGCTAAAGTGCCTGCTGCAGATGCGGTATCGATCACCCCTCTTGTCCGCAAAGACTTCTAGGACTCTACTTTCTAGCTCAGAGGCTGGATATCCGCAATATCGGACCCATTCTCTTATCTGATCTATTGTCTTAGGGAAAACATGCATTATAGTACCTTCAGATTTGTTATGAGTCTTAGAAGGGCAACCGCCAATGGAACAGGCAGGCATTATGGAAAGTTCTGAAAAGTAAAGATCAACAATTCTCTATGAATACCAATGTGTTAAAACATTAAATGACACATAAAAGGTTCAATGCAAGGTCCGTTTTGGTTCTTGGAACTATACACGTTATTCACATGCGGATAAGTATTTGAATAACTTTAAAAAAATAGAAAAATAATTTGACTAAACTCAGAACATGTGACTAGTTCCTTGCATGTACTGTCTTGAACGAAAAGAAAACATGGATGCAATTTGATGTTTACTAGCAAATAGATATAAATTAAAAAATTGGACGCAAAATGATTATGGTACATGGCCTTACCTTGACGAACAAACAGTTAGATGCAGGGATCAGAGTAGTTTCTTGTCGTAGAACAGGGAGCAGTTCACAGGTTGCAAACTGACGAGTTTGCTCAAAGTGGTCACGGAAGTTCACAGAGACGAAGAGCAGATAACCAGCACCTTCACGGGTTGACTAGCAAAGCGCAAAGAAGTTCTCATTAGAAATATGAAGTGGGTTATAAAGAATTCGAAACAGGGGTGTGTTTGTGAATGAATGACGTGAATATGTCGTGGCATTATGCGGTTTGCAGGGGGGCGTCCAGCGTGAGGGGGGATGCTTGGCAGGAGACACGGGGTCTGGAGGTAGACATGGGAACAACAACCCATGCTCTATAGACCACTTTGAAGTGTACATGGTCTTTGGCACCTCTTGGCCTTTATCGCTCCCTGACAGCTCCACTTGCCAGCAGCGCAAGTACCCTGGTGCGAACTGCCTTTGATAGGGCGGGGGGGGGGGTGGATCGGGGCGGTGGTCGTGCAGACAAGACACAGGAAGACTCGTGAATGGAGACACACTTATGTGGATTGCAGGGGGGCGTCCAGCGTGAGGGGGGATGCTTGGCAGGAGACACGGGGTCTGGAGGTAGACATGGGAACAACAACCCATGCTCTATAGACCACTTTGAAGTGTACATGGTCTTTGGCACCTCTTGGCCTTTATCGCTCCCTGACAGCTCCACTTGCCAGCAGCGCAAGTACCCTGGTGCGAACTGCCTTTGATAGGGCGGGGGGGGTGGATCGGGGCGGTGGTCGTGCAGACAAGACCCGTTTGCCGCAGGGCCTCACCAAGGAGAGGCCATCTAACTGAATGTAAGAGGATGGCTGCAGGATCTACTACATGGAAGGCAGGGGGGTGAGTTTATAAATATCTCACCCTCCCAGGAGAATATACACTAGATTCATTTAAAAAATCAAAACAACCATTGTTAAAATATATGTTGGGCTTTATTTTAGATTTTAGTTAAACATAAATAATAAACATTACACATTGTAAAGTTGAGGTTGCAGCACATCGAGGGAAAATCCGCGGTATTGTCCACTGTCACTGGGGAAATGTTGTCTAATGGCAAGTACCGCACAGGCAGTTATTACTCTCCGAACGCGGTGTCCGAGCCTCCCGTGAAGCCACCAAGTGAAGCAACGATAGGCCACCAGCCTGTACCACCTGTGAAAAAAAAAGATGCAAACTGTATTAAACTGACCAAACTTTCTTATCAATGTCGATTCAGGTAACACATGTCATTTTTCTTAGAAAAAAATTATATCTAGAAAATGCACTATATGGAACCAATTTACATGCGTTCGAATGATATGTAAATGTAATTTTATATGTGGGAGACGACCATGAAATAGTGGTGGCAACATCACAAACAGAGTATACTTACTCGTTACTCGGATTACGCGGACGAACAGTGCCACGAAGTTCGTGCATAAGCACCATCATCATCCTCAACACTGTCCGTGAGAGGCAGGCTTCCCTGAACTCTGGCAGCTCGGTGATGCATTGCGGACTTTGCTCGCCTTCCTGCAGACTTTGCTCGCTTTCCGAAATGTAGGCCAAGCACCCGGAATTTTCACGGCAGCAGCAGTTCTCCTCCTCAGTTGGCATTAGCTCGCACCGATTGCACGTGCACCAGGTGGAGACGCCGTCCATGCGACATGGTCCAGGCTCTTCATCCGTTGACTGGTCCTCCCAACTGCCGTCCGAATCCCCATCGTTTTCGCGTGCTTGCCTTTCCAGTAGTTCCTCCTCGATGTACTCGGGCTCGTACATATACGGCATTATTGTGGCCATTGTGCGGTAAAGATAGTAAAATAATTTACAGAGATGGTACAGGTGTTCACACGGGCTACAAGCGGCGAAGGTAGCTGACCAGAGCACTGAAACGAGTCACAGAATACTCAAAGTAACACAGAGAGAGGAATGGAATCGAAAATCTGCTGCTGTATGTTGTGAAACGGTCTGTTTATACTTATTGGGGAAAGAGGCGTCCTGCCATTTCCATGGCAACACGTCAATAGCTGAGGCGCAGCGATTGTTGACACGAGACGTGCTTGAAATGGGCAGTACGCGTCTGCTGATGTCAGGCTCAGGGGCGGGGGATTTGATTTAGTGCCGCAAAGGCAGGTGAGCCAGGTCGATGCGGCGGAATGATAGGATTATCACAAAATGGAGGCTGATTTCGAGTGCGATAATGGGCGAAAAGTCGGGTAAGGTCCATAGGAAAGTTATCTACGATCTACCGATTTATGCTTACAAACACATGGCCGACCCGTAGGGACAATAAAAAAAAAGTCCCGGAACTATCCTTTAAGTACTTTGCAAATGGGCATCCGTTTGTGTTAATGGCACATATATTTCCAACAAAAAGACACATATTTTCAAATGGTCTAGAGTTTAAGAATTGTATTTATTTGTATTTATGTGTATTTGTAAAGCACCTACGCCCAAGTTGCAGAAACCAGTTACACACAGATAAGGAACCTTACAGTGATGCATTACAGTGTTGATATGCCTTTTCTAACCACTGCTGGCAAGAGAGGGTCAGGGTGTAATGAGAAATACATACAGAGTTTATGCAAAAAGCCAGGTTTTTAGGGCCTTGCAGAAGGACCAGTATGAATCCATTGCTGTTAGATCCGGAGGGAAAGAGTTCCAAAGGTATGCTGCCACCGTGGGAAGCTAGGGCCACCTTCTATGGCTCTTTTGAATTTCTGTGGTGCTAGGCGGTGTGCATGGACTGACCTTAATGGTCTGGTGGAATTTGATATAACAATTATTTGTGACAGATATTCTGGGGTAATATATGAGAGACATTTGTGAGTGATGCAGAGTGTTTTGAACATGATTCTTTCACAAATTGGGGGCCAGTGGGCCTCCCTTCTTGCTGCTGAGATCTGCTCTTGTTTTGTGATGTTGAGTGCTGAGCGTAGTGCATTATTGGAGATTATCTGCACTTTGTTAATTTTCTGCTTGGAGGTCTCAGCAAAAAGGGCATTGCAGTAATCTAGACTTGCACCGATGATCTATCGGGCAATGGTGAGGCAGCTAGTGGCTGCATTGATAAGTTTGGCCATCTAGGCCGGCTACAGAGCTGATCGTGTTCACTTCTTTAGTCATCAATAGGGATGCATCCAAATGGATGCCAAGTGTTTTCACTGATTTAGAAACAGGAATCTGGATCCTATCAATTGCAAAGGCAGTGAATTGGGAGGTTGGTGTCTTCAGTTTTATAGGAGATCCCACCAACAGAATCTTATCGTCGTTAATACATAAGTGGTTCATGGCCAACCAGGTCACTGAAACAGGGTTTTTTCAGTTATTTGAGAACAAGTACCTCCCTCAAACTGCAAGAAGACCGTAATTTAGCATTTCAATATTCAAATGTGACTGTAAAACACACATGCCACCCTATATATTAATGTGCTCATCAAAATCTATTTTAAGAGAGGACGCTGTTTCCTTGTCTATATATCGTGTTGCAATTATCATTAGTAAGTATGAACGGTTAGCCCAGATTTCATGAATAATTGCATTTTCATCACTTTCAGTACACAATCTGTCCAAATGCAATTAAATCTCTGTAAAAAAAACTTCTGTGTATCAGCCAACAACAAACACACAAACGTTCTTGTTTTCAGTTTACGCAGATAATTATTGAGATCTCAAATACAAACGCAATTAATATTGTCGGTTATGTAATTGCACATTGCCTAATTCTGTTCCAGCATGCTAACATATTTTCAAACATGCAGTAAAAAAGAACATAATTACCTTCCTTTTAATAATGCATCTCTGCTATTATTTTGCTTATGCAGAATGAAAAGAGCAACAACCTTTTTCTACACCACTCTACTACATTGTAACAGAAAGTGAGCAAACACGTGTACATCTCCTTCCCAATAACCCTCCTCTTTGTCTTTTGCATACTGGCTTTACAAAATTTTTCACTTCTCCAAACACTCGTTAACCAAAATTATTTAAACATAAAATGCTAGTCACTGATTTTGCTGAATACCTCATTGAATTTAAACCGGCCTCTACTTAAAACAGTTAATGCCAGCTCCTTTGTGTACAGCAAGTTCATTTAATGACAGAATAGCCATGCGCATGTCTTCCTGCGGATGAAGGCTGCACTTGTTGGAGTAGCCATTATTAATGTCATGGTACATTGCCATTCAACATATTTCACTCCCAAATTCACATTTCTGCAAGGGGTGCCTGCCTTGTTTCATGTTGTGGTGATGACTAGGGCGTCTGGCTTTAAGTCACCCCGGCTCAAGAGGGGATCTGTAGGCGCAGGTTTAAATCTTTTATTCCATTCTATGGTTAATTAGCAGCTTGTGAAAACTATGCATTTAACCTACTTGAATAATACATTGCAATCCCGACCCTCTATATTGTCCTTTCTCTTTCCTCCTTTTACCACACCATTTACATTTGTATCTCAGCAGGTCTTTGTCCAAACAACCCCAAGTTGCACGTTGCCTCTTATCTAGACTTTGCTCCGTACCTCTATTGACCAGCACCAGCTTCTTACTTATCATTCGTGCTTTCATGAATAGTAAACTGTATGAACATGCAAGCACATGCCGGTTCGATTCGTATTTTGTTGATACCCGTCAGGGTGACACTTTTTAGTTATAGCTTCTGCTGTATTGACTTTGGTGCAATTACTTTACCATGGATATGACAGATGGACAACCTTCCCTCCTGGTTCAAACCATCCAAAAGATGCTCCAAATCCTGTCATGCATTATTACATGATATTTACAAGTTGATTTCTATCGGCTTTATAGGCCTTGGGAGATGCCTTTCTGGGATTTTATGTGCAGGAAAATCAAGTTGAAGGCTGTGAGTGCCTTATACATGTCGAATATTTGTTATGCAGGGAAATATCTTCTGATCTAATACGCCCAACTACAGCAACCCTGTCGCAGAATGCTGCCTGTTTTTGGTCTGAATATTCTGTTTTATTTAAAATAATCAATCAAAATTCAAGGTCGTCCCTTATGTTTAAATGGTTAAAGTCACCCGTAATTTTCCATATAGATACAGGTAACCTGCCAACAGAAAAAAAGGGAAAACAGTTGGTGCCACTAATATTTAGATTTGCAATACACACAAACATCCATTTGTATAAAAAAATTTGGATAACTATTCAAGACAAATATAGAATGATCACCAGGTAAAATATAATTCTGCTAGAAACAGAGTAGTGACGATGTCTGGTTTCAGCATGTATATGAAATACGTGGTGTGGTAAATTGGGCTACTTTGCCAGCAGGCTTCAGTTTACGATAGGATTTATTATTAAGGAGAGCACAACATCATGTTCCTTTAAAGAATTGCACAAACATGAGAGAATATATTAAAGGTTTGCTAAGGGATAACGATTTCATTTTTATTTGGCACTAGTAAAAAGTACCCGTTCTCCCGACAGGTTCTGTAGACACACATGACAACAATCATGAATTGTTGAAAATCAATGATCCTGCAGGTCAGTGTTCCAATTTAATTATCGTTGATGTGCTTTGGACTCTGAAATAAACTGCACTGATAAATGGCGCATGTGGCTGGCTGACATACCACAGAGCAGACATTGGGGGGATGCGAGAGCTGGTGTGCTGCTGCATATTGGGACCATATGTGCTCTCTCCCCACCTGTCACCTCACCATGGTGTGGTGCAGTTTGTTGTCGTGCATTGAAGTGCAAATATCTCAGAAACTTTGAAACATGGTTTTTGATGTCCCATAGGGACATTGAGCTTTGTTCCTCATGTCGACACTGGTCCTTCTATGACCACATTGATGTTTCACCGATTTTCAGGCAACCATCTCATGGGTGAAGGTGCTGAAATCCAGGGAAAAGGGTGGGGTGTACAAATGTTGTGTAGGCAGTAATATCCAGAGGGTCCTTACAGAATGCAGAATTTGGTGAAGATTGGTGAAATGGTGTGGAATTGAATAATGAACAACATTTTGCCAAGCCACAAAACCACAAATTTAGAGTTTTGCTGAAATCCGGGCTTATCGGTGGGGTGTCCAAATATCATGTATCCAGTAATGTCCGGAGGGTTGTAACAGGTAACTATGCACAGTTTGGTGCAGATTGGTAAAACGGTGTGGAGTAAAATACAATGAAGGGTAGCGGACACAATCACCAGCTGGCAGCTATAGTGTTTAGTAAACGGTCGGTCCATGTACACTCAAAATGTGTGCTACACGATACAGAATAAGAAAAGAATACGCACATGATAGTGCGACTAGGTTAATTAAGGGATCTTCCCCTCTGTTTTCTTCATAGACCGATGTTCACTGAATACCTTCTGGGATTTCCGGATAACAAACCAGACTAAGCTCAGTTGTATAAGAGTCCACTGATACAGGCAAAGTCAAGAAAATATGTGCTTTTTCTGGTGCCACACACAAGTCGGTTTTTGGCTGTATTTCCTTCCATTTGTGAATGTGTAACTTATGAAGAACATGAAATGTGAGTATACCAAGGGGAATGTAGATAATTGTGGCCCCTCCCCTCCCGTTTTTGTCTCCAGTCATAGGAAACTCCAAGACACACTGAATATTAAGGTGTGACAAATAAGCAGCCCAACACACAAGGAAGGAATGGAAGGTGGGTGGTGAACTATAGCATAAAGATAATGCACACATTTGGTACTAGGGATGGTCAAGTTTTAAAACAGTTTATTTTGTTTTTTGTTTGTAGTGTTCTTCAAGACTGGTTCCCCTTAAACTGACAGTTGTACATCGCGTTTTGCTGGTGGTTGTGAGGATAACTCAGACGGAAAATCCACAGTGGGAACTGATGCAAGACAAAGCTCACCTTTTGAGTTAGGAACACCAATGTGTCGACCTGTTTAGGGAAACTATTTGATACTTATCTATGTTAGTGTGATTGTTTAGAAACTGATACTAACCCCACACTTGTACTGGGAATCTGCATTCTTTCTGGACTATACTCCTGATTTGGTTATCGGGATGCCGTGTTTGGCAGTGGCCAGTTTGTTACTATATATCTGTGCTATATACTTTGTATATATTTTTGTAGCACATGCATATGAATTTGTATATATATTTTTAGATGAATATGTGAATAAATAACTTTTAACCACCACATAGGTTCCTTGACGATATGTATTGTTGAATAATATCATACCATTTCACTGCAGTTCACACCCTTCCTCTGTCTGTGCGGAAGGGCGGGGTAGCCTTGGCTCAACTCCTGTTTTTTGATATAATCCCATCACTCATACAGCAATTAGGGTTGAGACTGTATAACTATGGATTTAATTGTTAACAATATGTTTTTATTTCTTCAACAGTTTAAAGCAATGGTATTCAATGCCAAGGCCAGAGGGGGAAAAAGTAAGGAAATACACAGTTAAA